>NC_072433.2:122592857-123271428 GCF_028878055.3 Symphalangus syndactylus
AATTCATATTTGGGATTAAGAAATGCCTTTTTTTTACATCGCCCATTTAGGTGGGATTCCTCTCTTTTTATCTGGTACCCTGACCTGATATTTGTGGTTCCTTTCCCTAGTTCTTTCATCCAGAAATTCTATCCCCCCATCCAGATGCTGTGCTGTGTGTATAATCTGCCCTCAAGATAAAGCCATAAGAAAAAAGAGAAGAAAAGAGAGAAGAAAGTAAACTTAACTTTTTGCACTTTACTTCTCCACACTTGACTTTTCTCAACATTTCTGCTTATATTTACTTTCTAGAATTTTTAGACAGGGTTTTTTCCCCCCGTATTTTAGCTAAACTTTATCTGTTTAGGAGTAGATTTGCAGGAAGCTTCTACCATCAAATAGTAACTAGAAGCCACAGACAGTATCTAAATAGATCTTATTATTGGCTTGTTATTTTAAAAGTTGGCTTCTTCCATTTCCGAAGTAGAAAGACCTTTACTTTAGCCTGCAACAGACTGATTCTAAACCTAGTTACATCATTTATTTTCTGTGTGATTTTAAGTGAATTATTTAACTTTACTGAACTTCATTTTCCTCCTACTTAAAAGGGAGGAAATTATAATAAGGGATTTGATATGAGAATTAAAGTAAAGAATGCAGATAAAGTGCCTAGGAGAGTATCTGGCCCATAATTGGGGCTTAGTAAGTGTCAGCCCTCTTTTTTTGTGTGGAAAGGAATTAAGCTAGCTCGTGATTATTTGGCTACTGCATTTGAAGGTAGTAAAACCAAAGTCTGAATTATCTGGGTTGATAAGATTATCCAGATCACTGCTAAATCTCCCTGCCACTTTATCCTGTTGATACTGAGACACCTAACTCTCAAATATAATCTTCCAAAAAGCAATCCTTTACAAGGCGACTCTGAAAGACTCTTTGTGCTAGCAAACAATACCCAAAGTGTGCCTTCCAGAGAGACAATATAGTAAAGCAGCACATTAATCTTGCCCCAAATCCTATTTCATGTCTTCCGGACATTGCAGAGGGGAGATGGGTGGAAACAATGGATCCATTGAGAATTATAGGCTGACCTCTAACTGAGACCTACCTGGGTGACTACATTTGGATGGAGAACAAGTACTTTGGCCCCAGCCACAGTTTGTTTCCTGTTCCCTGACTGAGGTTGGCTGCAGTTCAGTTATGAACTCTGCTAGCAAGACGGTGACACTGGAAAAGACGTTAAAAGTGCCCACACATTCAGGATTTAATTAATGGTCGCACAGGGACGAACTTCTTCCCACTCTGCACAGAGGAAAGGGTTGGCAGCTGACCACTCCTCAGGCTGCCAGCTCTCAGTCCTTTGAGGACCTCAGCCATGCACCTGTGCCAAGAGGTTGGCAGCTGAGGTTGGATAATCCAAGGCCTCACAAAATCTCATCCACAAATCAACCTGCTTATCATTATTTCCTGCAAAGCTTCAAAACCATAAAATTCTTTCTTTCTCAGCTTTATCGAAGTATCATTGACAAATAGGAATTGTATATATTTAACATGTATGACTTGATGTTTTGATGTATGTATACATTGTGAAATGATCAGCACAATTAAGCTAATAACATATCCATCACCCATCTAGTTACCTCTCTCTTGCCTTTTTCTTCTTTCATACCTTTTTTCCTCCCTCCTTCCCTTTCTTTTTTTCCTTTTCTTCTTTTATGTGGTGAAAATATTTAAGATCTGCCCTCTTAGCAAATTTCAAGTCTATAACATAAACTGTAGACTTGATCACCATGTTGTATGCTAGATCTCTGGAACTTACGACTTCATCTTATAACTGAAACTTTGGATACTATCTCCCAATTTCCCCTTGTCCCTCACCCCAACCATTTTACTCTTTGCTTCTATGTATCCAAGTACTTTAGATTTTACACATAAGTGAGAGCATGCAATATTTGCTTTTCTCTATCTGGCTTATTTTACTTAGCACAATGTCTTTTAGGTTCATCCATGCTGTCACAAATATCAGGATTTCTTTAGGAGTAAAGAATATTCCATGGTATATATAAACACATTTTGTTTATCCATGCATCCATCAACGGCCACTTAGGTTGCTTCTATAACATTGCTTTGTGAATAATGCTGCAATGAATATTGGAATGCAGATATCTCTTTAACATACTGATTCCATTTCCTTTGGATATATGCACAGAAGTGGGATCGCTGGATCAAATATTTAATTCTATTTTTAGTTTTTTGAAGAACCTGTATATCGTTTTCTATCATGGTTGTACTGACATTTTAATCAATAGTTTACAAGGATTCGTTTTCTCCATATCCTAACACTTATTGTTTTGTTTTTTTTGACAGCCATTCTAATAGGTATGAGGTATCAAACCCTCATTGTGGGTTTCATTTGTGTTTCCCTGATAATTGATGTTGATCACATTTTTACATACCTGTTAGCCATTTGTATATCTTCTTTTGAGAAATGTCTATTCAGGTCCCATGCACATTTTAAAATTAAATTATAAGTGTCGATTTCTTTTTTTTCTATTGAGTTATATGAGTTCTTTATATATTTTGGATATTAACCCCTTAGCAGATAGATGATTCACAGATATTTTCTCTCATTCTTTAGGTTGACTTTTTTATTCTATTGACTGTTTCCTTTGTGAAGAAGCTCTTAAGTTTGATACAACCTCCATGTCTATTTTTGCTTCTGTTGCCTGTGCTTTGGGGATTATATCAAAAATACTATTCTTACCAATGTTAAGAAGTCTTCGGCCGGGCGCGGTGGCTCACGCTTGTAATCCCAGCACTTTGGGAGGCCGAGGCGGGCGGATCACGAGGTCAGGAGATCGAGACCACGGTGAAACCCCGTCTCTACTAAAAATACAAAAAAAAATTAGCCGGGCGTGGTGGCGGGCGCCTGTAGTCCCAGCTACACGGAGAGGCTGAGGCAGGAGAATGGCGTGAACCTGGGAGGCGGAGCTTGCAGTGAGCCGAGATTGCGCCACTGCACTCCAGCCCGGGCGACAGAGCGAGACTCTGTCTCAAAAAAAAAAAAAAAAAAAAAAAAAAAAAAAAAAAAAAAAAGAAGTCTTCCCTACCCCTGTGCATAAACCCTTCTTTTGCCCTCAAAATATCCTTAGTTGTTGCTAGAGCATCTGTTGCCTTCTTCAGTAACTGTCTTCCTTTCTCTTGTCATTTTATAGTTACCATTTGGTGAGTATTACTAGGTACCAGCTACGTCCCTTTAGAAAACAAAAACCTTATAAAAAATTCAAAACAATTCTGGTTACTAAAGTTACTCCTGACTAGGTCAGTTGCCAACCATTGAATGACACCTTGGTTGCAAGCCTGCACCCGGCTGGATGGGAGAGTAAATTTCCACGCACTTGTGGTTTTCTGTGCTTGCAGCCAAAGTGAGTGCTGGCAGTGTGAGCCTGCCCCTGAAAAAAGAAATGCAGGTGCTAGCTTTGGGAGTAGAATCACACCACAGGCTGATGCAAGAAAATGGCTAAGTGAACCAAGCAGATACGTTGAGAGCACCATATAGCTTCTGCTGCAATCATACATCTTTTCTGCTTAGGTTTCTCTTGGTTGTAATGTTGTGGGATATCCTTGGTTAGTGATGGTCCACATCTGTGAGTCATGAGCCCAGTGAGGGCAGAAAACTTGTGTATATCTGTTAAACTTTGTAGAATCCAGTATAAATGGTGCTAACTTTCATTGAATAAATGATTAAATGCCTATTCCTAAACGAAGAAATGGAGGCTCAAATAAATGAAATGACATTGCTATTGACCAGATGGATTCTTTGGGGGAATTCAGGATATGAACTTGAGGTTCGTAGGGATGCAAATGCCTTGCTCTTAGTCAACATAACAGGCTCTTTACGAATCCAGTGCCATTGTATGAAATGTCTGTGAGTCTTGGTTCACGTGCATAATTAGGAGAGTCAATAATTATTTCATATCTTAAGATGCAGATAATTACAGAAATTCAGATTAATATGTGGAAAATACAAAGTATATCCCTTGCTCATAGCAGATGAGCATTAATGTCAGTTGTTATCATTATATCATCATTGCGTCTTTCTGTTCTGCCTACTTCTGTTGCTAGTCTTTGGGAACTGTAACATCTTAATACATTGTTATTCTCGGTTTAACAGATAAGTCCTAGGAAAATTTTCTGAAAATAAGCAAAACATTAAAACTTCATCAGATGATTCTTAAGGCAGATTTTAAAAAATATTTCATAAAATCCACAGACATTAAAGAACAGTGTGTTCACAATTCTTTCCTCTAGGTATTTTTTCCTATTAACCAGTAGGATAGAAAGAAGGGGATAATACCAAATTAGTTTTTCCTACCTTCTGCCCTCTCCAACCCTAGCCTTATCATGGATATTTTTCCCTCTTGGGATGGAGATGACTGCAAATACAGATGTTGCAGCTCTTGCCAAACTCTTAAATGTAGGTTGAACGAGTCACATGTAATGCCAATGGCAGATCCCCATAACCGCAACTGTTTGCTGCAACCTGAATTCAGAATCTTGAACTCTTGTCCAGCAAAAACAGGCTTGCTCCTGCAAGGACCCTGTCATTGACATCACAACAGGTGAGAGCATAGATAGTCCTTATTGCAAGCATATTCTTTTTATTTAAACAGTTTTATTGAGATACAACTTACGTACCATAAAATTCACCCAATGAGTGTCTAGTGGTTTTAGTAGAAAGTTTGCAACATTCAACGTTATTCTTAATTCACAGTTCAAAGCAAAGCAATAGTTCAGTTCCCTGAAGATATTTGACTTTTGGAAAGGGAATGGGTCAGATAGTTTTAAAAATGGACAGTTTCATAATGTCACCTTTTCCCTACATGGAGAGAGGATGACAATATTCTCGTGTTTTTTATGGTACCAGAGCATTTTTTTTTTGGGGGGGAAGGGAACTTCAGATAATATCACATATATGAACTAAGAAATGTTTCTTACTAGGTTTTTATTTTAAACTTACTGCTCATCAAACTTGTCCTTAAACTAAACAAAAATGTCTACCTGTAAGGCAAAAATCAATAAATATTTTATAATACAGCAAAAAGTATGCTTACCTAAAAATTGTCCCTTAATTGACCTTACTTTTAAATCACTGAGTAATTTTAGGAAAGGCTGTAAGATATTTGGGTGTCAGTTTCTATATCTGTGAAATGGGGGAGATAAATGAGTTGTAAATTCTCTTCCAGTTCTTCATTTCTATCAGTTTTCAAGTGGACTCCTTTCTGCTTAATGCCATAATTTTGTGATATTATTATTTTGGAGGAGGTTAAAAACACTTTTGAATGATCCTGCTGTGCATATATGATATTCACAATAACAGACTGAAACAAGAATTTTCAAATGCTAACCGGATCAATGTAAAAGTGAGGTTCTTTTTGTTTTTGTTTTTAATATTAGGACTATATGACTAACATTGCCTTCTGTATTTTTAAGTAAAGTCCATTTGGGTCAGGAACAAGATATTTTTCTGTGCTTGGAGCTCACATTGCAGTTGACACTCAATACATACTTGTCAAAAGAATAAATGCATTTTAGTTAGCAAAAATGTAAGAAAAAATATTAGTTAAGGCAGACCAAACTATGAAAGAGTGACTCTGCATGTCAGAGGGACTTTCAGCACTAAAACAAATAGAACGTCTAAGAAAATGTGAAATGTCCATCTTTTCAGCAGACCTAGCTTTGAGCAATAAAAGCCCTCACAATATGGGCATCATAACAAAGAAATTTGCTGAAAACAATAACAATTATTTCTTTATTGGTTTCAGACTATGTGGATATATAAACAACATGTTAATATTTAAATATCTGGAATCAATCTTAAAAAATACAAAGACTGTGAATTAAAATTAGCCATTAAACAGAAATCAGAGGCCAAGTAAAGCACAAACAATGAACCTAACTTGTTGAGCTGGGCCAAAAACATCATTCTAGTGGCTCTTCCCTATATAACTTTGTTTTTTTTTTTTTGGTTTTCTGTTGTACAAAAGCTGAAGTTACCATTTCATTTAGTCAAGGCAACCAATGCGTTTCTCGAAATTTATGAGGATATTGACAGTTGGCACCATCCATTAAAAAATGATGAATTCACCTCTTGGCACCTAATGACCAAGCAGGAAATAGGAGAGCAGCTGTCATTCTGCCTTGACTGCGCATTTCTCTGTAAACACTCACACATGAAGCCTTGGGAGTAGCTTGCGAAAGGCATATTCCAATGGGTATTTCTTCAGCTTTTCTATTATACACTCTTTTTTAAAAAAAGTATTTTTTTTAAAAGCACGGTAATCTAGCTCTTGCATGTGGGTGCTTGAGTGAGAAAAATGGTCAATTGTTTTCAATGTTTCTGCTCCCCATCCTCCAAACCTGAGTGAGTGCAGGTGCTCCTGGCTTGCCTGAGAATGAGAATAAAATAAGATCACCAGCACATGGCGTCTCTGCCTGTGAATTCTTATCTTGACCAACTAATAGTTTACTGGTGAAATGTACATGCAGGTGAAATGTACATGCAGAAGATGAGACAGGCAAAGGGTCACTTGATTCTTAGCTAAATTTGGCCCAACCACTGCACAGCTGCATGGGATGGCATGCAACCACAGGCACTCATTTGTCTAAGAAAACACATCCAATCACTTCCTATTTTATTTTTTGGCCTCAGACCAGTGGTTCCAAACGTAGCTATTCTTGAGAAAAACTTGAATGCCTTTTAAAATATAAATTCCCAGGCCCCACCCTCAGGCTTAATGAATTCTATTTCTTGAAAGGTACCTGGAAAGTTTTTGTATAAAATAACTTTAGGTGATAGTGATGCAGCTAGTTACATAGAAACCATTGTCCTGAATCTTACTCTGCAGCCAGCTTGGCTCTCAAAAGGCATGAGGACAGGGGAGAGAAGACCCTCTTCCTAGGAAGAGGAGACTCTCAGCTGCTAGGATATGGAGAGTCTGCAGGAACTGAGGGACACACTGAAGAACAGTAGAGCTAGGCCTTCTGCCAAGTGGGTGCTGCCTGCTCCTTCCTGTAGTCCAGTCACATGAAAGAAGGGATAGGAAGAGACAAAGGGGGAACTGGGCCTGGGCGTCGTCTCCATGAGGAACAGCCCATGGCTCGGGTTCATCTTCAGAGATCATCTCCCCAAGTGCTGTGACTGTTCATGGACCACTCCTTGTACTGCACACCAGTTTTAAAAAGTCTATTTGCCATCAGAATGCAGGGTTGAGGAAGACCACGTGGTTTGATCTAGAATAGCATTTTCCAGCATGTGGCATGGGCATTGCAGTGCGACACGAGACAATGTCAAGCGATCTGCTAACCTGTATGGGGCAGAGATGGCCTAAATGGGGAGGCTAAGGCTGTGTGAAGAAGAGAAGAACAGGGGTTGAATGAAACAGGGGTGGGAAGAAGAGACATGCAGGATCTCCTTTTCCTAGATATTGGTGTCTCTTTTTAATCTCAATTAGAATGTTGGGAACAATTTTTAAACCTAATTTGTTCATTAAACCAACCAACAATTATAAAAATGACTTTTTGTTATTGAATGACCTGATTATAAACTCGACTGTGTCCCTCATTAAACAAAGTTTAAGGTAGCCGAGCACAGTGGTTCATGCCTGTAATAGCAGCACTTTGAGAGACCAAGGCGGGCAGATTGCTTGAGGCCAGGAGTTCGAGACTAGCCTGGCCAACATGGCAAAACCCTGCCTCTACTAAAAATAGAAAATTAGCTGGGCATGGTGGCATACGCCTGTTGTCCCAGCTACTTGGGAAGCTGAAACAGGAGAATCTCTTGAGCCTGGGAGGCAGAGGTTGCAGTGAACTGAGATTGTGCCACTGCACCCCAGCCTGAATGACAGAGCAAGATTCTGACTCAAGAAAAAAAAATAGTAT
Source organism: Symphalangus syndactylus (assembly GCF_028878055.3). Taxonomy (NCBI): domain Eukaryota; kingdom Metazoa; phylum Chordata; class Mammalia; order Primates; family Hylobatidae; genus Symphalangus; species Symphalangus syndactylus. The sequence goes on from NC_072433.2 coordinate 122,600,775, forward strand.
AAGGAAACACTTAGGACACTTTGCAAGTATCTCTTCATGACATTCAAACAATATGGTGGTTATAGCTGAGTAAGGCACTATGCCATTGTGGAAACTAACAAATAGCTGGGCACATTCAGCGAAACACACTGTAGATAGTGCTTTTGAAGCCTTTTCTACAAAAATTGGTTGAACAAACGTCACTTACATCATGAGCCTCAATGTCGAGCTCTATAGCAAAGGCACAATTAAATGGACATAATTTGCTTTTTCTCTGTGCAATTGTGAATTGGAATTCAAGATAATCTTACGTAAAATCCCATCTTTATTCTAAACTTAGTGATATTAAACTGACTATTCTTGAGAAACTATGAACAGGTCATTTAGTGTTATTGGAATTCTTTTATTTTCAGATGAGTTTTGTAAACCAATTGTAGTGACTATTTTATTTTGTAATTAATTAAAATTAACAAATGTAAATATTTGGCTTTTGCAGCTACCCTTCATGCCATGTTCTATCGATTCTATGTTTAAAGGAGTTATAAAACAGTTGATTTTAAAATAATTTCTTTTTTTTAGAGAAAATAATTTTTATTTTTACTTTTTTAAAAATTATACTTTAAGCTCTTGGGTACACATGCAAATCATGCAGTTTTGTTACATACAGATGCCGTGGTTGTTTGCTGCACCCATCTACTCATCACCTGCATTAGGTATTTCTCCTAATGTTATCCCTCCCCTAGCCACCCCCCACCCCCGACAGGCCCTGGTGTGTGATGCTCCCCTCCCTGTGTCCATGTGTTCTCATTGTGCAACTCCCACTTATGAGTGAGAACATGCAGTGTTTGGTTTTCTGTTCTTGTGTTAGTTTGCTGAGAATGATGGTTTCCAGATGGAGTCTCACTCTATCCCCGGGGCTGGAGTGCAATGAAGTGATCTCAGCTCACTGCAACCTCCGCCTCCTGGGTTCAAGTGATTCTCCTGCCTCAGCCTCCCGAGTATCTGGGACTACAGGCCACCACCAAGCCTGGCTGATTTTTGTATTTTTAGTAGAGACAGGGTTTCACCGTGTTGGCCAGGCTGGTCTTGAACTCCCGACTTCAGGTGATCGGCCTGCCTCAGCCTCCCACAGTGTGGGATTATAGGCGTGAGCCACTGTGCCTGGCCAAAATATTTTTTACAGTAAATCATATTTTTACTTAAATAGATTTAAAAGTTGGTAGAGGTGATACATGCTTATGGGGAAAACTCATGATGATAGCAATTGAGTGACAACAGTTTGAGAATCACCTCTCAGGAGTCTGTGGTCCTCTTGGGAGGAAGAAAGTGTCAGTTACCCAGATCCAGGGGTGACTGATGAAAACCATCTTAGGTGTTAACCCTCAGCACCAGTGGAGACCACAAAGGTATTCAAGGAATTAAGATCTTAGGGGAAAGATAAGGTAAAACAGACAAAGCATGGAATCCTTACGCTTATTTTTACATTTTCAAAGATAAAACCATATAGCACAGAAATAGAGGACCTTTTGCACATCACACTTAGCAATAATGGGTTGTGTGCTATAAATTTTCATAAACCATGTCTTAGATAACACATGCTGGTGTATTGTGAGGTATTGTGGTGTATTGGGCTATTGTGAGGATTAAATGAGATAACATATATAAATAGTACAATATCTGATTCCCATTAGACACTAATATGTGGTTGCTTATTACCAAAAGGTATCAAGACAACTTTTTTTTTTTTTTTTCTGGTGTGGTATCGTCTTTCTACCATTAGCATATAGAACCCATGCCAAGAGAATTCTCGCTCATGCTTTCCCTCCATCTTAATGGACTTGGAGTTGCAGACTCCAGATACTCTGGTGTGATTGCCCAGGAAATACTATCATCCCAGAGCAAAGCAATTATTACGGATAAAGACTTAGATATGCAACAAGTCTTTGTTGAAAAGACTAGCTAAGGATTTATTACTTCTCAACCCCAGTTCCCCATCTGAAATTCCCAGCTCTGCCCATAATTTATCATTGTTAAATCACTTATTGTCAAACTCCGTTCACATGCATCTCAGGGGGCAAAAACTGAGTTCTAAGGCCTGCATGCCCTTCTTTTTCTTTCTCTATCCCAGGGTAACGCAGCACAGTGACGAGAACCCCAGTGGATTTGGGTTTGAGTCCTGACCCCATCACTAAGGGACTGTGTACTAGGGCTAAATATGTAATGTCTCTGAATCTGAGTTGTCACCTGCCAACAAAGAATAATAGTATCTTCCTAAGTAAGTGGGCTATTGCTAGGATTAAATGAGATAACATATATAAATAGTTTAGTACAATTCCTGATTCCCATGAAACACTAATATGTGGTTGCTTATTACCAAAAGTTATAAAGATAATTTTTTTTTTTCTGGGCGTGGTGGTGGGCACCTGTAATCCCAGCTACTTGGGAGGCTGAGGCAGGAAAATTGCTTGAACCCGGGAGGCGGAGGTTGCAGTGAGTTGAGATCATATCATTGCACTCCAGCCTGGGCAACAAGAGTGAAACTCTGTCTCAAAAAAAGAACAAAATATCTTTTTTTCTGTCACTTATTTTATCTGCATCTATTCCATTTTCCATTCTTAATCATAATTTTTTGTTTGCTAAATAGCAATAATTTATATAAAAATTCTCTTACCTATAAAGATATGCATATGAACATATGTAGACACATATGTAATCACAGATGCAAGGAAAAATACAGTATTTTCAGATCAATTGGACATAACTTTGTGCAGTTCTTATTCTCCACTGGTTTAATGATTCAAAATTTCAAAAAGCCAAGAACAATTACTTTTTATTTTTTTCTTCTTTTCCTGTGCATCCTTCCCTTCCCCCTGTTTATTTTTACAAAAATATTTTACTAGAATGACTTTCAAATGTAAAAATACGTTTACGATAGCTTTGTCTTAGATGATTTCCACAAATACATGTTTTCATGACAATTAATTACAGGGGAACAAAATAGTGTGTCCTCAAGAGGGCAAATGTGTCATCTGTTTCATCCTAGCATTTGATACTTTGATTTCTTCAAAGGCAAACAAGAAAAATCACTAGTTGTTGAATAGCTTATCTATGTTTCCTCTTTTCATTGAAGTTACTCTCTAAGATTTGTGGTTGTTGAGACAGAGTCTGTCTCTGTCACCCAGCGGGGAGTGGTGTGGCGCAGTCTCCTCTCACTGCAGCCTCAGCCTCCCAAGTAGCTGGGACTACAGCCGTGCGCCACCTTTTTTGTGTTACTGGCTACTGTTTTTGTATTTTCAATAGAGACAGGGTTTTGCCATGTTGGCCAGGCTGGTCTTGAACTCCTGGACTCAGGTGATCCATCTGCCTTGGCCTCCCAAAGTGCTGGGATTACCGAGGTGAACCACTGCATCCAACCATTCTCTAAGAGTCCTGACTGACATTTATACAGTTAAATTACCTTTGAAATTACTGACTTTTCACTAACTTATTCAAGAACTTAACAAGTGTCAAAGATAAAGAAATGGAATACTTTATTATAAAACTTATAAAATAATTAAATATTACACATATATTTTGACTTTTCTCTATAATCCATGGTTTTATTCAACATTTTTCTCAAAATATTACTTAGAGAAGCAAGTGAGAACACATAATAGGCTATTAATAAATTAATTTTCCATAAAATAATAAAATGATAATTATATAAAGAAATAACTTGCTGTTTTTCAGAAGGCAACAGGGTTGTAGTGGAGAAGTTTTTTTTTTTCCTGTTGATAAAATGGCCACTCCTCTAGGCCAAGCCAAGCAGATTGAGAGAAGTTTCTAAACAGTATTTCTCTGGGATTCAAGAACTCTGATTTTAATTAGAATGGGAACAAAGTATGCTACTAAATTTAACAAACCACTGTCTAGTTGATTATGCTGAGCTGGCTAATCCAGCTAGAATTGAGACTTTTTAAAGAAGTAAAACTGGGTTACATTCATCAAAGAAGTTGAGGAATAAAGTAGAATTTATGTAAATATGCCCTTTATAACCACTTCTCAAAAAATTACAGGAGGACACAGTATTATAATTACTTTGGTTTTGGCAAAATAGTGTGATGTTTTTTCAATTGAGAACAATTTTAAACTCATTAATGCCTACCAACAGCTGGCTTCTGATGACTGAAAATACTTTTATTTAGTGAGGGTCTTGTCATATTATGATTTATTAATATTAACATAGCAAGAAGACAGATGGATTTTTTTATTACCACTGTTTCCTCCTTTCTTTCTTTCTTTTTTTTTTTTTTTGCTGTTTGTTAGCTAAATCCTAGGGCAAATTTAAACATATCAGTTGGTAGGAAAAAGTCACAAGTGGCCTTTAATTTCCCAAGCAGCTCTGGTTGGTAGTATGTACAGAGCATTATAAATAAATGATGGTCCCTTCTCCTTCACAACACTGCTGTTTTGCCAGTTAGCTCTTCCTAGATAATTTTTAAATATCAGAAATGGGTATGTTGCCAAGTTTCATTCCCAAAGAGCGGGCTCTAGCTTTTCATGGACTGATTTCAGCAAGCACCAAAAGTTACGAGGTTGATAACATGTGAAGGGCATCCATATTTATCTTTTCTATGAGTTGTTTTCTTGTATGAATTTCAATTACATGGAGATCTTAAATAGTCCATGTTGCCCTATCTTCATAATATTCCTTGGAATACTTTTCAAGTTGTCAATTTTAGTCTCAGAGACTCTCTATAAGCAGAATATAGTTTACACAAAATAATAAAGACACACACACACCAAATAAACATAACATGAAGCTTGCTAGTCCAGCAGCAAGCACAATTGTGAGCACCATTGGCTTCTCATAGAACTCCTGGCTTGGGTGTTCACAGGGTTAGTCAAACTGTGAACTCCACGCAACAGTTAGGCAAGGTATTCCATCCAGATTTGAAAGTTCTGAGTCTCAGTCTTTGACCTGAAGTCATAAAGGACCTTTTTGAAACAGATGTCTTTGCCCTTGAACCCTTTGAAGTTCAAAAGGGAGTCTCTCCCCAAATGGACATATCTCAGTGTGATTCACCACTTCTTGCATGTAACAGTGCAAATCAAAGATTTTTTTTAAAGTCAGATTTGTCATCGCTTCCCATTTTCAAGTGCTTCAGAGTACCACGTGCTTCAGGGAATTGAAATAGGAGCCTAGTGGCAACCTGTCTGTTCCTCAGAGCAGGCTCGTTCATCACAGCCGCAGCTCACAAATGGTTCTCAGTGCTCAGCTCCTGGTCTCAAAGGCAGCTGGTCTCTCCAGAGGTTGAAAGGTAAGCCCCTGGCGAGGACACCAAGATCAGATCTTCCTTGTGCATGACTTGCAGCATTGTTTTCCGTAAAACTTGTGGTTGCAGACACCGTGCTGAGGAACTAGGTGACACCAGTTGAAGAAATCTACACAGGATGGATCCTCTAAAATAAGAAAATACATTTAGCATGTTGGCTTAGGGTGTCTATCCTTTTTCTTTTCTTTTTTTTTTTTTTTTTTTTTTGAGATAGAGTCTTACTCTGTCACCTAGGCTGGAGTGCAGTGGTGTGATCTCGGCTCAGTGCAACCTTGAACCAGGTTCAAGCGATTCTCCTGCCTCATTCTCCCAAGTAGCTGGGACTATAGGCATGTGCCACCAAGCCCAGCTAACTTTTGTATTTTTAGTAGAGACCGGGTTTTCCACTATGCTGGCCAGGCTGGTCTCGAATTCCTGAGCTCAAGTGATCTGCCTGCTTTGGCCTCCCAAAGTACTGGGATTACAGGTGTGAGCCACTGGGTCCAGCCTTTGGTGATTTGCATATTATGATTTATTAATATTAACATAGCACCTTTTTCTTAAGGTGAGGGCCTACAGAACAAAGGTCTTGGGCCCACCTCCCTTGTGCTTCTATGTGGTTCTTCCCATTAAACATTGGGACTTTGGTAGGGGAGTGAGGTAGGGGACAGGATTTAGATGCCAAGAAGAGACTGTGACCATTAGCAAAATTAAATGATTTGTTTTTAAAAAAATGTTGCATCTAATCCAAGATCAATGTCTGATCTTCCCTATGTAGCCTGGGAGCTACCATGGAATTGAGTGTCCAGGGAAATACCCTAAAACGGTGCTTTAGGAATTCCCTAAGGATTTTGTTATACCACTGTACCACCGGTTCTGATTCAGAAGGGCTGTCAGAGGGGAGCATTAAGGGAGGGTGTGCTGCTTGTCCATGAACTATAATTTCAGGAGCAAGAAGCCTGATATATTGGGAATCAAGCCACGTAATTTGCCTGCAAATGGGTTGAGATTAACTGAAAAGCCAAGTAATTTGCCTGCAAATGGGTTGAGATTAACTGAAAAAGCTGGGTCTCCAACATTCTGTGTAGTTATTTAAGTCAATCTCAACCAGTTTGCAAGTCAGTGATTTTAAGTCAACACCAGTCCTTTCTAATTTCTTTAGTTGTTCAATGAACAAGACAGATGTGATTATTTCACTGTACATCAGGAATTCTTACTCAGATGGGCCTCAGGAGATGGGAAATGCATGTGAATGGGTATGTAAACGTAAGTGCATGTGGTAGGAGCAAGGGCCCAGTCATTTCACTGTTTTCTTTGAGACGGAATTTTGCTCTTGTTGCCGAGGCTGGAGTGCAATGGCGTAATCTCGGCTCACTGCATCCTCTGCCTCATGTGTTCAAATGGTTCTCCTGCCTGAGCCTCCTGGGTAGCTGGGATTACGGGTACCCACCACCATGCATGTACAGTTAATTTTTGTATTTTTAGTAGAGATGGGGTTTCACCACGTTGGCCACGCTGGTCTCGAACTCCTGACCTCAGGTGATCCGTCTGCCTCAGCTTCCCAAAGAGCTGGAATTACAGGTGTGGGCCACACCCCTGGCCCATTTTGCTGTATTTTTAAGGCACCGTTTTGTCTTTAAAATTATTTAGAGTCTACACTACGCATAATTCAGAAATGCTTAGAGTTCCTTCTTCAAGCCTTGATTGTTCTGCCTAAAATTCCTTTTTACACAGCCCCTTCATGTAAGTCAGGCAGCAGAAGTGAGATGTATTACTATTCAGTCAGCATAAGTGCTTTTTTGTTTATAATAATTACTAACAGCTGGTTGTTTGAGCTTCCACTGTGAGTCAGGTATTTGATTTACACTATTGAAGATGACCTTGGAATCATTGCTTTGCTTCACATTCTCCATGCAATCAGCAGATACTCTTGGCTCAATCTTTAAAATGCACCCAGCATCCAACCTCTTCAGTACTGCCACTGCTTTAGTGGAACCTCCTCCATCCGCTTCCTGGCAGAGTTGACAAGTCCTTGTTCCACTCTAGACAACCTGCACTCCTTGCACCTTAACTGCCAGTAATCTTCCTAAAGCTAGATCCTACTGCTCTTCTGCTCAAAGTTCTCCATTGGCTTCCACTGTACTCAGCGTTAAATCTGAAATCCTTACACTGACTGACACGGCCTCCAGTACCACTTTTCATGTATTGCTTAACCACTCTTCACCTCGTTTCTTGTACTCCGGAGCATCGTGCCACTCCTCAATTAGATTAGTATTTTCCTGCCTCGGGGCCTTTGCGGTCTCTCTGCCAGGAACACTCTCCTTCTAGATCCATATGTGGCTCACCTTCCTTGAGGTGTCTGTTTAAGTGCTAAATCATCAAGTGGTCTTGCCTGACCATTATAATCTGAAGTTGTTTTCCTGTCTCCTCACCCCTGCTACTTTACTTTCTGACACTCTGTGTTAATTGGTTGGTTTATTGTCTGTTTCCATTTAGAAGGAAGTTTGTCAGAAGGTGGGATCTGTGCCTGTTTAGCTGGTTGCTGTTTTTGTAATCAGACCCCAGAACAGTTTCTGATGCATAGTAAGCACTAAAGAAATACGTGAAAAACTGAATTACCTTAATACTCAAAACCATGTTTCAAAGTAAGGATTATTTCTTGGTTTTATGAATGCTCAGAAAGTTCAAAACTTGCCCAAAGCTCCATAGCTACTAAGAGTCAAGTTAGTGTGGATTCAACTCTATTTTTATGATTTAGAGTCCTTGCTCCTTCCACCATAGAATGTTGCCCGCCCCCATCTGAAGAGGTGGGATTCCGTGAGGAGCAGCTTATTAGTATTGAGTGCCTGTTCATCCTTAACTTAGTATGACTAGTCTGCAGCCCAGGCAGCTTCCAGACACGTAAACAACCAGTTTCAATGCAGTGTGACACAAGTCTCTGGGTGGTATGACTGCTTTAGGGCCTTCTCTCTTTCCTGAAGAGAATTTTACATATAATATGTACAGCGCAATCATAAGGATGGTTTCCTCAAGGTGGAGATTGAACCAAGACACCCAGATAAGGCATCACACACTGATGATGGTATACAATGACTGCCTAGACTGGCACTCAGTATGGGCAGGGGTCTGGGGGACAACGAAGTTGTTTGGTGACACTGGATGACAGGATGATGCCACCATGGGCAGAATGGTCTTCTCTAGGGTCTAGTTTAAGTGACTACAATGGGTAGAAACTTCTACCCATGTGGAAGCTCCGTAAGGGGAGGAAACTCTTACAGTGCCTAGGAGAGTACCGGCTCCACAGCGGGGGTCAGAGAAGAGGCAAAGAACGGAATCTTCTTCCTTCTGTCACCATGCACCTCCTTACTGCTCACTAATGTTTTCTGGAAACTCACAACCAGAAAATACACTCAAACGATGTTCATAGTAGTCACCCTGCCAAGCATATCATCCATATACTTGGGAGGGGAATGGGAGAAAATCCTCAACTTAGTAAACTGTAGGCCACATTTTTGGCTCAGAACAAACACGTGGGCTTGTATCCTTTATTCTTCCAAAAGGGACCTGACTCAGCCAAGAGGCAAAGAGAGAAGCTCCTCTTTTTGAGACAGGGTCTCAAAAAAAAGCCCAGGCTGGAGTGCAGTGGTGCAATCTCAGGTCACTGCAACCTTCACCTCCTGGGTTCAAGAGATTCTCCCACCTCCCCAGTAGCTAGACCTACAGGTGCCTGCCACTACACCCAGCTAGTTTTCATATTCTTAGTAGAGATGGGGTTTCACCATGTTAACCAGGCTGGTCTCAAACTCCTGACCTCAGGTGATGCACGTGCCTCAGCCTCCCAAAGTGTTGGGATTACGGGTGTGAGCCACTGCACTCGGCCAAGCTCCTCTTTTAATAGGCCGTTTCTCATATGCACCCTATGACTCCCCTCGTTCCAGCACCACAGGTAGAATTGACCCTCACTGTAACACTGTGAACATTGTAGCTTTCTTTGAAGAACAGGACCCAGCTCTATCCTTTCATCCCTAGAAGAGTGCTGGAGGTATATAAGGTGCTTGGTGACTTGGCTTTGAACAAGATGGAGAGCCTCACAGCACTTTTCACATGATCTTTCGTGTAGCCACACACACGCATGCATTTATTCATTGAAGACTTATTGAGCACCTATATTGTGTGCCCTATGTGGTATTAGGTGCTGGGTGAGCAAAAATAAGAAGACAAATGGCCTCCCTGGGCCATACGTGCATGTTGACTCTCCCCATCCTGAAACTGTTGGGCAATTTCATAATTGGTCATTGTCATTGGGGGTGCTGGTGGCCTTCTAGGCTGAATCTTTGGCAATGAAGGGTGGAAATGAGAAATCACTGATAGTGAAGAAAGGAGGACAGAGTCAGGAAGAACATGACTGCTTGCTCATTTCTTCCTTATGTAGTATCCCAGCGTGGACTAGGATGATCTGGCTCTGAGTAACTGCTACGGAGCTATTTCTTGTTGTTCTTGTGCAAGATTCTTTAGCATCAGGCAAGCAGATTAGGCTGGAAGATATTTCCTGGCATTTGTCAGATTACTTTAAGTAGTGAAGAATGGTACAGTTTACTCAGACTTTCCATTTTCCTATCAGTACTGACTGCACTTCCCTTGAACTAACTTTAAGAAAACATTTTGGTATAGTCCTAGAGCAATACATATTCACTGATGACTATTACTTTTGATTTCTGAATTTTTTATATATTCAACAACATTGTTATATATGGATTGTAGTTGTCTCCTCCATTAAAATATGAGCTCCTTGAGGGCTATTCTTGTTCACCTTTATGTTCCCATTTTCAAATTAATAATGGTTAAAAAGCATTATTGTGGCAATTAATTAAATATTCCCTTCAGACCCATGCAAACAAGATCACTAGGATAGGCTGGGCATGTGGCTTGGGACTGCAAACCCAGAACTTGAGGCCAGGAGTTTGAGATCAGCCTGGCCAACATGGTAAAACTCTGTGTCTACCAAAAATTCAAAAATTAGCCAGGCGTGGTGGTGCACACCTATAATCCCAGCTACTCAGGAGGCTGAGGCAGGAGAATCGCTTGAACCTGGGAGATGGAGGTTACAGTGAGCTGTGTACTCCCACCTGCGTGACAGAGTGAGACTGCAGGAGAATCGCTTGAACCTGGGAGACGGAGGTTACAGTGAGCTGTGTACTCCCACCTGCGTGACAGAGTGAGACTGTCTGAAAAAGATCATTTGGACAGGAACTTCCCCAGAGTGGAGCCTTATACAACTCCAGGGAGCACTGTCACATAGACCTCGGGCGAATTGCTCACCCTAGAGTTGTACAATGTCACAGGCTACACCACCAACAAAGTAGGCTTTGAAAAAATTATCTAAAGACTAGTAAAGTTGACTGGAGCATGGTGCCTTTTACCTCTCTTTTCAGGAGCTGGACAGAAGTTTGTATTACAGGCTCGTAGCACCGGAGGTTTCTGATGGAGCAGACAACTTGAGGAAGGCCGGCCTTGCTGAACACAGTGGACCGACCGGGTCTGGACCCCTCCCCCACAGGTGACTGTGCACTGCAGGAGAGAGAAGAGGAAGGAGTCAGAAACACTCTGCTGAGGTCAGTGACATCAAACAGAAGGAATTCCCATGCTTCATGACATTACCAAGATGCCTGCTGATGAAACAGATTGGCTGGAGCCAGCCATATGTCCTTACAGTCCACAGCATCTGTCCTAACAAGTGTGATCCCTTTGATCTGATTAGAAGGGTTTTAGGCAAATGCTATCTATCTAGCCCAACTATCTAGCCCAAGAGTGCGTGTCTCCCAGTTAAGTGACTCACTCATAAAGAAGAGAAGCTCCAGAAATACAGAAGCTGCTCTAAGAACGCAGAAACAAATACAGACACATCTAGGGAGTTAATCACAGGATTTAAAGAATTCCAGACAATCTGTGCAGCTGCAGTAGTGGAGGACATAGTTCCAAACTGGGACAGAAAAAGTAATGGTCAGAGACAGCTCTGGAATTAGGTCCTCAGTGCCCAGCCACATTCTGAGTCGGCATGATAGACTTGGTGCTTCTTAGAAGTCGGTGATTTCACTGTGCAATTAAAAATTTTCAAAAGTAGACAACTGTCTTTCTTCCAGATAGCCATATGAAAAATTTATAAAGATACTTCATAACAAAAGGAAAACCAGGGGAAAACGTAGCCCTTTAAATGGACTTTTCTTATTTTAAAAAGTTACTGCATTTAAGAAAAATGTACATATGCATTATAATTGACTGTAGTTTCTGTCTCAATTAAAATTTGAGGGCAAGTCTTGTTATCAAATTATCTAAACTAGGAGTTTGTGAACTTTTCCTGTAAAGGGCAAGATAGATAGTAAATATTTCAGGCTGTATAGGCATACAGCCTGTGTTGCAAGTACTCCTCACTGCCTTTGTAGCACTAAACCAGCTGTGGTCAATATATAAAGCAAATGAACATGGCTACATTCCAGTTAAACTTTATAAAAACAGGCAGGTATCGGGGGAGCAGATTTGGCCGGGTGGCAACTGTTTGCTGACCCCTTAATCTAAATAAACTTACTAGAGTCAATTTTAAAAAGAACCCCCCAGCAATAGGTGTGACACCTAGCACAATGCCCGGCCAGAGACAATCAGGCTAATTCCCTTTCCTCCATGTGTTGGTTTCCAGATCCTCTACCGGGACTCTGTGATTCATGGTGAGGTGGGTAGCACCCGAGTCCTCTGAGCTGAACATCTGTGCAACAACATCTGTTGGGTGGAATGCTGGAAGGAGCGCATCACATACCAATCCTAGCTAAATTTTCACCCAAGTCTTGTGAAAAGAAGGGTGCCTCTAGCATCTGTTAAGTTTAAAAGCTGAGTATCCCTGGCTGAATTGCCTGACATTCTGAGCTTTTGGGACCATACTACCCACGAATAGGAGTACTTAACAGCGTGCATAGTAACACCTTGACAAATATTAGCTATTACATTGTTCAGAAACATGATGTAAGAACCAAATGAGTAAAGGCTGTGAGCAGCATTTCTAAAACATAAAACACTAGAGTGGTAGTTTCAGTAGCAGCAGCAATGACCAACATTAGCAGTGTATAACTGGCCTGGTGCTGAGTGTTTGATGAACAACAACCAATCAACTCTGCCAGATAATTTTCTAGATGTGAAAACTGAGGTGAAAACTGAGGTTTACAGATTGTTACCTGCCCAGGGCCACATGGGCAGAGATGGCCAAAGAACAAAACCCATCCTGCCTTCAGAACTTGAGCCCTTAGTTGTTTTTACTTGGACAACCATTAACAAAGAGCAACTGTTTGCGGAATGCCTCAGTTTTCAACGCCTCACTTGAATAGACACCTCTTCAATCGGCCTGTACCCACCTGCTGCCACGGTGATGAATACCATCCAGCTACCACGTTGTACACTGGATGGGCTGGGCAAGCCCGTCGGTTGCAGGTCTCTTCCAAGTCCATGTTTGGTTTCTTAATATTACGGCATCTTCGCTCTGGGAACGTTAACAGCTTTCCCTGGAAGCCCTTCTCGCTGCACTTCATCTCCCTCTTCCTCACACCCAAACCACAGGTTGCAGAACACTAGGAGCCAAGACAGGATGTGTGTGTAAAAGTGCAGACTGCCAGGATCACATCTTCTGAACAGAGGCAGTTGGACATAAGGTTGCACCATCCACATGAAATAGGAGGGATGGGATTACACAAGCTCAACCACACTCACTCAAGGATCTTAAAGATACAGCAGCCAAGTACCTCATGCTATAGGTAAGGAAACCAAAGTTCAGAGAACAGAAGTGACTTTCCTAAAAATCACACAGATCATTAGCCTCATAAAACAAAAAAGGGACCTTGAGATGCCATATGGGTGTAAGATGGAGTCCAGGAGAAAGGCAAGATGGGCAAAAGGATTTCCAGGTTTAGGGTTACACACTTACAGGTCCAGGTCTACCTAAGGCCTGAGGAGTTAGGAATCCGAGCTGAGGAGTGTTAAGGGCCAGAGAAAAGGATTCAGAGCTTAATGGGAAAAACCACTGTACAGCAAATAATTGCCCTTTAAATTTACCCAACCTCCCACACACAGGAGGTAACATGATGAGGGTCAAAAATATCCTTTTAGGAAAAATATCCTTTTAGGCTGGGTGCAGTGGCTCAGGCTTGTAATCACAGCAGTTTGGAAGTTTGGGGCAGGTGGATTACTTGAGCCCAGGAGTTCAAGACCAGCCTCAGCAACATGGTGAAACCACATCTCTACAAAAATTAGCCAGGTGTAGTGGTGCATGCCTCTAGTCCAAGGTAGCAGATTACCTGAGCTAAAGAGGTGTAGGCTGCAGTGAGCTGAGATTGTGTCACTGCACTCTAGGGCAACAGAGCAAGCCCCTGCCTCAAAAATAAAATTTACTCCCCAGTATTTGTGAGATATATTTCTAGTGTGTCACTAGATCTTTCCTCATGATCTTTCCACCCCATCCCATGTCCCTTCTTTACTAAATGTGCAGTCCCCTCTCATCACTCCTGTATATGAGACAACCTTGCCCCAAATCCCCTTTTGCTTTGTTTCCTGCTCATCTTTCAGGCCATGCTCCCTAGAAAGTCTCTTCTGACAAGCGTTCTTCCCGAAGTCCAGCTTGGGTGAACCTTGAGCTGTCCCACAAAATTACAGACTTCTATCAAGGCACTTGGTATACCTTATCCATGTTTCTCTGTGTGTGTTTTATGAAGTCTTGCACCCCTACTGCCCAGACATAGGTTTGATCAATGTGGGGGTGCTTTAGCAATGTTTCATGAAGAAATCAGGAGAGAAGAACTGGCGAGTAGCAGGCATTTGGTATCAATGTGTGCAACACAAAGGGGTTTTGTGAGCCTAGATGCTAGCAGCTCAGCTGAGCATCTCAAGAAACCTCCAGCAGTGGCTTTTTTTTTTTTTTGAGACAGAGTCTTGCTGTGTTGCCCAGGCTGGAGTGCAGTGGCGCAATCTCAGCTCACTGCAAGCTCCGCCTCCTAGGTTCACGCCATTCTCCTGCCTCAGCCTCCCCAGTAGATGGGACTACAGGTGCCTGCCACCTCGCCGGGCTAATTTTTTGTATTTTTAGTAGAGACAGAGTTTCAGTGTGTTAGCCAGGATGGTCTCGATCTCCTGACCCAGCAGTGACTTCTAAACCATACCTCGCTCCACGAAGAAGCGACCCACTGTAGCCGGTTGTTCTTCGGGCATCGTCCAAGCACACAGCTCTCCTGCAGCTCAGGTCTGGGGAGGCTGGTACACTGGCTCTCCGGGAGGGTTTCTGCGGCAGAGCCCTTGCACAGGAGTTCACGCTTCCTCACCCCTCGTCCACAGGTCTTGGAACACTTGAGAAGAAAAAAAAGTTTTATTTGCATTCCTATTAGGTTTCAGTAGCCACATTAAAAAACCACTAAATACATTCCTGTGAAACGTGGATAAACTCCATGAACTAAAGCTCTTTTTATGAGATCTACTTTGCCACCCCCATTCCCATTTCTTTATTCATACCCACCATATATATTTGGCTAAAACAATTATTTGAATTCTTTTTGTAAAAAAGAGAGTAGACTCAACACCATGTACTACTTGGATTTCCCCTCTGCTATAAAGGAATATATTCTCTCATTTGAAAGAACCCCTAAACAAGCTCAAAAATATTCTCTCTCCCTCCTGACCCCTAATTCCCTAACATAGCAGTCTCCAATTTCTTTGGTACCAGAGACGGCTTTTGCAGAACACTGTATTTCCATGGACGGGCAGGGTGGTGCTTTTGGGATAAAACTGTTCCACCTCAGATCATCAAGCATTAGATTCTCATAAGTAACATGCATCCTAGATCCCTCACCTGTGCAGTTCACAACAGGGTTCAAACTCCTCTGAGAATCTAACGCTGCCACTGATTTGACAGGAAGCAGAGTTTAGGCTGTGATGCTGGCCTGCTGCTCATCTCCTGCTGGGCAGCCCAGTTCCTTACAGACCACAGACAGACACTTGTTCACGGCCTGGGGGTTGGTGACCCCTGTGCTAACAGATAGGTCCTAACATTAAAAAATAAAGCCTTACTCTGACCTCTGGTAGGGGATATGGTAGTACACTGCTGAAATTAATCACAAAGCAGCACTTGCATGTAATATACCCTAAAGGAAAACACAGCAGAACTGTCATCAGTGGCTGCTACCTGGCTTCATAGTTCGGGTGGTAAAACTCTTGGCGTTTTTTCATTCTTCCCCATAATTTGTTTGCCAGCTGTGATTGAGCAGCGGTTGAGCTATCATCCGCAAGGGAGGTGGTAGGGAAGGGCTTCTTCCCTTCAGCACCACTGACATTTTGGATCAGAAAATTATTTGTGGTGAGGAGCTGGCCTGGGCTGTGTAGGACATTCACCTCTACCCACTAGATGCCAGGAGCACTCATTTCCCCAAGTTGTGACATCAAAATGTCCCCGGCTAGGCAAACTTACCCACGGTTGAGAACCTTTGCTTTAGAGGGAATTCTGAGCTGTGAATGACAGATAGCTCTCTGTCCCTTCTAACTTTAAAAATTTATGGCTTTCACTGGGAATTTGTGACCATAGCAAACTTTATGCCCTACTTTTCTCTGTATTCTTCTAACTTTACCTCGTTCCCATTGAAGCAAGAGTTAAATATCTCTTCTCTGCTTCATTCTTTGTATTTGTGTTTCCCGTTTGCTTTGGAGAATTCAGTAGCCAGGTCTCTATGCCAATCTTCTGACACTGGAATCCTTTCTAGCTGTGCTCACGAGTCTGGCCTAAATGGCCCCCACACTCCAAGTTCTGTTCCTCTAAGGAGGATTCTAAGCTCTGGGAGAGGGATGCCAAAACTTCAGATTTCCTAAAGAACATTAGTTAAAATGCAGATTCCCAGGCACATGAACTCATTGTGACTTCCATGAACATATAAACTGCCAAGAGCCCCTTGGAGAGCAAAGACACCTGTACTTTTGGCTTCATGGGGACCGGGAATAGTAACTGTCAAGTTTTCTCCTCTTACCTGAGACCAGGGTCCAAGGCTCCATTCTGGAGGGCAGGCGTGGCTGTTGCAGGCTTGGACCTGAGTGGGTGTGCTCACTGGACAGAGAGAATGCAACACTGCTTCCTCCTTTTGGAAGGGCTTCTTTTGCACACACTGGATCTTTCGGCTCTGCTGGCCTCCGGCACAGGACTTGCTGCATGCACTCCATTCACCTGGCATCCAGCTTTCAGTGCAAAACACATATTTCCAATGAAGCCAAACTTTGTACGATAACTTCCAAAGCAGTTACTGTGAAAGGTATACCACCTATGGAAGCCATGGATCAATTTCAGAACCAATAAGATAAGTTACTCTAATTGTTCTTTGATGGATCCAGAGGCTTATACTAATGTGATCGAGATATAAAGAATCATATTTAATCATCCCACAGTTCTACAAATACACTCCTGCCTCTGCATGAGAAGAAATCCATGTCACTTTAAAATCTACACAATTCATTGAGCCAAATTTGTTGGGATTTTAACTATGTGTCAGGGACTCTCCTAAGCATTAGGATTAGAAAAATTAAGGAAGCAGCCTTCTTTCCATTAAGGAGCCTATAAGACAGTAAAGAGGTGGATATGTGAACAAATCAAGACAGTACTCTCTCATAAGTGCTGCAATGGAAGTCAACATAAAATAAAATGAGGAGGCTTATGGAAGAGTGATCAATGAGAGAGAAAGACAGGGAGGTTTGTGCAGGAGAGAGGGGTACATTTAGAGAAGGGCTCACAGAGGATATTTTTAAGTGGGTACTTCCCCAAGTTACTTTTCTGATTACACCTGAATTTAGTGACAAGTTAAATACCTACCTTCATTTTCTTTAAAATTTGCCAGACTAGTTTTTTTTTTTAATAGCTCTCTGTCTGAGACTTGGTATACATTTGAATGGCTATCAATTGAAACTGTTTTTGTTTTTGAGATGGAGTCTTGCTCTTGTTGCCCAGGCTGGAGTGCAATGGCGCGATCTCAGCTCACTGCAACCTCTGCCTCCGGGCTCAAGTGATTCTCCTGCCTCAGCCTCAGATTATGACAAATACACTATTATTTACAAGAAAAAACGAGTGTGTGTGTGTGTGTATATATGTATACACACACACACACACACACAGCTTTATATATAAAGATTGTGTAATACGATTGCATCACCACAAACCAAACACTACTTATTAAGATGATCTAAAACATCGGTGAATGCAACATTGCTTTAGAAGAAACTCCGTCCATTTTATATAAATATATTTGGCAGAAGATAAACACATAAAAGAGACTCCCTTTAACTGGGAAGATTACTTAAAATTAGTCTTCAAACAATAGTGTGGCCAAAGTCAATCCAAGAACACACTCACTGAGCCCCTCCAAGGCTGCCATCATCAGCGGTGGAGTTACCACTTGGCCTATACCCCATTCTTTTTATTTGGTGTCTTGCTACTGTGTAATTTTGCATTTGGGGTTTCATGGCCTGCATAATATTATGATTTTTAAATTCTTGGACCATTTACATAAAAGTTAGGCACATAACCACATGCAAATTAAAATAATTTAGGATTCTGTGTTATTTAAATATCTGTCTGATTCCATTCAGAGAAGAGGAATCCCTATGCAAAGGTTAAAAGAAAAAAGCACCTCATGCCTGTAATGCCAGAACTTTGGGATGCTGAAAACAGGCAGATCACTTGAGGCCAGTAGTTCGAGACCAGCCTGGCCAACATGGCAAAACCCCGTCTCTACTAAAAATACAAAGATTAGCCTGGTGTGGTGACGTGCACCTGTAATCCCAGCTACTAAGGTGGTTGAGGCACAATAATTGCTTGAATCCAGTAGGCAGAGGTGGCAGTGAGCTATCATGAGGCCACTGTACTCCAGCCTGGGCAACAGAGTGAGACTCCTTGCTTCTCCTCCCCTTCAAAAAAAAGATGCCTTCATATCCCAAGCAAGCTTCCTTTTAAATAGCCAGTAAATTTATTCCTGGCTATCAAGCCAAAGTCAAGTGACTACCAAAAGTAAATTTGTATTTTTCAACTCATATTTAAACTTCGACCATCTTTTTTAAAGAAATTTTTTTTAGAGACAAGATCTCACTCCTTCACCCAGGCTAATATGTAAGTGACACAATCATGGTTCACTGGAGCCTAGAACTTCTGGGTTCAATTGATCTTCCCTCTTCAGCCTCCCAAGTAGCTGGGACCACACACGTGCCACCACGCCTAGCTCATCATCTTCTATTACTTTTTAAAGTATTGCGTCTACCTTCGAATCACTTTCCATTAGCAGTACTGACAGTGGGCTTTCATCATCTCATAACAATGAAGGCATACAAGTATAAAAGTAAACAGAAAGACATTTCCAAATGACTTACTAAGCTGGGCAGGAGAAAGCGTTGCAGATTTTGGGTTCAGTTACTGGCTTGGTTCTTGCACTGCAGAATGAGGAATTGACTTGAGTATTCTGATCTCGCGAGCAAATGGCCTTTACATTTATGTAACCTGGTAAGACATCAGAAGTGACAAAGTGAAAATCACAGATTATTATTTCAATTTGGTTCTAAGTTTAGCTTCTGATTTACCAGCATTGTGATATTTTATTTCAGATTTGGAATCCAAATATTTCGTGGAATACTGATGAAATCTGCAACTAATTTGAATTCCATTCTCCTCCCTAAAATAATATATTTTATATTTTAATAATTGTAACATGTAAATTATTGGTTTTCAAGACCAATGTGGATACTAGAACCATAAAGTGATAAATACAACCTTTTGAAAACAGAATGACTATAAAGGGAAACATCCCAGGCAAACTTTATTATCAGATGAATAATGTTCTTCAAAGAAAAACCATTAGTGAGTTATATGTGGAAACCCTAAGATTTTGCCTTAACATGAAATATCTCATACTTCCTAAGCACATGGGGCACATAAAAGCAGAGTAGAACTCACTAAATATGTATTAAATCCTGTCAGCCAGGGCTCTGCTTTTGCGTTTTTTTTTTTTTTTTTTTTTTTTTTTAGATGGAGTCTCGTTCTGTCGCCCAGGCTGGAGTGCAGTGATGCGATCTTGGCTCACTGCAACCTCTGCCTCCCGGGTTCAAGCGATTCTCCTGCCTCAGCCTCCCAAGTAGCTGGGATTACAGGCGTGTGACACCACACCCAGCTAGTTTTTGTATTTTTAGTAGAGACGGCCATGTTAGTCAGGCTGGTCTCGAACTCCTGACCTCAGGTGATTCACCGGCCTCAGCCTCCCAAAGTGCTGGGATTATAGTCATGAGCCACCGCACCCGGCCTCTGCTTTTGCTTCCTTAGTGTCTTCCCACTGCCTTGCTTTCAACATTAATTTCAGGACTTCTTATCAGGGGCATACGTTTTTTTTAAAGTGTGTGAATAATTGTATTTTTTAGTTCCGCAAATACAGATGCTGCCTCCCCTTTGAATTGTGTTTTTTATTTACATTGGAACTTTGTCTTCAAATATAATCTGAGAAAGAATAAGTCACTCCTGCTATAATGATGAGCAGTTAGTCCAGCTCTTGGGGCTGAAGCAGGTTTGCTTTCAGGAGGCACTTATGAAAACCACATCAGAGCTGGGCACAGTGGCTCACACTGATAATACCAGCACTTTGGGAGGTCAAGGAAGGCGGATTGCTTGAGGCCAAGAGTTTGAGACCAGCCTGGGCAACATGGCAAAACCCCATCTCTATAAAAAAGAAAAAAACTAGCCAGGCACAGTGGCAGGCACCTGTAGTCCCAGCTACTTGGGAGAGTGAGGTAGGAGGATCTCTTGAGCCCCAGAGGTCGAGGCAGCAGTGAGCCATAATTGTTCCACTGCATTCTAGCCTGGGTGACAGAGTGAGACCCTATCTCAAAAAAAGAAAAAAGAACAAAAATAAAAAATCAACATTCCTTGAAGTTAACTGTTGACTTTAATAGGACTTATTCATCTGAATTCTTTTTCTCTTGGACACAGGACACACCAGGGTCTGTGAGTCATGTGAAGGGGTTGCTAAGGCAGGGCAAGGCGAGAATTTCACAACTGGCTTCCTCTGCATCCTCCTCTTGGCTGGATTTAGTTTCTGTAAATGGAAAGCAAATCAAACTTCTCTCCTTCCCAAGGCACTGTGCTCTCCCTGGAATACCAGAAAGCTATTGGAAATGTTCTGAAGAAACACTGGATATGAGAAAGACCTCATAATCTATGACTAAATGAAACAGTGTGAAGAGATGTCTATAACATGATTTCAGTACAGAGGGATACAAAATGATACTTACGGTATGTCAGTCTGTCAAAAACATGTTTGCTTACATGTGCATAGGGAAAAAAATGATACAGATCAAAATATTAACATTGGGTATTGCCTATTTACAAATTATGGGGATTACCTTTCTTCTTAATAGCCCACTGCCTTTAAAATGTGTATTACTAGAAAATGTATTACCTTTTAATTATTTTATATATGTATACTTTAAAAGTATTTTTTCATATTTTGTTAATTAGCATGGACCTACAGATAGGCCTTTCAGATATAAGAATTTCTTCATTTTCTGTATCTTTCCTCTGTCTCCGATTCTAAGCCTTATTATGCTTAGTGGGATGGAACCAGTAGGAAGTCTCACTGTCACCAGCTGCTCTGAATAACAGGAAATGAGAGACCAACATTCATGCTTTGGTTTCAGGAACTTATTTTTGGGCACTTGCTCTTCCTCCCAAATGGGCAAGTGTGACAATTGTTTAGCCCCCAAATATGTGACGTTGTTCACATCTAAATAAAATGCCTTCCTTCTACTCACTGAGTAGATGGTTGCTGTTGTTCCTTCCTTGCAAAGGTTGTCTCAGATTTAATCCATTCCTCTAGTGAAAGAGCCTTTGCTGATCTATCTCTGACGGATATCCATGTTTCAGACAGACATCTTAAGTTTGCCATGTATGTGTCCCGACTTGCCTTGACCCTAGCTTTTATAACTTCCAAACGGAA
Source organism: Symphalangus syndactylus (assembly GCF_028878055.3). Taxonomy (NCBI): domain Eukaryota; kingdom Metazoa; phylum Chordata; class Mammalia; order Primates; family Hylobatidae; genus Symphalangus; species Symphalangus syndactylus. Next base: position 122,622,076 of record NC_072433.2, read on the forward strand.
GGTTTATAAGGACAGAAAAGTCAAGATTGGTGGAAACTAAACTATAAGCTGAAAATTAAAAAAACATATATAATATAAATATGCTTCTATTTGTAAATAAGTCAATATATTTTACATGTTTTTCCCATAAGTTTTAGATGTGTAACTTTTGAGTCTTGGTTGTGGTTGATTTGAGCTTTGTGAGAGTTGATTCCTTACCACATAGGAAAACCCTTAACTAATGCCATAATATTTGCTTTTATGGTGATGGTTCTTAAAAGACAGTTCTTGGGTGGCTTATTTAAACCATATTGTGTTAAAGATGCCTGGAGTGAAAGAACCTGTTTTAAGAGAGACAGACTTGGAAGACAGAATGAGAAAATCATCTACCTCCACCGCAGGAGACAGAGCACTCTGACTGCACGACACTCCAGGCATAGGCAGGTCTTTTTGTGGCTGGTGGAGTTCCATTCACGACCTTGGGAAGTGCATACTTCCAAGCTATCCCTGGATTTTTGCCTTGCATCAGAATCTGGACAGTGTAAGATAAAAATCAGAGATCAAGATACAGGTCAGACCCTGGAATTCCAGAAATCTTACTGAACATTTTAAAGATATTTACATGACATTTTGACCTTAACATTGGTATACTTCATGGTTCCCAAGTATGTTTTATGTTGACTTAAAGTTTTCCCAGGACACTTTAAAATGTGTACCTTCATGTTATCAAAACTGAGATTTAGGTAGATGCTAAAGAGCAAAACACAATTGACATTTGCCATAAGCCCATAACGTATACACAAACACATACATACACAGACACACACACACACACGTATATGTATCATAATGAAGAAAGAAAGGTTATATTGTTGGGTCTAAACCCTAACTTAAAAGCCTAGCATGGTAAACACACATAGTGGTGCCCTACAGATAATAGTTAAAACTGAATCTATGTATATACATTTTTATGAACTATCTTAGGTCACAATTTACAAGCTCTCTCCTGGGTGCTAGTGGAAATTGAAACAAGGGAAGCACTCCAAAACCCACAGAATACCCCATTTAGAGTTGCTACCATCAGCCTTAGAATCCAAATGTGTTTCTAATATAATTTCTATGGAAAATTTTCCCAAAGAGAATTTGTTAACTGTGTGCTAGGACGAGCAGGTAAGAAAGAAGAAAAGAAACATGTTCAGAATCAGGAATTGGAATATATGCATTAGAATAGACTTAACCTCCAAAAAGGCAACAACTTAGGATAAATCTGATCCTATAAAGTCTGACTACTAAAATAAGAGCAATCACATATTGGGCACTTCCCAAGTGCCAAGCACTCTGCAGCCATTCTTAATGCATCATAAAACATTCTTCTAACAACTCTATAATGTAGTTGCCTATATTTTCATTGAAAAAAAGAAACTGGAGAGAACTTGTGCAAGATCACCCAAGTGACTATGGACTGAGCTTAAATAAAGCCACCAACTAAAACGTGCCTAAACAATGTGATGTATCACCTTGTTTTTGATGTAGGAAACATATCTGTCTGCCTTCTTAATGCCCTCTTAACTACTCCTCCTGTTTTTATTTTTCAAGCTCAAAGCATGAATATAAATAGCTGGTTCTTTCCCACTCCATGAATCTTGTGGAAAATTCTTTACCACTAGAACTGGGCATTCATGCCCAAGAGGCAAAGCTGATTGCCAGTTAAAAATAGGAACCCCTGGCTCTATCTCCGTCTGGTGGGATCCCACCTCCATTAGAGTTTGGTGGGTGGCAGCTGTTCAAGGCCCTTCATTTCACCAGATCACTCTTTAGGATGCTACAAAATGACTTCTATTTTGTTACTGGCTTAAATGTCTCCAGGAGTATTATGACTGACTTTTAAGATCTTAAGATTCCATGGTGTACACATCAGTTTGTAGTGCAACAAAACAAATCTTGATGCCTCCCAGAAATAATCAAAATGTTAACAGATGGATCTGTGTTCCTCCACCCCCATCCAAAACAAAATCGATACAAAACACAACAGGTAGTACAATTACATGAACAAATGCCCAATTATTATCAGTTGCCAATAAAAATAATCTCTAAATCAAAGTCTTAGGAGTCTTTTAGTTTTGAAGATTTTTCTAGTCTTTGCTTTTTTTTTTTTTTTTTTAACTTTCGCAGCTAAGTCATACAGCTGTTCTTGGAATCCTGTGTTCAACTTAATATTTCACACATGTTGAATAAATACTATACTTTCCTTATTTCCATAGTATTTTTGAATAAATAGTATGCTTTCCTGCAGTGTTTCTGTTAATGTTTTCATCTGATATTAAGTAAATACAGAAACTTTACAGTTTTATTCATGGTCAAATTAGAATTGTGAGAGCAGTTTTACATTCACAAGATGACCCTGACGCTGGTTCATAGTTCAATTTCATATTCAGTTAAAGCAGCATTTCAAATGTAGCACTTATTTTGCTTTTTTTTAAATGCAACAAAAATGCAGAGACCTTGTACCAGAGAAAACTACGCACTGTACCATATTTACTTGTGTGGCAATACAATGTGAGTGCGATGCATAAGAGTTATGGTGCGCTAAGGCCCACAAGGCAGAATGGTATTGCAGTACAAAGGGGTCGCATCACACACATACGCACATAGTAGAGACAAGCTTAAGTGTAAGTGCTATACAGAAAGAAATTAACTTACTCATCTCCACTTTCTAGTATCACCCCATTCCTCCCATTCAAACTAGATCCTAATATTTTCTGCCATAGGGGAACAGATCCCCAATAAAAACGCAAAAAAATATAAAAGAACATTAGTTCTTGCCTTTTGTGCTTCTAGGACTTACGTTCTGCTGATTAAAAAAGTAGTTTGACAAATTTTCAACAGACATTTGAAATATATTCCCCTTTCACCTTTTAGACAGATTCTAGAGCCTAAGCCATACATGGCCTGTGGTTTCACTGCAAAACATGTTTAAATGTTGCTGTGAACAGCAGGATGTGTTTAAGAAAAAAAAATGTGTTTAAGAAAAAAAATGTGTTTAAGAAAAAGACAGATGATAAGTGTCACCAGTATTAAGCAAAAACAACCACATGTCAAGCTTCCCAGACCTTCACTCAAGCCAACCACAAAAAATTATCAATGCAACCAACAAGAAGGGAACTCACACAATCTCCCATTGTCAAATGTTTCTCTGCATCTGTATCCGTATCCTCCTCCTCCTCCCCTGCTGTCACTCAGGATACCCTGTCCTGTCTCCAAGTCCAAGTTCTTTACTACACACTGATTCCATCTCCCCTCATCTCCACCAGGATGTGACCACTGTAGTTGCACCACATATGGCTACTGAGCGCTCGAAATGCACTAGTGTGGTCAAAGTAAAAAGCCTTTTAATTTAAATTTAAATAACCACGTGTGACTAATGGCTACCATATTGGATGCACAGCTACAGATGAAACCTAGCCTCTGATGACCGTCTTCCATACTAGATTGTCTACTTGGCATCTGCACTTGAATGCTTAAAAGTATATCAATGTCTAACTTTTTTCTGCCTCTCCCTGAAAGGCTGCCCATAGGGAATACTTTTCCAGTTGTTTAGGTCAAAATAAAAACTTGGAGCCATTTTAGACTTCTCTTTTTCTGATACTCATATTTAGTAGATCAGGAATGGTGTTACTTTAACTTTCACCCTCTCTCATATCTTACCACCTCATATGTTGTTGCTCCTGCCCTGATCTAAGCCACCATCATGTCTCTTGTGACTTCCACGGTCAAGACAATAAAAAAAAAATGACTTTCGGGAGGAGGAGAAGCGATATCCCCCAGTGGAGAAGATGAGACAGATTCATATATAAAAAAAACACAGTCACAGTTACTTGGGAATCAAGTGCTAGGGCTGGGCATGGTGGCTCACACCTGTAATCCCAGTACTTTGGGAGGCCAAGGTGTGTGGATCACGAGGTCAGGAGATCGAGACCATCCTAACACGGTGAAACCCCGTCTCTACTAAAGCCTGGTGGCAGGCACCTGTAGTCCCTCCTACTCGGGAGGCTGAGGCAGGAGAATGCTGTGAATTCAGGAGGCGGAGCTTGCAGTGAGCCGAGATCACTCAACTACCTTCCAGCCTGGGCGACAGAACAGCACTCCATCTCAAAAAATCAAGTGCTATCCATCCTATAAAAGGAATTCAAATGTTTTACTAAATCTGAGGTGGGGGGAGAAATCACATTATATCTAAAGAAGCTTTGTAGCTATCACTTATTAATAACACATCTTGGTGATGATTATAGCAAAGAAGCCACAAAGCAACAAAACTTGAGTTTCTGGCCAGGCACTGTGGGAAGCTGAGGCAGGAGGATCTTTTGAGCTCAGGAGTTCAAGGTCAGCCTGGGCAACAAAGCAAGACCCCATTTCTAAAATAAAAATTTTTAAAAACTAGCTAGGTGTTGTAGTGTACGCCTGTAGTCCCAGCTACTTGGGAGGCTGAGGCAGAGGACTGCTTGAGCTCAGGAGTTGGAAGCTGCAGTGAGCTACAGTCGTACCACCGCACTCCAGCCTGGGCCATGGAGTGAGACACCGTCTCCAAAAAACAATCAAACCCTTCTGTTTTCTTTGAAGATTTCTATTCCCCCTCTGAAAAGCACAAACTGTTAAACTGTGTTTCCCACATGCCCTTTCCTAAACTTGAAAATGAGGATCCTCAGCTAAGTAAAATTCTTGAACTAAAGGTAAGACCAGCAATGATCAGAATATTCAACAGCAGTAAGGGAACACATCCATTTCAAAATATCATGGTAATACAAAACTTGTGTATCTGGCCAAAAGAAAAAGAGAAATAACTCACACAATTTACATGTTCTTAGGAATGTGCAGCTTTAAATTAACTCATAAAATACTCAGTAGCTAGTTGTATGCCTGTGTATGTGTGTTACTATTACAGTTTTATGGCCAGTAGCATATAGAGCGTATTGTTTATAGTTTATTTCCTTAACATATTAATGCATTCTATTAATATATAAATGAAGGCCTCTTAACTTTACAAAATCAAATGACTCAAGGCTTGCCTTTAATGTCTGTGTAGCTATAAATTCACATGCGGAGTTCAACGTGTTATCATGTAGACTGAAAGACAATATTTGTATAGACCAGCAGAAAGCTGATGTAAGAATTTACTTAACATCAGCTCATAAAGGCCTTGTAAAGGAAGTAAAAACTTAAACAAATAAGTACCAAGACCAAATATATAAAAGATAAGTATGTGCCAATTGTAGTATATTATTTGCTTCTCAGTAACTAAGATGCTCTTTGCCCCCATCTTTATCCTGTGTTGAGAAGAACAGTGACCAAGAGTATCCTAGAAATCCTCTTATCTCTTACTGTTTGATGCCCGCAAATACTTAAATCTATGGAGATTATTGTCCACTTGGCTCACAGAATCTCTGTGGGAAAGTTTCTCTTTCACCCTGTTCTTAAAAAAAAAATCAGAATTTTCTTAAAGAAATCAAATCCACCCTCAAAAACTGCTACATAATTTACAAAGCCCGGTGCAAAATGAAAATTCAAGAGTCATTGTTTGAAGAAATTAAGGATTTCAAGACAGTGACAGTGAAGCATTAAACCACAGGGCCCTTCCAAGCATGAGGTCCTCTGCAGCTGGGCAGGTCCCATGCCCATGAAGCTAGCCCTGCCCAGCTAAATTCAGGTTTTCTCACCTGGATCAGTTTTAAGACATGATTTACAATTTCTCAAATGCTAAATGACCCTTCAATCTAACAATGAGCTCTCTCTCATTTCATGGTTGGAGAATATAGACCCCAATTTGGTGGCCTTGATTATATCTCAGCACGTGCTTTAGTGTGTCCATCACCATCAACTGAACCACAGATAGCCTCTGCCACTGATGTGGGGAAGCAGGACAACCTTGGAGAGATGTGCATAGAACCTACCTGAGATGCTAACTTCCTCTGTGAATGCCAGGGAACACATCTTAGGCAATTTGTAACTTGAAAATGATCATTCCCATTGTTCACATTTATTTTAAAACATTTTCGGTGACCAGGTCAAGAGTAGTCCATTGCTTTTCTCAGCATTCCTGGAGAATACAAACACCCTCAGGGCACAGGAGCACTGCATCCCTCCCGTAATGGCACCGCATCACAATAATACCATTGCTTACAACCCTGTGCCGCATGTCGGAGTGTATAGCCAAGCTGTCAAATGCACAAATTTGGAAAGACCGCCAGTGATTCAGTCTACTTAGCTGGACTTAGTCCAGAGAATTTTCCAGCCAACTGGCATGGAGTCTCTAATTTACAGCTGGCAAGCAACTTCCTTAAATGCTTCCAGGTCCTCCATAGAGCTGTTTAATGTCTACCTTTAACACACAAACCACCTGACTTCAGACACAACACTCAGCAGCTCTAACCGCAGGGTGCAGAGTTATAAAATTTACAACTTCTTAAGTTGGAAAACCACAGACAGGGGCTGGAATCTACCAACCACTCTCTGAAGGAAGGGGACGCAGTTTCTGTTTAGTTCACATAAAATTAAAACAAAGGATACCTTGAATAATCATGGGTAAATAATTTTCTTTCTTTTGCCCCCACTTTTAATTTTTAATGTTAAAACTTTTTAAAATTCCTTCAGTCAGTTTTGTATTTGTTTCATTATTTAAGGCCTCTTTTTTTTTTTCTTCTTCAAGAAGTTGTCCTCATTTTGCCATAAAGGTTATGGATAGATTTTAAAGACTAGCTTTTTATTTAATGCATGCTAGGAAACTCAATAATGTATTTGATTGCTTTAAAAATAACAGTGCCTATTGAGTGCTTATTGTGTGCCAGGCAAAACATTGTACATGCATTATCTCATGTAAAATTGATAATGACATTATGAAGAAGGCGCTATTAATTCCGACAGTGTAGACTAATAAACCGATACTCAAAGTCACATAGCTAATAAGTCACAGCAAGGGGACTCAAGTCTCTGGTCTTGTTTAACCCTAAAACCTCACATCTTCACTCTTACAACATTGCCTCTCAAGCTTTGAAACACCAAGCCCAGGATTCTAATTTAAAAATTTAAAAACTGTGTTAACTGTTGGAAAGACAACACTGGGCCTCCCTAGCGTGCAGCGACATTTACTTTGTGACACTGGGTTTGAACCTAAGAATTTTATTTCTTGAACATATTGGCATCTAATTTAAGCATACTTGATCTCCTCAATCTATTTTCCCCTGGATTTATTTATAATCATTGTTTTAACAACTGAAATATAATCGACTTTATTGGTTGGCCTTTTCTTGATAAAGCCCAAATGGCACCTTACACTCCTATGTCTTATGGAAGGAATGGTTTTGTGGTGTGGATTCATGTTTTTGTAAGCTCATGTGATTTTTGGAAACTTTTATGACGTTAAAATTCAGCCAGTTTTGACTTCTTATTTGCTTCAAAGCTGGAAGAACATGACCAGGTATCATCATTGCTATTATGTGTCAGTGATTGAATTTGACAAGAGACAGTAATACAAAGACCCTGATCGGGGATTTGGAAACGCATCTGTTAGGCAGCTTCAAAGGTGTGGGCTGACACATTGAACCTTGACTACAGTTCTAATTCAACTCATCAACATTCCTCAGAGTGTAGTGAGGAGAAATAAATAGTGTTCTCTAACCCGTCACAAAAGTATTTGCCATGAATTAACTGGAGGCCCCCACTTCAAATAGCAAATGGCAATCTCTAGACAAATGACGTGCCATCGCAAAAGTACCTCTGAATCGTCGTCTCGAGCCTGACTTTTCTATCATCTGTTCTGAATTAATTCTCCATTACTTCTCTGCTTCTTTTGTGTCTTGTGTCTTCACTCAGTCCATGCTACTTGGCTAATCTCCCTTCCCTTACACTGATTGTATCTTGAGGCACTTCCTTACTCATTTCTCCTTGGGGAGAATCCAGCAGGCAGGGTCACAAAGGAGCTGGACGACAAGGTAATACTTCGTCAGTGGTGCTCACACTGTCATCTCATTGATCAATGTGCCTGTCCACCTGGTCCCCACCACCCTGTCATCTCCTTTGGCCAAAGAGGGGAGGAAGTTGTTTATTATAGTAATTTTCTTTAGATGTCTCTTCCTGCCTTGAAACTAGCCTGTGGTTAACCTATTTCTCACGTACTGTCATGAGAAAGGCTGCTGTAGTTTTCAGCTTCATGATTCTCTCTTATTACACTACGAATTGGATTTCAAAGAGTTAAACATCCTCTTCGTCTGCTAAACATAGAGAAAAAAATTCCTAACATAAAGGAGAGCTTTTCTATTTTTTAAAACTTTTTAAAAAAGGAATGCTGTAAAAACACAGGTGGTCATATTTCAGCCATACAATAGCAACCTGTATTATCATGTCATACTGAATCACTTTGTTTATCAGACAGGGATGAAGTTACTTTATAATGAAACACTCATGATGAATTTCCTCACCTCCACTCCAACTGCATGACAGCTTGATAGAGCATGTGACTCATTCATTGTTGTGTATGTGTACGTGTGTGAGAAAGATACAGACAAAGAGACAGAGAAAGACTGAAATGGGGGAAAAGGAAGAGGAGAGAAAGGAGGAGCATGAGCTAGTAAGATACTTCATCTCTAGTCACTTCTAGAGAATGTGTCATCTCTAAGTGGACACCTCACCTAATCATGAAAAAAAAAACTTGTGTACATTTTAATCCTTATTGCCAAGGTCCTCTAAAACTGTATATGAAACAGGCCTTTTCCGTATTGCTTAAACAAAGGACAAAGTCAGTGACCTTAAATTACCTACACCTAAACCTCAAGATGGAAAAACATTGCTTTCGGCCATACTCAAAAACCCAGCATATGTATGTGTCTACTTCAGATGAACTGTCTGTCAGCAAAGCCTTGTGAAAAGTTTCACTCTGATCTTCAGTTTTCACAATTCCATCACTTGAAAATTTAATTTCTTACACACACACTTAATTTAGATATTCAGGGGTGGAGAATTAAAATAGATTTAGTTTTTCTCAGTATTCCCAAACCCAATAAAATAAACAATGCGGTCACTGATACATAATATCCTAAACTCTATTAAAATAAAAGCTAACTTTTAAATCTTCCAGATGACTAACAAGTACACTAGTTCAGTGAGAGTTTCCTTAGTCTTTATGCCAGACTTATGTTGTAGAAAATAAGTTGAAATACACGGAAATTATTTAGTTTTATATTAACTATATCCATAGTGATCTCAGAAACTATGTGACTGCTAAATCAATATTTATTTTTATGCTAATGTGCACATGTACATGGCTAGTTATTTTTTTCTGGGAAATACAGAAATAAAACACATGGTCAAGAAAATTATATCCTTTTCTCCAAGTCACTTATATGCATATATGTGTACGTATTTCAAGATCAAAAACTTGATTGATTTAAATAATGCCTAAGAAATTTAAGACCTAAGGCAATCATATAAATCCTTGATTACCCTGATGTATTTCCCTTTAATACCAAGGAAATCAATGGGGCCAGCAATGTATAGATTGACATCCACCTGTTGCACATGTTGAAACCATCTAGAACCAAGGACCTAAGGGGAATGGATGTCTGTAATACAGACTGCATTTTAACAGTGGACTGGCATGTGACTAAGTGATACAAGTGAAGGTCTGTCTTCTATTTAGCTTAAATTTTGAACTTCCCATGAAGACATTCTAAAAAGTTTTGACATACAAAAATAACCAGAAGCAGAAGACACTTTTATTTGGCATCAAACCATGCACTTATTTCTTGGGATTAACTGACAGCAGTCAATTATTTCCAGGATTGCATTATCCTGCCTTGTACTAGAAAACACCAAGAAATAAGTGGAATGATTGGTAAACTCAACACCCTGAAAGGGTAAATTGCTATTCATCTAGACTGAGGTAAGTCCACTGTGAACTAACTGGTCAGTGACTTCCTAGGTGTAAGTTATTCACTTCAGCATAGCAAGTGTGTTAGGAAGCACATTGATTCCTCAAATGCATTTTAGGAGATCAAATTTCATTACTTTAAATGCTATTTGCTGTACTTAACTTTAAACCATATGGTTGTCAAGACCAGTCTCAAGAGATGATCAAATACAGTGGTTTTTCAAATGTGTATTACAGAAGCCTCGGGATCTTCAGAGGATTTCAGGGCTGAAATGGGGTAAAGACAGGCTGGGTTCTGGTCCCTTCACTCCTGGCTTCAGTGAAAGAAGCTCTCCTTTCATTTTATGTTTTGGTTCCATGTAAAATTTTTCAATTTGAAAGAAGATTGCAACGAATGAATTTTATCATTGGATATTGTTCACTCAATACATTTTCTTAAACATCCCACGATGTTCCAGATACTGTGCCAGATGCGGAAGCTACAAGCATAACTAAGTCATTGTCTGGTAACACAGGGTTTGGGGGTGCTGTAAAAGTACTTCAGGACAGTGCTATAGGACACAGTGGAAGACATTAGTTCAGCCAAGGGAAATCATTTCTGAAATCAGGAAACTGGGACCCTGATCATTTCAGTGATTTTTCCAAAGTCATATAGTTCGTAGCAGAGCAACCTAGATCCCAGCTATTTACACAGATGTTCCTTGCTAACCCATATTTGCTTCCCAAAAGAATGGAATCCAGGTACCAACGCTTGTTTTTTACATTAGTTAAAGACTTAAGGCTGTAAAGTTTTGGTGACAAGATTTATGTCTTAACCTTTTTTTCCTTTTCTTTGGAGACAGGGTCTCTGTTGCCCAGGCTGGAGTACAGTGGCACGATCATAGCTTACTGCAGTCTCAGCTTCCCAGGTTCAAGAGATCTTCCCTCCTCAGCCTCTAGAATAGCTGGGATTAGCAGCATGCACCACAACTCCCAGCTAATTTTTCTATTCCCATGGAGACGGGGGTTTTGTCATGTTTCCTAGGCTGGTCTCAAACTCCCGTGCTCAAGCAATCCACCTGCCTCAGCCTCCCAAAGTGCTGGAATTTTTGCACCTGGCCTGACTGTGCATCTCCAATATCTAACACAGGGCTGGACACTGTTTTTTAAACCAGACAATGAGAGGAAGCGAACAGAAGAAAATTGTTTTGATGGTAATTACCTACATCGATACACATGAAGGCATAAGAAAATGAAATTTAGCTAAGATATGGGGAGAATATGATGTCATACATATGAAAGCGAAAAAAAGAGGGACATGAATCTCACAGTGCCATCCTCATGTGTTTTGGAAAACATACACTTCTGCTGAATTTTACATCATCATAAGGACTTAGTGAATATACAATAATTTTAGGCGGCCAAAAGAGACGGTGCTTTCATTCATAGATTTATTCTTTCTGTGGATGGAACAGCATTTTTCATTTTAGTAGGTTCCCACAGTGATTTTAGCATTTCACAAGATTATAAAAATAGATTTAACATTTTTGTATTGGAGTAAATATATGTTTGGCTCCAAAAGTATTCATTTTGGCTCAATTCATAGTTGTTGTATGGAAAGACCTATGTACTTTATTTAACTTCCTTTAAAGAATACAGCCATGGATCACTTGGATATCAATATGCAGTCAACTTTTGGGAAAATATAATTTACTGCTTATTATAATTTCATGTTTTTAGAATATCTGTGTTCCATCCATTTTAGAGAGATACAAGCATGTGCTAAAAACTGACCAGCAATTTGATGATGTTCTCTAGAGAACAATAAAGTGTAATTTAAATACCAAAAGCATTAACCCAAATTATTTGAAAAGATATCATAGACAAAATACTAGATAACTGGAGGTTTTTTTTTTTTTTTTGCTTCGAATACATTTGCAACTTTTGAATGAAACCATAACTCCTTTAAAAATACAAGCAAGGCACGTCCAATTAATCATACAAGTTTCCATGTAGACTGTTTTCAGATAGGTCAAATTCCTCGGACATTAAGTTTTTCTTGAATCTATTGGTAGAATGAGTGCATAAAGATTTTGGAAAACAATAGCCAGGCAAATATGACCTTATTCCACTGTGGTGAAACTACAATTTTGTATTACTGGAGATATTGCTGTAGTTCTTACTCTTTTATGTAGTAGTAAATAATTATTTTTAAAAACATATTATACATATCCAGTTGAACCTGGGGAAGACTTCATTTTTATGATTTTATTTAGACCTACTCGACATTTGTCCTTACATCTTATTTTTGTTGTTGCAGTCATTCAAGGTGCTGTCTGTATTATTTACAAAGAGATAGACCGATGAACTGGATCAATTTGAGAGAACTCTATAACCAATGGAGGCCAATCTTCCATTCCTCAAAAAAAAAAACTTTTTTTTTTTTTTTTTTTTTGAGATGGAGTTTTGTTCTCATCACCCAGGCTGGAGTGCAATGGCACAGTCTTGGCTCACCGCAACCTCTGCCTCCTGGGTTCAAGCAATTCTCCCTGCCTCAGCCTCCCCAGTACCTAGGATTATAGGCGCCCGCCACCATGCCCAGCTAATTTTTGTATTTTTAATAAAGACAAGGTTTCACCATGTTGGCCAGGCTGGTCTCGAACTCCTGACCTCAGGTGATCTACCCGCCCTGGCCTCCCAAAGTGCTGGGATTGCAGGTGTGAGCCACCGCACCCGGCCATCTCAAAAATAACTTCTAACTATCAGGAAAAACCTTACACCTGGTGAAAAATCCTAAAGTTTAGTTTTTGTCAGGGCTAAATCATGTTGATGAATGACATATAGAGCTGTGCATGGATTAAATAAAGCACAAATATGCAGCCAAAAGACATATGAAAAAATGCTCATCATCACTGGCCATCAGAGAAATGCAAATCAAAACCACAATGAGATACCATCTCACACCAGTTAGAATGGCCATCATTAAAAAGTCAGGAAACAACAGGTGCTGGAGAGGATGTGGAGAAATAGGAACACTTTTACACTGGTGGTGGGACTGTAAACTAGTTCAACCATTGTGGAAGTCAGTGTGGCGATTCCTCAGGGATCTTGAACTAGAAATACCATTTGACCCAGCCATCCCATTACTGGGTATATACCCAAAGGATTATAAATCATGCTGCTATAAACACACATGCATACATGTATGTTTATTGCGGCACTATTCACAATAGCAGACTTGGAACCAACCCAAATGTCCAACAACAATAGATTGGATTAAGAAAATGTGGCACATACACACCATGGAATACTATACAGCCATAAAAAATGATGAGTTCATGTCCTTTGTAGGGACATGGATGAAGCTGGAAACCATCATTCTCAGCAAACTATCGCCAAGGACAAAAAACCAAACACCACATGTTCTCACTCATAGGTGGGAATTGAACAATGAGAACATGTGGACATGGGAAAGGGAACATCACACAATGGGGCCTGTTGTGGGGTCGGGGGAGTGGGGAGGGACAGCATTTGGAGATATACATAGTGTTAAATGACGAGTTACTGGGTGCAGCACACCAACATGGCACATGTATACATATGTAACTAACCTGCACGTTGTGCACATATACCCTAAAACTTAGAGTACGATAAAAAAATAAATAAATAAAGCACAAATAAAATGGCTCAACTGGAAGCTTATCTTACGTTCAGTGACAATATGTCAATGGCCTGGCTAATGTGATCAACGGACAACAACGGGAGATTTCAGGGTCTAAAGGTGAAAGTGAGAAGGAACTACATCTCTCTGTTTTGCACTTTCATCATTTCTTGTCTCATTCTTTGTTGTGGTTTTCCTGCAGATAATATAAGTTTAACACAAAGCTTAAATTACCACAATAAACATATGTGCAGCATCACTCACAATAGTAAAGACTTGGAACCAACCCAAATGTCCAACAATGATAGACTGGATTAAGAAAATGTGGCACATAAACACCATGGAATACTATGCAGCCACAAAAAATGATGAGTTCATGTCCTTTGTAGGGACATGGATGAAGCTGGAAACCATCATTCTCAGCAAACTATCGCAAGGACGAAAAACCAAACACCACAAATTCTCACTCATAGGTGGGAAATGAACAATGAGAACACTTGGACACAGGAAGGGGAACATCACACATTGGGGCCTGTTGTGAGGTGTGGGGAGCGGGGAGGGATAGCATTAGGAGATATACCTAATGTGAACGACGAGTTAATGGGTACGGCACACCAACATGGCACATGTATACATATGTAACAAACCTGCACGTTGTGCACATATACCCTAGAACTTAAAGTATAATAAAAATAAAATAAATAAATAAATAAATAAATAAATAGACTCAAGGTTAAAAAAAAAAAAGCTTAAATTACAAACAGAATTGTGGAAGCCTGCTGGAATGGTTCTGTGTTTATGAACAAAACTGGAGAGACAAACAACAGAAAAAATAGTTGCTTGTCATGAAGCGGTAAAAAATGTATTTCTCATCAGGAGTGATTTGCACTTTGTTCTGACTGCACACGGCAGAGACTGTCAGATGCATGTACCCCTGTTTCCCTATTCAGGTTCACTTTCAGCCACAGAACTTGGTTTGTGTACATTTGATTTGAGGTAGATCGAAGGCCTCTTGGCAAAAATTAATGAAGTCCTCCTGTCTAAAACTGATACTTTCAAGCCGAAAAAGCTCCTCAAAAGAAAAAGAAGTCTGCTGCTCAGATGCTTAGTAGAAAAGAAATAGTTAACACAATATATATAAAAAATGACTTTAAAAATCCAGAAATCTTTAATAAGAGAGTTCAACTCCTATGCCTTAGGTTTAACTAAAGTATAATATCAGGGGCTGGATTCACTGTTGAGCTCCAGACTATCCTGGCCGTAGTCTATTTTGATTGGGAAATGCTAGTATCTTCCTCTCAAATAAAAATGCTGAGAGGGTTGGAAGAACATTTCCTAATGACAGCTTCTCTCGAGTAGGTGCTATGACATTTTTGACGGACGTCCACCAAACAGATGGACTGATGGGACTAGCTATCTCCTGTTAGGAAGATGATGGGAGTTAACTCACGATCGAGGTTGCAAACTCAAGTATCTCCTGGGACTAAAGGTTTTCTTAAGAGTTTCAAAAATTCATATGTATAAGTCACCTGATATTAAAGCATGCATCTATTTTGTCCATTTTAATATTATACATGGCTGGGCGTGGTGCTCACCAGTAATCCCAGCATTTTGGGAGGCCGAGGTGGGTGGATTACTTGAGGTCAGGAGTTGCAGACCAGCCTGACCAACATGGTGAAACCCCATCTCTACTAAAAAACACACACAAAATTAGCTGGGCATGGTGGTGCACACCTGTAATCCCAGCTACTTGGGAGGCTGAGGCAGAAGAATTACTTGGACCCAGTAGGCGGAGGTTGCAGTGAGCCAAGATTGTGCCATTGTACTCCAGCCTGGGCAACAAGAGCAAAACTCTGTCTCAAAAAAAAAAAAAGTGTGTGTGTGTGTGTATATATGTGTGTGTGCGTGTGTGTATATATATATATGTACATATATACATATGATAGATAGATAGTGCAGGCCTAGGGCTGAACTTGACTTGTGATCACCAGTTTGCTAAATATGGTCTCAGGTCTTATATATATATATATATATATATATATATATATATATATATATATATAAAATATGTGATATGCTCAGAAGGCAAAATAATGGCAATAGTAATTAACATTATGGGCTAAGTATTTTGTAGGCACTGAACTTATCTTCAGTTATCCTTATAATGGCCCTAATAATTAGCTCGTATTGTTTGCCTATTTTACAAATATAGACATTAAGTGACACAGAGATTAAGAAACTTGCCCAAGTTATATAGCTAGTTAAGAGTCTGTACTCTCAGCCATTCTGTGTGTAAAACATCTTAGAATTTAAGGTTATGTGTTTTATTTTTAATTGCCTACTACTCTTCTTCCTTAGTAAATATTTAAGGCTAGTGCTACTTAATCACTACTGTTGGAGACTAATCCTTCATTTTCTACCACCATGGCCTAAAAAAAATATTTCTCTATCATCTACTAATGGTCCTTTGACATTATGGAAAATGCTATGCTTTTGAAATCTGAATAATAGATTGCATGGTCTTAAAACTATGAAACTGGCACTTAGTGGGTTTCTCTGATTGCCTCCACAGAGGGTCTCAAATGTCATCAAGGGAATAAAGTAGCAAAGCCTATTGTAAACTGAATTTGCATAGCTCTTGCGTATGAGATTCAGACAGATTTTAAATACCTTAAAATCTGGATAGAAACATATACGATTGGAGCAACAGCAGGAAGAACAGCTAGGATGCCATCCCTGTTGCCATGAATGAGGGCATCTCCACTCTCACGTCTGTGGGTGTGCAGGTGCAGGGCAAAAATACATGACAAGATGCCAGCATGATGAGAGATTTGCATCTACAAACAAATTCCACGACATCTGTGAAGATCCTGTTTCCAGCACAAGCACGCCTCTCCATGACAGGTGCACGCTCCTCTTTATTGGTGGTGTCAACCAAGGCTCAACATTTCCTCACAAGGCACCTTCTGGATATTGCAAGTATTTGGCTACTCCCAAGAGGCAGCTTATCAAAGAAAACTTGGATCCAAGTGCCCTGCTCAGTTAACAAATGATATACTACTATACTCCTTTAGGTATTTTTAGCAACTGATTTGCATATTCATTCCAAGGCTTTTTTCATGCATTTTAAACACATACTCAACTGCCTACTTGACAGCTACTCTTGCATATCTAAGATACATTACAAATATATGGTGGCTAAAATGGAATTTTTCCCCATCCCTAAACCTGTTTCCAGTCATCCTCAAGACAATGATAGTGGTAAAACCATCCTCCAAATGCTCAGGTAAGAAACCTGTGATTCTCTCACATCTTTCTCCCTCAGAGTTCATTTCTTATACATCTCTAGTAACTTTTCCAGCTTCCAATTCTCCACCATAATACACTGCAAACAGATCCACTTCCTGCCACCTTCACAGTCACCATCTGTTTCAGCGTCTATTACTCCTTACCTGGAATTCTAGAACCATTTTCCTATCTCCCCAGTTTACTTCTTGCCTCTCCAATCACTTATTTACATAGCAGCCTGGTTGAATTTTTTTTTTTTTTTTTTTTGACACGGAGTCTCGCTCTGATGCCAGGCTGGAGTGCAGTAGTGTGATCTCGGCTCACTGCAACCTCTGCCTCCTGGGTTCAAGCAGTTCTTCTGCCTCAGCCTCTTGAGTAGCTGGGACTATAGGCATGCGCCACCATACCCGGCTAGTTTTTCTATTTTTTAGTGGAGATGAGGTTTCACCATATTGGCCAGGATGGTGTAAACCACCCTCGTCCTTGACATCCTGATGTTGTTATTGGGTTGAAATCCAAACTCCTTACCATGGTTTATATTATCTGTGGGCCACCCCCTGACTATACCCATCTCACACCTCAATACTTTCTTTTCTCACTACACTATAGCTAGATTCTCCTATTTTTTAGTTCTTCTAAAATATTAAGTTGATACTCCACATCAGGTTTTATTTATTTATTCGGAGATAGTCTCGCTCCGCCACCCAGGCTGGAGTGCAGTGGTGCCATCTCGGCTTATTGCAGCCTCTGCCTCCCAAGCTCAAATGATTATCCTGCCTCATCCTCCCAAGTAGCTAGGACTACAGGCATGCACGACCACGCCTGGCTAATTTTTGTTTTAGTAGAAACAGGGTTTCACCATGTAGGCCAGTCTGGTCTCATACTCCTGGCCTCAAGCAATCCACCTACCTCAGCATCCCAAAGCGCTGGGATTACAGGGGTGAGCCACCATACCCAGCCCACATGGAGTTTTAAATTGTTGCTTCCTCTGCCTGAATTTCCTCTACTCTTTACCCAGTTGGGTCTTCTCATCCTTCAAGTTTCACCTCACATGGTAATTCTCAGATAATTCCTCACCAACTCTCTAATTCAAAAAGTCTGTTTTTTTTTCTCATACTTTATTTTCTCTCAAAGAAACTACCACAATCTATACATCTGCCTTCATTTATCTATTCGTTTGTGTAATGCTGTACTGTACCCTTCAACACTCTAAGTTTCATTATAGCAGGAAGATTTCCTTTTGTGTATCCACTACTATACACCCAGTTTACTGTCCATGTGAAACACAAGAGCAGCTCAGTGCATGTGACACAGGAATGCGGTGATTTCTTTTGTTCGAGACGGAGTCTCACTCACTCTGTTGCCCAGACTGCAGTGCAGTGATGCAATCTCGGCTCACTGCAACCTGTGCCTCCCAGGTTCAAGTGATTCTCCTGCCTCAGCCTCCCGACTAGTTGGGATTACAGGCATGCGCCACCACACCCAGCTAATTTTTGTATTTTTAGTAGAGATGGGGTTCCGCCATGTTGGCCCAGCTGGTCTCGAACTCCTGGCCTCAAGTGATCCACCTGCCTCGAGTGATTTCTTAACGTGTGGACATTTTCACTATTCTGCTTTCGAAGTTCTAGCAAATCTAAGAATCCATGAGGGAAACTTCAAGATGTCATCTAATTTCACCCACCATAACTCAACACACAGAATACAAACTCCCACACACTGGGTAAGAGAAATTCATTTCTATTGCTTTCCCCATGAACCACTGTGAGCCGCAGAAGGTCATTACCAATATCATGGTAGCATGGTATTTGTTCAAAGAATTATCCAGTCCCACTGTGCATGGAACTGAGAAAGATGATAAATTGAGTGCTTCAGTTTAGACAGAAGAAGTAGCTGCCTCTGAAAAACTGCCTTATTCATCACTAATCTGACCAAAATACCCTGAGATGACTGAGGACACAGCATGCTGTCAGCCCAGAAAACAAGCACTATGTCCCTTTCCTCAGCACCAAGAACACAGTAAGTGCCAACAGTCTTATGTGAATTAACATATATAAGATAGAGGAAAATAAATTTTAAGCAAAAATCATCAGACAAGTTTATGAACACAATCTTCCTAATAGTCAGTTTTCAGATCAACCCTCTAGTTGCCACAGATCTATGTCAGTGTTGGTCAAAATACATGGATATGTTCTCAGTATTTTATGCATTCAAATCTGGATGACAGATGTTTGCAAAGAGCAAACTATCTATTCCCCACCTCTAGTAGGCTTTGTACCTCCCACAGAGGCAACATTTCACATTGAGAAAAACCGTATAATGACAAGTAGCTGAGCCCTGCCAGTATTGGTGATATATTAAGATAATGGTGTGGGCAAGTGAGCCAGGAAGACTTATGTTCAAACCTCAGTCCTACCACTTACATGTAACACAGTCTGTTTAAGGCTCAGTTTTCTCATCTGTACAATGGGGATTAAGTAACAATACCTACCTTCCTAAGGTGGTTGTGGGCATTTAAGAAATGAATGCATGAAACTGATCACAGAATGCCTGAACCTACTCTATTACAGTCATGATAATCATGATAATAGTAACAGTTACATTGATCTTGCATTTATTTGAGAAGAGAGCAGTAATCTGAGTGTTACACAGATCTCATGCTCCTGGGTGAAAAGACTTTGACTCCAGTTCAGCTCTGTTTTTTCCCTAGCTGTATGAGATAGGCAAGTCTTTTAATATTTGTTCATACTTGATTCCTTATTTTTCTGGTTAGTGAAGTCCATTTTCTACCTTAGTTTCACAGGTAAGAAACTGAAACTTAAAATAACTCATAAGAGTAGCTGGATATGCAAGTACTCAGTATCATTTCTATACAAACTGAAGCACATCACTTGCCTATAAGAGCCAACAGTCACCCCATTTTACAAACGGAGAAAAAGCACTCAGAGACATGATGAGGACTAAAGAAAATGTTTCTACGGTAATAGCCTTGCAGAGTCATTTCCAGATGACGTTGGTTCTCTTAATTATCATTTTTATTACCCTTTTTTTTTCCTTTTCTTATCTATGGGGAAGCTACAACCTACAAGATCATGGTAGTTTAGTATGACGAAACTCTGCTGACACCCAGGCAAGCATTTTCTCTACTACTAATCCCTTCTCCTAGGCCAGTTGACCTATGTTATGAATAGCTACAGTGGAGCATCCAAACGGCAGACATAGACAAACCAGAATAATATAAAAAGTATTCTTGCTACATTCTTTGATGTTCTTGAAACCTAAGCATATTGGTGAAAGGTTGACCTCTAAATATGAAAATCAACCCATTCTCTTGGAGGCCCTTTGGGTTCCTGTCCTCTTCCCCCAAATGGAATCATGGTCTTCTCCCCTTTACACTTTGAAATTTAGCCTATTAGGAAACCCCTTTTTAGTTGTCGTTGTTTTGAAATAGTCTTGCTCTGTTGCCCAGGCTGGAGTGCAGTGGTGCGATCTTGGCTCACTGCAACTTCCGCCTCCCAGGTTCAAGCAATTCTCCTGCCTCGGCAACCCACTAATAGCTGGGATTACAGGGGCATGTCACCACACCTGGCTAATTTTTGTATTTTTAATAGAGACGGGTTTTCGCTATGTTGGCCAGGCTGGTCTCGAACTCCTGACCTCAGCTGATCCGCCCACCTCAGCCTCCCAAAGCGCTGGGATTACAGGCATGAGCCACCGTGCCCGGCCAGGAAACACCTTTGAACTAGAAGGATTGGAGTTCTTTAAGCTGGCTCCAATTGCAGTCATCACTATAAATGTAGCAAGAAGCACTAAAAACTGAATACACAGAAGGGGCTTACTTCAAAGACCAGCGTCTCATTTGTGGGCCCCAGCGCGTACAGACGTTCCGGGCGGTTGAAGGAGCGCTGGTATTCAAACGTGGTCCCAGCGAAGGGGAACTCCCCGGGCCAGTCGATGCTCCAGTCCCCGGTGAGGTAATACTTTTGATTGAGGCTTCGAACTGCCAGGTAACTGGAGGAAACCTGCAGTTCCTGGATTTCGATGCTTCGGGCACCAGCTGGAATGATGACCACCGGATAATATTCTAAATGGAAAGAAGAGAGTATGTCTCAATTCTACGCTGTGCATTGGACAAAGGGGTCTAGAAATGGCCCCTGACATGTAGTGTTCAGTTTTATAGAGTGAGGTTTTTGAATCATTAACTAAATTCATTCTTACTCTAGGAAGTAAACGTGATCAATGATTTCATTGTCCAAATAGTAAGAACACTAGACTAGGGAAAATGTATGTGGCTTCCCAAAGCCTTCCAAGTATGTTTTCTGTGGACAAGAAATACACTCTTCCCCTTCCCGGACCAAAAAAGGCCACAAAATTCAAGAAGACTTTTAAAAAATCTTCCTAAGACCAAAGTGGGCGGATCACCGGAGGTCAGGAGTTTGAGACCAGCCTGGCCAGTGTGGTGAAACCCCATCTTTACTAAAAATACAAAAATTAGCGGGACATGGTGGCAGGTGCCTGTAATCCCAGCTACTCAAGAGGGTGAGGTAGGAGAATTGCTTGAACCTGGGACGTGGAGGTTGCAGTGAGCTGAGATCACACCACTGCACTCCAGCCCGGGTAACAGAGTGAGACTCTGTCTCAAAAAAAAAAAAAAAAAAAATCTGTCTGGAAGAAACTTAGAACCATGTATCTTCAGTGATGAAATTCAGAAAACAGGGATCAAAAGTTTAATTTCACTCAAGATATTTAGATAACTGTTTCAAATATTCATTTAGTGCTGTGAGCAGAGATCACCTAAGTTTCACAATGTTTCTTTGCTTAACAAATGCACTTGGACACACAGGGGGCCTGGTCGGCATACTAAAAATGCAAAGCAGAAAGGCATTTATTTAGCATATTTCTACAAGGTAATGTATCGACAAAATTCCTCACAACTATCCTCCCTTACTCTTGCACAAGTGACAAATGCCACCATCACTAGTGTGTCCAGTGAACTAGTAAAAGGCTCAACCACATTTGGCGTGACTCAAACTTGTTCGGTAGCAAAAGTTGCATCTCATTAGCAATAACAAACAGCAGCATCTCTCACCATTTGCTTTATGCTGGTTGAGGTACAGGCCTTTATAAAACTTGCAAGTTGAATTATCACCTTTGCAAACGCCACATGCATCTGAGACTGCTTTAGAGCCTAGTTCATGATCACATCCCACTAGCTGTGACAAAAACAAAAAACATGAGAAAATCAAAGATCAGAGAAGCCGGAGGCTGGGAATAATTAAGAGCTATATTGTTTGCACCTGGCCTGATTGTGCTATATTGTTATCTGTATTTACAGAGCATTAGGGAAGCAGTACAGCTTATGGTTAAAAATCACAGCCTCAAGTTGGACTCACTTGGGGTTCAAATCCCTCCCCTGACATTATTAGATGACTGGGCAAGTTGTATAAGTCATCTAAGGCTTAGAGTCTTCATTGATGAAACTGAAATAAAAAGTCACCATCGCTACTAGTACCAGCTGAGATTATTCAGGCCAGCTGTGTGACTCAAATATGAAAATGCTGGACAATGAATATGAAAATGCTGGACAATATGCATGCATGAATGCATGTGTACAAACACACACCCTTAAAAGATCAAAGGGCTGAAACTGAAATTAAAATGGAAGAGAAAATGAGCACTCAAAGTGAAAGGAAAAATAACTGGGGACAAATAGCATTATTTCAAAATACAATTGTGAGGGTCTAATCATGTAGTAAAGGTACTTAGTGCACATGCAATAAAAGTTTATTATTTACATTCTTATTTCATTTTTACAACTCCTATGCAAAGCAGGATATAGCATCATCTCCATGTGCAATATATATGTGAAAGTAGAGTAAAAAATAAACTAAAATAATTGAACTAGGCTCATGCAACAAGTAAATGTGGAATGTAGATATGGTGCTCGGCCAGGCACAGTGGCTCACGCCTGTAATCCCCGCACTTCGGGAGGCTGAAGCGGGCTGATCACCTGAAGTCAGGAGTTCAAGACCAGTCTGGCCAACATGGTGAAACCCCGTCTCTACTATAAGTACAAAATTAGCTGGGCGTGGTGGCATGCACCTGTAATCCCAGCTACTCAGGAGGCTGAGGCAGGAGAATCACTTGAACCCAGGAGGCAGAGGTTGCAGTGAGCTGAGATCTCACCATGGCACTCCAGCCTGGGCAACAGAGTGAAATTTCATCCCCAAAAAATACAAAAATAAAAAAGATACGGTGCTAAAATCCAGTGAAACATTTTGCCCTTTCCCTCTATGCCATCTGCCCTTCTCCAGACACAATCTCTCACACCACTCTTCACAGTACACAGATGATACGATGAAACAGAAGCATGCTCATACACTCCAAAGCAGAAATGTTCTCTTACTTCACAAACCCCATCAATACAAACATCATTTTTGTTTGGGGAGCAGGGAGTTCCATCTTTCACTTTGCCAGACATTGCAAAAAAAAATTCAAAGTTCTCAGCCTTGCAGTACAGTTTGCATCGATCTTCCTCTAGAAGCAAAGAGATCAAGATAGGAAATGGTCAAGAGGAGACTAAGGAAAGATTATACGATTGCCAAAAGGATGAATTAAATTTACTTAGAAAGCTATCATGATGAAAATGGAAAATGTGTGTGTATGCACATATAAGCCCGTATGAGGTGGCTTTCAAAGCATGAGTCCCATTTAACAATCCATATAAAACTAATTTAAGAGTAATACGTAACAATTTTATTTTTCTTATCCTTAGGGATAGTCACCACACACATGATCGATGGGTTACTATCCAGCCTCCCTAGATAGTAAACCTTTCAGGTTTCAAAGGCCTGATGGTCAGCCACTGACAATATAGAAATGAAGTAGTGTGGCTGTGTTCTAATAAAATATGATGAAACAAATACACACCAGATTTGGCCAGCAGGCCATGGTTTGATGACCCTGATTTAGGGCATGGATTACTTTAGATATTTACTCAGTCTGTTAAGAGAAAAGGTTTTAGGCACCAGGGAGAAAAGGCATATGGTTAGTCACGTTTGTAAAACATATAGAGAAAAAAAAAAAAACATGTCATAAAAATGGAGAGAAAGCATATAAACTCGTCCTGAACGCTACAAAAAGGTAACTTCTGTTGGCCCTTAAGCCCCTGAGACATTTATGATATCAGAGGCAAAAATAAAAAAAATTATATTTGTAGAGCTCTTGTTATCAGAAAGGAGTTCCTATGCCATTTTCTCAATCAGAAAGAGCTCTTCTTGGCCAGGAATTCCAGATGACGTTTCTCACAAGAGACCTTATGTGGGCGATATTCAGCGATATCCCTAACAACAGCTTTAGAAATGTGTAAACACTTTACAAATAGTTGTGCTTTATAAAACCTCTCAATAAAAGACAAACTCAAAACTCAAACGTGAAAGGAGTTAAATTATCACAGTCCAAATATGCAGATGTGTGGGTGGCTTAAAAGTTTCTCTCCCATCTATAATTTTTTTTAATAGCAGCTTTATTTAATGCCTAATTTTTGCACATGAGATTAGGGAGTTGGATGACATATATGCCCTTTCTTTTCTCTATCATTTCCAGGAATTAACAAGTTTTAGAAAGTTTTTTTTTTTTTTTTTTTTTTTTTTAAGCACAGATTCCTGGGTGAGTTTATGAGTCCATTAGAAACACAGAGGAAAGAAGGGAAAAAACCTCACTCCTGTAGCACAGAGACTGTCCACATTTATGAAAAAGTCTTCCCTTGTTCTTCTAAATTGCAGGAATGTCACAAGACCTTCAAGTCATGGTCAGTCTTCCCTGATACAAGTATCAAAAGGAGACAAGTAGAGACTAGAAGGCCTTAACATTTCTGTCTCCCTCCACTGAGAGGTAAGATCCTAAGGCTGGGAGTCTACGTTTGATTCAATGCATTCTCCTGTGCATCTAGCAAAGGGTCTCCTACACAAAAAGAGCTCAGTAAACATCTGTTGCATTCATGAATGAAACTGCATGCTCCCTACTCAGTGGAAACTGCAGTAAAATTAGTGAAAGAACTCTGAAACCAGCAAGCATTTTCTAAATTGCAAAATTTATTTGTTTAACTTTCTTCTTATATCTTCAACACAGAATTTCCTTAAGGGTGATAACAGGACTGATTTCATAAAGACTATATTTGAATGGAAGATGTAATGTGATAAAGGCCAAGGAATATCCATGAAGCCAAAGCAAAAGCAAAGAATAGAAGAGGAAGCAAAAGGAGGGACAACAGAGTCATGGAGAAAGAACCACAGATAGGAAGCATGGAATCTCAAGTGTACAACCAAGAGAAAGGAAATATTCCAAGTTTGGAAGTGGGAGCAACTGCAGCATCCACTGGGACCTGCTGTGCAGCATGCTCCCTACGACATCACTCAGCTCCTGGTAGAATGCCTCTAGTAATGGGGAGCTTGTTACTTACAGAGGGAGTACATTTTCATTTTGGACAGTTAATATTTATTTACTTATCACTTCAAAAGTTATAACCATTACATAAATATATACCAAGTGCTGTTCTTGGATGCTGGAGATAGAAGCAAGCTCAAGACAGACAAAGGCTTAGTCCTTGTGGAACCTAAATTCTTGTGGGGAGGAAGATAACAACTAAATGACTAGATAAAAATACATTCATGCACTGAGAAGAGCTATGAAGAATAAAACGGGGTAAAGGGTTCAGAAAACAACATGAAGGAAGAATATGTTGACAGGCTGTCAAGGAAGGTGTCTCTGAGGAGATAATATGGCTAGAATGTTCTCAGCCCTTGAATTAATTCTGTTATCTAAAGCAATTTGAAATAAATCGAACATCCTTCCTTTTCAATAGCTCTTTGAAGTTTTGAATGTAACTCGTTTCTCATGTACAGTAAACCTCTATAGGTCCCTCATTACTTCCTCCTAAGACACAGCTTTGGAATTGTCACGTCTGTCTCTATCTATGCTTCCTGGACAGTCATGACCCAAAACCACATCAGTGCTCCTGAAATGGCTAGGCTGATACTGAGCAAAGCTGCACAATCCTCTCTTTTGATTTGGAGGCTCTATTTGTTATAATGATGCCTGTAATATTAGCTTCCTTTAGGATCACTAATTAATATAGGTTCATGTTGAGCTTTTGCACAGAACAGCCCATGAATTGTCATTAAACTTAGTCTCTTTCCATTCTACACATGGGCAGTTGGGATTCATATATAATCCTCTTTCAAGACAGCATGAATAAGTTTTGATAAATCGAATGGATGGAAGTAGTGAAACAACTAGCATGATGACAGAGGCAAGAGCAACTACGTTAAACTCTTGTGCTGTAACTAATGTTTTATTATTCAGTCAAAACAAAGACATATTAAAAAGTAAAATACAAGCCATAACTTTTAGTAAGTACCAAGAACCTAGTATAATTTTTATTTATGATTCTGTGTGTGTGTCTGCGTGCATGCACACACTCTACAAACAGGCCTTCCCATGCTTGTAATCAACTGACATGTCAGGTACTGTGTATGGTGCCTCTATGGGGTATATATGGTTTCATGAGTTTTTGGTCTGGACCGTTCATACCAATTTCAATTAAGATCCCTGGGAGATTTAATTGCCAAAATGTCAAAGGTAAGTTGAGAAACATAAGCACATTCCAAACATATGAAACCTTGGGTTTACAGATGTGGGAGACAAGAGGTATCTTATGGGGGGGAAAAAAAACAGTGGAAAAATAAACAAAACCCGTGGAATGAAACATTGAGCCAGATGGGTCTGGGGAGTGAAAGGTAAACATTCAAACTCTTTGATACAGGCAACAATTTCTATTGGTGTATTGGTCAATCACATTATTACCCACATAAAGACTTATTTGAATGTCATACAGACCAAATTACCTTCCACTTTTGTATAGGGTTTCCACTGGTAGAACCATCCACGGAAAGGTTTGCTGTTATATTCTGCACACTGTTGAGCCCGAAAATCCAAGCTATTTTCACTGCAAGGGTTAATGTTGCACAGCTGATAAATACGGCTAGAACCTGGACAGAATTTGCCACCATACTGAGGCCTAAAAATGAAATTAATGAACTTTAATGTTAGCAATCAAAGGGCTCATTATTAGTCACATGCAATAATATGAAGAGGGGCAATTAAGATGAGCATTGCCACAGTGTATGCAAATGCATACAGTCTATTATAGGAATGGAAGTACATAGCATATAACTTAACACCTTCCTTCGTGAATCTAGGCTAGACATAACTAATCAATCAATGGACTTTTTCTAGTTCTTTTTGTTACCACTGCTCACTCATTAAAACTGGCATGCTAAATCAAATTTATTTGCCATCACCAATCAAACGTTTACATTCTGTCCATTTCCTTAAACACTGATGAAAGAATTTTTACTTTTTATTATTTTTGAGACAGGGTCTCACACTGTTGCCCAGGCTGGAATGCAGCGGCGTGATCTCGGCTCACTGCTGCCTCCACCTCTCTGGCTCAGGTTAGCCTCCTACCTCAGTCTCCCAAGTAGCTGTGACTAGAGGCATGCACCACTACACCTGGCTAATTTTTGCACTTTTTGTTGAGATGTGGTTTCGCCATGTTGCCCAGGCCAGTCTCAAACTCCTTGGCTCAAGGGATCCACCACCCTCAGGCTCCCAAAGTGTGGGGATTACAGGTGTGAACCACTGCACCCAGCCTGAAAGGATATTCTTTTGTTTCTAAATTTTTAAAATTTTTTTAAACTTTTATTTTAGGTTCAGGGGTACATGTAAAGGTTTGTTATACAGTTAAATTGTGTCTCGCAGGGGTTTGGTATACAGACTATTTTATTGCCCAGATAATAAGCATAAAATCTGATATGTAGTTTTTCAATCCTCTCCCTCCTCCAACCCTCCACCCTCAATCTTTGTGTCCATATGTACTCAATGTTGAGCTCCCACTTATAAGGAAGAATATGTGATATCTGGTTTTCTGTTCCTGCCTTAGTTGGCTTACAAGAATGACCTTCAGCTCTATCCATCTGACAGCAAAGGACATGATCTCACTCTTTTTTATGGCTGCATAGTATTCCATGGTGTATATGTATCACATTTCTTTATCCAGTCTACTGTTGATGGGCATTCAGGTTGATTCCATGCCTTTGCTATCATGAATAGTGCTACAATGAACATACATGTGCATGTGTCTTTATGGTAGAACAATTTTTTAATTTTTAATTTTTTTATTTCAATAGGTTGTTTGGTTACATAAATAAGTTCTTTAGAAGTCATTTCTGAGATTTTAGTACACCCCTCACCCGATCAGTGTACCCTGTCTTTTATCCCTTGCCACCTCCTACCCTTTCCCTTGAGTCCCCAAAGTCCAATGTATCATTCTTATGCCTTTGTGTCCTCATAGCTTAGCTCCCACATATGAGTAAGAACATACAATGTTTGGTTTTCCATTCCTGAGTTTATGGCAGCACGATTTGCAATTGCAAAACTATGGAAGCAGCACAAATGCCCATCAATCAATGAGTAAAGAAAATGTGGTGTATACAGACCATGGACTACTACTCAGCCATATAAAAGTAATGAAATAATGCCATTCACAGCAACCTGGATGAAACTGGAGACTGTTGTTCTAACTGAACGGATATTCCTGACCCTCATATTAGCTCCTGTGTTAGGGAAATCTGTAAACACACCTAAATGTTCTTTTACTGTATATGTGTGCTTGTGTGCTACATGCACATACCCTAACTTTTGGCATCAAAAGCCGTTCAAACATGGACTCAAGCTACCTCTCCAGCTTTCTCCCATTTCCTAATAGTCTCATTATCTTCCCACACTTTGCCATGCACCTGCTATTACACAGAATGTCAGCACATTGGGGAGAAGGAACAGAAAGCACCATTTGCTGCTCTCCCCAATCCAGCTGTCAGTTGTTGAGATACTTTGAGTATAATATGACTATTGTGGGTTTCTTCTGATTGATTCTGAACCCAGAGGGAAAACATTCTCTTGTTTTCATCAGCATAGTCACTTTTCAGCTTTGCAGGTGGCCTACTCCTTTCCTGCCAAGCACAATGGGAAATGATTTCCAGAGTAGGGAATTCCATTAGAACATAAATAATTATGATGTAAAGGCAAGCTCTTTAAGATCTTGGTAGGCAGATTCTAATCTGCAAAAACCAGAAAGCAAAATAAAAAGCTAAAAAAGAGCCACCACATTGAAAATTACCCATAACATCGTATCCAGCTTACTCTGTGCACAAAGCTGTGGCTTCTTTTCATTCCTCTCATTTTGGAGTTTTCTCTGAAGGCCAAAACTCAACTATGGATCATCTTGTATAACATGAAAGGTGGCTCCAGGTTAATAAATTTATGTGATTAAAATTCCTTGTCTCTTTAGGAAGCACAAGTATGCTCTAAAACAGTCCTGGAATATGCTTCAGCGTAATTAATTTATCCCGTCCTCCTATAACTGCATGCTAAAATGGATTCAACAGAAACGGGAAATGTCACACTGCCAGAATGGGATTTTTATGCTATTTCAAAACACTCTGGAGCAACTACTTAAACATGCAGTAGCCACTGTGATAAATCAAATCCCTGAAGACTTCTTACATGATTATCTAAAAAGCACTTAGAAAAATCTTAAAGTGCTATATCATAGCCTCAATATTCGGGTCATCTTTACAAGGCATATTTAAATCTAATTTCTCAGTTTAAGACTTTCTGTGATTCCATGAATAAATCTCATTTGGGCTGTATGTAGTTAATGAAGTGAAAGAGGACTGCAAGGTGTTACTTTATCGACTTATAGAACTTGTAACATGGAAAAGAACACCAAATTCATACAGCCATTGTCCTTCTTTCGTAGATGAAGTGAGAACCAGCTGACAAGAGCTTACAAAACTTGTTTAATAAGGGTCACAGAGCTAGAAAGAAACAGAGATGAGCTCAAGCTTAGGCCTGTGGACTCAGTCCAGGATTTTTTTCCTACTTAACTATGCCTGCATTTAACTGAGTTCTTAGGCCATGGGGCCGGGCATGCAAAGAAAGAAGAATAGACAGTAAGGTGCAATGTTTAGGGAGCTGGCCTTTTACAATGAGGCAGATTCTCTTTTTTTTTTTTTTTTTTTTAATTTTGAGACAGAGTTTTGCCCTATCACCCAGGCTGGAGTGAAGTGGCACTATCATGGCTCACTGCAGCCTCGAATTCCTGAACTCAAGCAATCCTCCTGCCTCAGCCTCCTAACTTAGGACTACAGGCATGTGCCACCATGCCTGGCAAATTTTTAAAATTTTTATAGAGACAAGGGCCTGTGTTGCCCAGGCTGGTCTCAAACTCCTGGCCTCAAGCAATCCTTCTGCCTTGGCCTCCCCAAGTGCTGGAATTACAAGCATGATACACCAAACCTGGCCAGACGCTGATTTAAATACAGTATTCTCTGCCTCCTCCCAGCTTAACTTTAGGTGATTTTATTTAACCTCCTCATTTGCAAAATAGGAACAGTTGTGACAATTAACTGATCTAACCTTTGTAAAGAATGTAGCACAGTATCTAGGGCAGAGTCAGAATAAATAAATCATAACTATTTTTAAATGCCTTATGCTTTTGTATTGAGTACCCATCCTGTGCTGAGTATTAGGTGATCTGATTTTTATATACTAATACATTTCATTTTTAATTATGGGATATGGTCAAAGTGATCAAAAGTAATTACTAGCAAGCATTTGGCCATTTCTATAAAAATATAGGCAATATTTTTCTGCAGCTTTGAACATAAGTGTTAGCCTAACAGAAAATTCTATCATGATATGTCTTGGTGAAAGAAGTTCTTCAATATTAAAAAGAAATATAGAAACAAAACAAAAACCTAGGCACATGATTCTGTCCTTATATTAGACAACTATAAAAAGCACACCAGCATTTGCTTCTGCATCATTTATCAAGTCCTGACTACAAATAGTTACAATGGTGTTGCTTGGGTGAGTATCGGCATCGCTTGGAGAGCTCTGTTAAACTATATACATATACAGATTCTGGAGACCTCCACCCACTTTCTCAATAAGAATATGAGATATGGAAGATTCAGGAATCAGCATTTTTAAAAACACACCTGGTGATTCTGATAACCAGCTGAGCCTCGAAATTACTGGTTGGAAAATACACCACCAATTAGATTCAATTATTCTTCTGGGGCCATGATTTTCCTTCTAACTCCATGTGCTAAGTTGCCTTAGAGTTAGCAGACAATTCTTTCTCAAATAGACTCATGTTTTAGAAAAGTTCTAGAACACCTTAGCACATCACTAATAATTTTCTTGGAGAGTTTATAGAAATTTCACTAGGACCCCTTATGGGGTGATAGTTTAATAAACAAGGAACCAGAAAAAAATGAAAAATGTCAAAGGATTAAGACTATGGGATCTCAATCTGACTCTGCCATTACCAGCATGGAGACTTGAGCAAGAGGTGCTACCGTGAATCGGGCCCTCTGCCTCCCCTGGTTACTCATCTGTGAAATAACTGAATTAGGAAGCAGGTTTCAACTCATGTGTCAGTTCTAACCTGATTGGGAACAAACGCCTAAAAAAGGGCATTGGGAAGGTCCCTGAGGCATAGGAGGGCTCAGTGAAAAATAGGACTTCCATCAGTTAAAACTATTTACCACTTACATGGGACAAAGGATGTCCCTGTGTGCCTGGCACTGGCCATTCCAGAGCCAGATAGCCGTCAACAAAAAAAATTGGTAAATCTATGAATCAGCCAAGAATCATTCATTTTTTATGAAATAAAATCTGTTCTGGGAAAAACACCTTCATATGCAACAGAAACCTCACACTGCTTCTCGGATGAGACAATGAAAATGGCTACACTGAGTGATGTGAATAGAACCAAATGCTTAAACTGAAGCAAGAAAGAAATCCATAACTTGAAACAGGGAGAATAAACAGCATTACTGCAACAGAGTGAAATAAGAACAGAGAGAGAACAATTAATTCAGCTGTCTTGGGAGAGCCTATCATCTACTTGTTTTACTTTTGGCTTCATGCAGAGTTAAACAGTATCCTGATTTATTTTTCATCTTGTTTAAAATGATAAAATTGCACTGAATGAAAATACTTTAATGATTAATTCTTCTATTAGGCATCTCTAAATTACAATATGCTGTTTCCATGAACAATGCCCTATTATAATGAGAGCTCTCAATCCTACAGATATGAGAGAGGTTTTAATTTAAATCTCAGGGGCCTCATTCATGCACTTTACCAGCAGAGCTATTGAATTAGGTAATCTATGTCTTTCCTGGGAAAATATCGAGATTGTAAAATGTTGTAATGTATGAAAACCAGATCCATGAACTATACTTCAAAAATGTAAAGTAATATGATGATTTTAACAATTCAACTTAAGACATGGCTGCATTCAAAGTATCAGGAGGCTAAAAACTACCCTCCTGCTTAAACCAGGAGATACTAAAACAACATCATTAATTGTTTTAATATTGTTATTAAAACAATAACCTGGTATAACTTGCAAATGCATCACCAGCCTCCTTATCATTATATTCAGTCACTGGGCCTGATTACATCTGTGAGTCCCAGTCAGAGATTATTTTGTCCCATATAGGACATTTGGCAATGTCTGGAGACATTTTTGGTTGTCACAGTTTGGTGGGTGGTGGGAAGAAGAGTGGATCCTACTGGCACTAGTAAGTAAAGGGCAGGGATGCTGCCAAACATCTTACCATGTACAGGACAAACCTCCACAACAAAGAATTTTCCAGCCCATGTCAACAGTGCAGAAATTGAAAACATCTATTTTAGCCTGAGATATTCCAAGTAGCACCTAACACGTGATGATCAAAGTGGCTCCAAACTCTGCTTTATATTTTGGGAAAAAAATAGACTTTTTATCTAACTCAGACTGCTGACTCAAATGAAGTACCATCATCTTTTTAAAAATTTCCTTTTGCTCTAGTATCATTATTCCTCAATTTACCAAATAGTTAACACAATGCTAACGACATGTCAGACCCTCTACTAAAGCACTTTACAAATGTTAACTCAGTTGACGTAGGTACTATCCTTATCCCGTTTTTATAAGTGAGGAATCTGGAGCAGGAAGACTAAGTTGTCTGTGGTCATAGATCAGAAGTGTTAGGGTCAGGATGCAAAAACGGTTTGTCCAACTTCAGAGTCTATGTTCTCATCCTCTGCACTATGCTACCAACTTAAATCGTGTTGTAAATTAAATCTGTTTTCCAAGATTCCATCACATTCTTCTCACTCCATCACATTCTTTAAAAGTCAGTTTCATCAGTAAAGGCTCTGCCTCTCCACCCTGCTTTGGTGGGCTGACCCTCTGTGACCCCGTCCTCCTGGTGAGCTGGGATGAGGATGATGAAAACCACACAGATCCCAGAACCTTTTGTTGAATGCCCACTGAATGTTTCCCAGTCTGTCAGGCATCCTACAGATGCGATTTCTAATCCTCCTCCAACCTTCCAAGGTTATCTTCTACATTTTTTTATACATAAACCCCAGTCAAATGACTTTTACAAAGCCACAGAATTAAGAAGTGGCAGACACAGGGTTTAGAGTCTTCCTATCTATCGACAAAACCTGGGCTCTGTCTACATCATTCTGCCAGTTGGAAAATCTACATCTCACCCATGTTTCACGTGGGAGTTAGAGCATATAAAAGTAATATAAAACCACCTTCATGTGCACAGAGCACAAACTGCAGTTCAGACTCCAGTATGACCAGACCAAAGAGTGCCCACAGGTGACCACAGGCCAATTTCAATCCACAGCTGATTTGACTAGTTGTCACAGTGGGTTTTTCTGTCTTTAAAGAAAATTGAGTTTGCTGTCAATATTTTTAAAAGTGGGAAATTTCACATGCAGCATTTTTCCGTATTTCTGGTTTCTCTTGAAAAGTCAGGCAGATCTGTCAACACATGTTGAATGTACATTCCTGCAAGGCAAAAATCAGCATACTTTCTGCAGTTCACCAGTTTGAGAGACACTCACAAGGTTTGCTGGCCAAATTTTCTGTTCTACAATATCACAAGTATTTAATTATATGAGTGTAGAACCCTAGTTTAGATGAATAAAGTAGCTAAGAGTCTTACTGGATCATCACAGTCCCATAGAGAATGACTCCTCTGCTGTGTTTTGCCTTCTGCACACTATACCTTCCCTCGGTGCACATGGACTTTACATGCAAACAGTAAAACTCTGGTTGATTGTTACTAACTGGAGGGAAGAAACTGGCACTTTAAAACAGTATTTTCTCACACCAGGGCCTGTCAGGGGGTGGGGAACAATGGGAAGGAGAGCTTTAGGACAAATACCTAATGCATGTGGGGCTTAAAGCTTAGATGATGGGTTGATGGGTGCAGCAAACCACCATGGCATATGTATACCTATGTAACAAATCTGCACATTCTGCTTATGTATTCTGCAACTTAAAGTAAAATAATAATAAACAAAGAAATACCAAAAAAATAAAAAATAAAACAGTGTGTTCTGTTGGTGGGAATGTAAATTAGCATGGTGGTTCCTCAAATAACTAAAAGCAATCCCAAAATCCCTAAAGGAAGGAATACCCCAAAGAAAGGAAATCAGTGTATACAGATATCTGTATTCCCACGTTCATCTGTATTCCCATGTTCACAGCAGCATTATTCACAATAACCAAGACGTGGAAGTAACCTAAGAGTCCCTCAGTGGATGAATAAGTAAAGAAAATATGGCACATATACATAGTTGAATAGTGTGCCATGTTTTCTTTATCCATTCATCCTACTAATGCTGCTAGATAGTATAGTATAGATACTATATATTAATAGTATAATGTACAGTGTCATATATACTACATATACTGTAATATATAGCGTCATATATACTATATATAATAGTGTCATATATACTATAAATATAGTATATATATGCTATATAGTATATATAATATATATGCTATATATAATATATTATATATATGCGATATATAATATATAGTATAAATACTACATATATTATACTATTATACATATATAATACTACATATTTATATATACTATTTATATATACATATTTATATATATATATACATATTTATATATATATATATACATATTTATATATACTATTCAGCCACTATAAAAATGATATCCTGTTATTTGCACCAACATGAATGGAACTGGAGGACATTATATTAAGTGAAATAAGCCAAATGCAGAAAGACACATATCGTATCTTCTCCCATGTGAGAGCTTAAAAAAAAAAAAATTGAACTCACACAGAGCTAGAGCTGGAGAGTGGGTTGACAGAGCTGGGAAGGGTAGTGGGGAGGGAGAACAGTAATGTCAGGATGGTTAATGGGTACAAAAATATAGTTAGAATGAACAAGATCTATTATGCAGTAGCACAAATAGGGTGACTATAGTTAACAATAATTTATTGTATATCTTAAAATAACTAAAACGGTGGAATGGGCCTAATAAAGAAATGATATTGGCATGTTTTTTAATAAAGAAACAATAAAGGCTTGAAGTGATGGATACCTCATCATGCTGATGTCATCATTCCACGTTGTATACCTGTATCAACACATTACATGTACCCCATAAATATGTATAACCGTTATGTAGCCATAATAATTAAAAATAAAAAAAATAAACTTCTTAAAGTATGAACAAGAAAAACCAGCACGTTACGGGCTGAAGGCTAAGGCCTTGCAAAGACTAACTTTCTGCTGCAGCCTTACTTGGGGTTATTGCAGTGTCTCTCCTGGTACTTGACTCCCGCACCACATGTCCGGGAACATTCTGACCACTTCGACCAGGTGGACCACTGGCCGTGGACAGGCCGGGGCCCGAGCTCCCCAAACTTCACGCACTGGCCTTGCCGACACCACTGTGAAAAGAACGTGTAAGATGCTTCCTGTCAGAGACCACCTGGGAAAGCGCAGGGAGTTGCCAACACATGCACAGTAACAGGAAAGACAGGTCTGTTGGGAGAAAAGGAAAATGCTGATACCTTGATAAATTCCTTTGCTGTGCTCTAAAAACACTCACCTCCTCTGCATTGACCACATACATTTTGAAAGGCTGACATCTAGAGAGAAGGGGCATTGCTCACCAACAGGCTGAGTATGATAGGCTTTGTGAGCTGTGGAGGTGACATGTTCAGATAAGATTCCACCTAACAGCCAAGGGAGTCAGTATAAAGTTACAACGAAGCCTGCCTTGCCACTCAGAGACAACACTACTTAAAGAACAATTGGGATCACTCATTCAAGAAGTAACAGTTAAGATATTAACATGATCTATCATTCTGAATGATTATCTTATCATAAAATAGATACAATTACACATACATTATATTTTTGTTTATTCCAAACCCGTCACTATAGAGCATTTCTTACGAAGCTGAACAACTCAGTCTGTACAAATTGTTCTCTTCAGATAGCATCCTTTTTCCTTTTGTCTACATAAAAGGTGCCCACTTCAGATGCTCTGATGACTTGGAGCTCTTTCAGTGTTTTTGATGAATTAGCCCAGGGTCTTTCATTTGCCCATGACCTGTACAAGCTAGATGGAGAGCTTTTTTCTGTATTAACCTTTCCATTTTAGTTCTCCTTTGTAACAAATTCCTGGCTTTCCTGGTCATCTCTCCCGAGGGGATGCGTTAGCCTGTGGTAGTGTTTCTTTTGTTTTAGTTTTATTTTTTGTTGTTGTTGCCTACCCCCCATCCCCGACCCCTGCCATGCTTTGATTATGAGCAAGTTCTGCATGACTTAGCATAACTGCTCTTTTCTAAAAGCCTCTGCAATTAGATCCAAAGGGTTGGGGTTTGGACCATGCCAGGTTTTGCTGAGGAATTGGGGGATCGGTTACAGAATTATGGGAAGGTTGTTTGACTTTCAAATCTTCACTTATCCCCTGTGATACATTTGGCTTCATGACTGTTTACTGTGTGGCTTGGTTGCTAGTGCACTTTGTCTAGGTTAAGATATTGCTTCCTTTCTTCAAATTCTTGCCATGTGCTGATTAATTCTTCTGTTTTTAATTTTTCTTTTCCTTGGATTAATTGCCATTTCAGAGTTTGCATGAAATCATATAACGCTATTGAGGACTTTTTGGGGAAGGCAATCGGTCATTTGAGGATATTGTCTACCATAAGCATGAATCTTTTCTACAGGGAATCACGATGACTCTACTGGACTGAATTCAGTGGCTGAGACAAAATTACAATAGCCAATAACAGTAACAGCAGCAGCAGCAGCCACAGGTTATCAAGTTGCTACTATGTGCCAAAAACGGTGCAGAGAGCTTCACATGGAGTATCTCATATAATCCTTGCAAAGCACTGAGTTAAAAGCCATTTTCCTCAGTAGGAGAAATTTAGCAAAGAAATACTAGCTAACTTGCTCAGAGTGACACAAACTACCCAAACAGATCTATTCAAATAACTACGCAAGTATAAGAGACTGGATTTAACTCAGTAGCCAGAACTCCTAAGCAGGACACTTCTACTTCTCATCTTGGAGGCAAATTACTGACCAATGTACCTTAATTCTAATCTAATTTCTTTTTGGAAAATGTGTTTTTTAGATCTCTTCTAGTCATTCAATTAATTTCATGTTCTATTACTTCAGTATTCATTCTAGTATTAAGTTAGGCTGCTATCAGATTGTTTAGCCTTTTAATCAGTGTGGAAATCAGGAATATAAAGGAATGTACACACAGACTTGCACACATTCACATGTATAGATAAAATTCTAAATAGAAAATGCAAATTTAGAATATATAAAACTGTAATTTTATCCATCTTTTCTTTTTTTCCTTTTTTTTTTTTTTTTTTTGAGACGAAGTTTCACTCTTGTTGCCCACGCTGGAGTGCAGTGGCGCAATCTCGGCTCCCTGCAACCTCCATCTCCCGGGTTCAAGCGATTCTCCTGCCTCACCCTTCCAAGTAGCTGGGATTATAGGCGCCTACCACTATGCCCAGCTAATTTTTGTATTTTTAGTACAGATGGGGTTTCACCACGTTGGCCAGGCTGGTCTTGAACTCCTGACCTCAGGTGATCCACCCACCTTGGCCTCCCAAAGTGCTGGGATTATAGGCATGAGCCACCGCACCCGGCTCCATCTTTTCATGCACATATTTTTTTTTTTTTTTTTTTAAGACAGGTTATCACTCTGTCACCCAGGCTGAAGTGCAGTGGCACGATCTTGGCACACTGCAGCCTCCACCTCCCAAGTTTAAGTAATTCTTGTGCCTCAGCTTCCTGAGTAGCTGGGATTACAGGCGTGTACCAGCATGCCCAGGTAATTTTTTGTATTTTTAGTAGAGATGGAATTTCACCATGTTGACCAGTGTAGTCTCGAACTCCTGGCCTCAAGTAATTTGCCCACCAAGGCCTCCCAAAGTGCTGAGATTACAGGCATGAGCCACCACGCCCAGGCCCAGCACACATATTTCTGGCACTACATCTAATTTCCAATTGAATGGCCATGACTTGGGCCATTATCTTTTTATAGACAGCATGCACAAACCTTTCTTTCCATGCACACATATCTCTAGATAAAAGTAAGTGGCTTGGCCGGGCGCGGTGGCTCAGGCCTGTAATCCCAGCACTTTGGGAGGCCGACGTGGGTGGATCACGAAGTCAGGAGACCAAGACCATCCTGGCTAACACGGTGAAACCCCGTCTCTAATAAAAAATAGAAAAAATTAGCCGGGCATGGTGGCGGGCGCCTGTAGTCCCAGCTACTCGGGATGCTGAGGCAGGAGAATGGCGTGAACGCAGGAGGTGGAGGCTGCAGTGAGCCAAGATCGTGCCACTGCACTCCAGCCTGGGCGACAGAGCGAGACTCCATCTCAAAAAAAAAAAAAGAGTAAGTGGCTTTCATACTGCCGCATGTTGGCTGAGTATTCATAGTACAAATATCGCTGAAGGACAAGGGACTGGAGAAGAGGAAGGACAGAGTTGGGTTCCAGTTACAGAGAAACAAATGAAACACTGAGTACCTGCTACTGTGTGTCAGACACTCCACATGAAACAAGAGTAAAACCAGGGCACTTGCCCTCATGAAATTTACAGTCTAACAAGCAGCCAGTTATATCCTCTGGTGAAGGAAGAATCTGAGGAACCCGTATATGAATGTAATAATCATTACACTGGAATGATGATGGATGGAACTTATTAAGATGCTTTCTGTTGAGGGTGACACTACACTTAAGGGCTTTTCACCAGTATATAACTATAGCCTGGTGTTTTAAAATAACGTGGTGTGGCAGTGATATCAAGACATTTGTTTTCTCACTTCCGACTTTATTTATCTTCTGTTCTGTTTACTGAAGCCTAACACAAGTACATTTTACTCCCCTTGGAACTTAGATACCTGATGTGCTTATGTAATAAATCTTTAGACCTAGGTGATGTATCATGTATTTTTCTCATTCATTATATAAATATTTTCCTGTGTATCCCTTATAGGTAACGCTGTTGCTTTTTCAATTAAAAAAAAAAAAAAACACTAATCCTCAAGTCACAAGTTCTAAGTCGTGATGCCTCAAAAGTAAAAAGGACTTGAGCACTATTTATATTTTAAATTATTCCACTAATTCATTGTTTTGAATCTTCATGGCCCCAACACTTCTATTAACATTTTCAAGAATAGTCCTCATTGGGAATCCCTAAGACCACTATCGCATTAAAAATTGCACATAACTCCTCAATTTTTAAAATGTTCATTTTCGTTAAAGAGTTAAAAATTACATATCTTTTTAAGAGATAGGGAATAAACATCCTAACAAGTATCAGAAATCTGTGCCTTTGCGTCTGATGTTGGCTTCTCTCTGAAAAGTCCTTTTTATCATCCAGCTGAAGAACTTTAACCCACAACCCAACAACCATCCTGATGCACACACTTGCTGTGGTTTATTCTAAGTGCATAGCTAATTTCAAGGAAGATTCATCTCGCATTTCATCTGGGCCCCGATAGCAACTACTGCTTAGAGAAGGTGTGTTTAAACACAGAATGAGTTATTTGCTTCTGTGTATGTTTCCCCTGCTAGACTGTAAATTTTTATATTTTTAATTTATTCTTGAGAGAGTCTTGCTCTGTCACCCAGGCTGGAATTCAGTGGCACAATCTCCACTTCCTGCAACCTCTGCCTCCAGGATGCAAGTGATTCTCATGCCTCAGCCTCCCAAGTAGCTGAGATTTCAGGTGTGCACCACCACGCCCAGCAAATTTTTGTATTTTTAGTAGACCCAAGGTTTCACCACATTGGCCAGGCTAGTCTTGAACTCCTGACCTCGAGTGATCCACCCACCTTGGCCTCTCAAAGTGATGGGATTACAGGCATGAGCCACTGTGCCCCACCTGGACTGTAAAATTTTAAAGAAATACAACTGTGGTTTATTTATCTCTACATCCCCAGAGTCTCCTGTTCCCCATATCTAGCAGTCAATAAATATTGTGGAATGAAATAACTTTTTCTTTTTTAGACACAGGGCCTAGCTCTGTGGCCCAGGATGGAGTGCAGTGGCATAATCACAGCACACTGCAGCCTCAAACTCCTGGGTTGAAGCGATCCTCTTCCCTCAACCTCCCAAATTGCTGGGACTACAGGCATGCCCCACCAAGACTGTTCAATTTTTTGTAGAGATAGGGTCTCGCTATGTTACCTGTTCTTGAACTCCTGGCTTCAAGCAATCCTCTCTGCTCAGCCTCCCAAAGTGTTGGGATAACATGTGTGAGCTATCACACCCAGCCTTGAAATAACTGTAAATGACCAATGACCATTTTTTTCTGTATAGGTTTATACTGCGTTGAGACAGAGTCAATAATTAAGATCAGCAAAGTTGTAACATCTCATTATCTCTTGTCATTCATAGCTCCTCTTTGATTGGTCTTTCAAATGAACTTCCCAAATCTGGATCATTTACTAGTAGCCCAAATGCAACCTGCCCTCCCTCCAGACTGTATTGAGAAAAAGGAAGAAAAATAGAAATATATGAGAGTTCTTCATTCAAAATATTGAGATCTCCCAAAATCTTTCCAAATGGAAGTGCTTCTCTGGGTAGAAGATGCTCACCAGCAAAAGGACATTAGGTACACACTGGGTGGAGGCGTCTCTTACCCTTCAATAGGAAAGTCACTGTACGTGATGGGAATCTATAGGGCATGTCAGAAGCTCAATGACAGGTCCTGTGAGTTGAGCTGAGTAGCCGAAGACTTGGTCTGGAGGGACAGTCATTTCTTGACTAACAAGACATCTGATCCCTGAGACTTTTTAAACAACACAAGTTTAAAAGGAAAATGGTATGCAATGAAACCTGTTAGCTCGCTGAAATAGAGATATTTTGAGCCAAGCCACCATCTAAAACAGGAAGACAAAGAAAAAAGAAAAAAAAAATCTCCTTAAACAATTGAGCTATCTGGGTTACATTAGCATTAAGCTTTGTAACTGCTGCTACATAATGTTGGTTAATATAAAGAGAAGTCAGAGAATATAAACTACCAACGCATTCATCCTAAGGTCACAATACAAACAGTTCGAATTCTATGCCTTATCAAATTTCTGGAGCTAAAAACTAACAAGTATGCAGTTTACCATACTCAAGCCACAAACGGTCCCTTCCGCTGCGGGCATAAACTTGGTCTCACACCTATGGCCTACTCGGTGGCACCAAAGTGATTTGCAAATGTCCTGAAATAAAAAAAAAAGGAGGGGGCTGTTAAGGGTGATATACAATAAAAACAAAAATATCAAAGATGTTGTATACAATATTATATTTGGAGGTAGCTGAAATCAGAGCAATTATTCAGAAAGTAGAGGCCAGTGAAGTTGGTAACACCAAAGTTAATATGTTTTAGCAACTATGTAAGTGGGGGGTTTCTACAGCATCCAGATATTCATGTGTGTTTCGTAACAGCTGGTAGGTAGCAACAGTTAATTTAGAGAACACTTGGCTTAGAAGTGATAGATCTGGTTTCTCATGACAGTGATAGTAATAACCGTGGTAGCAGAATACATCAAGATTGGAATAAAGCAAGTTGGAGTCAAATCCTCATCCTGAAATGCCTGGTTTCGTGCCCTATGGACATGTTATGGAATCCCTTTCAGTTGCAGTTTTCTCACCTGTACGACAGTGATCAAATGA
This sequence comes from Symphalangus syndactylus, assembly GCF_028878055.3. Taxonomy (NCBI): domain Eukaryota; kingdom Metazoa; phylum Chordata; class Mammalia; order Primates; family Hylobatidae; genus Symphalangus; species Symphalangus syndactylus. Next base: position 122,664,091 of record NC_072433.2, read on the forward strand.
GCACTTGACCCTATAGACTTATTCTCAAGGATAAATGAGGAACTACATGTAAAGTGATGGTTTTGCCTGGCACATGCAGTTCTCAAAAATACCGCCTATCATTAGGACCTTATTCATCTTTTTAAAAAACGTTCTACAGTTGCTTTTTCGGCGTCCCGTACGTGCTTAACTGAAGCATTTTCTATGAGTGCTGTTTATATTTTATTGATTGACTGATTGTAGAGACAGATTCTTGCTTTGTTGCCCAGGCTGATCTCAAACTCCTAACCTAAAGTGATCCTCCCACCTCAGTCTCCCAAAGTGCTGGGATTACAGGCATGAGCCAACAGGCCTGGCCACCTTCCTCATCTCTATTGCAATTTTCAAATATGTAGACAATTTAACTCTCAAACCAGACCTATGAAACAATTTCATTCTCATGCTAGACTGTGGTACACAGAATAATGGCCCCCAAAGACGTTCGCATCCTAATCCTAGGATCCTGTGAATATGTGAAGTTGTGTAGCAAAGGAGAATTAAAGTTACAGATGCAATTGAGGTCGTCATCAATTGAAATGGAGATGCAGAAACGGTCTTAAATTTTCAAGGTAGGCCTAACATAGTCACAAGCGTCCTTATATGGGAAAGAGGAGATTAGAAGAGAACCAGAGAGATGACAGCTTGAGAAAGACCTAGGAGAACGTTGCTGGCTTTGAAGATGAAGGACGGGCCATGAGCCAAGGAATGCAGGCAGCTTCCAGAAGCTGAAAAAGGCAAGAAAATGACTGCTCCCCTAAAACCCTGCTAACACACTGATTTTAGACCTTATCTTCTTTTTTTTTTTGATACTGGGTTTCACTCTTGTCACCCAGGCTGGAATGCAATGGCATGATATCGGCTCACTGCAACCTCCGCCTCCTGGGTTCAAGCGATTATCCCTGCCTCAGCCTCCCGAGTAACTGGGATTACAAGCATGCGCCACCATGTCCGGCCAGTTTTTTATTTTTAGTAGAGACGGGGTTTCACCACGTTAGCCAGGCTGGTCTCGAAATCCCGATCTCAGGTGATCTGCCCGCCTCGGCCTCCCAAAGGGCTGGAATTGCTCACATGAGCCACCGTGCCTGGCCTGATTTTAGCCCTTTCAAATATCTACTTCCAGAGCTATAAGATAATAAATGTGTGTTGCCTTAAGTCACATTAAGTTTGTGGAAATTTATTTAGATAGGGAAGTAATACTTTTACTACCATTTTAGTGGTGGAAACTGAACTAATTCTTCATCTAAACTCATTTAGCTGAAAAAACTGAGCAAGCTTCTGATGCTGTTGAAGTTTTAAAGTCATACAGCTGGCCAGGAGCAAAGGAAGGCCTCAAGCTGGCCTGATTTCTGAGTCTAGTAACTTAACCACTACACTGAGCCTGCATTTACCGTTGGTGGATACTGGAAGGCTCTCAAATTCTCCAGGCCTCAGTTTTCTAGTCTATAAAGAAACGGAACCAGATTACTTTCCGTTCTAACAGTTAAAGTTGATATTCAGAATTATAGCACTAATGGAATGTTGTGAAACATTGTGAAAGGTCAAAGTGACTTCATTTTGGTGGCCACATTCTATTTCCTAAGATACAAATGCGAAGACATACATTTTGGGGAAAATAACAAGCAATCAGAGAGGAGAAAAATAATTTTTGTCATTACTTTTTGTAATTCTGAAAATTCAATGAACCAGGCACCTAATTCCCCAAACACCCCATTTCATGTAGATTTTACGGTTAGAAAACATGGCAAGAATATGCTTAGAAACATTTCAAACACTCAAAAAAAAAAAAAAAACAAAAAAACAAAAAAACCTTTCCATGGGACTGAGAAAAGAAAACACAGGGAAACCAGAGAGAGATATATATACAGTAATTTTGGTCTTGTAAACCATAAAATTCTTCCCCTAAAAGGAGAATGGAAGAACACTGACGACACTATTTAGAAACACCAACACCACCAGCTGCCCCAGATGTGGGCACGTGTACCATTCCCAAATCTCAAAAGAGCTTCTAAGCTAGAATATATACATCTTCCCACGAAACTGCCACTGACATTAGCAGAAAGCATGAGGCAGCCTCCCAGCAAACTGAATCAGGGACATCATCACTACGTGTTGTCATATTGAGCCACCCTGGGTTTGAGGTAAATCAATCAATGTGGGTAAGAGAGCTGCCTATGTGAAATGGGAGGCATGAGAGCTAGCACTGAAACGATTAAACCTACACTTAGAAAGCCTTTCAGAACTAAATTGTTTTTCTTCTTACAGCCAGGAAAAAGCCATAACCCACACCCAGTGCCTATGTGGCAGCCACCAAAATGGCCCTAGGGCAGACCAAAGAAAAGGAGGGCTAGCTGTCATAGCCAATGCCAAGCCACAGAGCCAAGAGAAGGGGGAGCTGGAGAGAACCAGGAAAACAAAGCAAAACAAAAAAACACAGGGATTCCAGAGTGAAATAAGACAGGCTGCATGAACATGTTATTTCTTCTGCGGTGGAGTGCAGAAGTCAAGGGTAATTATAGCCAACTACATACTCTGAAGACCATGAGAGCCCCTTGAGAAGGCTCCCTTTCAAAGGAAACGCAAATCAGAGTTTGCACTTTTTTTTGCTTGTACCTCCCCCCTCTTTTTACCAGCATATTCAAATAACTTTCCCTTATCTATAATTCCCTGGACTTAAGTCATAATTTAAGGGAAAAAGAAATAACCACAGAGACCCTAAGGTCTCATGTTGCCTGCATATGATTTTTTTGAACTAGGCAACATTTTAAAAGAAAGAGTCCCAGTGCTATCCATTATTCTGTCCTGTCACTTGCTGTGTTCTCCACTTGTATTCTATACGCTGGATACCCCTTCAAGTAAATCCTGACATGCTGAAAATGTCAATGGCTTTTGCAAACCAAATTTTATGAAGCATTACAAACTGAACACATCCAAAATAAAAGTTCTTCATCGGCTCCTCCAAACCTGTCCCATGTTTCACTGTCCCCGTCTCACTCTATGACACCTCTATATTCCCAATGGTTCTGATAAAAACTCCTAGAGTCACCTTTGACTCTTCTGTTTCTTTCACATTCTATCATGAAATCTCCCCCTAGATCATGAAATCATGTTGGCTTTGCCTTCAAAATATTTCCAGAATCTGAACAATCATGGCCACCTTCCATTTCTACCACCCTGTTGCAAGCCACCTGACACACAGCTCACTGCCAGGCCCTCCTCACAAGCCTCGAAGCTCTACTTTACCTGCACCCTTGCCCAGTTTATTCTCAACACAGTGACTAGAGCTGTAATGTCCAATATGATAGTTACTTTCTACATGTGGCTTGTTAAACCTGAATTTACATTACTTAAAATCAAATTAAGAATTCACTTCCTCAGGCACACTGGTCACATTTCAGGTTCATGTGTAGTTAGTGTCTACCATATTGGATAAGAGAACATTTGCAGCATTATAGAGACTTCTGCTGGACGGCACTCAGTTAGGGAGACCCTTCCAGATCAACTCAGTGTCAGTCAGCTCATGGCACTTTTCTGCTCAAAACCCTGTTATGTCTTGTCAATTCATCACAAGAAAAATCCAAAGTCCTAACTGTCATCCATGAAGTCATATGCAATCAAGCTCCCTGTATCTCCCTGACATTGTATCCTACCAGTTTACACCTTGCTCACTCTGGTTTAGCCACACGGGCTCCCTGATGCTCTGCAAACACTCAAATCTTGCTCCCAAAGTGGGTATTTACACTGGCTGTTCCACTTCTTCAACTATCTGCATCTCTCTCTCTCTCACCTCCTTCAACTCTTTGCCTAAATTTCACCTCCTGTGACCGCGCTATTAAGAAATTTAATCAGCCACCACCCAGTCTCCCAATTTTCCTTATCTTATTCCAAACTTATTTAGCACTTGTGGCAACATCATTGACTTATTTACAATGTTTATTGTGTTTTGTTTTCTCTCCCATTAGCCACAAGAGCACAGAACTGTGTTTTCTCTCTGATGTATCCCAAGCACCTAAAACAGTGCCTGGTACAAAGTAGGCTTCAGTAAATTTTTTTTTAGTAAATCAATATAGGAATAAAAATGACAGACTTTATATTTTAAAATAGTCTTCACTTGTAATAAAGACTCTGGAATTTTTAACAGTTTTCAAGAATTAAAAAAAATAATAACATGAAAGAACCTGGCAAACAGTACATGCTAAAAAAAAAAAACTGGAAAATGAGTTTTGCATAAATTATTTCATTGTATCATCATTGTGGCCATATGACGAAAGCATGACTATCTCCTCAACATGCTCATGAGAAAATTGAGACTCAGAGAAGTTAAGAAACTTCTTCCAACTTCTTTTAGCAGTTAAGTCTCTACTTGGCCTGGATTTAAGCCCATGTATGTCTGAGTTTATTGCCCAAGTTTTTAAGCTAAGCAATAATTTAAAAGTAACAAATAACAATTAACAAGTAGGAGTGACCAAGATTTGTCCCGATGCCATTTAAAAAATCAACTTCACAGAGGTGTGATTTATACAATAATAAGCATTCATTTTAAGCATACTGTTTCATGAGTTTTGACAGATATATACACCACTATAAACACCACCACATTCAAGGCAGAATATTTCCATCACTCCAAAAAGTTCCCCTGTCCCCTTTTGCAGTCAATTCCCTTCTTACGGCAACCACTATTCTGATTTCAGTCACCAATAGGTGAGAGTTGCCTATTCTCTTAAATTTCATATAAATGGAACCATACACAATGTACTCTTTTGTTCAGCATGTTTTTCATTCATCTATGTTTTTGTGTGTATCAATAGTTCATTCATTTTTATTGATGAATGGAGTTCCATTATATGAATACAGCAAAATCTAATCTGCTTGTACATTCACCTTTTGCAGGACATTTAAGTTGTATCCAGTCTTTGCCTTCTATGAATCAAATAGTAGCTGAGAATATTCTTGGACAAGCTTTTTATGAACACAGGCCTTTATTTGTTTCAGGTAAATATCCTGGAGTACATTTGCTGGGTCAAAGGGTAAAGGTAGGTTTAACTTTCTACATTGAAACAACTCTGTCAAACCATTTCCAAAATGATTATACCCACTTGACACACTCATCAGCAATATGCAGAGTTCCAGTTGCTTCTGGTCTTTGGTATCATTTGGTGTTGTCAGTCTTTTTAATATTCTCCATTCCAGTCAGTGCGCAGTGGTGCCCCATTGTAATTTATTTTATATATTCCTGAGAGCAATTGATATTGAGTATCATTTCATGCATTTATTGACTATGTGTATGTCTCCTTCTGTGATATATTAATTTTATATATTCCTGAGATCAATTGATATTGAGTACCATTTCATGCATTTACTGACTATGTGTACATCTCCTTCTGTGATATATTAATTTAGTATTTTGCTCCTCCCCTCCTTCTTTGGTAAGGGGGTTGGCACTGGTACTGTTTTATATTTTTTCTAGGTAGATAATATGAGAGGGAGTATAGTATAATGGTTAATAGAATGTGCTACCCAGATCCAATATTAGTTCTGCCATTTGCTCATATAAAGCTTAGTAAAACATTTATTTTTATGTATTGTAGATTTCTTATCTAGAAAATGTTAATAATAGCACATGCCCCAAAGATATGGAAGTATTAATATGTATCATGTGCTTAAAGTACTCTTTGATACATAATAAGCACTGAATATTAGTTATTATTATAGGATGGAAAGAGTATCTCACCCTCAATTTTCTATGAGTTCATTCACATATAGATATCGCTACAATTCTGACTCTAAAACCTGGGCCTTTTGTTTTCCTGTGTATTAGCACTTTCTGCCTAACCTTGCTCAGATTATTTAACTTCAATTTCCTTTCTGCTGGATTTAGGGGGGACAATAAATAATGTTCCTGTCTCTTCCACCACTAGATAAATAAGACATTGGAGTCCAAGAAACAGAAATCTAGATAATAACCTTATTACTGATAATCATGAATTGGGGAATGTGGCTGAGATCTGTGGCCAAATAGGTCTTCCCACACTATCTCCACTGCATTAGACCAACTATCCCTTCACACTTGCAGGTAGAGGAGGCAAACACAAGTCTCCCATCTGAGGCAGGCAACCTCCAGGGTGGCAGAAGAGAAGTGTACATCCTGCAGACAGGCAGCACAAGAGAGAAGATGCTGAGATGGTACCGCGACATGCCTGCTCAGATATAGTCTTAAACTGGTCGATCAGGTAAGTCACTCCTGCTTCTTTGAGGAGGGAAGAGAGAAAAGGCAGAGGGAACATCTTCCACTTTATGGAAATGGGAGTGCTAAAACATGTGAGCTTTGGTTACCACTGTAAGCCCAATAAATAATACTGAGTATCTGATATGACATCCAACATATGCTAGGCATGGCAGATACTCTCTATCATCTGAGGCAAGAGATGTGTGTACACAGTTAAAATGTATCACAAGTTTATAAAAGGGACACATAAGCTGGAAGTGGAGCCCAGAGAAAGACATGTTTAAATCTCCCCGAGGAAATAAGGAGGTAACACTTGAACTGAATCTTTAACAAAAATACAAAAATGATTAAGTGTCACCAGGTGGCCACACAGCATACTAGAATAAGAAACAGATACAAAGGCTTGTAGACATGGAAAGGGAAATATTTGGAAAACACACAAGAACATCGACATCACTGGAGCGTAAGTGCATGGGGGAAAGTTAATAGAAGTTCAAACGTGATGCAGTAAACTTGGTATATTACAAAGTAATAGTATAATAGTATCAAATAGCACGATTCTATGCTAGGAAGTTTCTAGTTATTCTCCATTCATTAATCCTGATGTCAGATTCTTAAAGAAGTGTGAAAGAAAGTTAAAAGTTAAATGTTGAAACCCCAAACTCATTAAGCCAAAGAGAAAAGTCAAACTGGGAACTCGGTCACACAAACCTGTCTCCCACTTTTGGTTCCTAAATAAGATGGCTACAAGATGAAAAACTATACACCTCCCCCATATTTTGCCCATAACGAGATTCCTAGTGAGCTGTTAAAATTTCACCATGGCAATGGAAATTGATAGCTTATCTTTACAGGTGCAGTCACCCCAGCCCATCAGACACAAATGCATATCTGATTGTTCCCCTGCCCCACTGTGTCTATATTTATCTTACGTAAAATGCAGTTTCACTGCATTTTTCCTCTGCCCCATTTGTTCATGTCATCTTATTAAAAAAAAAAAAAAAAAAAAAAAAAAAAGCAGGTTCACTGAGCCAGACAAAGGCATGAATAACTATTGTTCCCTACCCTACTCTTACATGAAAATCGTGTACTTCTCAATTTCCTGCCCTTTCCCCTTTAAAGTTGGAGCCCTCAAAATCATCTTCAGAGAAAGGTATAGACCTGTCTCCCGGGTGCATCCTTAACTTTGGCAGATAAATCTCCTAAAATGCTTGAGACTTTTCTCGTCATTTTTCTTGATTGACAGAAGAAATATGCACCGATCCTGCTCTCCTTCCAATATAATTCTCTCTAGAATGATGGGCCTGAGAACATTCACAAGAATTTAAGTATCTTCCCCACAATTTCTACTCAGCTTCAAACTCTCAGTGGGTCTATAAATAAACATTAAAACTGGGCTCCTGCTATGTGACAGTAACTGTGCTGGCTACTGAAGTACAGAGTCAGCTAAAGAGGATGCATTTGTTCAGCTGCTCACTTCTAGCTTAGTAAAATAACCAGCACAGAAGCCTTGATCAGTCTGTGACAGCGCTTGAGACCCTCTGACAAACAGCATCAGCTCACTCATGGAGTCAGTAAGCATTTCTAAAGTGCAGAATAATCAAATGGGCGCTCTCTCCACTTGTTACAGAGGGAATCCTGCTTTGAGTCCTTCCATATGACACAGAACCATTAGAAAGATTCGTAACTCATTTTCTTGAAAACTTTGGATGAGAACAGAGATCAAGTCTGGCACGCTGAAGACACAAAAAAACTCGTGGCTGGGAGAGGAGGGGAAGATGGGGATGAGTGACCCAAAAGAGCCAGCCCCAGAGCCTTTACCAGGGCAGCCACTGGGGAAGAAGAGTCAAATGTGATGGTGGCGATGACGCTGAAGACAGAAGGAAGAGAGTTAGAAGAAACCGTACTGTTTATCAAGTGATGCAACTGTACCAATACATGAATCCTCACAAATGAGCCATGGAGGAACTACTATAATCTTCACCTTTCAAAAGTGAACTCTAAGGCTAAGGGAGGTTGAGTCATTTCCCCAAGCTTGTAGGAAATCGAAGAATAAAATTTTAAAGTTAGGTCTCTGTGACTCTCAAATCCAGAGATTTGTGTGTGCAAATGTGTATGTGTGAACGTTCAAAATTGAAGATTGTCTAACTCAGTGATCCTCAATCTTGAATGAGCATCAGGGTCATCTAGAACTTTTGTTAGAATATGGGTTTCTGGGTCCTAGCCCCAAAATTTCTCATTCCTTAGGCCTGGGATGAGACATTTCTCACAAGTTTCAGGTCTTGCCGATACACTGCACCTGCTGGTCTGAGAGGACACTTTGAGAACTACTTCCTTTTTGTTGTTTTTGTACTTCTAATCACTATGCAACACTGCCTTTCTAGGAGGCATGGTGGAAAAAAAAAAGTAAAGTGAGGAGAAAAGATTAGAAAGCAATAATGGGACAATAAAAGCCCTGAAGACAAACTTCACCTCTTTCCTGCGTTGCCAGAGTGGGTCTAAACTGTTTCTACTAGACAGGATAAATAAGAGATTTTGTTGTTTTGGAAATCCCTCCTGGTTAGAGCCTCACAATATTTATGATCCTCACAGGTGTGGCCACGGCTTCAAGTTATAAGTATGTTTAAAAACAACACCGAAAGCTAAGGTGTGGGGAAAACAAGCTTCGGAATCTATCAAACCACCCTACCTTCTCCATTAACCTCATCACCATCTTAAATCATTTCTCTCTTAAGCAAGTCTTTCTCACCTTCCCTGTCCTTGTTTGACTCAATCTTTTCCTTTGCAATTTTCATTTCTCTTTGCTCTGCTTCCCATGAAAGACCACCAGAATGAGAAGCTGTCTTTTAAAAATATAGTGAGGTCCCAGAAAGCAATCTATAATTTAAAAAGGTTGTTTAAGCCCTGCACACTGCCTGACACAGACCAGGTACCCCACAAATACATGGTTCTGAAGAAATGATAGTAATTTTAGGAATCTCCTTTGTATTTCTAAAGAAAATCATACTTATTACCAACTGTGCTTTTGCTGCATAGTATGCAATAAATTTGTGATTAATAAATAAGTAATGAATCCTTTAGAATAAAGTGAACAAGAGGCAAATTAGGATACAAACTTTTTCAACAAAGTGAATGGCTACTTACTTCTGCCAAAACCATCAACTTAACAGGCAAATAGAACAGTCTGTTAACTTTTTTCTTCTTAGAGATAGGGTCTCAGTCTGTTTCCCGGACTGGAGTACAGTAGTGCTATCACGCTTCACTTCAGCCTCAAATTCCTGGGCTCAACTGATCCCCCTGCCTCAGCCTCCCTAGCAGTTGGAACTACAGGTACATACCACTAGCCCAACTAACTTTTTTACTTTTTGTAAAGAGGGGGTCTCTCACTTTGTTGCCCAGGTTGTTCTCAAACTGCTGGCCTCAAGTGATCCTCCCACCTTGGCCTCCCCAAATCTTGGGATTACAGGTATAAGATACTACACCGAGCCAATTTGTTAGCTTTTACATATGATTCACCAGCACTTGTGAAAGTAAGGTCCATTTGTCATGAAGGATACACCAAAAAAATGTGAATGACATCTGGAAAATGTTCTAATAGTTAAACTGTATTAGAAAAAAATATGTAATCCCATATCAAACGTGTGATTTATTGGATGTTATTTCTTAGAACTGGAGTTATATTTTGAATGTGAATTGGTTTCTAGAAAAGCAATAAGTGAATAATAATATGGAGATAACACAACTAAAGAAGGTAGTTATTAATGACTGAATATTAATGACTGAAGTTAGGAAACACTAGCAATAGTGACTTGTACCAGTCACCGGTGAAGAAGTGGAAATTTCATGTCAATGTGTGTAACTTGTTTTGTCAAATTCCACCATTTAAAAGTCTGTGGCTTTGGGCAAGTTGAAAATATTTTCTGAGCTCCAGGTCAAAAGTGGTAATAATTCTTACTTGAGAGGTTTTTGTGAAGATTGAGGTAAAGTAAAATAAATCTTTAGGTAGAATGCCTTATGTGGGGCACAGGCTCACTCAGCAACTACTGGAGATGATAGTAAATGGTGATAGTGATGGTGATGGTGGTGGTGGTGGCAGAGAAGGAGGAATAGAGAGAGAAAGAGGAGGAAGAAGAGGAACAGGAGTAGAGGGGGAAAGAGGAGCTAAAAACCTCCATAATTTCCATGCATTTTTCAGTTACTTAGAGCTTCCATATTTCTCTTTGGATATTGGGAATAAACCAACTTAAAAATGATTCTACTTTTTAGTATGGGCCGGGAGTGGTGGCTCATGCCTGTAATCCCAGCACTTTGGGAGACCGAGGCAGGAGATCACGAGGTCAGGAGATCAAGACCACGGTGAAATCCCTTCTCTACTAAAAAAAATACAAAAAATTAGCAGGGCGTGGTGGCAGGCGCCTGTAGTCCCAGCTACTTGGGAGGCTGAGGCAGGAGAACGGTGTGAACCCGGGAGGCGGAGCTTGCGGTGAGCCAAGATCGCACCACTGCCCTCCAGCCTGGGCGACACAGTGAGACTCCGTCCCCCCACCAAAAAAAAAAAAATTTACTTTTTAGTAAATTTGAGATTGTAATACTGTCAGTAGAATGTCATTCTTGACCAAGTGGAACAAGATGTCTCTCATTTCTATAACCTGGACTTTTGTACTTTCCCAATTATCTTTTTTATAATTCTTTGAAGAAAAGACTTGACACAAAAATCTTATTAATATTACTCAAGATATACATTGAATTTATAGACAATATTTAAAAAGCTAGCTGCTAATAGTTTTCCTGTATTATAAAAGGCATATAATGTATTTTGGGACGGTGATGATTTGAAACGTATTAAATTAACAGGGAATAGGATCATATAGAGAACAAAAGCAATGATTACCAGTAGGTACAAACTATTGTTCCCAGGTTTACTAGTAGGGATAAAGTCTTCATTTAAAGAGAAAGAATTTTCTACCAAGCAGTATTTAAACTGGGCATGGTCTACGTGGATAGGCCTGGATAATTCATTGACAGTAAAATTGCCACTTAATTATCATGCCAAACAACTGACATGGTAGAGATAACCCAGACCCTAACCCTTGACCTTGGCAAACCAGATGTTTACACTTCGGTTAGGGACACAGACGCATTGCAGAGTCTTAATGTAAGTTTGAAATCACAAGCAAACATACCTTCACAAAACCAAGGCTGCATAACTTGGCTTTTGCTCCAAATTGCCATTTACACTGTGTGTCAGCATCATAAATCTGTCCCGGTAGTTTGTCCGGATATTTATACTGTCCTGCTTGCTTGGGCTCATCCACTAGACACCCCGCCTGAGGTGTGCTGTAATGACAATACACGCTTATTAATTACTCTGTTGATCTGTGATCTTTCCATTTACGACAACACACTTCCGAATGCACTCATACAAAGTAAAATATACCATGGTTCAAGAAACAGGTATATGTTTAAAGTTCAAATCTATGTTTACGCCAAAGAGTGAGTCCTGTCTAAGAGGATGGAATGTACACAGCCAGGAAGGGTTTTACAGGATGCTGAAAATTCTAGCCATCCAAGTGATTTGGCTTGGGATTTGACAGGAGACAGGAAAGGTTAATACATTTGAAAACTTCCATCAACAATCTTATTCAAGAATATTTGACAATTTGTACTGACTCCCTACTCTGTGGCAAACCTTAGACAAAGCACTAAAGGTACAAAATAAACCAGACAGACACAGTACCTGTCTTCATGGAGTTTTAAATCAAGTATTTTCTTTTTTTAAACAGATAATGGAGCAGAGGTCAAAGATGTACTTTAACTCACAATAAGCCTTACAGACAAAAATAAATAACATTCCTAAAGAATCAAGAGGAATAATGAACTGGGGGATGAGGCAGAAAAATTTCCTTTAGATATGTTTGACTGGGACCTGTTGAGAGCAAAAATCAGTCCTGATGGCATGGATATTCTTAGCACCTTACCTCCACTTACTTAAATAATTAAAATATGATACCACTGAGAGGTTAATTAGCATGGTGGTTAAGTGTAATTTTGTAGTGAGACAGATGGGGGTCCTAATCAACCATGCAACCAAGACCAAGTTATGTAGCTCTTATACAGCTCATGAGTGACAATGACTTTCATAAAGGTTGTTACACAGTTCAAATGAGAAAATATAACATGCTTCATAAAGCATAGTAAGCAAAGTTAGCTGCTGCTGTTATCATTATAACATTTAGCTACAAAAGCATTTAACTACATACTAATGGAAATTCAACCTATGTTAAGTTGATCTTGATTTTAATACTTATTAATGCATTCTTACATGAGTTGGAAAAAATAATTTTAGTCACCAAACCATGAATTTAAAACTAATAGGAAAATCTTCATGGCAAAGCTTACTAACAAAAAGTCTGTTGATTTTTTACCACCCTTTGAGCATATGTGGTTAGATATCTTCACGTTTAGTATGTTTTGTGTATATATCTTACTAATTCTTTAAACATTTGCAAATAATATACAGTGGTACAGGTTAAAAATAAAGTATCAAAAATGTCAATTCCCAAAGAAATTTCACTAACATCTGGTCAAAGAGATATGGGATTAGCATCTAAGTGTCCTTGTGGGTCAACATAGATTAAAAAGGTAGGGGTGTGTGTGTGTGTGTGTGTGTGTGTGTATTTCAACTTTGGGTTAATTGTTTAATATGAATTAAATAGTACAACTTTCCTAAATCCTACTTTTACTAATGCAACTTAAGGGTTTTGTGCTATTAAAAGCATTTTATATAGCTACCATCTTCTTTGTCTATCATTTGGACATAAAGCTAGCTCCTGGCCATTTCAAACACAATAGTCAAACAAGAAAATGCTCTATTCATTAAAACACAAACACACACACTCATACCATTTGAGCATTTTCAAAATACTCTGTGACACACTGATTGATAAGATTGAAATAATTAGTCACAGTAAAAAGACAATATACCTAGCAGCCTCTGCGAGTCACAGGGGAGAGATGGTTGAGCACAGATCCTTGAGTCAGAACAGATCTAAGCGTGTGTCTTCTGTCTGCAACTTACCAGCGATAGTACCTTAAGCAACACAATTAACCTCTCTAAGACTTGATTTCTCAACTCTAGATTGAGGATAATAGTATTGCTGTGAGGATTGAAAGAGGAAATATGTGGAGAACATTTAGCACAATATTAGGCTTCAATCTATTTTTTTCAACAATAATAATGTCATCATCACCATCATCATTATCATCATCATTTGTCTTTCTGTTTATTGAGAGATCAAAAGGTATTTCCACTGAGTATTTCTTTTCACGTCTGTGGAGCACAATTCTGTCATCACTCCAAACATAGGAGCACCCCTGGATTTAACCTGTCATACCTGAGGAATTTCTTGAGATACTGGCGGCTGCAGGAGGACCATGAAAACACGCCATTGTTTCCGGTCAGTGTGGGAGACATGATATTGCCTTCAGCCTTTCTGCAGGGATTCCCTTCTCCATCGTGAATCATGCCAAAGCTGAAACAGAATGAAGAAAACAAAATCCTGCTTTGTGAACCCATTTTTCTGAAGGATAATCTGAGGAAGAAAAAAGATGTGTTGATCATCAACAAAACCAGGTGAGAGACGGAGTTATTAAAACAGGAAAAGAGAAAGACAAATTACTATAGACTGTTATAAAATTCACGCAGAAAATTAAAAAAATGCTGAGGGCTTTGTTATATTATTTCTTGACCACAGAATCAAAGAATGGTCTAGCTGCTACATATTTTATTGGCTGGAAAATTTTGGACGAGTTAAAATTTAGGTATAAGCTAAGCCAAAGTGATGGAACAGCCAAATTATTTTATTTCAAACAGTAAAATTCTTTTCTGGTCACCAACCATAGAACTATGGTAAAGAAGCTGGGAGTGAGTAGGAAGTAGGTGCAGAGAGATGCTGATTATAAGCTGTTTATGAACTGTTCATATATAAGGCTAGCATGGTATAAAAACTTCTCTCCAACTATGATCAATTTATTAGCTGAAATCGCAAACTCTAATTGTAATTAAACTCTTTTAATAAACATATTTTTAAATGCTTGAACCCCTTTATTGAAGCCTATTAAATCTTGACCATTACTGTTATCTTTCAGATGTATTATATGAGAAAACTTTAATTTGTTTCATCTCATCACAGAAGGGTCTAGTAATTATAGAAGAAAAACTTTAGGTGTCTACTCCCTAGAAATCATGCACATTATACCTAAAGAATTCTCAAATTTCCTGACAGGAAGAATAAATGTGACATTAATGTGCATATCCACATAGGATACGTACCATAAAGACAAAGCTAACTTCAGGCAATATTAAATTGGTAGAAGATGGGGAAGTAAGAGTCTTTGATCTTCTCTAAAAAATTCAGTGCCGAGAAAAGCCTTTTCTGATTTTTTTTTTTTTAGGGATGCAAAGAACAGAATGGAGGGATATAAATATGAATTTCATCATTAATTTAAATTGTTCTTAATCTCATTATTTAAAAGAATAAAACTTGTTTCTTAGACCATATATTTATAAGGCAGATGTGATTCCCATGTAAATAAATACGTTATTCTCATATAATTTCATTTATAGAGTTAGCCTTTGAAAGTAGTCTATACCAAATAAATATGTTGTGATAAAAGATATGACTCTTTTTGTGATCTATGTCTATAATATGGCCATTTTTCCAGCATTCCTTCCAGTTTGTCAGGAAAATAGTAGCAGGGCACCTGTATGCTATGATCCTATCAGTGACTTCCTTAGGTATGCAGAGGTGACCACTCAAATATAGGTATTGACTAACCCCAACGTATACTCAGTGAAAGCATTTTCTTATCCTCAGCTTTTCCCAATTTAATTCTTCTTCTCACCTAACCAAGACGTTAAGGGGATTTCTTTGAGAGACACTCTTTCTAAATATATTTGCGAAAGTCAAAAACAGAAAGAAACCTATAAATAAAGCATGAGAAGAAAGAGCAAGAATCCCAGAAACAGAGATGGGGTAGGAGAGATTGAAGCCCTTATGCTAGAGGAAAAGAACTTACTTAGAACTTCAGTGGAATTTTACGTGCATAAGAAAACCAAGCTGGAATTTAATTTTGAACTTAATATTCTTAAATTTACTTTAATAGCATTTTAGATGATGATTACATATTTTCTTTAGCATGTGCCAAATGCCATATAAATATCTCAGGAATTGTCTGTTTCAAAACTTCATAAGGCCATGTTATTTAGAACTTAAGTATGTATTTTATTTTACATCTGTCCTTCCCCCAACCTCTGACTTCTCTCCCGCATCCTACCTGAAGAATATGTTCTGCTTTTCCTTATCTAAAATGTTGGATTTTGATTTTGGATAATTTTAACACATATGCAAAGATAATGAAATTTTTCAATGACCAGTATTTTGAAAAGTGACACCTGTTCATTTGGACTTGATGCTAGTAAAACAAACTTAGACATACATTTGACATGCACACATATTTTATTTCCTGCTTTGTATGAGAAGCATTGTTCTTAATGAGCATTTTTGCTTCTCCATTTACAATTTTAAAAATTGGCTTATTCGTATCTAAGAAACTGTGCATGTGTGTCTAAGTGTGTGCGTATGTATGTATAATAATGTTGGAAATTTGTTGGACAACAGTAACAACAATGACCAAGATTTAAATTTCCTAAAGATAATAAATGTAGCTTATAGAAGATAATGGCACTGTTCAGGCGTGGTGGCTCACACCTGTAATCTCAGCACTTTGGGAGACCGAGGTGGGCAGATCACCTGTAGTCAGCCTGGCCAACATGGTGAACCCTCATCTCTACTAAAACTATAAAAATTAGCCAGGCATGGTAGTGGGCACTGGTAATCCCAGCTACTCAGGAGGCAGAATCAGGTGAATCACTTGAACCCAGGAGGCGGAGGTTGCAGAGAGCCAAGATTGTGCCACTGCACTCCAGCCAGGGTGACAGACCGAGACTCTGTCTCAAAAAAAGAAAAAAGATACCAGCACCAACATATAAAAGTATCAACTATGGTTACTGAATGATGTTTGCTTTTGAGTCAAAAATTAACTAGACGCTTTGACAATATATGAGTTATTTCCTGTATGTTGAATAAAATATACACACAAGTACACACACACAAACATTCCTAAACTGGTATATCTGAAGAGTACTACACGTTGAAATAATTATTTTGTAAAGTATTATACTTGCTCCAATGCAGCTGCTATTGCTCAAATATTTGAAAATTCTCTATAGCGTTGTCCCCGTCACAAAAGGAAGATTTAGTAACACCAATTAAAAGAATATTAAGTATATGCAATGTTGCCAACTAAAAGAATATTCAGTACATGCAGCAAAAGTTTTTTTAAAAAGCAGCATGCCATTATACTCTGGGAATTTATTTTTCTCCATGATTACTTCCTGTGCATAAAGAATCAGCTAGAAGTGTCTTCATTGCTGCAAAACATGAACAAAAATAAACAAATGCCTAACAGCCTAGAGACTTAGTTAAATAACTTGCAGTCTATGCACACGAAGGAGTACTGTGTGGCTACAAAACGCTGCTGTTTAAAAAGAATGAAATCAACAACAACTAGCCTTTATTGAGCCATTTGTATAGTCAGAAACTATTCTAAGCTTTACACAAGACTGATCCTCTTTGTTCTGCCTAAGTCAACAACAATGGTTAGAGGAACGCCAATGAATCAGCCAACTAATTTTCATATAAAGTAGTGGGTCAAAGAGCCACTTACTTGTGCCCCGACTCATGAGCAATGGTGAAGGCAAGGCCAAGTCCTGTGTCCTCATTGATGGTACAACTTCGGTACTTAGAGCACATGCCACTGATGGGGGCAAACCCTATTGAAAGAGCAGTTTCAAATGTGAATCCAAAGGTTGCACAGACAGATACTTGATGATTTATGTCCTCAAAATGTTCTACACAGTTTTAGTTTAATAGATCAATGCATTCAATGTTTTTGAAAAAAGAAAAAAAAAACTAACGATCTATAGTTCTTTGTCCTGTGTAATGATAACGTATAAATGCAGCATTTCCTATTTTCTTGCTTTTGTTACATATTGTTATCAACTGATCCTCGTAAGAGCCCTGTAAGGCCAGTATGAGTACTGTAATTCCCATTTTACATTTAGTTTAGTAAGCCACAGAATATTTATATGCCTTGTCGGGGTTTATCATTCGGGTCAGAGCAACGGATAGAATGATAGCAAAACCAATGCAAAATGCTCACTGAACAGTGGCATTAACGTCACAGCTCAGGGTGTATTTTCCAAGGAAAGACACATATCCTGGTCTTTTACTAGAGCAGAAAACATGAAAATGCCTAAGCAATGTGTGCAGATTAAATTCATTTTTCTCTGGTTCTTTATAAAGTGGTAAGTGCTTCTGTTCCCAAAGTTACCTCCCTCTAAGAGCCATTATAAAGGCATCCCGGCCAGCCCTTAAGTCTATCTTGAAATATGACGCAGTATGTGAGAACATCTTTCTTTCCAGCTTTGGGTCCTAATAATCAGTAGAACAAATCAGCTGAGAAATCTAATAAAAAGGCACAAATAAGGGGTGGCATCATTATCATTACTGCCATCATCATAGTCACTAAATAAATGGTTGCCAAATTCACACACTGTGCTATACGTCTATTGTATATCTGTATGCGTATGTGTTTATAGATTAGGAAACCAAAGCTCAGAGAGGTGAATTAACTTGTTCAAGATCTCAGAGTCATAAATTCTAGACTCAGGAATCAACCACAGACATATGGGAAGTCAAAGCCCACGCCCTTTGCATTAGGACACACTGCTTCAAGTAAGTAAGCTTTTCCACAGTTGTTGGAATTTCTGTTTTGTTTTTTCCAAGCCTTTTCTTACATTCTGGTCTCTAGATAACAGACAACACCGTCTGCTTCTCAGAATCTCTCTTGAAAACATCAACAATGCATTGGATTATCATATGTCACTTTGCACATTCCAAATTCAGAATATGAATGGATGGATACCATCTTTCATTATAAAAACCCTTTCTATGGAACAATTCCCAAAACAGTTGTGTTTTTGAAGACTGTGATTAATGGTTAGTTGTTAAAATAAACTTATTTATAGGACATAATAGAGAAACTGCAGAGAATTTGAGAAACATAAAAAATAAAATTTCTGCCCTGGCACGGTGGCTCATTCCTGTAATCCCAGCACTCTGGGAGGCTGAGGCGGGTGGATCATTTGAGGCCAGGAGTTCGAGACCAGCCTGGCCAACATGGTGAAACCTGTCCCTACTAAAAATACAAAAATTAGCCAGGCATGGTGGCGGGCGCCTGTAATCCCAGCTGCTCTGGAGGCTGAGGCAGGAGAATCAGTTGAACACGGGAGGCAGAGGTTGCAGTGAGCCGAGATTGCACCACTGCACTCCAGCCTGAGTGACAAGAACAAGATACCATCTCAAAAAATAAAAAATACATAAAATTTCTTGAGAAGTCCAACATACCATTATCTCTAATGTATCATAAGGGATTTTAAAGAACTTTGAGGAAAAATATGAGCGGAGTACATCACATAAGCTTTTCTCAACTCCACAAAATTCTACCATTCATCTGGACAATTAGTTTTATCAGCAAACTATGGCTCCTGTGTTCCGTTTTTGTAAATAAAGTTTTATTAAAACACATCTGCATTCATTTATTTACGTATTACTTGTGGCTGCTTTTGCAACAATACAGCTGAAATGACTAGTTGCCACAGAGACCTGTGGCCTGCATAGCCTAACATACTGACTATCCGGCCCTTCTTCACAGAGAAAGTTTGCTGACTCCTGATTTAGACAACCATCCATCAACTTTTAAAAAATGTTGAATTCCTATTATGTGCAATGGAATATGGAATATAGTATAGATATAAAAGATGCAATTCTTGCTATCACTGTCTTGTACAAATAAGGAAGAACTCAGTACTTCAAAGTCAAGTAACTTTCTAAAAGAGGCACTGCTACCTAGTGGCACAGTTAGGTACCATGGAGCCCAGTAAAATCCTCTTCAACTACCTGATTCTGTGGTCATGATGCTTATGGAATAACCTACAAGTTTCTAGTTAAATAATGTATCTCACACCTCAGTGATCATCAGTAGGATCAATAAAGAAAAATACAAGCCAGGCGAGGTGGCTTATGCCTGTAATCCCAGGACTTTGGGAGACCAAGGGGGGCAGATCACCTGAGGTCAGGAGTTCTAGACCAGCCTGGCCAACATGGTGAAACCCATCTCTACTGAAAATACAAAAATTAGCCAGGCTTGGTGGCAGGCGGCTGTAATCCCAGCTACTCTGGAGGCTGAGGCAGGAGAATTGCTTGATCCCAGGAGGCAGAGGTTGCACTGAACCGAGATTGTGCCATTACACTCCAGCCTGGGCAACAAGAGTGAAACTCCATCTCAAATAAAAAAAAATACAAAATGAAGAAAGTAAGTGGGCTCCCCACATTCTAAGTTCAGTTAAAAAGAACAATAGTCACCAGAGGGTATGTGAGGTTACTCCACAATTTAAATATTATGTCTCTTTATTAAGGAACGTAAGGGCTATCCATCATCCATAGAAAGTTTGCATACTGTGTTTTCAGCTAACAGGTGTGTGTGAAGGATCTGTTCATACCATACCTAGAGTGTCACATGGTTCATTCTTCCAAGAACAAATATCAAATCCCGTGAGTAAGATGGCATGATCATGTCTCTTGCCATTCTTTCCAATGAGCGCAGACTGCCATTGACAAAAACTATTCAGAGACTGGTCTGCATGATGGTTGATCAATAATCCTCCCTATGGGAAACCCACAGAAATCAAAGGGTTAATTTGTCACAGAGATGAGAATGCTGAATCATTCCATTTGTACAGGCAAACACAGAAACATATTTCTAGGGAAAAAGATCACTAGAGGAAAACACTTGAACTAAGGCAGGAGTCAGGAAAATATCTATTTTAAGTAAATGCTCACAATATTTAAAGCAACTACAAAGTTTCTGTAGTGTGGCTTACGATTGATTACAGTTCTACAAAAAATAACCTGGCATCAGTTAGAACACCGTCGTTCATCTCACCTAGTACTACCTTTAAAAAACTGTTACAACTTTTAAAACATGATAATTAATTAATGGTGATGAAGGTCAATGGCTTTTCCATAAAGCCTCATCATTATTTCCATAGATGTCAAAATTCCCAGCAAAGCGTCTGGCACATCATAGGTTACAATCAATCAATCAATATAACGAAAATTCACTGAATGAATAAGCAAATGACGATATGATTCCAAAGGATAAGAGAGGACCTACCCTTAAAATAATCATTTGTCAAATATTTGCTTAGTCAAAACTGTTGACTTGGCCACGTTGAAGGTTTTTAGACAAGATCTTTAATTATCACTTAATTAGGATGTGGCTGGCTTCAATGGCCTTGGGCAACCTATTAGTAGGCTAAAGACAAAAGTGTCTGCTAACCAGCACACGTCCTTTCTATCTTTCTAAAATTCCAAAAACCATTTGACAAGATGTTAACTTCTGTAGCTCTCCACACCTGGGCAATTAGATCAATTTTTGTCTAGTCTGTGTCTTCCTGCTTTTCATGTTTTTTATTGGCATTACAGAAGAAGAGGAAAACCCTCAGGGAACTTAAAAAGTAGCCATTTGAATGGTAATCGCTATCTCAGAGAAACAGAGTTTAAACATCAAAACACTACAAAGCAGTGAGTACCATGTAATTTAACACTTTATTACATGTTCTGGTTTTCATAATTTGCCCCATGTTTGTGTCCTGCATCTCACTGTGATCAATCCAAGGGCAGCTAAATATCCCTTGTTTATTCCCTGTATTACCTAAGATGGTACTGGGGATACAGTAGGTTTACTACAATAATTTTCTGATGTCTTATTTTCCGTATATTTTTGAAATATCCTTCTGCATCCACCAGCAATTACTCAGCATATCAAACTTGCAAAATCTAGCTAATCCTTAAATCTATGACCAAATTCACCTTCTTTGTGAAGCCTACATACCATTTATTTTATGTAACATATTTATATTGCATATTTTTATTTATATTATCTATTTGCATATTATTTAATACTTATGTACCATTATTTATGTATATATATGCATATATAATATAAATACATTTAAATATAAATATTTTTCTGGTGCTTTAGTTTAATTGTGTGATTACACAACCTTTTACAATTGTACTTTGAGGAGAGTCAGCCTAGTATCAAATTTGAGCAGTTAACGACTAGTACATGGATTAGTGAACACAGTAGGTGTTCAAGAAATGTATTCTGAACGACAGACTGAATGAAGACATAAATGAAGTTTGCCACTTACAGGTTCTTGTTCCAGAAGAATGAGGCTCACCACAACCACGTTTATGTCACTTCCAATAGTCCCATCTTTAAACAGGCCAGAAACCTGTTGGAACAATGGAAATCAAACAAAATCTCAAAATTTTCAAAACCTTAGGGGGAATCAATCAGGCATATTGAATGAAATATCCAGGATTCAACTGAACCAAATATATGTATATATAAAGACAATTTCCTCAAAACTCAGCTTAAAAAAATAAAACCACGTATGTAGCTATTGAAAGCAATGGCAGAAACTGCAATTACATTTGCACCAACCTAATACATCTGCTATTCAACCCATGCAAAAGAATTCTACGACGCTGATCTTCTTTGGAGAGCCAGAAGCTTCGTGACATCCCCCCTTACCATGTTCATTACTGTGAGAATGTACGTGGTGACATTTCCCTTGCCATGCTTTTCCACCATTTTCTTGTCTGCCACCACAAGGGTTTCCACGTTTAGGCCCTTTTGTGATTTTCCAGCTGATCTCCTGGGTCGCCCAGAGCTCCCATATTCATCAAACCTTAGATAGGTGTCCGCTGTGGGAGGCTGGGGAGCATCTATGATGAACAGAAGAGCATTTGGAAGGGATATTAGAGAATATCTGGATAAGACAGTTGAGGGAGAAACTGGAGAAAGGGAAGAAGAGAAACTATGTAATCAACACTTCACCAATCCACTAACAAGTGATGCTGTCAGTGCCTGCCCAGGTGCCTTGCATCTAGTATGTGGTCAAGAAGGACCTACTCAGTAAATGTTTGGATGCACAGATGGGTAGATAGATAGATTGGACAGGATGGATGGATGGATATGTGGATGGATAGATGGATGGATGAGCGGATGGATGGATGGTGGATGGATAAATGGATAGGTGGATAGAAATAAATGCATAATGGATGAATTCAGTAACTCAGAAATGCTCTAAAAAGGGAAAAAGAAAGAAAGAAAGAAAGAAAAGAGCAGAGCAGAGCAAAGCTCTAGGCCAGGTGTGGTGGCTCACACCAGTAATCCCAGCAATTTGAGATGCAAAGGTGGGGGGATCACTTGAGGTCAGGAGTTTGAGACCAGCCTGGCCAAGATGATGAATCCCCATCTCTACTAAAATTACAAAAATTAGCCAGGCATGGTGGTGCATGCTTGCAATCCTAGCTACTTGGGAGGCTGAGGCAGGAGGATCACTTGAACCCACGAGGCAGAGGTCGCAGTGAGCCAAGATCATGCCACTGCACTCCATAAGGAAGTCTGTCTTTTATGTCCTAAAAAGGAACACCCAACCACACCTACACATTCGCCTTTGAGATAGAGTTTCTGGGTGACAGAGTGAGATTTCATCTCAAAAAGAAACAAAAAACAAGCTATAATTCTACTTAGTAGAATGGATCAACAAAAATCAATTTTGTGCGGAGAAACTTTGAAAGTAAAAAATGCTCATTTTACTACTCAAAAACTGCAGAAATAGTGTTAATCCTTTGGATCTAAATTTATTATTTATGAATTCATTA
Organism: Symphalangus syndactylus; assembly: GCF_028878055.3. Taxonomy (NCBI): domain Eukaryota; kingdom Metazoa; phylum Chordata; class Mammalia; order Primates; family Hylobatidae; genus Symphalangus; species Symphalangus syndactylus. Next base: position 122,687,254 of record NC_072433.2, read on the forward strand.
AATATACCACTTTATACATTATTTTCTGAATAAAATGTAAACAGCTCTAAAACACTGGCCATGTCTTAAACTCTCATTTCATCAACACAGACTTTAACATAGCACATAAGAAGTGCTCAATAAGAACTCTTTGATGTGATATTGACTTAGTTATTGGGGAAACAGCATAGTAGGGGGTGATATTAAAAACTGTGTTAAACACTTTTCATAACTGGTAAAGTGTGGGTACCAAGTTAACAGAGTGGATACTGGCCATAGCCATTGAGCAGAGACCTAGAAGTGCCTGCTGGGCCAGACATGATGCCATTAGTTAATGGACAGCAACAACTACGAGCATTCCTGGGAAGAAAAATGGCATCTGGAAAGCTCAGGGAAGTACTAACTAGTACAGAAATATTTTAGTACTATAACACCGGTCCAGCTGTAATAGTGAAACTAGCTCTCTACAGAGTAAAATTAAAAGATAAAATTATTTAGAGTTAGATTTAAAAACTCAGGTTGGCCACTTATGAGCACAGTGACCTTGAGCCTCAGTTTCCTTATGTATGAAAACACGTGACACTTGCTTATAAGGTTGCTGTAAAGATTTGCTTTGATGTCTCATATCAAACATGTCTTACCACTATAAACATTATTACTACCATTAATACAGGCTAAATTATTACTCTATATATGCTAAATGGATGCCCCTTCAGGAGGATATTTCAATAATACCAAAAACTCAAAAACCTGTTAAAATGGTAAACTCTTTCATTTTTCCTCTTGATTAATATCTTAGTGATACCAGTTCCTTTTCTCCATGAGAATAACCTTCTTCTGGCTGTGCTATCCAACTTGGCACACACTTTCCACGTGTAGCTATTGAGCCACAGAAGAATTTAAAAGTTTAAAAAGCAATACTTGATTCAGGTATTGAAAATCTTTTGGCTGGGCGCAATGGCTCATGCCTTTAATGCTAACAATTTCGGAGGCCGAGGCGGGTGGATCATGTGAGGTCAGGAGTTTGAGACCAGCCTGGCCAACATGAGGAAACCTGTCTCTACTAAAAATACAAAAATTAGCTGGGCGTGGTGGCGTGCACCTATAATTCCAGCTAGTGGGGAGTCTGAGGCAGGAGAATTACTTGAACCTGGGGGGTGGGGGTTGCAGTGAGCCGAGATCGCGCCACTTCACTCCAGCCTGGGCGAAAGAGTGAAACTGTCTCAAAACTAAACAAAATGAAACAAAACAAAAACAAAAAAACAAGCAAAAAGAAAATGTTTTAAATGTTTTAAGTATGTCCCAAACAACTTGAATATGTAAACCTACTTTTTTGACCTTAATTTTATGCAAGTTAAATGCAGATTAAGTATTTCCAATAAAAATTTATCATCTGAATTTACAGGTTTAAGTGCTGTAAGTTTAAAATAAATGTGGGATTTCCAAAACTTAACAGGAGAAAAAGAATGTAAATCTCTCACTAATAATTTGTTATACTGATTACATGTTGAGATAGTATTTTGTATATGTTGGGTTAAATAAAATGTTATTAAAATTCATTTACCCTTTTTTTTAACTTCTAAAACTTGTGGCTATTAGCAAACGTAAAATTGTATTTAAGGCTTGTGTTACATTTCTACTGGACATCGCTGGTCTGGAAACGGCTGAAGGTTGTACCTAGGTCACAAACCATGCTCAAGGATACCTGTGTTTCACAGCTACCTCCCTCACATGGTAATGTTCTTGTTTCTAGAGGTCTCTCCTTTGTGTCCTCAAAAGAGACATCCAACCACACCTAGACATTTACCTCTGATTTCTTTTGTCATTGGAAATCTAGGTACTTTTCTCAGAAGCAGAGAAATCTAGGTAAGATTGGGACCTACGGCATGAAAGTAGGCGATACTAAAAGAGTAAAAAAGAAACCACATCTAAATCTTACCTAGTTTAACCTAGAATAATTGATCATCCAGCATTTGCCTGAGAGAGATAATTACTGGTCCTATGCCAAGACAGATGCTCAGGGTAGCCCCATTTTGACGTGCAAAGCTTGTACACCCAACAGCACTCAGGAAAACCCGTCGAGGCCCACATGAGAACAGAACAAGAAAAAGTTTCCTTACATACATTTCTTGCGTCGTCCACAAAAATGCTGCTTTTGCAACCTTCGATGGTGATACTCTGTCTCTCGACTCTGAGATGCATGGGGAATGTGACTTGGGGAGTAACCAGGATAATTCCGGCCAGAGCCGGGGTAGCCACGGTACCGCTGGACCTTCTCCTCTGCTGTCCTTTTGTACAGTACGTGAGGATGGTGACCCGCAGGGGAGCTGTAGTTGTGTTCCTGGGCCAGGAGCTGAGGTAACGGCGAGATGAGGAATTCATTTTTTCGTGTCCTTATTAAACCTGACTAAAAAGCCAAACACAAAGCGAACAGTCATGATTCCATGTATCCCTGTGCCAAGGGTTTGTTTTCTACAACTGCTTCTGACTAATTCCTGTATGTGGGCACAGGAACTAAAAGCTTCACACATATTGCCTCATTTTTATCTGCATCATTACAACAAACTGCTATTATTATTGAGACAGGTCTCACTTTAAAACCGAAGCTGGAGAGCAGTGGTGCAAACATGGCCCACTGCAGCCTTGACCTCCCGGGCTCAAGTGATCCTCTCAGCTCAGCATCCGGAGTAGCTGAGACTATAGGCATGCGCTCCCACGGCCAGATCACTTTTATACTTTTTATAGAAACAGGGTCTATGTGACCCAGGCTGGTTTTGAACTCTTGGCCTCCCAAAACGCTGGGACTACAGGCATAAGTCAGCGTACCTGGCCCGACAAGTTGCTATTATCACCACCCCCATTTACAAAGGAGAAAACTGAAGCTAAGATAGTAAGTAGGAATGCTAGCATGGGCACCCAGAGTTCTCTACTTTCAGAGGCAGGGCTCACAACCACTGGGCTGCCAGTCCTGATGTTTGTGCCTGAAGGGCTGAGCCATGGACATTCTGCTGCATCTGCATTTATAACCTGGCAGATGCCATGCTCACCACTGGATAGAGTGATGAATATAAAACACCCCCACTCCTTCTCCAGTTGTTCACACTTGATTTTTCTCTTTTTTTTTTTTAGATTAGGTTTCATTCTGTCCCTTAGGTTGGAGTACAACAGCACTATCGTGGCTCACTGTAGCCTTGACCTACTGGGCTCAAGCAGTCCTCCTGCCTCAGCCTCCTGAATAGCTGGGACTACAGGTACACACCACTAAGCTCAGAAATGGGGTCTATGTTGCCCAGGATGGTCTCAAACTCCTGGCTTCAAGTGATCCTCCTACCTCAGCCTCCTAAAGTGCTCAGATTACAGGTGTGAGCCACCAATTCCGGCCCATCTTGATTCACAATTGCTAAATCAATTTTTTTTATAAAAAGTTAGCAAGGATGGCAGAGAAAGGCATGAGTGATGTGATCTCTAAGTGGGGGTCTAGAGAATCTGATGAGTGGTGCTATAATGAAGAGACATATTTACCAAATCAAGAAGAAAGGGGAGACCCTGGGAAGCCCATTCAATCACAATTTCACTTTCCAAGTTCATGGCACAGTATGTGTATCTTCATACCTGATTTTGCAGCCAAAATGCACCCTTGTCTCTCTTTGAGCAAACGCTGTACTCTATCTTCTCTAGATATCAGAGTTCCCTGATACTCAAGACCCTGCTGGGGAAAGTGTGGTCTGCAGACCAGTAGCTTCAGCCTCACCCAGGTACTTGTGGGATTCAGAATTGTGGGCCTCACCCCAAACCTGCTGGATCAAAGTCTGCGCTTTATTGATATCCTCACATGTTTATGGGATCCTTTTTATTTCTGTGGTATCGGTTATGTCACATTTTTCATTTCTGATTTTATTTTAATCTTTTTTTCTTAGTCTAAGCTAAAGGTTTGTCAATTTTTTTTTGTTTTTTTTTTTTTTTTTTTTTTTTTTTTTTTTTTTTTGAGACAGAATCTCGCTCTTTTGCCCAGGCCGGAGTGCAGTGGCGCCATCTCGGCTCACTGCAAGCTCCGCCTCCCAGGTTCACGCCATTTTCCTGCCTCAGCCTCCCAAGTAGCTGGGACTACAGGCGCCCGCCACAGTGCCCGGCTAAATTTTTGTATTTGTTTAGTAGAGACGGGGTTTCACCATGTTAGCCATGATGGTCTCCATCTCCTGACCTCATGATCCGCCTGCCTCGGCCTCCCAAAGTGCTGGGATTACAGGCGTGAGCCACCGCGCCCAGCTGGTTTGTCAATTTTATCTTTTCAAAAAACCAACTTTTTGTTTCATGAATCTTTTACATTCTTTTTTCAGTCTATATTTCATTTATTACTGCTTGGATCTTTATTATTTCTTTCCTTTAATTAATTTTGGGTTTAGTTTGTTGTTATTTTTCAAATTCCTTGAGGTGCAATATTAAGTTGGGTTATTTTTGGGATCTAATTTTGGATGTAGATGGTTAACGCCAATGAATTTGAAAACTTAGAAAGAATAGAGAAATCCTGGACAAATACAGTCTACCAAAACTGAATCATGAAGAAACAGAAAATCTGAACAAACCAATAATGAGTTAAGGAGATTGAATTTGTAATAAAAAGTCTCCCATCAAAGAAAAGCCCAGGGCCTGATGGCTTCCCTGATGATTTTTACCAAATTTAAGGAAGAACTAATACCACTCCTTTGCAAACTATTGAAAACAAATTGAAGAGGGGGTAGTTTTCCAAACTCATTCTACATGGCCTGCATCATCCTGATACCCAAATCAGACAAGAACAAAAAGAAATCTACAGGTCAGTATACCTGATGAACATAGATGTGGAAATTCTCAACAAAATACTAGCAAACCAAATTCAACAGTGCATTAAACAGATCATTCACCATGATCGAGTGGAATTCATCTCAGGGTTGCAATAGTTTAACATACATTAATCAACAAACATGATACATCACATTAACAGAATCAACAAAGAAAAACACAATTTTAATAGATGCAAAAAAATGCATTTGATAAAATTTAACATCTCTTCATGATAAAAACTCTCAACAAATTAGGTATAGAAAAAGTACACCTCAACACAATAAAGGCCATATATGACAAACTCCCAGCTAACATCCTACAGAATGGGGAAAAGTTGAAAGAAAGCCTTTCCTCTAAGATCCAGAACAAGACAAAAATGCCCACTTACACCACTTGTATTCTACAAAGTACTGGAAGTCCTGGGTAGAGCAATTAGGCAAGAGAAAGAAATAAAGGGCATTCAATTTAGAAAGGAAGAAGCCAAACTATCCCTATTTTCAGGAACATGATCTTATAAATAGAAAACTCTAAAGAAACCATGAAAAAACTATTAGAATAGAGGAACACAGTAGAGTTGTAGGATGCAAAAGTCAACACAAAAAATCAGTAGCATTTCTATATGCCAACAGTGAGCTATCTGAAAAAGATATCAAGAAAGTGGCCAAGTGCAGTGGCTCACACCTGTAATCCCAGCACTTTGGGAGGGCGAGGTGGGTGGATCACTTGAGGTCAGGAATCTGAGACCAGCCTGGCCAACATGGTGAAACCCTGTCTTTACTAAAAATACAAAAATTAGCCAGGTGTGGTGGTGGGCATCTGTAGTCCCAACTACTCGGGAGGCTGAGGCAGGAGAATTGCTTGAACTCTGGAGGCGGAGGTTACAGTGAGCACAGATCATGCCATTGCACTCCAGCCTGGGCAGTAAGAGAAAAACTCTATCTCAAAAAAAAAAAATCAAGAAAACAATCCCATTTATAATAGCTACCAAATATATATATCTAGAAATAAATTTAACCAAGGAGGTGAAGATCTCTACAATGAAAACTACAAAACACTGATGAAAGAAATTGAAGAGGATGCAAATAAATAAGAAGATATTCTGTGTTCATGGATTGAAATAATATTTTAAAAATGTTTATACAAGGCTGGATGCAGTACATATGCCTATAATCCCAGCAGTTTGGGATTTGAGATCAGCCTGGGCAACATAGTGAAACCCTGTCTCTACAAAAACTACAAATATTAGCCAGATGTGGTGGTGCACGCCTGTGGTACCAGCTTCTTGGAAGGGTGAGGTGGGAGGATTGCCTGAGTCTGAAAAGTGGACGCTGCAGTGAGCCGAAATCATTCTACTGTGCTCCAGCCTGGCTGACAGAGCAAGAACCTAACTCAATTAAAAAAAAAAAAAAAAAAAGAAAAAATAAAACACAATCCTAATATTCATATGGAACCACAAAAAGACCCTGAAGAGCAAATGCAATCTTGAGTGAAAAAGAACGCAGCTGGAAACATCACATTACTCAACTTCGAAATATACTAGAAAGCTACAGTAACCAAAAAAACATGCTATAGGAATAAAATAGACACATAGAACAACGGAACAGAAGAGAACCCTGAAATAAATCTACTCATCCACAGCCAATTGATTTTTAACAAAGGCACGAAAAACACACAGTGGGGAAAGGACAGTCTCTTCAACAAATAATGCTGGAAAAACTGGATATTCATATACAGAAGAATGAAATTTGACTCTTACATCTCACCATATGTCAAAATCTACTCAAAGTGGATTAAAGACTTAAGTAAGAGATCTGAAACTACTAGAAGAAAACATTGGGAAAATACTTCATGACATAGGTCTGGGCAAGGATTTTTTGGAGAAAAACTCCAAAGCACAGGCAACAAAGGCAAAAACAGAGAAATGGTATTATATCAAACTAAAAAGCCTCTGCACAACAAAGGAAACAATAGACTAAAGAGACAACCCACAGATGGAGAAAATATTTGTAAACTATGTATCCGATAAGGGTTAATATCCAGAATATATAAGGAACTCAAACAACTCATCAGCAAAAAATAACAATAATAATCTGATTTTTAAGATGGCCAGAAAACCTAAACAAATACTTCTCAAAAGACATACACGTGGCCAACAGGGGTATATGAAGAAAATGCTTAACATCACTAATTTTCAGGGAAATGCAAATCAAAACCATACGAGATATTACCTCACCCCAATTAGAATGACTCTTATCACAATGACAATAAATGCTGGCATGGATGTGGAGAAATGGGAACTGTTACACATTGTGGGCAGGAATGTAAATTAGTATAGCCATTATGGAAAATGGTATGAAGGATCCTTTAAAAATTAAATATAGTTCTACCATATGATCTAGCAATCCCACTACTGGGTATTTATTCAAAGGAAATGAACTCAGTATGTTGAAGAAATATCTGCACTCCAATGTTTATTGCAGCACTAGTCACAGTAGCCAAGACACAGAATCAATCTAAGTGTCTGTCAACAAACAAATAAAGAAAATGTGGTATATATACACAATGGAATACTATCCAGCCATTAAAATCATGAAATCTTGCAATTTGTGGTAATATGGGATAGTCACCTTAGGAGCTGTGGCACTGACATGATGTCTAGAGCCTGAACTCAAAGACGGAGTCTTCATTCACAAGCACATGCTGTGACTCCTGGTCCTGTTCTAGGCATTGCCATAAACAAGAGTGGTATACAACAAGTAAATGAAATGGTTCACATTCGTGGCCTCATGAAGATTATGGGACAAGAGAATCAATAGGCAAGATAAGTAAAATCTCACAACCCTAAAAATCCCAGCCATCATATCTTCAGGATATACCTCAGAGAAGCCCACCCTTCCAGATCTAGCACACATCATGCTGCTAGATGCTCGCATCTCTTATTTGGACACTTTCTATTAACGTCCCAAATCCCACCTGTCCTATCCAATAGGGTCTCCCCACATCAGCCAGAGTCCTCGTCCAGCACTAATCAACTCCTTCCATTCACTCTGGTATTAATCACAAATTCCTGGCTGACTAAACTCTGCATAATCAACTCCCTGCAGAACCTGCCAGCTTTATCTGTCCTCTCTTTCTCTTCTCACACCATTCTCAACCGGACGCTCTTTTCACTTTTTGAAACTAGTAAGTTCTTCGATACTAAATGGCATTTTCACACATTTTTTTTTTCTTTCCCCTACAGTCTTCTCCTGTCAGTTCACTTGGCTTTCTGGTGCTTATTGCTGATGTCTCAATTTAAACACCATCTTCTCAAAGAAGCTGTACTCATGACCGTATTGAAAATTATCCTCTCGGCCAGGCGCGGTGGTTGATGCCTGTAATCGCAGCACTTTGAGAGGCTGAGGTCACGAGATTGAGACCATCCTGACTAACACAGTGAAACCCCGTCTCTACTAAAAATACAAAAACTAGCCAGGCATATAGTCCCAGCTACTCCGGAGGCTGAGGCAGGAGAATCGCTTGAACCTGGGAGGCGGAGGTTGCAGTGAGCCGAGATTGCACCACTGCACTCCAGCCTGGGCGACAGAGTGAGACCCCATCTCAAAAAAAAAGAAAAGAAAAAAGAAAAAAGAAACAAAAGAAAAGAAAGTTATCCTCTCTCATGCAAAGGCCTAAGAATGATATAATGGATTATGAAGACTTGGGGAAAAGAATAGGAGTGGAGATGAGGGATAAAAGTGTACAAACTGGGTGCAGTGTATATTGCTCAGGGGGTGATGGGTGCACCAAAATCTCACAAATCACCACTAAAGAACTTACTTATGTAACTAAACACCATCTGTCCCCCAAAAACCTATGGAAATAAAAAAATAACATAAAGAAAATTATCCCCTCTCACTTCCAAATAATCTCAGGTCACAGTTTACTGGCTTTATGTCTATCGTCAATAAGGAAACAAACAAAACACAACCCTCTCCCCACCATCTCTCACATGCAGTTTTATTGCACACTCTGTGACAGGAGGGGCCACCTGAGTATCCCTGATGCATGCCACATGTTATCAGCTAGTAAATATTTGTTTCTCCAGACAAGGCGTGGTGGTTCACACCTGTAATCCCAGCACTTCGGGAGGCCAAGGAAGGCAGATCACATGAGGTCATGAGTTACAGACCAGCCTAGCCAACGTCGTGAAACCTCATCTCTACTAAAAATATGAAAATTAGCCCGGCGTGGTGGCAGGAGCCTGTAATCCCAGCTACTCAGGAGGCTGAGGCGGGAGAATCGCTTGACCCCAGGAGGAGCAGTTTGCAGTGCGCTGAGATTGCATCACTACATTCCAACCTGGGCAACAGAGTGAGACTCCATCTCAAAAAAAAAAAAAAAAAAAAATTATTTCTTCATCCCCAGACTTTTATCAGAATGGAGGTGATGCTGAAGGCATGCCAATATCAGAGAAGGAAACCAGACATAGAAAGTGACAATTTCAAGACTATAATGCACACGAACTCGTCTATATCTCAGACATGAAGCCATAAGCATTCAGTGTGATACCTTAACCTAACCTCATGACTCCCTGGGAGGAAAACCCAACAGGAAGCACAGGCAGAACTCAGGTCCCTCATTCTCTGAGCAGGACCCTCCCCATGCCCTCACCTCTTTCAAGCTGCATGCAGACAAAAAACACCATTTAAAGTCCCTCACAGAATAGAAGGAAAAAAAAAATGAATTATCCCTGAAAGCCCTCCAGCCTTACTAACTTCCTTACTTGGCTCAACTAATATCAAAGGCTTAAGCCACTTAAGTGCTTCAACTGGACTAACCGGTTTGGAAGCTTTCTATTTTCTCCCTGTTACATGCAAACTGCAGACAACTCAAATGCACAGAGAAAACTTCCACACTGAAAAAGCAATTTAAAAAATCATAATAATGGGCATCCTATATTGAGACAAACACTTGGTCTCACATAGCCTGTAAGCTTCCTATTCGGAGTGACAAGGACAAAAATCTAGAAGAATTCTTTATAATAAAACAAGAATTTTACAGTGCTAGATATTAAAAAAGAAAAGTATTATTTTTCTGCTTTAGTTTTTTTTTTTTTTTTTTTTTTTTTTTGAGACGGAGTCTCGCTCTGTCACCCAGGCTGGAGGGCAGTGGCGCAATCTCCGCTCACTTCAAGCTCCGCCTCCCGGGTTCATGCCATTCTCCTGCCTCAGCCTCTCCGAGTAGCTGGGACTACAGGCGCCCGCCACCACGCCCGGCTAATTTTTTGTATTTTTAGTAGAGACGGGGTCTCACCGTGGTCTCGATCTCCTGACCTCGTGATCCGTCCGCCTGGGCCTCCCAAAGTGCTGGGATTACAAGCGTGAGCCACCGCGCCCAGCCTTTTCTACTTTAGTTTGATAGAAAACCTTGGAATCTAACCAAATAAATACATTTTATTGCGTAAAAATATAAACCCAATACACCCAAAAGAAACTATCTGTTTATTTGTGGAGTGTGTGAAGCATTTTCAGATACCGAACACAAGCAAGGTTCTAGCTGAGTAACAGTGAATGACACAGATCTGTCGTCTCCCATGGCTTCCAATTCAATGGGGGAACCAGGGGCTAAACCAGCAAATGTCACAAATGGGAATGAAATATTATTCCTCTGTATAAAGTGTGAAGAAAAAGACGGGGTTTCACCACGTTGGTCAGGCTGATCCCGAACTCCTGACCTCAAGGGATACGCCCACCTCAGCCTCCCAAAGTGCTGGAATTACAGGCACGAAAACTTGTCTTTACTAAAAATACAAAAAATCGCACCACCGCACTCCAGCCTGGGTGACAGAGTGAGAGTCTGTCTCCAAAAAATAAAATAAAATAAGCATGAAGAAAAAGAGCAAAGTTCTATGAGAGGAAATAATAGAAGGAGTGAAAGGAGCAGGGAAGCTAATTTTAGAGGGGGAGGTAACGGAACACTTTTCTGAGGAGAGGCATTTCTTGTGAGACCGGAAGTCCTCTCCTGGTCCATGATGGCGAAGTCTAGATGGAACTGAGAGACCGACGTCTCAGAGCTAAGGAGCAGAAAGGGTGGTGAGAACAGGAAGAAAGCAGAGACCCTGAGGCCTGCTAAGGAGGAGATGGACTGGGGACGCCCTTAGGCTCCTCCTACAATAAAGGACAGGAAAGGCCTGGATTCATCTGTTCTCTCATTGCTATAAAGAACTACCTGAGAATTGGGTATTTATAAAGAAAAGAGGTATAATTGGCTCATGTTTTCACAGGCTGTACAAGAAGCATGGCTGTAAGCCTCAGGAAACTTTCAAAACTTCCAATTACGGCAGAAGGCAAAGGGTTTTACGTCTTTTTTGAGACGGAGTTTCACTCTTGTTGCCCAGTTTGGAATGCAATGACACGATCTTGGCTCACTGCAACCGCTGCCTCACGGGTTCAAGCGATTCTACTGCCTCAGTCTCCTGAGTAGCTGGGATTACAGGCATAGGTCACCACACCCAGCTATTTTTGTGTTTTTGGTAAAGAAGGGGTTTCTCCATGTTGATCAGGCTGGTCTTGAACTCCCGATCTCAGGTGATCCACCCGCCTCAGACTTCCAAAGTGCTGGGATTACAGGCATGAGCCACTGCACCTGGCTGCAGACACATCTTACATGGCCAGAGCAGGAGGAAGACAGAGTGAAGAAGTATGTGCTACACACTTTTAAACAACCAGATCTCATGCAAACTCACTATCATGAGAAGAGCAAGGGGGAAATCCACCTTCAAGATCCAATCACCTCCCACCCTTCCTCCAACACTGGGAATTACAAATCCACATGAGATTTGGGTGGGGACACAGAGCCAAACTGTATCAGGCCGCAAGTCCACTTAGATGTGGCTGCCAAAGGTTGATGGTGGTGGAACAGCTGCCCCCAACTCTCCACCCAGGGAACCCCTTTCCCTCAAGAGACAAGAGTCAAGGCGAGGGAAATGACTGGGTTGCGCCCCCTACTGGACTCTGTGTGCTGCAGGGTCAACTCACATTGCTTCTCCCTGCATTGTGTTTTGTCTTTTCCAGAAGATACAGAAATTCCGTCATGTGACTTAGCTGCTAACGCTTAAAATTAAATTGATTCTGACCCAGAGTCAATATTCTATTTAAATAGTTTAATGTTTTATTCTTTAAAATAAGATAAAAGTGTTTTATTTGTGAACAGGTGTTTTCTATTTTAGAATTCAAGGGCCTAAATCTTTTTTTTTTTTTTTTTAAAGACAGAGTCTCCCTGCAACGCCCAGGCTGGAGTGAAGTGGGGCGATCTCAGCTCACTGCAACCTCCGTCTCCCCGGTTCAAGCGATTCTTCTGCCTCACCCTCCTGAGTAGCTGGGATTACAAGCGCCCACCACCACTCCTGGCTAGGTTTTATATTTTTAGTAGCGACAAGGTTTCATCACATTGGCCAGGCTGGTCTTGAACTCCTGACTTCAAGTGATCCACCTGCCTCAGCCTCCCAAAGGTCTGGGATTACAGGCGTGAGCCACCTCACCCGGCCTCAAGGGCCAAAATAATTCTTACAGGACTCATGCCACGTATAAATCACACTTTATGAATTTTCCCTAAAGTTTCCTTTAAAATATACTCCTAATTGGTCATATTTCAATTCCATCACAGGCTTTAGATTTAACAGAAAAAGGGAGACTGCAGCCTCCAGATGTAACTGACAAATTTAGTGTTAGGATGAGCGCACAATTAATTTTTAATAGTTCAGTGTGAAGAGCTTTAAAGATCAAGGCAAATTAGGAAGCTATAAATAAGTTTCCTGAAGGCAGGGACCATGTCTTAAAAGTGATTTGTATCCCAGTATTTATACCTATTAAATAATCAAAATTTAAAAGACCTAATGAACGAATGTTTATAACAATAGAGCCAGAACTTCAAATAGAATGATATAAGCATATGTTAAAGAAGTATTTGAAATAATAATAAAAACAGCCCCATGGGCAGTATCACTATTCTGTTTTTATTTTTAGTAAAGACTAACTGACAGATAGAACAAAGTAGCCCCAGTAGGCTGCCTGGAAAAATACTAGCAAAGGCATATTTGTGGTCATCAATAAACAAGTTATTTTTCACTTTTTAATTTTGAATCTATCTGCAACAACTAAAAAATGCTCTTACCTCAGTCAAGATGTCACATTCTTTAAAAATTTTTTTTAATCTAAACAAGAACACTAAAGAGTAAGTCACTGATTTGTTGCCCAACATGTATGCAAATACCCCGAAATGAGAAATCTCAGTTCAGAATAAGGGAAAGACTTAAAGTATAATCAATATGAAATAGAAATTCATGGTCCAGGGGTTGGGGTGAGGAAGGAGGGAAAGAAACATCAGAAAAATTAAAGACTAAGTAAAGAAGATGCTGAGAAAGTCTTTGAGGAAAACCATTGGTATAAGGATGTTTAGGATCTTATTCAGCAGCAATGGGCCAGGTGTTATAGCACATGCCTGTAGTCACAGCACTTTGTGAGTCTAAGGCAGGAGGATCACTCGAGCCCAGGGGTTTATCAGCCTGGGAAACATCGCAAGATCCATCTCTACTAAAATAAAGTATTAGCCAGGTGTGTGTGGTGGAATGTGCTATAGTCTCAGCTACTCAGGAGGTTGAGGCTGCAGTGAGCTATGATTGCACCACTGCTGTCCAGCTTGGGTGATAGAGTGAGGCCTTGTCTCAAAAAAAAAAAAAAAAAAAAAAAAAAAAGTCCTTTACTTAGATGATTTTTAGAGGATTAAATGAGTTAATACTTTTAAAGTGCTAAAAACAGGCTGGGCGCGCTGACTCACACCTGTAATCCCACCACGTTGGGAGGATGAGGCAGGCGGATCGCTTGGATGTCAGGAGTTCAAGACTAGCCTGGCCAAAATGGCGAAACCCTGACTCTACTAAAAACACAAAAATTACCCAAGCATGGCGGTGCATGCCTGTAATCCCAGCTACTTGGGAAGGTGAGGCACGAGAATCACTTGAACCCGGGTGACGGAGGTTGCAGTGAGCCCAGATCACACCACTGCACTCCAGCCTGGGTGACAGAGTGAAACTGTGTCTCAAAAAAATAAAAATAAAGCAAAATAAATAAAAGTGCTAAAAATAGTGCTCGGCACATAGATAACACTCAATACATATTTATTATCATTATAATTATTATATTTGACTATCTGAGGGAACAAGGAGAAGTCTGGCCTTTTTCTAACAGTGTGTTTATATTATAACTTTCCCCTTCGATTGGACTTGAAATTCTGGGAAGTAGCATAAATATTCTTTCCGTTTTTTGAGAAAAACAATGAAAGAACTAAGCGAGGTTCGAAGACCTGAAAAGACACCTATTGATGAAATTCTTACAAAAGTAACTGAAGATATTTAAACACAGAAGAGAAACCATAAATTTTTCTACCTTGGAGAGATGATCAATCCAAGGACTCTAAGTTTTAGTTTTGACTGGTCGGTGTGTTTTGGTGGGGATGGGAAAGAGAAGTGACCAATGGCAAGGAAATTACGAGGCTGCTTCTCTCATGAGGCCCCTTCTTGGGCCTATTAACTTCACCACCATAAGGTTCACCAATTCAAATATTTAACTCCAGCCTTCGTCCATCCTGAAGGCTCAATCTCTTATCCTCCTGCTCCACTGAAAAGCAGCAACAATCTCTTTTTGGTTTGGCCAGCATCATGGGGAGAAGAACACTTATTACTGACCTTAAAGAGTAAATGAATGGTTATTGCTGGGAGAACTAAGCAAAGTAGACTTTATGGAGAATGTGGCAGAATAGACTGTGACCATGGACTAGAGTTGTCACCTTATATGCTGGCCATCTGTTTATTTTTATTTATTTTTTGAGACAAAGTCTCCCTCTGTCACCCAGACTGAAGTACAGTGGAGCTATTTTGGCTCACTGCAACCTCCACCTCCCAGGTTCAAGCGATTCCCCCGCCTCAGCTTCCTGAGTAGCTGGAATGACAGGTGCGTGCCACCACACCTGGCTAATATTTTGTATGTTTTGGTAGAGACGGGGTTTTACCATGTTGGCCAGGGTGGTCTCAAACTCCTGACCTCAGGAGTAATCCATCCACCTCGGCCTTTCAAAGTGCTAGCATTAAAGGTGTGAGCCACCGTGTCTGGCCCTATCTGTTTAAGATGCGACAGGTAAAGGCCCACCCCTTCCCGGTGAACACCTGAGCACTTCAAGGTCACTCCACAGATGTTCACTGAGTCCTCTCCGCCTGTGGTTCATGCAGCTGCATCACTGGGCAAAGTTGATTCGTCCAAGTAATCCTGATGTCCAAGCTTGGCAGGTAGTGTCTATGCACTCTCAGTCTCTGTGACTTTCTGAGTCATGCTGATAACGGTAGACTAGACAAAAGGTTCCAAAAATTTTGCTGCCGAGATCCTCAGAAATGCTTGGCTTTCTTCTCTTCCCTCACCTGGGATGTTCAGCTAATTCAAATACTCCAATAGGCTCGAAATGAATTATCCTTTCACTTTACTCACTAACCCATTGGGGCTCCAGAACAACATTAACTAACATGACTTTGACTATATGCAATGATTTACGCTCCCGACACAAAGATTAACAGATTCAGTCTCTGTCTTCAAAGCCCTTCAACTATAACCGTCTGTACAGATGTAAATGTCATTCTAGTAGCTCTTAAAAGATATTAATAACATATTGATGAAAATTGATTTAGCTAATTATAATTTCTACTGAAATAAACACTTAATGACTTCAACAGCTCAAATCCCATGAGACCAGAATACAGCATCATGGCTGTATTTAAAACTCCGTATTGGTTTGGAAAGTACAAACATTCTGTCCAAGTTATGCCTGTGCCCATTCTCAAAAGAGTATGTACCTCTAAGAACCTCTTTTTAAGCTCTATGTACTAGTATCAAAATGGTTGATATTCTTAACATCTATTGCACACATTTTAATATTAAAAAATTAAATGTAAAAATGTTAAAATGCATATAGTTTATAAGCAGCCATAACCTATGCTTCAGCATTTATAAATTAATCTCAGTGGTTTAAACATAATCAACAGATGTTGTTAAGTCCCTTTCCTTCTTATTCTCCCCGCCTTCCTTTAACGTACCCATCTGGGGGTCAGTGTTTCCTATGCACCAGACACTGCACATAGCATTTTATCTGCAGAATTTCAACTGACTCTCACTGCAGCTCTATTTGTTTTTTGTTGTTTTAATTTTATATTTTATTTATTGAGTTAGGGTCTTGCTCTGTCACCCACGCTGGAGTACACTGACACGATGTCAGCTCACTGCAACCTCTACTTCCTGGGTTCAAGCAATCCTCCCTGCCTCAGCCTCCGGAGTAGCTAGGATTACAAGTGCTGCCATCAGGCCTGGTGAATTTTTATATTTTTAGTAGAGATGGGGTTTCACCATGTTGGTCAGGCTGGTCTCAAACTCCTGAGCTCAGGTAATCCGCCTGCCTTGGCCTCCAAAAGAGCTGAGATTACAGGCGTGAGTCACCACGCCTGGCCTTGCAGCTCTATTTGATGGGCACTTCATTAACACTTCTATATCAGGGGGCTGTCTGACTCCATGGCCTGCCCACCCTCTTAAAAAACACACATTCTGTTCAGATTCAGGAAAGGTTCCAAGAGGGTGGGGGTCGGGGACAGCTGAAATGCTGGACTCTGAAGGTATGACTCTTTAAGAACAAACCAGTTTTGGGCTGGCATAATGGCAGTAGGTCCTAGCCTCCTGCCAACTACCTGCTGTTCCTTTCCCCACTTCAAAAGGACCAGAAAAACAAAGAGATGCAAGTAAACTCAGGTCATTCTCAGAAGTGAGGGCTGACGTTAAGTGGCATTAAAATCAGAGAGTCGGCCGGGTGAGGTGGCTCACGCCTGTAATCCCAGCACTTTGGGAGGCCGCGGTGGGTGGATCACGAGGTCAGAAGTTCAAGACCAGCCTGACAAACATGGTGAAACTTAGTCTCTACTAAAAATACAAAAATTAGCCAGCTGTAGTGGCATGCACCTGTAATGCCAGCTACTCAGGAGGCTGAGGCACGGGAATCACTTGAACCCAGGAAGCAGAGGTTGCAGTGAGCCAAGATCATGCCACTGCAGTCCACCCTGGGTGACAGAGTGAGACTCCATCTCAAAAAAATAAATAATAAATAAATAAATCAGAGTCCTCTCAATTTTCACACCAAAAGGTATGAAAAAACACAGTCCTGTGTTTAGCGGAGACACTGAGAAACCTTCCCCCATGGATCCAGACATACCTGGCTCAATCGTTCTCTGGAATGTGTCCTTACTGGTCATCACCAATCTAGTTCAGATTTCACCCTGCAACGCTCTTATTCTCTCTCTTGTGGGGTATATTCTACGTACTTTCAGGGCAGAACTGGACTACTCTGCCTTGCAACAGCTGCGCCACATCCTCAATGCCGGAGATACTCTACATGTATTTGGGAGAGACATATCCACAATAATAAAAGATACCATACCTTCCCAGCCCCTGAGATAGCCAAATACACACTAACAACCAGTTTTTGTTTTTTTTTAAAGGTGATCTTTTAATCTTTTTTTTTTTTTTTTTTTTTTTTTTTTAAGACAGTCTTGCTCTGTCGCCCAGGCTGGAGTACAGTGGCGCGATCTTGGCTCACTGCAAGCTCCCGTGCCCTGGTTCACGCCATTCCCCCGCCTCAGCCTCCTGAGTAGCTGGGATTACAGGCGCCTGCCACCACACCTGGCTATTTTTTTGTATTTTTGGTAGAGACGGGGTTTCACTTTGTTAGCCAGGACGGTATCGATCTCCTGACCTCGTGATCTGCCCGCCTTGGCCTCCCGAAGTGCTGGGATTACAGGCGTGAGCCACCGAGCCCGGCCCCCAACAACCAGTTAAAAGGACAGATACTGAACTGCATGACCTTTACAAGCGGTTTGGTCATGTAGACTTTCTCAATCTAGGGAAGATGAAGGAAAGCTGTTTCACACCCTTGTGCCTCATAATCCTCTTTGCTCCATGCTTATGAATGTGATCATTTCAAAGGAAGCTTAACGGTATCATTTGGAAAACACATGACTGCCACAAAGGCTGTTGGTGAACTGTGAATGACCAAGACGACAGCTAGCATGTCTCGATTTAATGGAAACCAGACTTTCCATGAAGTTCACATGGGAACATGCAGCGAACCTTCCCCCTGATCATTCCAGGTTTTGCTGCTGTGTCTGCTAATAACACTCCTCTTCACACGTCAGCATCCTTGGGAAGCAGGGACTTGAATGTCTGGGAGGAGAAGATCCTACCTCATATCCATGTAAGTTGTGTGTTTTAATGTGAATTTCGTGATCCAATTTTGTGTTCCCCTCCTCCAATCCTTCTTTGCTCGAAACTGACATCCTATGGAATGCGGCATTGCGCAGTTAAGAATACTGACAAATTGCAACGAACAAATAATCTCTTGAGCTCCTCTCTCTGTCCTTCCTGTGTTCTCATTCCAGTCTGGTCATGCATTGCCCCAAGCCTAGACTAAGCAGTGGTCTCCTATCTCCTTTCCCTGTTGACAGTCTCTCTTCTCCCTTGCCCCAAAGTTGTTATTTCCAAAGCATCGCTTTTAACAGGTCATTCACCATCATGCTCTATTACTACAAGATGAATTCTTGACCAAGAGATATGGATTTCAAGCCGCTTTGCAGCCCAGTCCAATCCAAATGCAGCATCTAGTAGCTTCTCCAGCATCTTCTACCTCCTATTTTTTCATTTAACTGAATTCCAGCTACATTCGCTCCATTCCTGTTCTATAAATAAAAAAGCCAAGTTCCCATCTCAGAATTTTTTCATTTGCTGTTTCCTGTGCCTAGAATGCTCTTTCCCTAGATATCTCACTTCATGTAGGTTTTTGTCCAAGGGCGACCTCTGGTTGTTTGTTGTTTTTGGAGACACAGTCTCCCTCTGTCACCCAGGCTGGACTGCAGTGGCTCAATCTCAGCTCACTGCAACCTCCACCTCCCAGGTTCAAGCAATTATCTGCCTCAGCCTCCCAAGTAGCTGGGATTACAGGCATCCACCACCATGCCTGGCTAGTTTTTGTGATTTTAGTAGAGAGGGGGTTTCACCATCTTGGCCAGGCTGGTCTTGAACTTCTGACATCGTGATCCACCCACCTTGACCTCCCAAAGTGCTGGGATTATAGACGTGAGCCACCGTGCCTGGCCCAAAAAGCTGACTGAGAAAACAAGATTGGCTTTGTTTCAATAGGATGCTTCAAAGGCCACCTGTTCAAAGCATCCTATCAAATGAAACAAAGTCAACCTTGTCATTTTCTCAGTCAGCCTTTCTTCCCCCATAACAGCCCTCATCATGACATGACAGTGTGACACACAGCTGTTTCCTTCTGTGTTTATTGTTCATCCCTCCTATTAGCTCCTTAAAGGCTGGGACTTTGTGTCTGTTCTGCCCACTTCCCTATGTCCATTGTTTGGCAGCTGGTAGGAGCTCTGTAAATATTTTTGGTATTAATCAACTAAAAACAAAGCAACATGTATGGTGCTGAGGGAGACATAAAAACAAGCAAGACTTCCATGTCTACATTTAAGAAGCTCCTCTACTTCTGGAGCTAAACACATCCAATTAATCAGATATATTATATCCTTTTCCCAATTCATCATTCTGATTTACATAGCCCCCTTGTAGCCTTCCATACCATTCACAGCACATATCAAGGAAACAATTATTTCTCTAGTTTCTCTCTCTTTCCCTGTAATATAAATCCCTGGCAAAGCAGAGTTGCTGTTGTATTTATGTACCCTTAGAACTCAGATGGTACTGGCCTGACACTCAAATCATACTGACTGAATAGGGGAATATGCGAAATCCTCTAAGAGTACAAAGTTAGGGCAGACCACCTCTGAGGATAGTGTTTGAACTTCTGTACAGTGGGGAATGTCTGAAGGTTTTGAATGGAAAAGCCATAAAAACCAATGTACGTTCTAGAAAACCCTGGCTAACACCCAACTTATGGGGCATTTCTACTGCCTGTAGTAGTGAAGATTGTACTAATTTAACACTTTATATTCTGCCTGGCATTACTGTGAAATACGACAAAAATTTAGACAAGAAGAGAAATGTATATAGTAAGCCACATTATCTAACATCCAGTTCATCAGCTCTTCTTCTGATACCATTTTTGCTTCAGATTTCTTTTTTAAAAATGTCAACATTTCAGATGTAGTTATTAAAATATTTAAATCTAACCTCTCCACACCAAATCAATTCAGATAAGGTTGTTTTTTTTTGTTTTTTTTTTTCTGAGACAGAGTCTTGTTCTGTTGCCCAAGCTGGAGTGCAGTGGAATGATCTCAGCTCACTGCAACCTCCGCTTCCCAGGTTCAAGCCATTCTCTTGCCTCAGCCTCCCGAGTAGCTGGGATTACAGGCGTGCACCACCATGCCTGTCTAATTTTTGGATTTTCAGTAGAGATGCGGGTTCCACCATGTTGACCAGGCTGGTCTGGAACTCCTGACCTTAAGTGATCCACTCACCTCAGCCTCCCAAAGTGTTGGGATTACAGGCGTGAGCCACCATGCCTGGCCATAGACAAATATTTTGATATAAGATTAGTATCCCTTGCCATCGAAAGTCTAGCTCCTTTGCTATTTAAATTATCATTATCCAAATGTATTTGGTTTCTACGTTTGGATAGTAAGGTATTTATACTTGATTCTCAATGCATGTTTGCTGAAAAAAATGACTTTCTGAGAAGAAATAGTTGACTTGTATTCTGTAACTAAGCTGGTGCTGCATAAATAGCGTCTACCACATTTGCAAGACAGGGATTCCAATTTTTGGAATAAGTGATGCTCTCCACTCCCAAGGCTGCTGGCTGCTGGCTGCTGATGCACACTATCAGAAAGACACGTGTTTTTACTTGTTTCTGTGGTGGTAATGGGTTATGTCAAGCTCTCCACCCAACCCTGCCCTGCCTCCCTTGGAACTGACAGCATTTATATGTTAAACAGACAGCTGGAGCTGGAAGTCTAGGAATCAGCTGTGATTAAGTACGCTACGTGGCATCAACCCACTGGGCAGGTGCACAGTGGAGCTGGATGATTGGCAGGACTTCCCAAGCTCTCCCAGGGGTGGGGTGGAAGAGCCAGAGATGACCACCATGTTGGAAACAGCTGGTCCCAATTTTTCTCAGTTATTTATCTTTTCGTGCCCCTCCTCACCCCCTGCCTTGAGGTAAAACAAAGAAAAATAATCACAGGATTAAGAGATGTTAGCAATGTGCAGTCCATCCCCCTGATTTTACAGGGGAAGGAAATGGGATCTGGGGAGAACAAAGAACTGACCAAAGTCTCAAAACTGATTAGTAGCAGAACATTTCTGGCTAGCATTTAGTTTTCCTATCTATTTAATGAAGTGATTGGACTCGGTAACTTAGGGGTTATTCCACATCTGAAATCCTATTCCTTTTTCACTCGGGATGTATGTAATTTGCCGTGATACAAAGTACAATTTATGCACAAGACAGCAAGCTCCCTTGACAGCCTAGTGTACACTCAGCAGTAAAAGTGTTTTGATGCTGCTGCATATTGTCAGAGCCCAGTTAAGGGGCCCAGAGCTCATCATCAACCTGGCTGAACACCAGGCTTAAAGATGCAAATACCTGTACCCAACTTGGACTTTAGGATCCAAATTTCTAGGGTTTTAAAACCAATTTTCTAAAATAGACTACAAACCTATACCTGCAGGCCCAACCTGGACTTTGACAGGTTTTGTTTGTTCCTCTCTGTGCTAACTTTTCCCTAAAGGAATTTGAGCCCAATATTGTCATTTCATCCAATTTTTCCAGAGCAGCCAGAAATTCCATTTTGTGTGTACAACTGCTAGAAAGTGGCTACCCCATAAAGATGTGGCATAAGCTCTCCAGTTCATCAAAGCCCCACCCCTTCTGCATCCCTCATTATATTACTAGTCTAGTGCCCATGAACATTTGACTTTGTGACCCCTGCCCTAATTCAACCTTATACTTGATGCATTTCTTATGCAAAAGTCATATCTTGCTAGCTAGGGCCTTTCTTTTTCCTTCTTTTATAGCTGCCAGATCACCTATCACAAAACTAAGAAATCCATATATACACAAAGATATTTTTTCCTCAATAATTACATTTGCATGTAACTTATTACATGCAAATATGAGAAAACATGAGGAAAGTTGGAATAGAAGCATAGTTTATTTAACTTTGTGAAATCTGTGAGTCTGCAAATTCTTGGTGCTTTCCTGCAGAAACAAACTACAGAAGCCTGCAAATGGGTAAACACTTCTGTTGGGTGAACTATGCTTGCCTTCTGTAGCATCCAAAATGTCACTCCAAACAGATGCTGGGGATGACAGCAGAGGGCCATTTGCATACTAATATCCCCCAACCAAATTCAGATGCAGAGGGACATAGATGTGTTAGGCAAATGCACATGCGGTTAACTCGCTAACATGTAACTGAGAGATTAATGGAACGTGTGCAGTGATTTCCAAGTTTTTCCTCCTGGTGTCATCCATTTTCTTGGCTCACCCAACCGTCATGCAAATTCTCTTCCTGTTACACGCACAGTGTGGCAGGAAGAAAAGTGGCTTTCTTGCCAAACTCTGGCTCATTTCCATCTCATCTCGGATAGTCATGGCTCATGGATCACTTTACAATGTTTTTCAAAATTTAAGATGGCTCAGGTCATCGCTGTCTGGGATAAGTTATATTTCATAAACCAAATATGTCTAGGCTTCCAGATTACCAATAAAAGCAGATAACCAGCTTCTTGGAAACAATCTCAAAATGCACTACTCGAGAGTACACACACAGAGGAAGCTCTATCCTAACTATGGCCATTCATGCCTCCCTCACTGCAAATTACTCCGTATCCCTTACTTTTTATTTTAATGTAAAGCATGTGAATGCAAACTGCTTCCGCTGCCATGTCTTTCTTGAAATGAGGCAATTACAAGCTGGGTATCAGCGGCTTGCCATGATCACATTAAGAAAATCAGCAGCTGGATGTTGAGTTTTTTAACTTCTGCCAAAAAAACTTTAGAAAGTTTTGATTCTCCAACCACAGCTAAGATAACATGTGAACTGAGATGGCAGCCAATATCTTAACATTTGTCCATCAACAAGACTGTGAGTAAAGCAGACTTTTCTATCCAGGAGTTTATTTATTTAACTGATGACTGCTGCCCCCATTTGGGGGCTGCAGACTCATCCATGAAGCTGGAATGAAAAGATGGTGCCTGCTCCTGTATTCTCTGTGGCACTATCTCTCACCACTACACTTACTCCAACCTCCATCCTTTACTGCTTCCTAGGATGGCAGAGCTCTCCACTGTTCTTTAAACCTGCTAAACCTGTTTCTTTCTCTGGTAGAAGCTATAGGCACTACGTGCTCTGCAAGGCTATATTCGCCTACTCAGAAAGCTTCTCTTCTTTTGAGATGCAGTCTCGCTCTGTTGCCCAGGCTGGAGTGCAGTGGCACCATCTCAGCTCACTGCAACCTCTGCCTCCTGGGTTCAAGTCATTCTCCTGTCTCAGCCTCCTGAGTAGCTGAGATTATAGGTGGCTGCCACTGTGCCCAGCTAATTTTTGTATTTTTATTAGAGATGGGGTTTCACCATGTTGGCCAGACTAGGCCTGAACTCATGACCTCAAGTGATCCACCGCCTCAGCCTCCCAAACTGCTGAGATAACAGGTATGAGCCACTGTGCCTGGCCAGAAAGCTCTTCTATGACCATATCATCAAAAACACTTCTCTTTAAGTCGTAATATCAGAAAACATCGTGATCACGCCACAGACTGGAACCAAATGTGTGGGTTCAAATTCTGACTCTACTGCTTGTAAGGCATGTGAACTTGGATGAGTTACTGATTTTTATGCCTCAGTTTATTGAACACAAAATGAGGATAAATGAAGGATACAGGCTTGCTCTGAGCACTGAAGGCATTAATATATATAAATCACTTAGAAAAAGGCCTGCCACACAGTGAGTGCCTAGTGGGCCCATTTCATTTGCTGCTTCACTGTCTGAAAACACTGGGTTTCTTGATTGACTGGTTGTTTTCTTCCCCTCAGCAATGTTCAGGGAAGCAGAAAGGAGGACCCTTGTATATTCTTGTCCGGTTTTTTAATCCCCAGATTCCTGGTACCAGGAGTAGTATCTCATGCCTAACAGATTCTGAATAAGTGTTTGTCAATTTAATGACTAATGTCCAAATGGTACTTTTGTGTCAAGGTAGCAACTGCTAATGAAGCTGGCAGCAGTCAACTAAATGAAGAAGTCATTAGCTGGAGAATCAGTGATGTGATTCAGTAACAAATAAAAACAAGGGTAGGCTGGGCACAGTAGCTCACACATGTAGTCCCAGCACTTTGGGAAGCCAAGGTAGGTGGATAGTTTCAGCTGAGGAGTTTGACAGCAGCCTGGGCAACTTGGCAAAACCCCATCTCTAGCAAAAATACAAAAAATTAGTGAGGCATGGTTGCACACACCTGTGGTCTCAGCTAGTCAAGAGGGAGGCTGAGGCAGGAGGATCACTTGAGCCTGGAAGGTCCAGTCTTCAGTGAGCCTTGATGGTGCCACTGTACTCCAGCCCAGGTGACAGAGCGAGACCCTATCTCAAAAAACAAAGAGTAGTCCAATCTTTACATGATCTAATTCCACAAAATGCATCTAAGATTATAGCTTAAATGAGGAGGTTGGTTTTGTTTGTTACTGTTTTCTTTTGTGGGAGTGGCGTGGTGTATGGAAAACTCCTTTCATGACAGTGTGTGTCTGTCGGGTTAATTCATTCAACAATGAATTTGAATGCAAACTGCTTCTGCTGCAGTTTGCAGCGGAAATGTTTGTTCAACAAACATTTGTATTTATAATGGGCCAGGCACTGAAGTAGGCCCTGCGCACAAGGAATGGAGCAGGGCTGGATGAAGCCCTCAGGGTAATCAGTTTCTTACGAGGAAGACCTATAGCTGCACGGACATCACAAGACAGCCATTTTCTACCTACTTGGAAGACCACTCAAGGCACCTGATAAATTCTTCAAAAGGTCTCTTAGAAGAGGGGAATCTATGCCTTCCTTAAAGAGGCTAAGGTTAGCCAAGTGAACAAAGAGAGAATGGGGGAAGGAACTCCAGGTGAGGGAGCAGAGGTGAAATAGAGACAGGGGCTCAGTTGCTTGCAGCTATTTGATTTTTCAAGCATAGAATAGATCTGTACACTGGTATGCATAGGCTGTCAGGAGTAAAAAGTAGTAGATTGTTTTTGGAAGCCCTAAATATTAAAAAGATAATGTGTACCCACATGTGATTCAAAATAAAAATATTAGCAAAACTGATATTCGGCCAACACTGAAATAGCTAGAATTCTACAACTTGGAATAAAATCTACAAAATCTACTATGCTCATTAATGGTAAAGACTTTGAGCTTTACCCTAAGAAAAATGCAGACTCCTCAGGGATTTTAAAGAGAAGAACGGCTGTGGATTAAAAGAAAGACAAAAACTGAGAACAGGAAATCAATCAGAAGCTATTGCCTGGGTTTCTGCAAGAGATAACGGCAATGGAAACCAAGCAATGATGGTAAAGATAAAGTAAACAAATTTTTAAAAAATGTAGACTTATCAGGGTTCAATTACTGGTAATATGTGAAGAAAATTTAAGGAAGGTACTCAGATCTTTTTTGTAGGTAACTGTGTAGATCAGAGAAGAGCCATTGGTCTCATTTTTATCACCTGTAAAGAATCATCCCGTCCTTGCCAGGTGCAGTGGTTCACGCCTGTAATCCCAGTACTTTCGGAGGCCGAAGAGGGCGGATCACGAGGTCAGGAGTTTGAGACCAGCCTGACCGAAATGGTGAAACACCGTCTCTACTAAAAATACATAAATTAGCCGGGTGTGGTGGCACGTGCCTCTAATCCTAGCTACTCAGGAGGCTGAGGCAGGAGAATTGCTTGAAACCGGGAGACGGAGGTTGCAGTGAGCGGAGAGCACACCACTGCACTTCAGCCTGGGCGACAGAGCAAGACTCTGTCTCCAAAAAAAAAAAAAAAAAAGAAGAACCACCCAGCCCTGATGGCTTCCTTTAGATACTCCCTTTATCCCACTGGGTCTGCACTGTTCATTACAGTAGTCACTACCCATATGTGGTTATTTAAATTTGATCCATTACAATGAAATAAAATGAAAAATTCAGTGCCTCAGTTATACTGGGCATATTTCAAGTGCTCAGTAGCCACGTGGTTGGCAGCTACCATACTAAACAGCCTGGAAAGTTCTATGGAACAGCATTGCAAATTATTGCCAAATATGTCAGTGATGCTGCCATTTCTCATGCCACCATCCTTCCATCAACTCTATCCAATCTCAGTTGTGCATGACTCCTTTCAACATTTACATTTTGTTTTTCCTTTTCATCTAAAAGACATCAAGCCACTTCTGAAATCAGGACTGTCTATCTACCTACAGGCATAAGTTAAACACACAAATACTTTGGAAGAGAAATGTGCCACATTCGAAACCAAACCTTTCTAAATCCTTTGTTTTATGTAAGACTAAAAGACAGGCCAGGCATGGTGGCTCACGCCTGTAATACCAGCACTTTGGGAGGCCAAGGCGGGCAGATCACGTGAGGTCAGGAGTTCGAGACCAAACTGGCCAATAAGGTGAAACCCTGTCTCTACTAAAAATACAAAAATTAGGGGCATGCTTGTAGTCCCAGCTACTCGGGAGGCTGAAGCAGAAGAATCGCTTGAACCCGGGAGGTGGAAGTTGCAGTAAGTCGAGATCACACCACTGCACTCCAGCCTGGGCAAAAGCGCAAGACTCAGTCTCAAAAAAAAAAAAAAAAAAAAGAAAAGAAAAAAGAGGCTTGAGACAAATGAGCTGGAACCTGTCAATGTCAAATAACAAGTAATTGTTTGAGTATTCCTAACAGAGTACCAATGGCCAGGAAGAGGGGAAGGAGTCACCCTAATGAGATTCAATTCATCTCCCTTTTAATAGTTGCAAAGAAATGTAACCTATAATCTGCTGGGGTTAGAAATAGAACGACAATATCTGAAAATGACAACAAGAACTACAACTCTACTTGATTTCAAGTTAAACAGAAAGAAAAGGTATTGTTTTCCTAATGCAGGTGTCAGGCAAGGGGACCCAGGAATTCATTTTAGATCAACTGATACAGATATTTCACTTTCTGAGTTTCTAAAGAGCCTTACAAAGGGATCCATCCACATCATGGAAATAAGGTGGTTTGGTGAAATAGACAGAGGTGCTCTAACTTTAAGAAACGTAATTGATACTGCCATTGAAAAAATGTCTTTCACTGATTACCTATGTTCCCAGAAACTTTAGTATCAGAAAAACAGTCTCTCCACATTGAAGATGCCCAGTCATTGTGCAGAAAAATTGAACAACACTAAGACAATCATGTAATCAATTGCTGACGACATAGATGTGCCAGGCACACCTGATAACTCTCTGGGACAGAAGACAGAATCACGTAATACCATCCACTCCTCTG
This sequence comes from Symphalangus syndactylus, assembly GCF_028878055.3. Taxonomy (NCBI): domain Eukaryota; kingdom Metazoa; phylum Chordata; class Mammalia; order Primates; family Hylobatidae; genus Symphalangus; species Symphalangus syndactylus. Next base: position 122,714,619 of record NC_072433.2, read on the forward strand.
CTCCAAACCCTTGGTTGGCTCCTGTTCAGCTCGGAGTAAATGCTGAAGCTCTCATCATGGCCTAGGTAGTGGTGTCACGTTAATTTTGTGATTTGCATGACCTGAGCTCACCCCTTCTTCTTTGACTTCATTTCCTAGTGCCCATCCCTCGTTAAGTGAGTCCCAGCTACACTGGCCTGATGGCTAATCTTGGAATATGCCCAGTATGGTGCTCCAGTGTGGAGCATTTTAAAGTCCTGCTTATTCTGCCCTAAACACTTCTCCCCACTGGGTTCACACCCTCATTTCCTCCTACACTTATCCGCCTCAGAGAAGACTTCCCTCAACACCCTGTATGAAATCTCCACCCCATCACTTCCCATGCCTGCCCCCTGCTTCACTTTCCTTCATTACACTTTATCCCCAGCAGATTCGATAGATTCTAAATGCCTTTGCCTATGGTCTATTTCTACACTAGAGGGCAGGCACCAGGGATACAGGCACCGCTGTATTCCCAGTGCCGAGCCCCATTCCTAGCATAGAGTAGACATTGTAAATATTGGTTGAATAAATGAGTGCCTCTGTCCTGATGGAATTTACATCCTAGATGGCAGATCTCTGTGCAAAAACATCAAGTGCTAAAATTACATCTTTCTGACACTATAGGAATGTCTTCCATTTACTCTTCAGTTTAATCAGGTAATAAATGAGAAGGCATAAATGGCATCCATTAAATCCTCTTCTATGATGACTTGATGAGTGGGCTGGCAGAGGGAACTTTTAGACAGTATGGAGAGCTCGTGGTATCTGAAAAAGCAGAAAAATGAAGGCAATAAAGAAAAAAAAGGACCCAGAATCGGGAATCGATGGGTACCATCAAAGGGGCAATGCACTGGTCATGATTTCACTGAAAGTCAGCTACATTTTGATGAATAGTATTTAAAGCACTCTAAAACTGAAAGAGTGCCCAGGGACCATCTGGTCACCATGGAGGTGAAAACAGATGTCCAGAGCAGAACATGACTTGTTCAAGGTCATGGAGTGGCCACGCTCTGCCTAGAACCCAACGTGCAGCCCTCCTGGGTACAACTCTAAGTTCAGGGCAGTCATTATTACACCATAGCCCTAATCCAGGGGTCTCAAAATGAAAGGCTGCCTGAGAGTTTGCATTCATCCAAAAGGGGAAGCAGGCGGGTTTGAGCCAGCAGGGGCTAGGCTGCTTACACTGTTACACATGAATGAATACACAGGGTTCTAAACCCTGAGCTGACATTTAGACTAGCTGCTACGATCTGAATGTTTGCATCACTCCAACATTCACATGTTGAAACCCAGTCACCAAGACGATGGTCTTACGAGGTAAGATCTCTTGAGAAGTGATTAGATCCAAAAGGCAGATATGAGTGCCCTTATAAAAGAGGTCCCAGAGAGCTGCCTTGCTTCTTCCACCACGTGAAGACACAGCAAGAAGGTGGCAATCTGTAACCCGGAAAAGGCCCCTCTCCAGAAATGAACTGTGCTAGCTCCTGTCCTCAAACGTCCAGCTTCCAGAACTGTGAGAAATACATTTCTGCTGTTTATAAGTTACCCTGTTATAGCAGCCCAAGTGGACTCAGACACCATCCAAACAAAACACCTCTGTAGGCTGGACCCATTATGGTCCAAAGGCATCTACTGTTGACTCTTGGTGTAGGTCCATTCTTTCTTCAACTGTTCTTTGACAAGTAGAAGCCAAGCATGAGGAACATATCCATCCAGTAGGATTTACTTAGCCAGGGTGTACACCATATTCAGCTGGTCCTGGCTTGGAACCATACATGTGGTCTAATGGGATTATTGCTGCTGAGATATTTGATTCAAGTTAACAGGGTGTTACATGATTGATGATGATTTTGTTTTTCAAGACCATCAATTTCATAATAAAGATTGATCCCCTGGAATCCATTAAACTTGATATCACTGCACATTAAAACGCACCCTTAGCAGCCATTTGGTGGGGTGGAAGTGGGGAGGATAATGATCCCATTTCCAAAGGATTTTTAAATAGAGTCTAGTCCATTTAAGTGTGTTTGTTTATATACTGTTCACTGCTTTGTGTCTGGAGACAGCCGGTGGTCACAGAACAGGTAAGAAATAAGACGTAGTTTTAAATTCTGGTTACTAGCTAGGTGACATTTTTCAGTTACATAACCTCTCTGAGCTTCAGGGATCTTATTTAAAAGATGAAAAAGACAATAGCTTTGTTTGGGGGCTGGCATGAGGATTAGTTATTTGTCTAGTACCTGGTACACAGAAAAATGTTAGTTATTAGTGTTAATGGAGAAGAAAGTTTTCAGGGAAAGCAAATAAAACCAAAGCATTAGAAATCTGTGTGAAAAGGAAGTGATGAGTATTTAAAATAAACAGAAAGAGGAGGGTGGAAATCTATTACAGATTAAGATAAACACTTAAGATTACTGCATTTGAAATCACTTTTTGAATAAGAATAAAATAGTGGTCTCACCCAAAATGTGAATCACCAGGAAAATTTCAAGAAAGTATTTAGCATAAAAAGCAGGCAATTCTTAGATTTTTGGAATTCTAGAACCTGATAATAAACTATAACTGATAAACATTAATGTAGGATTGCCATCATTAATGCATCAGGCCTGGGATGGTCCTTTAGCATCCGTGTTTTTACAAGCTCCGTGGGTGAGCCAACTCGACCATCCTCACTCTTGAGTGCACAGCAAAGCTGCAAGACAACATGACCATCTGCTTGTAAGTTACAAGCCCATGTTCCTTCCACCATTTCTATCTGGACTCTCAACATGCAGAAAACCCTAGGCACATGAAGCTGCATTTGCCTGTGGCTAGTGGGACTATGGATGATCTTCCCTCAACAGAAGAGCTTCACAACAACTTTATTTATGATCCAAGGAGGTCTGAGGAAGGATACAGCAAGCCGCCGTACCAGAGGAGACCTGAGGAAGGCTGGAGAAATTTACATTTGCGGAAACTGGAAACTCTTCTTAGGTCTTTCCGAATCAATTAGCAGTTAGTAAATGTGACCTAAGGTGGGGATGGAAGGTGGGTAGGGAGCATTTGTAGGGGAGGCCAAAGTTCTCTGGAAAACCAATAAGGTCCTTGGGACTGGCCTCTGAATACCTCTGCAGCCTCTCAAGGACGCTGTTACTTGGCTTTCTATTCAGTGTGGCTCCATCATGGTAGCCTCATTGGTTCCCCAAGTCAGCCATACTTCTTCCTCCTACAGAGCATCTGCACAAGTCATTCCCTCCACTGGGGCTGCTGGTGAGGTTTCCTCTCTGCCTCGTTAAGGCATCTTCCTATCACATCTCAACTGAATCACCTTTTCCCTCAGGGCTGCTTTCACTCTCCATAAAGCATAACTTCACAGCACTATGCTCCTTTCTTTTGAAGCACTTGCCCCAGTTTTAATAACATAGCTCCATGATTCTTTAATGGAAACACTCACCTTGACAGTGTTTTAAGCTACACATTTCAGAAGGGCAAAGATCATACTTTTTAAAAAGTCAATCATTTTATCTCTAGCACCTATTAAAGGCCCTGACATGAAGAATTTAAAAAAAAATAATAATGAAAGGATGGAAATGGACAATGGCAATAAGACTCTGGAGAAATTTGAATTGGAAAAGCCTTTTGGGATTTTTAGGTCTAGAGAAATGTGATGGATGAGTTGGATATGATATTATTACTACCAATGCTACTCCAAGCTTCAATGATAGTCATATTTTCTAATGTTTTTGAAGCATTTACCACTACGAGTCAGGCAGGGTACCCAGCTACTCAACGTCATTTAGTATTCCTAACAGCACCCTAGGGTAGGGACAATACCATTAATATTTTGTAGATGACAAAATCGAGCCTCAAAAGAAGTTTAGCAACATGCCGAGGCCACCCAACTCTCTTGGGAAAGCCAGAATTTTCACTAGCCATTGACGACCAAGCTCTGTTACTAAATCATAATCTATAACTGCCTATCATACTCCACCCAAGTTTTACCTAGAATCAGAGAATTTTTAATCTCTAGACATTCCAGTTGGGTAAATAAAACTATTACCACTTGACAGCAAGGGAAGCCAAAAGGTTAATCAACTTACTGTGTTTGCCATAAAGGGAAATTTGAAATATCAGCAGAAAGAAATTTATGAATACGGCTTCAAACTGCTGTAAATTTAAAACAGATCATAGCCTTTCTACAAAAAATATGACTGCACTTCAGCATAAAGTCATTTAAAAATAACTATTTCCAGACACCATACGGGTTATGAACCAGTTTCACATGAGTAGTATAATTTTTGAAGGAAGTTGTTATTGGAAACACAAGGCTGAAAAATCATTTTAGACCAAAACTACAGGAAATATTTGAAGGTACATATCTTAATCGAAAAACAAAAGTTGAAGGTAAGATAGCTGGTCAAGAGAAAACCTGCAGAGAGGAAGTTCGAAATTCCAGCAGACAGGGGAAATCCAAATTCCAAGACGGCATGTAAGAAATGGAGATTGTTTTGTAAAACACAGAGACCAGGTGAATTCCAAAAACATTACCGTTGTCACAGAGCCGCACATTAAAGGCTATTCTAGCTTTGTTCACTAAACAAGTGCCAGTCTTCGTTGCCTTTTTTTTTTTTTTTTTTTTTTTAAGTTTTTGAGACACAGTCTCACTCTGTCTCCCAGGCTGCAGTGCAGTGCCGCAATCTTGGCTCACTGCAACCACTGTCCCCTGGATTCAAGCAATTCTCTTGCCTCAGCCTCCTGAGTAGGTGGGATTACAGGCACCCGCCACCACACCTGGCCAATTTTTTGTATTTTTAGTAGAGATAAGGTTTCACCACGTTGGCCAGACTGGTCTCAAACTCCTGACCTAAGGTGATCCACCTGCCTCAGCCTTCCAAAGTGCTGGAATTTTAGGCGTGAGCCACCATGGCCGGCCTGGATTGCTTTTTAGGAGACCCATACTGTCCCAAATCTAACACAATTATTTCTAGACGTAGAGTAAAGAAAAAAATAGCTTTAGAATCTAAGTTAGACATGGGAAAGAAGAAAAATCAAGTGTGTAGAAAGGAGAAACTTTGTGTATTTATTCCTACATAAGTGAAATACACTGTATACAAAAGAAGGGCAGAGTCCTCATTTTTCCAAGTTTCCCAAGTACAAATATAAAAGGATGTTAGACTTCCCACAGGCCATGGCTATAATGTTAAAATGCTATAATTAATATAACTTTTCCGCTGAAAACATTTTCATTATCATTCAGGAGATGTTATATTCAAAGAAAGAAATAGCTCCATTCTAAGGGGAATGGTCTTCTTTTTGACAAGTTTAACGGGTTCTTCTTAACTAGATAGATATGTAGGTCTCATAGAATTTGGAGTCATTAACATAGTGATGTTAATCTATTCCAAGAACTGAGTAAAACTGCCCACTATACAGAGCATGAGAAGAAAATAGGATTTATACAAAAAAAGAGAAAATGCTGTTATTTAGGGTGATTGCAAACTGGTAACAGACATGTGCTTTGTTTTGCCCACGCAGAGCTTACGAAAAATGTTGAGTAAGTTGCCCACATTAAACATCGGAAGATTTCACATCATATCCAGATGTTGGCTTGCCTGGAAAACTCAAAGCAGGCAAGACTTGGACCTCGATCCTGAGAAACTGAAGACAGTAAGCACCTTCCCTACTGAGATGTAGCCTCCTGTCCCTGTCTGCCACAGGGTCCTCTGTGTTGTCCTATGTACAGCAAAATTGCTTTACCTACTTGTGTATCCTCCCTGACCTTAGGATTTGAGTTTGGGACACTCAATATAAACGATGATAAGGGTAAGAAATCAGGAAGAAGTAATCTAAAGAAGAGGAAGGGCCGGGTGTGGTGGCTCACACCTATAATCCCAGCACTTTGGGAGGTCGAGGCAGGCAGATCACCTGAGGTTAGGAGTTCAAGACCAGCCTGGCCAACATGGTGAAATATTGTCTCTACTAAAAATACAAAAATTAGCCAGGTGTGGTGACACATGCCTGTAATCCCAGCTGCTTGGGAGCCTGAGGCAGAAGAATCACTTGAACCTGAGAGGCAGAGGTTGCAGTGAGCCAAGATCACGCCACTGCAGTGCAGCCTGGGCAACAGAGCGACACTCTGTCTCAAAACAACAACAACAAAAATAAATAAATAAAGAGAGAGAGAGAAAGAGAGAGAGAAAAGCAGGAACCCCAGGGAGTGGTATAACAATCACGCATGACAGAGAAATGGAGGGCTTCCAGAAGGCAGTGATCAAAGTCGCCAGACACTTCAGAAAAGTCAGATAACCTAAAGCCTGAGAGCAACCCACCAGCTTTGCAACAAGGAGGCTGTGATAACTTTGGTAACAAGCATTTTAAGGCATTGGTCTAGATCATGGTTTCTCAATCTCTGCACTGTTGACATTTGGAGTCAGGTAAGTCTTTGCTGTTGGGGGTTGGGGGCTCTCAGTGCATTCATTATAGGAAGTTTAGCAGCATCCCTGGCCTCTACCCACTTGATGACATTAGTACCCGCCCCGAAATATGATAACCTAAAATAACTCTAGCCATTGCTGAATACCCCCTGGGGTACAAAATTCCCCATGGTTGAGAGCTACTGTTGTAGGTAGAAACAGATGAAAATGTGTTATGAAGGGTAAGTTTAAGACCTAAAGAGAGAGAAGATTGAATATATGTACCTAGACGTTTGGGTGGGATGAGAAAAACTGTCATAGGGTAGCTGCTGCAGGGAGATGTTGAATATACAAAAAAAATTTACTTACATATGTAGAAATAGAGCTGACATGAACCTGTACAGTGGCCATCAGCATCCTGACCTGACTGGCATCTTTTCTTGTGGGCCAAGAGGAACATTTCTTTGTGGGAGATGCTTCCCACTCCACTTTCATCCCATGTGATTCATGTAGCAGCTAGACCCACTACCAGCTTTGGGCGCTGCCACTTTACTCAGGCTTAGAGATGAGGCTATCTCAATCCCAGCCAAGGCACCAACGCTGTGCACATTGCTGTCTTTGGTCTGAAACTGTTAACTGACAGGTAGTAAGGCTAAGTACCACTTCAGGCAGTGGGGGATGCTGAGGATGAAGCAGACAAGAAGGAAAGTAGGCCCGAGAGATGGAGAGACACCAAGTCCTCCTGACATCACTTAGCACCTGAATCCCCCAGAGTTAGAACTAGATACTTCTTTTTCACTTAAATTCAGGTGAGTGAAGCATTTACCTCTTGAAAGAAAGCCTCAGAGAAGCTAGACGAGTTCTGACTCAAGTTTTTATGTTGTTGTCCCCCTACCCTAGAAGAAGGTAAAACTAAGTGATGTCTGCTGTTTCTTTTCATTAAGAGACTCTACTACTACTTGCTAGTATTAGGGTTCTAGAAAGTTGCTTAATCACACTGACCTTTTGTTGTTTCAATCAAGAAATGGAGAAGAAAACACTACCCACTTCATAGAGTTGTCTGGGGCTGCAAGTAATCTGCTGCCGAGCACAAAGTACTGAAATGCCTGGGTTACACTAAGCATTAAAAACATGTCAGTAGCTACTATTCAGGATGCAACCATGACTTGATTACCACTACTGCTGCTGCTACTACCGCTCCTACTAATAATGATGATATTTACAACTACAACTGTAATGTCCCTAAGTAAGAGTCTCTAGTATAAACTAATTACAGATAGCTTTGTCTATACAATCTGGAATCCTATATGAGTCTATCTTTAGGAAGAGAGTCGCTTACATGAACATCTTGCCAGGTATGGCTCTCTTTAAGTAAAAAGACTTTCAATGATCAAGAACTCTATGGTGGCACTGGTTAGAGTAAATAAATGCCCCATAGCCAGATATCTCAAATAAGCGAATACAATTTAAAATGGAATCTCTGACCCTACAGAGTTGAAAATCTACCCCCCAATTTGGGGTCTCATAGAAGACCTCCATGGTCTTATACCCATTCCCTATAGGCTCCTCTCATCTCAGCCCCAGCTGCAGTAGACAGTTCAGGGTAAGCTCAGCCTTGCCTCTAGCAGACGACATTCCACCTAGAGCCAGCATTGTATATCTTTGCACCTGTTCCCCATGGTTTTCTTCTTAGCCTGCAGCCATCCTTTGGGGATGGAGTGAGTTAAGACTCCGGGACAACCCCTGACTAACGGAGGGTAGAACCCCGTGAAGACCCTATTTCAGGGAGAATTCTCTGTGGTTCTTAAGAGATTCTGGCAGAATTTAACTCACAGTGCCCTCAGAAGAATCCTCTAGAAAGCACTCTCATACTGTTGTTTTTCCTTCCTTATCTCATTCTCTCTGTCTGCTCACTTCTGCTTCCTGAGACCACCTCCCAAATAAACTACCTGCACCCAAATTCTTATCTCAGGCTCTGCTTTCAAAGAAACCAAATTGCCAGGCATGGTGGCTCATGCCTGTAATTCTAGCACTTTGGGAGGCTGAGGTGGGTGGATCACCTGAGATCAGGAGTTTGAGACCAGCCTGGCCAACATGGAGAAACTCCGTCTCTACTAAAAATACAAAATTAGCCAGGTGTGGTGGCGGGTGCCTATAATCCTAGCTACTCAGGAGGCTGAGGCAGGAGAACCACTTGAACCCAGGGGCAGAGGTTGCAGTGAGCCGAGATCACACCACTTCACACCAGCCTGGGCAAAACAGCTAAACTCCACCTAAAAACAATAATAACAACAAAAGAAAGAAAGAAACCAAATTGTAACATAAATCAAGCCATAATAATCCAAGATAATAGCAAATATGTTTACTGCGTACTAGATGCCATTTTCAGACCTTAACTGAAATTAATTCATCATTCCTTTGACGGGGATGATATTACTGATTCCATTTTAGAGATGTAGAAAGGGAGGCACAGAACATTTAAATAATTTGGTCCAAATCCCACAGCCACCAAATGGTGAAGCCAGGTTTGGAATTCTGGCTGCAGAGCCTCAGTCACTGTGCTAAGCTCTCCATCTCCACACTAGAATTGACAAGGTCTCTGTCATGATGAATTTTATGTATCAAATTGACTGGGCTAAGGGATTCTCAGATAGCTGGTAAATGTTATTTCTGGGTGTGTCTATGAGGGCATTTAAGGAAGAGAAAGCATGGGAATCAGTAGACTAAAGAGGATTCACCCTCACTGACACGGAGAGGCATCATCTAATTTCTTGAGGGTCTAGATAGAACGAAAATGAAGAGGAAGGATGAATTTCCTCCCTCTCTCTCTCTCTTTTCTTGAGCAAGGATATCTATCTTCTTCTGCCCTAGGACATCCTCACTCCAGGTTCTTGGACTTCTGTAGTTTAGGACTTACATCAGCAGCCCCCACATTCTCAGGCTGTCAGCCTTGGAATGAGAGTTACACCTTTGGCTGCCTTGGATTTCAGGTGTTCGGACTCAGGTCAAATCACATCACTATCTTTTCTGGTTCTCTAGTTTGCAGACAGCATATTGTAGAAAATCTCAGCTTCCATAATGGCACGAACTAATCCCTATAATAAATTCTCTAGCTACCTAGCTACCTACCTACCTAATTGTATATCCTATTGGTTCTGTTTTTCTACAGAATGCTGACTAATACACTCGATCTCCTTCTAGAACAGTTGCAAACACACAGGTATACAAAGAACTTTAGTTATATAATGAGATACTCAATTTCCTAAGTTTCCTGCTGCAGCACAAAACATGACCCATCACTTGCTTCCTGCCCCGTGAAAGGAATATTTCACTGGCAGATGTCCAGTCCCTCCACCTCTGAGCACTCCTGTCCTCTTCTGGAAGCAGGCCTAGGGGCCAGCAATGTCTATTATCCAGATAGTCCTGAAGCACCCTTCTAGGTGTGTTAGGTCCTAACATAGAGGGGGCTTTTCCAGGCTCCTGCAAATCCCTGGGTGTGGCCTGGAGCATTTGAGGTTGAGAAGGAAAGAACTGAATCTACTAGTAAGTGGTGGCCGAGATCACTAATAGGGATTTCAACTCTGAGAGCAAATTTAAGTCCCAGATTTAGGCAGAAAGTAAATAACTTTTAAAAATAACTTTAAGAGCCGGGCGCGGTGGCTCACGCTTGTAATCCCAGCACTTTGGGAGGCTGAGGCGGGCGGATCACGAGGTCAGGAGATCGAGACCACGGTGAAACCCCGTCTCTACTAAAAATACAAAAAATTAGCCGGGCGTGGTGGCGGGCGCCTGTAGTCCCAGCTACTCGGAGAGGCTGAGGCAGGAGAATGGCGTGAACCCGGGAGGCGGAACTTGTAGTGAGCCGAGATTACGCCACTGCACTCCAGCCTGGGCGACAGAGCGAGACTCCGTCTCAACAAAAAAAAAAAAAAAAAAAAAAAAAATAACTTTAAGTAGAACATTTCTTTATGTGCCTTCCCTTCCTTCATTTGATCAACTTGAATAATTAAAGACTAACGATAGAAAATACATTTTCAGAAAACAAAGTGAAGGCTGGATGAGCACTGTTGGCCTCCAAAAAACAAAGTTTTGACTTCCAGTTCTCATCTTTACAAAATTTTTCTAACTCTCTGCCTTTTTAAAAGGCACCTGGCTGAAGACCAACAACTCCAACCATGGGTGAATGCCCTGAATTTTTTACCTTTGTGTCCAGCTTCCTCATGGGAAATGCCCCAAATGTCACTGAAACACAACCTCTCTCAAATACACATGGAGCAATTGCCGGGCAGCAAACACATGGTGATACATTATTAATAATTTTTCATCATTACCATAAATTACAACAAACAGTTGCCGCTACGTTAACCGCTTATTATGTGCCAAGTACTGTTTAAACCTTTGTACTTGTGCTAATGCAATTTCATACTCATTATAACGACGTGACAAATAACAATGCCAACTTTGTAGTTAAGGCAACTGACATATGAAGAGGTCAAATGACTTAATCAGGGTCATATAGGTAAGTGGGAAAGATAAGAATTTATTATTATGAAAGTGTTAGTATCATTAATAGATGGAGTTATAAATGTGAGTCCAGAAAGAATTTTTTTCTCCTTAGGCTAATTGTTAATAATTATGACCAGCACTTATTGAGCATCCTTTAAGTCACCTCATTTAATCCACATAATGAAATTTGGAGGTAGGCAGTATGAAGAGTTAAGCAATTTTCTCAATGTCACAACAATTTTATGAAGTGGCAGAGGCAGTATTTGAACTCAAGATTATCTATCCTCAGAGCCTGTGCTTCTAACTCACTAGACATTCCACTATCATATGACATGAGAAGATAGAAAATGAGAGAATGGGAGGAGAGGTTTAGGAAACAGGGTGGTTAAAATTCAACAGTAATAGTTCCCTGCCCTCTGAATATCTCTGTCCCTCTGCCCGGAATACAGCCTGTGGATGCCTCAGTCAGGTCCTCTGAACAACACCTAAATGACCTTTGTGCCTCAGCCAGTTTACTATCTGTTAGGGGAGACTGAGTCATTCATTCATTCAAAATAGGTATGTTGAATATTCATGTACATCAGAGATGCTGGGAAAAATCAGACACAGCCCTCTTCACAGCACTTACAGTCTAGTGAGAGACAAATAACCAAGGAATCACACAATTTCAAATAAGTAACTTGAAAGGAAGGGACATGATGCCATGAAAGTATAAAACAAAAGGACTTGAGTGAATCTAGTTGGAGAAGAGGGTTGTCTGGGAAGGAAGGCTTTCCTAAGAGTGTGACCTTGGAGCAGAGATCTGAATGACAATTGGAGTTTTATACTGGAAGCAACCTCCCTCCCTCCCGTCCTCCCATCCTCCTGTCCTCCCTTTCTCCACTCTCTGCAGAGTACAATATGAAAATTCTTCAGATGGTAATTCTTGTGACACAAAAAGCCTTGCCCTTTAAAGACAACTGTGTCTCCTGGCAGGAGGAAGAGGAGGAGGTAGAGGAGCAAAAAATGTGAATGAATAAATCAAGAGCTTGAACTGACTTCTGCATTTCTGCTAAAATGATTATCAAACTCCACAAGCCAATAGATGCCTATGACCAAAGGGAAGGTGGAACTTCTCAGGGCAACAAGAAAATAGATTTGGAGGATAACTTTTCAGGGCCACAAAAAATTAGATTTTGGGGGGAAACACACTTTGAGTGCAAACCTCGATTCCACTGTACTATATAATCATACAGACCCAGGATTTCTCTGTAAATTCTTCTCTATAAGTCTGCAGAACCAATGGCCATAAGAAAATTACAAGAAAGAAGAAAGGAAATCATAGAAAATTTACTATCAACCCTGTGGGGCTAAATGTCATCTAAGAATCAACATTGGAAATAAAAGCAAACATAATTGGACTCTCAAATACATAGTAGATGGAGTAGTTAATAGTGCTGGACTGTTCTGTTTGTTCTGTTTGTGTAATGAAAGGATATAACTTCTCTAAACCCAATCCACGTCATTCTGCCCATCTTGTTTTCTAATGTATTTCTCACACAGTCCACTCTGTGATCCTTCGCATCTAAGGTGACTGATTCTACGCTGGCTCTGAAGCTGCAAAGATGAAAATAATCACTCTCTATCCTCCAGAAGCTCCTTATCTAGTAGTAAGATGGCCAAGTAAACTGGTAACTGCAGTGCAGCATGATGACAAAGATAAGCCCCAAGAGCTCAAAGCATGAATCCTTAACATAGTCTGGGAGTATGAGAGAAGAATTTTTGTTGAAAAGGATGTTTGAACAGTGTCTTAATGAACAAGGCCAGAGCCCCCGTCAGAGGGGCGGGGGGGATGTTTTTAGTACTGCTGTTAATTACCTTAGCCACTGGTGAGGAAAAAATTCAGAGTGATTTTGGGCAGATCAGCTCTGACGAAAGGTGACATTAAAATCCAGACAAAGGGAGCACTTGTCTTGAAGCAGCACTTGGCCACCCCTGTGCTGGGACTGGGAGAGAAAATCTGGACTCCTCAGAGGCATGTTGACAGTTAAGTGGATCCAAAGTCATGTCCAGACAAGCAGCTCATGGTCAACTGCATTCAAAATTTTTCAATCCTGAATGAAAATCAAACCGAAACAGCAGAATCATTTTCAATATCTCAAGCGCCTTTCCATCCCACTTGGGAGAACAGCTTGCAATGTCCAATCCTGAGTCCAGTGCAGCTCTCATTTTCATTATCAGTAGGACAGATTTATTGTAATGCTTTCAATGAGCAGATGGCCTGTAGTCAAGTTTCAACTCAATTTGACATTGAAGAAATAAACCTTAGGAAATGATCCCTTCCTGTGCGTTCTTAAGTTCAACTTTTCCTAAGTGAGAAAGCAGTGTTAAGCCTACAAAAGTTATTCCTCTGCCTTAATAGATGGGAGATCTTGAGTGATTAACCTCTTGTATTGTCTGCCAGGGCTTTCCTAACAAAATACCATACACCACGTGGCTTATACAACAGAAGTTAATTTTCTTACAGTTCTAGAGGTTAAAAAGTCTAATATCAAAGTTCTGGCCACTTTGGTTCCTGATGTGGGCTGACTTCCTAGATTACAGATGGCCACCTTTTCACTGCGTCCTCACATGGTGGAGAGGGAGATCTCTGGTATCTCTCTCTCTTCTTATAAGGACACTAGTCCTGTCAGATTAGAGCCTCTTCTTTATGACCTCATTTAACCTTTACTACACTCTCACAGATCCTACTTCCAAATACATCAGGAGTTAAAATTGAAAAAGTGATGATCTAAAAATCTATATAAGAAAATGAAAGAAATATTAAACCCAAAGAAAGAAGTAGAAAAAAATACACATTTTTCAATTCACTTTATGAAGATAGACTAACTTTGATACCCAAACCTGACAAGGGTATAACAGTAAAATTATAGACCAAATTTGCTCACAAACATACAGATGTAAAATCTTAAAAACTTACAAATGAAATCTAGCAATGACTAAAAGTGATACTATATCATGACCAAGTAAGTTTTATACCAGAAAGCCAAAGCTGGCTTAACATTTGGGAAACCAATCCATTTACTGAGGAAAAAAAGAGAAAAATCATAGGGTCAAAATAGATGCTGAAAATATAATGTATAGATATAAGTGATTAGGGAATTACAAATAAAAGGTGTTATCATCAATCTGATAGAGGGTATCTCCAAAGAAAGCCACAGTTAACATCATGCATAATAGTGAAATAAAATCTTGCCCTCCAAGATCACGACTGAAACAAAGCTGCTTGCTTTTATCACTTGTAATTATCACCACACTTGAGGTCCTTGACACTACAGTAAGCAATAAACAAATAAACAAATAAATCCATGAAGATTGGGGGAAGGGGAGAACTGTCATTATTCATAGGAAACATGATTGTATATAAAAAAAACTGAAAAGAATTTATAACATTACCAGGTATATACCCAAAGGAAAATAAATCATTCTACCACAAAGACACATGCACTCATATGTTCATCACAGCACTATTCACAATAGCAAAGAGGCAGAATCAACCTAAAAGCCCATCAGTAGTGAACGGGACAAATAAAATGTTGTACATATACACACAGCCATAAAAAAGAATATCATTTTTTTGCAGCAACATGAATGCAACTGGACACCATTATCCTAAGCAAATTAACACAGAAACAGAAAACCAAATACTGCGTGTTCTCACAGGGGGGAGCTAAACATTGGGTATATACGCATATAAAGTAGGAAAATTAGACACTGGGGATTACTAGAAGGGAGAGGCAGGGAGAAGAAAAAGGGCTGAAAAACTACCTTTTGGGTACTATGCTCACTACTGGGTGACAGGATTATTCATACCCCAGACCTCAACATCATGCAAAACACTCATGTAACAAACCTGCACACATATAACTCCTGAATCTAAATAAAAATTGAAGAAAAAGGAATTTATAAGAAAACTTCTACAGTTGATAAGTGAGAGAGTTCTTAATAAGAGCCTATATACAATAATCAACTTTATTTCTACACATCTGTAGCAGAAAATTAGAAAATAAATACAATTATTCCATTTTAAATAGCATAAAAATATCCAACAGGCAAGAATAACAATCTAAGAATGAGCAAGATCTCTATAATGAAAACTACAAAACATCACTGAAAAGAATTTAAGACTTAACCAAATTAGAAATAGCGTGTTCATAGACTGAAAAGCAATAACATAAATATTAGCCTGTAAATTCAATGCAGTCCAAATAAATATCCCAGGAGAACTTTGTTAGAAATTGGCAAACTAATGCTAAAATGCAAAGAACACAATATAGTCAAGACAATCCAAAAGTACAAAGATGAGGGACTTATACTCCTAAATACATGTAAGACATGTTGCAAAGCTACCATAATTAATAAGGTGTGGTATTAGAATAAAGACTTTTTTTTAAAAGTGAAATAAAATACAGAACTCAGAAACAAACCAACACATACACAATCACCTATGACAAGTATCAGACAGCAATGTACTGTGCTTGTGGTGTCTTTCTGATAAAATGCTGTAACAGCTGAATATCCAATTGGGAGAAAATGGTATCTAGACCTGCAATTCCTATCATCCAAAAACTGAATTCCAAGCAGATTATAAACTAAATGTAAAGGCAAATAAATATAACTTATAGAATTTTACACTGGAAAATACTTTCATGATCTTGGATGTAAGAAAATGTTTTAATACAGGAAGCCAGAGACTGATAAATTGTGAGAAATTAATATTTAAAAAGGGATTCATTTTTAAAAAGCCATTAAAGGGATAAAAAGGCATACCAGGATGTACAAGAAAATACACTTATCCAAAGAGATGCCCTATCCAGAAAATCTAATAGAAAAATGGCAAGAAACTTAGGGAGATATTTGACAAAAGAGGATATCTAAATGTCCACTAAATGTGAAAAATTTGCTCAACTTCTTTAGTCATCAGAGAGACACAGATTCAAGATATGATATACTAAGCATACTCTAGATTAAAATTTAAAAACACAAAAATACCAAGTACTGGCAAAGATGAGGAACATGTGGAACTTATATGGACAGTTTGTGGGAATGTAAATTGGTAGAACCACTTTGGAAAACTGACATTTTCTACAGAAGTTGAATTTGCACATGCTAGATGACCCAGAAATTCCATTTCTAGATAAATATACCCAACAGAAATGAGTACATCTGAACCATAAGACCTGCAAAAAGAATAGTCACGACAGCATTATTTTTAATATCCCCAAACCAGAAACAACCCAAATGTCTGTCAACAAAAAAATAAATAGTGGTTTATTCATGAGGTGAGATACTTTGAAGAAATGAGAATAAACTACAGCTACATATAACAATATGGATGGATATTATGAACATACTGTTGAGCAAAAGAAACTCGACAAATTAGAGCACTCTATTGATTCTAAGTATACAAAGTTCAAAAATAGGCAAAACTAACCTTCAGTGACAGAAGTCATGGTAATAATTATGTTTGTGGAGTGAGACAATTTGGAACTGAGAGAAGGTGTGAGTGAAGGCTTTTGCAATGATGGTGACATGATATATATTCATCTGGTTGGTGGTTAGAGGAGTGTGGCCACTTTCTGAAAATCAATTGAGCTGCATACAATAGTTCCTCCTTAACCACATTTCACTTTCCATGGTTTCAATTACTCAAAGTCAACCACAGTCTTAAAATAGATGAGTAATTATAAGATATATTGAGAGAAAGACCAGTCACATAACTTTTAATACAGTGTATGTTACCCTTGTTCTATTTTATTATTATTGATAATCTCTTACTGTGCCTAATTTATAAGTTAATCTTTATCATAAGTACACACACACACACACACACACACACATATATATATATATAGAGAGAGAGAGAGAGAAAAAAAACAGTTTAATACTGGGTGCAGTACCATCTGCAGTTTCAGGCATCCACCGGAGGTACTGGAAGCTATCCTCTGAGCATAATGGGAGGGCTACGTGCTCATTATTTGTGTACCTTTCCAGACATATATGCTATTTCCATTAATTATTTTTAAAGCAGAAACTGAAATATTCTTCAAATGACAGAAAGCGGTATGCAGGATTGCAGAAGCACCTTGTAAACTGAGTGGCCACATTTTAGTCAAAATCTTTAGACTAAAGCTACATTGCCTGAAGCCTTGTCCTACGAAACAGACACCGAAGAAAATAGAGATAAGAAACTGCATTAGTGTCAAAAGTAGCATTTAAATGGGGACTGGCTTATTCCACAGAGAATAACAAAAACCTGTTCTCCTAAGCTGATATGACAGGATAAACAGTATCACAGACATTCTGCTCGCAGTAGCTGACTCAACAGCCAAGGCTGACAGATTTACAATAGAGAAATGAATCCTGAGATCAAAAACCATGTGCTCTGTTTGGGGCTTGATGACCTACAGTATACACTGAAACCCTTAAATCAACAGGTTTATGGCATTTATGGTGAACCACTCTGACGGGTCTGCTTCATCAAACAAGCCTTGTCTTGAATCTGAGCTCAGCTAAAAGCTAGGCTATCAAAGGCAAGCATTTACTAACACGGGAGGAAAAATGCTCCATTTCGGTTCAAATGCTTAATAGAAATCTTTCTTGTGCTTTTGGAGTAAAGAAAAAAAATGGCACCAATGTATAGAGATGTTTATAATCTTTAAGACCTATAGTGCTAGAAAAGACTTATTTGGTGATTCCATACCTTCTGCTAATATTACCGTAGTAGAATTCTCAGTATTTGCCTGGGTGGGATCAAATTGACTCAACCGATACTACTTACTTGGGGGAAAATTACATATAGGACTGTATAGATCTATTAAATTTTGATGCTCTAAAATAGTGTCTCTTAAACTATTTTGACTGAAAGCCATGGCTAAGAATTAACACATTAGCACACACACCCACACACATTTTATAACATGGCTCAGTTCACAAACACACTACAAAGTTTTACGAAATACCCATTCTTCCTAGATATTATACAATCAGACCTAGTCTCTTCTATTTTATGTTACTTTGTGATATTTTCTTTCTTACTAATGTTGGTCATAACCAACTGAATTTATTTATGACCCATGAATTGGTTGCAACCCAAAATTTGGAAAAAAAAATTCCTACAAAGAATAAAAAATGTTTAAATGTATGACTAGGCCTAAACTTTTTTTAAAAATTTCACTGATTCTCAAAATTTAGTGAGCATGAGGATCCTCTAGCATGCTTATTGAAAATACAGATTCAACAGATCTGGATTGGGGCCTAGGAATCTGAATTTTTATCAAGTACTCCAAATAAGGCCTATGGAGGTACCTAAAGATGGCAGTTTGAGAAATGCATCCCTAATCCTATCTTCAAATGAGTAAACTGAAGCCTAGAAAGGGGAAATAATTTGCGCAAGAGCACAGTATTTGTTGACTCTTGGGACTAAAACCTAGTCTCTCGACTCCCCTTCCATCTTAGCAGGTAGCCAGAGACCTCCCTAGCTTGTTGTAATCCCTGCTGAGAAACTGATGGTATAAGAACAATAAAATTGAGCATTAGAAAGGAGAAACTAATAGCACTGGATGTCCCTTTTTAGAAATGAACTAGACCCAAACCCAGGACTGAGTACAGGTAGCTGGGAACCCCTTTAAGCACCCAGCCAATATGGCAACAGAAATGCATTTAGTGCAACAAATCATTTTAAAACCTTCCTTTTTATCATCAAACTTCACAGTGTGGCAAAAAATATAATATTCTGGCCTTTCGGATACTCCCCATATCTGAAAAGGCCATTACATCTTTTCCATTGGCTCATTTATTCCAACTGAAACCCTCATTTTCCCACAAGTGCCAACGAAACATGAATATCAACTGACTACCTGTTTTAGGTGATGAGTGTAACACAGTAGTATGGCAGCAATGATTTATTGTGATGCTTGATGCTTATTGAGTATTTGGGTTCCTGGAGTATAACAGTCATTCCTCCTTACCGCAGGGCATTCACACTCACTGCTATCCTGCTGGGGTGCTCTTCCTGATCATAGCCACACGGCTGGCTCCCTGACATATATCCCCCGGTCTCTGTCAATTCATCAGCAAGACCTTTCCTGGCATTCTGTACGAAAGAGCATGCTGGAGTCAGTCTCATGCCAACGCCTTTTTGCAGGACTGCTAGGGCCATATTGCTTTCTGGATACTCTCTGGTTGGACCTGCTTGACACTTGAGACATATTTCTTGAGTCAGTAGATGGACTTGGACTTTAAAAATATTTAATAATAGATCATCATTTTGGAGTTCATACACTCATGACACTAGCCATCTAGTACAGGAGACAGACATTATTCAAACAAACACATGACTAAATGTAAAAACACAATTGGAGTGTGTTATGAAGAGGTGCAAAGTCAGCTTTACCAATGAATGGTGAAAAGGCCTTGCGATGGTTAATTTTATTTGTCAACTTGATGGGCCACAAAGTACTATTTTTTTTTTTTTTTGGAGACAGAGTCTCTCACTGTCACCTGGGCTGGAGTGCAGTGGTGCAATCTTGGCTCACTGCAACCTCTGCCTCTCAGGTTCAAGCGATTCTCCTGTCTCAGCCTCCCGAGTAGCTGGGATTACAGGTGCCCACTACCAAGCCCAGCTAATTTTTTGTATTTTTAGTAGAGACGGGGTTTCACCATGTTGGCCATGCTGGTCTCGAACTCCTGACCTCATGATTCACCCACCTCAGCCTCCCAAAAGTACTGGGAATACAGACGGGAGCCACCGAACCCAG
The DNA here is from genome assembly GCF_028878055.3 of Symphalangus syndactylus. Taxonomy (NCBI): domain Eukaryota; kingdom Metazoa; phylum Chordata; class Mammalia; order Primates; family Hylobatidae; genus Symphalangus; species Symphalangus syndactylus. Next base: position 122,734,336 of record NC_072433.2, read on the forward strand.
CCAGTGCCCAAAGACTTAAGCATCATTCTGGGTGTGTCTGTGAGGGTGTTTCCGGGTGAAACCGACATTTGAATCAGTAGACTGAGTAAAGCAGATGGCCCTCCCCAGTGGGTCTCATTCATCCACCAGGTGGGTCTCATTCATTCACGGAAGGCCTAAATAGAATAAAAAGACTGAGAATCGCTCTGTCTCTGGGCTGGGATATGCATCTTCTGCTGCCTTCTAACTCAGACGGTAACTCATACCATTGGCTTTCCTAGGTCTCCATCTTCTCAACAAGTCTTGAGACTTCTCAGTCTTTATAATGCATGAGTCAAATAATATTATAAAAAAAAAAATATTATAATAGTACAATAAATTTCTTTTTTTGAGACAGGATCTCGCTGTAACCCAGGCTAGAGTGCAGTGGCACTATCATAGCTCACTGCAGCCTGCAATTCATGGGCTCAAGCGATCCTCCTGCCTCAGCCTACCAAGTAGCTAGGACTACAGAAGTATGCCACCATACCCAGCTAATTTATTTCTTTCATCTTTTATAGAGATGGGGTGTATTACTCTGTTTTCATGTTGCTAATAAAGACATACCCAACACAGGGTAATTTATAAAAGAAAAGAAGTTTAAAGGGCTCACAGTTCCACATGGCTGGGGAGGTCTCACAATCATGGTGGAAGGAGAAATGCACGTCTTACATGGCGGCAGCCAAGACAGAATGAGAACCAATGGAAAGGGGAAACCCCTTAAGAAACCATCAGATCACATGAGACTTATTCACTACCACGAGAACAGTATGGGGGAGAATGCCCCCATGATTCAATTGTCTCCCACCAGGTCCCTCCCACAACACATAGGAATTATGGGAGCTACAGTTCAAGATGAGATTTGGGTGGGGGTACAGCCAAACCATATCACAAGGTCTCACTATGTTGCCCAGGCTGGTCTTGAACTCCTGGTTTCAAGCAATGCTCCCACCTTCGTCTTTGAAAGCTCTGTGATTGCAAGCATGAGCCACCATGCCTGGCCCTTATAATGCATTTGTTTACACACTCACACACACACATATATTTATATGTATAAAAAAGTACTTGTTGGTTCTGTTTCCATGCAGAATTCTGGCTAATATGCACCCATTCATGCACATCCTAGCAACAAGAATAGACAGAGAAAGGAGGCACACCTGAAGAGCACCCACTGCTATTTCCCTAAACTGAGAATTCTTTCTGTAGAATAAAGGCCACCTGCTCCTCATTTCAAGTGTTCCTGAGAAAACCCTCCCCTACTTTTTGGGCCTAAGGAAGCCAGGACTCAGCAAGGCAATAAAACATTAAAACTAAAGACAGGCTCTAACTCTCCAGCTATGGAAGAAACCACCTCTGGGGTAGAGCATAGAAAAACCTTACTCCTGGGGTGATTTCTCCTGCCTTTCTGTGGAAATTATCTGCTTCAGTGCTAGCACTGCCACCAGCAAGGAAAATTTGTTCAAATCCATTTGAGTAGAAATACAAGTTAACTAAAATTTCTGATACACTAAATGTGACCTCAAGTCAGATACAATTTATTTCCGAATGCCCACTGCTCTGAATTATTTTTGTCACTCAATCCCTCTATTAGAGAGGGAAATTTATAATAGTGGGACACTGGGTTTTGATTTCCTGACCACGGATATTTTTAAAACTATAATTGCTTTGCTTTCTACATATGTTATTTAGTGTACTTACATATGTTATTTAGTATAGCTATTTAGTATAACTAAGAAAGTTATTACAAAAACAAGCCGTAAGGCTGACACTTAATAAAGAGGTTTCCATTTGAAAAAAAAGCAAAAGTTAATTAAACTAGCAAGTTTTAACCAAACATAATTAGAAGAAAATCAACATGTACTTTCTGAAAATTTTCAGAACATGACCTATTTCACTTTTCTTCAAAAGAAACATTTAATTCAGTCTCTTTATTTTAAATTCAGTTTTTGCCATCAGAATTGTACAGTTTTCCATACAACTACATAGAAATAAAATGACATAGAAATTTCTGCATAGAAACTATATGACCCACATAATGGGTGCATATTAGCCAGAATTCTGCAGAGAAGCAGAACCAAAGTAAGTATATAATGGCCAAGTGCCTCCAAACCAAAATATCAACCTGTCCACACCAGAGTATTCAGCTGAAAACTGCATATTCTCTGAAACTACTGTTTGAAAGACAAACAATTTTAGCAAACCAGTCAATACAAAGGGACTATTACTCTACCTGTTTGCTTTCACTGTATCTGTTAGGGAGCTTGAGGATAAGAGATGGCTACACCTGTACTGCCCAAGACAGTAGCCCTTACTGGACACTTGAAATGTGGCTGGTCTGAACTGAAAGTGCATTAAGTATAAAATGCACACTGGACTCTGAAGACTCATGTGAAAAATACAAGTATTTCATTAATTTTTGCAGATTACACTTTGAAATACCAGTTTTAAGGTATTGAATTAAAATATAATACCAACATAAATTTCCCCTATTTCTTTTTGCTTTATTTTTTCCTACGGCTACTAGAAAATTTAAAATTATACAGGTTGACTTGCATTATATTTCTACTGTACAGCACTAGCCTGAAGCAAAGTGATGGTAGAGTCCCATACATCACAAAAAAGAAATAGGGGATTTCATGGGGGAAAAAAACAAACTTCTGTTGTCATTATTTAAAAATAAAAATTACTGCCCACTAAAATTAGATTCATTCAAATAAACAACTTCAAAGACACAAATGAACTGCATATGAAGGTTGAGCAATGGTAATCCATCAATAAGAATTCTGGGTTTACATCATCACCCCACATGTCATCATCCAAACAAATAAATCAATTAAAAATGGTTATAGAGTGTGAAGTCATCCTCTAAGCCAACCATGAAGCCTCTGTCTCCCTCCAACTGCTCAGAAAGGCACATCATGTGCTCACTTGTATTTACTACTTTAAAAGCATCTGCCGTTATTGTTGGCAGACACAGAGGTGAGCAATAACAACACAACCGACATAGAAAGTAGTGAATCAACAAGACCAATAATGTATCCAAGATGCACTGTGAGGAACAAATATTGACAATGCTAGATGCCATAATACTCTGTGCTGTGGGCACTGCACCCAATAAATGTTGATTCATGAAGTGTGTAGGCAAGTTGCCCATTGCATCTACCTGTCAGCCAGTACATGCTCAATGCACTTACTGCACTATGTTTGCCTGTTTCCTCTATGAGACTAGGAGCTCTGTGCAGAAAGTGTCTATAACTCATTCATTTCTCTCATAGTTTGGACTTTCATTTCAGAATGACAGAAACTAAAGTTAAACTAGATTAACAGAAAAGTGGAGAGGGGTTTATGCATGAGACCCACAGTACTTTAATTTCAGGCATAGCTGCATATCATGACTATGATGACCTCTCAAGGGGCAAGACGGTTGCCAGCAAAACTGGGATTATCTTCCATCCTCTTTACTAACCCCAGGTGTCCCAGAATTTGATTTTTTTTGGCACTGATCTTGTTGCGTGTTTATTTCTGAACCAACTACTGTAGGTCAAGGATATCTGATGTTCTGACTAGACAGTATGTAAAACATGTCACCTCCCCACAGACTGCATGGACTTGAGGAAGAGATGGGGAGGGTAGACCCTTAAGGAAAGCTTCAATGTTATCACATGACTGGAGTAATGAATCCTGGGCAGGCAAAAAAAAAAAAAAAAAAAAAAAAAAAAAAAAAAAAAAAATCAGAGGTGGCCACTGTCATTTTTGAATCCCCACATAAAAGACATACCATTGATGTTCTTCCCAATGGATGAAAAAATGAGAAACATCCAATGTATGATGCATTTCAAACATAGAAATAATTTATCTATTTCTAAATTGCCAGGATAATTATATCTATTTCTAAATTGCCAGGATAATTATATACATTCATGTAACAAATGTTTGAGGGCCTATTATTTGCCAAGGATGATTCCAGCCATGGGAAATACAGCAGTGAATGGCAGAGATAAAGCCTCAGCCCTCATGGAGCTGATATTCAAGGGGGCAGGCAGAAACAAGTGAGTCAAGCACTGGGCAATAAACAATATAAAGAAAATTACAGCAGAGAAGGGGGTTAGGCAGTGATGGGAGTGTCAGGGAAAACCATTCTGGAATGACAGTATTTGCACAGAGAACTGAGGGAAGAAAGAATCAGATGGATACTTGGGGGAAGAGCATTCCAAGTGCAGTCACTGAGGTGGGACATCTGGGGATGTTGAAAGGCAGTGGAGCGCAGTGGAAGAGCTGGGTGGCATGCACAATAATGGAAGTGATAGGAAGTTAGGTCCAAGGGGCTTTGTAGGCCATGGTAAGAAATCTGGATTATATACTGATATGGATGGGCTGTGTCCCCACCCAAATGTCACCTTGAATTATAATAATTCCCACATGTCAAGGGCAGGGCCAGGTGGAGATAACTGAATCATGGGGGTGGTTTTCCCCATACTGTTCTCATGGTAGTGAGTAAGACTCAGGAGATCTGATGGTTTTATAAATGGGAGTTCCCCTGAACAAGCTCTCTTGCCTGCCGCCATGTAAGATGTGCTTTTGCTTCTCCTTTGCCTTCAGCCATGATTGTGAGACCTCCCCAGGCATGTGGAACTGTGAATCCATTAAGCCTCTTTCCTTTATAAATTACCCAGTCTCCGGTATGTCTATTAGCAGCATGAGAACAGACTGATACATATACTATGCTCAATATAAAGCCATTAGCTGGTGGAGAAGAGGAAAATGAAGTCATCTCGCCACTATGAGAAGAACAGACTAAAGGGACAGAAGAGACGAAAGAGTCATTAGAGAAGAAGCTGCTACAGGAATCCAGGTGAGAGATGAGAATGATTTAGAACAGTGATGGCAGCGGTGGTAAGAAGTGGTCAGAATTGGGCACGTTTTTAACTGACCCGTGAGCAATGAAGTTTACAAGGCCTTAAGCATAAGATTACTCGGTATTTATATATCGTGAAGGGCAGAGGCAGTTGCTTACATTGCTTGCCCTTTAAAAATTAATCTCATCACTTATTTGTGTTCCCATGGTCCTTTACACATACCTTAACTATAATATTAATTTTGTTGCAGCATCCTTATGGCATCATTACTGCTCACCCTCACATTGAAATGTCCAGGAATTTAGGAATCAAACTATCATTTTGGTATTCTTATAGTCTGTCATAATGTGAAGACATATAGTAGGCTGAGGAAAATCTTTTAGAAGTGTGAATGGGAGGATAGGTGGGTGGGTGGATAGGCGGGTGGGTGAGTGGGTGTGTGGGTGGATGGATGCGAGAATGGAAGAAGGCATAGAGGGAAAAGAAAAAAGAAATGTCAAGTTGTTAGCTACTGGCAGCTAGAAACACAAGCCCAAGTGACTTTGACTTTGCTTACCTTATATATTTACAAGGATATTGAGAAATTTAGAACATGCTGCTAATTATATAAACGCCAGGGTACTACTCACTGTTAGCTGATGGGTCTATTCAACAGAGGGATGGCAGAGAGAGCTTAAATGATTAGGTCACCTGGTGAGTCTATGCAGATGGGAGAATTAGGTTCCATGTCTTACAATCCAATTGCAAAAGAGCTCTTTGCCTCTTCAAGTATGGCGACTATTTTTAAAAGAACTAAAGTGTAAGTGGCCCAACTACATGCAATAGATAGAAAAACCTAATACACCTTTCCAAGGTTCTCAGGCAAGGGCACACATTCGCAAAACACAGGAAACATCCCTTATTTCATTTTCAGAACAGCTCATCGCTCCTATTCTTATAGGTCAAGAGAATATAGAGGACATTTAACTTTGGTCTTAGGTCAACTGCAAAAGCCTAGAAACAGGATCCACATTTCAAATCTACATCCATGTGGTCAGGCTCCCTTCCTCATAAGAATGCAAGGGCAAATTTTATTATAAATATATCTCTGTTTCTTTAGAGATCCAGTCATTTTCAGGAGTCTGGGTTGTCATGCTGTGAAATTCAAAAGCAAATACACATCTATTAAAATATTCCCAGATGGGCTTTCTGCTGCCATCCAATTGACTCCCAGCTCACACACACCATTCATACGTAGTCTCAGCAGCTAAGTTCCTCAAACATAGATTACCTGAAATCATTATTCATAATGACAATGAAATAAACAGCAGGTTACTCTGAAAAAAATAAAGTCATATAAATGCACTGTGGTAAAGAATACAGTTTGTGATTCTGGTCTATGAGTAGTTCTCAGCTGGGGACAACTGTGCCCCCAGGAAAGATACTAGGCTATGTCTGGAGACATTTTTGGGTGACGTAACTGGGGGTTGCTACTGGAATCTAAAGGGTAGAGAGGCCTGGAATGCTGCTAAACCTCCTAGAATGCACAGACATGCCCTGCACAAGAAAGAATTATCCATCCTAACAAACCAATATGTCTCCAGACAGCTTCCCCCAAGAGAGAATTATCCATCCTAACACATCACGAATGCCCGACTGAGAAACCCTGTGCTAAACATAACAATTTCCTAAGCAATTTTAAATAGTGAATATCTAAGAAAACTTGCTTCTTCTCCTTGGGCTTACTGTCTTACAAGTCACTGACAGGATAATTTAAGATGGCCATGAATCTGACAGGGAAAGGACTAGTTGGTGAACACCTGCCAAAGAGCGGGCACTATAGATATTTTCTGTATTTGTTTTCTATTGCTGCCTAACAAATCACCACAAATTCAGCAGCTTAAAAACACCCAATTATTTGCCGAGTGCAGCAGCTCACGCCTGTAATCCCAGTACTTTGGGAGGTCCAGGCAGGTGGATCACAAGGTCAGGAGTTCGAGACCAGCCTGGCCAACATGGTGAAACCCCGTCTCTACTAAAAATACAAAAATTAGCCAGGCACAGTGACAGGAGCCTGTAATCCCAGCTACTCAGGAGGCTGAGACAGGAGAATTTCTTGAACCCAGGAGGTGGAGATTGCAGTGAGGTGAGATCGTGCCACTGCACTCCAGCCTGGGTGACAGAGCTAGACTCCATCTCAGTGGAAAAAAAAAATCAATTATTAACTCACAAGTGTGCAAGTCTGAAGTGTGGGTACAGTGTGACTGTGTTCTCTGCTTAGGGTCTTCAGGATGTCACCCAGGCTACATTCCTTTCTGGAGGCTCCAAGAAAGAATCCACTGCTAAGCTCACTCAGGCTGTTGGCAGAATTCACCTCCCTCTGGTTGTAGGACTGAAGCCCCCTTTCCCTGCTGTCAGCTAGAGGTCACTCAGCTCTCTGACACCCGCTTCTCACCCCTAGAGCCCCATGCTCCTTATGACATGGCCTCTTCCATCTCCAAAGTCCACAATGGAGAATTTCTCATATGCTAAACCTCTCTAGCTATGAACCTCTCTGACTTCATCTCCTCTCTTTGACCCCTAGACTGAGTCAAATTTAAAGGGATCATGTAATTAGGTCAGACCTACCAGGAAAATCTTCCTATCTTAAAGTTAACCGATTGGCAGTCATGGTTACATCTGCAAAAACTCCTTCCCAGAAATTGAATACTTGGACAAAGTGTCACTACACTGGGAGCCAGCAATTTTGGGGGCTGTCTTAGAAGCTGACCTCACCAGGCACGGTGACTCACGCCTGTAATCTCAGCACTTTGGGAGGCAGGTGAATCATGAGGTCAGGAGTTCGAGACCAGCCTGGCCAACGTGGTGAAACCCCGTCTCTACTAAAAATACAAAAAATTAGCTGGGTATGGTAGCGGCGCCTGTAATCTCAGCTACTTGGGAGGCCAAGGCAGGAGAATTGCTGGAACCCAGGAGGCAGAGGCTGCAGTAGGGCAACATCATGCCACAGTGCGAAACTCAGATAAATAAATAAATTAAAAAAAAAAAAAGACATCGACCTCCTACATTTTAGACACATTATTTCAATTCTCATAACACCCCTTCGAAGCCTTTTTTTTTTTTCATCTCCACTTTACAGACGAGAAAACTAGATTCTCAGACAATTTGATAATTTCCCAAAGGTGGGTGAAGGATACTTGGGAACTGTCTGCATACATGTTGCAATTAGTAAGTCTAATTATTTCAAAATAATATGTCTTCAAAAAGTCATTTCCACGTAACTAGCATTTGAATATACCATCGTGCCATGTTAAATCGTGACGCCACCATGTCTAATATGATTGCATCTCTAAAGCCCGTAACATTTACCTAGCCCAGGGTTTCTCAAACTTAACTGTGCGTTAGGACTACCCTGGGGAGTCTTTAAAATAACACAGACGTTTGGGCCCCGTCCTCAGACATTCTGCTCTAATTGTTCTGGGGTGAGACCTGAGCATAAGCATCTGTGTTTTTTAAAGCTCCGCACACTAAGAATCACTGTTCTAGACTTATGTGCTAGTCATACACTCCAAGGTTAAATATGTAATACTAAACAGACGTTAGTAGTTTCACACACAAAAGAAACTTTTTACAAGGATGGAATTCACCCTACTTCAATGCATTTTACTGGAAAACAATGACAAAAGCAAAACCCTGTGACAAGATGTAGAGATATTCATTAACATATTTAAAGAGTGAAAGTGCACTGTGGTAATATTTTTTTTCCATTATGTCTCTTCACAGCACAAAACAGACGTAGACTCAATAATTAAGGCAGGGAGAAAAAAGACTGCACGCAGTATTTACCCACAGAAAATTAATTTTGGGTAACACTTCATTTACCTCCTAGAAGAGGCAAAGTTAAATAGAAAAAGATGAGGAATTGTAAAATCACAGGGTGAACCATAGACACTAAAAAGTACCCTGTTGTAGCAGAACTTGGTAAATCAGCAGAAAGATAATCTCCTTTTACCAGCTTATCTCAATCCCTTTCAAGTGCCGTCTCTCAAATAAGGGCGTGCACATAGCTGACTTGTAGTAAATTAGTGATGTGCACTATATAATTTATATTCGAAAGCATGCCCCCTTGACTTGTAGTGGTAATAAGGGGCAGATAAAATATTCCCAAGCTCAGCAGCATGAAAAAGCAATCAAAGGAATTCAGCTGAAAACGAAATTCTTAGATACATCAAAAGCATCCCTTCAGGAGAGGTGAGCTTGCTGTCCAGACAGAACACTCTCACCAGACTTGTATTATGGTATTTGAGGGTATTTTGCCCGGTAATTGGATAGAAAACCGTGGGAACGGGCTTTCACGGGAAAAACTTGATGTGACTGAAGAGGAACTCCTGGGTTTGTTCACAGAGACGTGTACAAAGTCCAAGCAAATGTTTTTGGTCACGAAAGCCTTAGCGCTGTCATTAGGTCTGTTTATATTTAGACTTCAGATATTTATCAGTACCACTTTCTCTTAAACTGTTTATTGCTGATGGTGGGAAACCACGCAATTTCACCCACATTTAGGGTCTTCTGGAGAGAACTTTCTAAGCCACTGCCCTAGGCTCATGGAAAACAAGGATGAAATGAGTTCTCAGTAACTTTGCATGTTATACAAGCAAAGTATTAATGATGGTGATACTGCGTGGCTGATGTCAATATCGGCAAGCCATATCTGGCTATAGCTGATGTCCCATATGTATTTGACATGTCAGCTTTTCACAAAGTAGGTCTCTCTCTCCCTACCCTCCTCATAAAATATACAATTGCATGCAACTCAGAAGCGTCATATATCTGCATGTTATTTTCAGCAGCATCACAAAAAAATCCCGGAAATAAACATTAATCAGAAGAAAATAAATACGCAGCAATTAAAAGAATAACATAGATCTACGGGTAGTAATAAAAAAAACCCTCCAAAATATACATTGTTTTTAAGTAATCCCTCTTCCCTCACCAAAAAAGATGTTTGGCTAATGCAATTTATGTATGTTTTAACCACACACACAACTTCCAGAAATAATAAGCTCTGGTTTCATGAAGAGTGTCCAGCCGAAAACTGTGCAGCCCTCAGTTTGCCATGCATCATTCCAGACCTGCTTCTGTGCATTAATGCACAGACCAATCCATAAATAAAAATATGGTTTAGTCTTGTTTGGATACAGAGACAAATTTAATGTGGTCCTCTGAGGCTTGCAGACAGGTGAGAGATCATATAAAGCTCTCAGCCCCACATACTTCTTCTCAGGTATTATGTAGGGTCCGCCTGTGGAGTTATTGCTGAATAAGTCACAGGAGATGCCACGTACCCAAGGAAGTGTTGAAATCTTCACCTCAGGTGGCCACACATGCAGAAGGAAGCCAAGCAGAACCAAGAAGAGCCAAGAGAAAGAGAACAGTGGTGACATCATTGGACAGCTTGGATCTAGCCTTGCTGAAAGGTAGCCAATACTAGTACAAGGGAGGAAGGAAGAGATGCAGGGAGATGGCGAGGGAGGGAAGAAGAGAGGAGGGTGAAAAAAAAAAGAGGAAGGAAGGGAGGGAGAAAGGAAGGAGGCAGGGAGGAATGAAAAGAAGAAAGGAGAGAAAAAAGGAGGGAGAAGGGAAGAAAGGAAAGAAAGGAGGGAGGGATAGAGGAAGGAAAGGATGAATTAGGAAGATTATTCCAGAGCCAAAAAAGTGCATATTTTTTATGCTTAACATAGCCTGAGATGGAGTTTTCTACTTACAACTGAAAGTCTTATAATATATAAACGAGAACGATCTCTACATTTTGATTCACACTAGTCACCCCACTTCCCTCCCTAGAATACCTACCAGATAATGCTAGGCTGTGCATTGACAGTCACACTTAATATGGTGTGATGCATTCCACAAAGCAAAAACAACTCTCCCAGAGAGGTTCAGGCAGTCTCGTTTCCACTGAAGGTCCTGTTCAGACACCTTGAAGACAATGACTCTGAGTCCCCCGTATGTGAAGTTTTTCTTTGCTTTATTAAACTTGAATTCCTAGGCTCTACCAAGGACCTACCGAATTTTCAGAGGTGGGACCTACACGTATTTTTCTTTTCAAGTGCCCAGGTCCTTTTGAGGTGCCTTACTAAAAAAAATCCTACACCTCAGACGTTAACTACTTATAATGTCAGCTCGCAGTTAAATATTCTAAAGGCCTCCCTGTGTATTTTAGCTGAATCTCTTCTCAATGGCTCCAGTGTTAATAGCCAGAGTAGTTAATAAGTATTAACTGTTATGTTTTTATCTAGGCTGAAACTCTTTTCTGCCCGTGGGTTGTAAGAACTGTCAGTAGTCAATTCTGAAAACTCCTTTGCAGAGGAAGGTCTGCAATAATGATAATTAGTACTATATCATTATCACAACTGATATTATTACTATGTGCCAGGTAATGATATTGGCTTTGATAATGATATAGTAATAATATCATTCTAACTATGCACATAGAATATTTTTCTTGCAATTAAGCATCCATAGCCCCCATCAGAGAAGCACTATCATTATCCTCAACTTATCAATGAAGCAATAAAGCGTAGCCAGGATAAAGAGTTTTCCCAGTGTTATGTAGCTAGCAAAGACAAGAGATGGAACTTCAGAGTCTCAGCCCAAAGACATTACACTATGCTGCTTCATCATACATGAATTGATGCAAGTCATTATCTATCTGTTGATACTCCTCTTTCTTTTTCTCTCATTTTATGTCTTCAGTTTATAAAGTAGTGGTTACTTTTCCCTCCCACAAGATCTCCAAACATTCCCGCAAGGAGAATTGCCAGTATCAAAGTGTTCATTTCCTGTTCTGACAGGGTTGAACTTTAAAAGGCCTTAAGGCAAGACAGGGGTGGTAGCTGGTAAAGAGAGAGAAAGAATATGTGTGTGTTTTGGGTGACTTCAATGGCCATTTCCTTCCAAGACCTTCTCCTAGTTCAAATTCAAGACTAATCAAGCATGGAGCTTCCACCGAATACCAAGCTAAACACTCATAAATCTTCACCATCTTATGACAGAAAAAGAGGTACCGTTCCCACTTTACAGATGAGAAAACCAAGGCCCAGAGACATGAAGGAAGCCCAATACTTACAACACAGGACTTGGGGAGCCTGATGCCTTAGTGGTCATACCCAAAAAGGCAGGCAGGCTGGGCGCGGTGGCTCATGCCTGTAATCCCAGCACTTTGGGAGGCCAAGGCAGGCAGATCACCTGAGGTTGGGAGTTCAAGACCAGCCTGACCAACATGCAGAAACCCCATTCCTACTAAAAATACAAAATTAGCCTGACATGGTGGCGCATGCCTGTAATCCCAGCTACTCAGCAGGCTGAGGCAGGAGAATTGCTTGAACCCGTGAGGCGGAAGTTGCAGTGAGCTGAGATCACGCCATTGCACTTCGGCCTGGGCAACAACAGCAAAACTCTGTCTCAAAAAAAAAAAAAAAAAAAAAAAAAAAAAAAAAAAAAAAAAGGCAGGCAGCATAGGTAGGAAGGACTGGCCTTTCAGCCTCCCATGTGAGACCCCTCAAACTGGCCTTAGTCACCTTGGGGTCCTGCTCTCTGGCAAGAACCTTGGCTATTCTTTTTAAAAAGAAGTTTGATCTGGCATTTTGCTTCGAGTTTGTTATGAGCAAATAATTCTCTTCACAAATCATGTCTGAATAGGAGAGAAGCCAAAATAAAATGACAAAAAAAAAAAAAAACAACTTTTTAACCTTTCTTGATGAATTGAGTAATAGCCTAAGAAAACATCACTGATTTCAGTTAGCCTGTCTCACAAAACACGTAAATACAACCCAGTCTAATCCTTAACTTCACGTGATCCTCTCAAGTGACTGAAAAGCTCCAAGGGGGTATATGTAATTCAACAAACCCCTACTAGCTAACAAGGCCCTCCAAAGCAGCTGAGCCTAGCTTCTTGCTGCCCGCCATGGACCAAGGTCATTCAACTTCAGCCCTTTTATGAATGGAAATCAGCTTTGTAAAGACTGTTTGGCAGGCAGTGACCAGCAACAGACAACTCAATGACTGAGCTTTCTGAGTCATAAAATACTTTTGAAAGGGGGAGATCAAAGCATCCCTACCACCTATTGAAATCCAATTGCTTCCAAAGTTCTGCAAGAACCCAGGCTCTCTGGAGAATGTGTCACTGCAGTCGTAGTCTAAAAAAGGCCACCACTAAAAAAAGATACAATGGGGACATTAGGGCAGCCAGCCATGGGGGAGAAATGCCACTTACGGTTTAATTGTTGGGGACAAAGAAAAGAGAAACGAGGGGAAACCGAGTGACAAAATTGGATGATGCATCAGGAATTGAGGCTGGAGGGGGTTCTCATGGCAGCCTTGATCACCGTACATACTCCAGTCAGAGCATCAGATGCAGTGCTAAGGCTGGATGGTAATCAGACACCGGGCAGAAGATCCAAGAGAAACAGCAAAGCAGTCCACTACTCTTGCCAGCTGGGCCTTCACTGAAGTTATTCATCAATGGTAAACTCACCCATGTATTACAAAGCTGGGCAGAAATGCAATATGACTGACAGTTTTTGCACGTCTTTTCAATCAATCTTCACATGAAGAATGGAGCTTGGTTTAGAATTTCTTAAGCAAGGGGTGCATTTCCCCAACCGGAACACATGTCAGGTACAAGTAAAGAAAGTACAAATAATCTCAGACTTAGGAATTGCTCTTTTAGGGTGAACCGCAGAACGCTGGTACATGATGTTGATGGAAGTGTGGTTCAAAAAGAGAAGGAGTGGGCCAGGCATGGTGGCTCACACCTGTAATTCCAGCATTTTGGGAGGTTGAGGCGGGCGGATCACCTGAGGTAAAGAGTTCAAGACCAGCCTGGCCAACATGGTGAAATCCCATTTCTACTAAGAATACCAAAAAGATTAGCCAGGCATGGTGGAGGATGCCTGTAATCCCAGCTGCTTGGGAGGCTGAGGCAGGAGAATCGCTTGAATCTGGGAGACAGAGGTTGCAGTGAGCCAAGATCACTACACTCCAGCCTTGTCAACAGAGCGAGACTCCATATCAAAAACAAACAAAAAAAACGCGGGGTTGGTGGGGAGAAGCAGTCAAATTAGTATGGAAATCCTACCTCTTGGCACTTCACAATGCATATTAGTGTATTAAAAGGTGTGAAATATGTTAAAGACGTTTGTTTAGCTTCCTTTAAACCTCTAAATTTTCCCTAACTTGTATGACCATAAAGCACTTATTCCTGGAGCATCTCTTAACAGTTAAAAATTAATACATAATATTATAGTATCTCTTTTGGGGAACCATTGCATTGATGTTTTTCATGTCACCACCAAACTGTGAAGAGATGCTCCTTGGGAAAAAAAAAAAATTCATTGACCAAAGAAGTTACAGAAACTCTAGGTATAAACAGAGTTAAACAGGTGTCTTTAATATAAGACATTTCTGACTTGTCAATATGCTAATATGCATTGTACAGCTCAGAGAGGTTGCATTTTGGCAATAACTTGACCAGCTCCCCACTTTTCTAAAACCATACTCTGTAAACTCCTTGTTTCAGGGTTGAGTCACAGCTTGGTTCACAATAAAAATAGCAATTTCCAGGTCTAAAAGTATTGCTTCATCCTCTGCCCTAGACTGTAAGCTCTACGACCTGGGTCTAACATCCACCTTGTTGGTAAGCTTCATCCACCATGCTCTCAACAGTGCCTGACACACTAGAGGATAATAGTTGTCGAATGAAAAGAGGATGGGCTGGGGTGTGGTGGCTCAAGCCTGGTAATCCCAGCACTTTGGGAGGCTGAGGCAGGAAGATTGTTTGATCCCAGAAGTTCGAGGCCAGCCTGGGCAACAGGGCAAAACCTCACCTCTACAAAAATTGGCTGGGTGTGGTGGTACATGCCTGTAGTCCCAGCTACTTTGGGGCCTGAGTTGGAAGGATTGCTTAAGCTTGGGAAGTTGAAGCTCCAGTCAGCCATGAATATACCACTGTACTGAAGCCTAGATGACAAAGACCCTGTCTCTAAAAAAAAAAAATAAAAAATAAAAAATGATGAGTTAATGTGTCTAACAAGTTCCAAAAATACAAGCATTTTCACTAAGTGGTTCTCAGATATTCGTACGCATCAGAATCATCTAGAGAATTAAAAATACACTTTCCTGTGTCCAGCCTCCCTAAGCTTCTGTTGTAGACAAAGGAATTCACATTTCCAGC
This sequence comes from Symphalangus syndactylus, assembly GCF_028878055.3. Lineage (NCBI taxonomy): Eukaryota > Metazoa > Chordata > Mammalia > Primates > Hylobatidae > Symphalangus > Symphalangus syndactylus. The sequence goes on from NC_072433.2 coordinate 122,749,423, forward strand.
CCTTCAAGTGAAGCTAATCATAATTGATCACACTCTGATAACCACTGTCCTGACAAAAAGGATCACTAAGACAGACTATTTTTGAGCAGTAAAATTTCTTAGATCTCTTAGTACATAGGAAGAAACATGCAAGTTTGTTCTGTTGGAAGACAAAATTAAGAAATACAGGTAAAATTTTTAAGACTGTGGTTCAACAGCAAAATGAAGAGTCTCCACCAATGTCATGGCTTGCTGGATGTAATGACTTTCTCATCCCTGTGCTAGTCAGAGAGAGGCTGGATATAGCAGAAAGGACAGACATGGCAGATCACCATTAGATTAGGTTAATCTGTACCTCTGAGATTCTGGGACAAAGGCTGCAAATCCTGGTACTTCACAGATTATAAGGCCACCTGGTATAGAAGACAGGGGTGACTTTTTCTAGGTTGCATATATAAAAGCATTCAAAATTTTTAAAACAATCATCTCTAAACATAACAGTAGGCAGTATTTACTCAGGGAAGTGTGCAACCCGTTTCATGAATTATTCCAAGTAAGTAACAACTACCTCAATTCTGGAATAAAGTGAGACCTCTGAGTTGGCAGGGCAGATGGGTTCATTTTAAGAAATTATTACAAATATTTCAAACAGGTTAATTCTGAATTATTAAGGCAAATTCTCTGCTAGGAAAATTTTAGCTGGAGTAGGTATGCATGCATGCCTGCTTATATGTATGTATGTACATATGTATTCACTATCATAACCATTCCACCATTTTTCACTTTCTTCCAGGACTTCTCTAGCGGTCAAGATAATGGCAGATTCCTATTAGTACTTGGTCAAATCATTTAAAGGTGACACTGCTTTCCTAATATACACTGCATGCACACTACAAAATTGCTACCACATCCAAAAGGATCCTAAGGCCAGTGGTCTGGCCCCACTCAGAGAAACGCTGATATATAAACTTCAGGTGAAGAAGTTTCATCTCCCAGTCTCATTTATCTATTCTCAGTCTCTATACTAATAGAAGAAGAGTAGCTGTCTCTCCTGGCATGTTAACTCAATGAGTCTCTCCAACAAGCCTGTTAAAGGCTTGTTCCTTTTCTGAACTCTTGAATCATCTACAATTCTGAATCCATTACTATAGTTGCTAATTAACTTTAGAGGAGTTATGAACCCCTGATTAGCCAAAGAAGCTGAGCAATGTCTCTAAGAAAATGTAAACGAAAAGATGCCTTCAATTTCCTTAACCATCAGAACAATGCAAACTACACGCATAATGTGGTACTACTTCACACCTATCAATCAGAACAGCTAAAATGGAAAAATAGGCAATATCAAGTCTTCATGAGGATTTGGAGCAACTGGAACTCTCATACACTGGGGATGAGAGTTTAAATTAGTACAATCACTTTGAAAAGCTGCTTGTCAGTACTCATTAAAGCTGAACATACACAGGTTGAGTACCCCAATCCAAAAATTTGAAATCTGAAATGCTCCAAAATCTGAAACTTTTGAGTACTGTTATGACACTCAAAGAAAATGCTTGCTGGAGCATTTCAGATTTTTGCATTAGAGATGCTCAATCAGAATATATTCTGCAAATATTCCAAAATCCTCCCCAAATTGAAAATCCACAACACTTCTGGTCTCAAACATTTCAGATAAGGAATAACTCAATTTATACATACTCTATGACTCAACAACGTTATTCTTAGGCATGTGTCCAACAGAATGTGTCCATAAGTTCATCAAAATGCATATACAAGAATGTTCACTCATAACAGCCCCAAACTGCTAGTGGGGGTGTAAATTAGTTCAACCATTGTGGAAAGCAGTATGGCAATTTTTCAAAGAGCTAAAAGCAGAACTACCATTCAATCCAGCAATCCCATTACTAGGTATGAGAGGAACATAAACCATTCTACCATAAAGACACACGCATGTGAATGTTTATTGCTGCACTATTCACAATAGCAAAGACATAGAATCGACCTAAATGCCCATCAGTGACAGACTGGATAAAGAAAATGTGGTACATATACACCATGGAACACTATGGAGCCATAAAAATAAACGAGATCAGGTCTTTTACAGGAACATGGATGGAGAGGAAGGCTATTACCATTTGCAAACTAACGCAGGAACAGAAATTCAAATCCCACGTTCTCATTTATAAGTGGGAGCTAAATGATGAGAACTCAGGAACACAAAGAAGCGAACAACAGACACTGGGGTCTACTTGGAGGTGGAGGGTGGGAGAAGAGAGAGGAACAGAAGAGATAACCATTGGGTATTGGGCTTAATATCTGGGTGATGAAATAATCTGTACAACAAACCCTTCTGACATTAGTTCACCTACGTGACAAACCTTCACTTGTACCCCTGAACCTAAAAGTTTTTAAAAAATGGACAAAAACATTGTGAAATCTTCATACAGAAAAATTTTGATTCTACTCATGTGAAATTTTGATAATATTAATCTATTACTATGAGATTATTAATTTGAGACAATTGATCAGATTTCCCATCACTCACAGAGTGAAGCCCTGAGAGTGCTACACATGAGGAGGCTAAGTTTTGCTGAAAATAGAACACCTATAGAGCAATTATTCCCTGCCAGGAACTGCTATAGCACTTTCCACGTAAGAAGTCATTGAATCCCCACTGCCCTGTAATGTAAACGCTTGTTATTCCCACCTTAGAAATAAAGAAACTAAGGCATAGTTAACTCTACTTAACATAGAGTTAAACAATTTGCCTAAGGTCCTATAAGTAAATGCTGGTTTGAGAATTAGAACCTGGGCAGACTGCTTTTAACTACTGGTATGTGGAATGGGATAGTTTAAGCCGCTATGGTGGGTTGTGTAAACTCCTCCTTTAGGATACTGGGATAGACAGAAGAAAGAGAAATACAGAGGGGAGGCTAAATAAAGAGTAGGAGATGTGCCACAACAAAACAAACAAACAAGATATAGTCATGTGCACAAGATATAGTCATGTGTGCACACACAGGGGCATGTAACCATGTTGTAATATATAGGTCAATGGTGAGCCATGTTCATCATTTTAAATGGACCAAAGAAAGAATACCATGATTGTGGTTGTAATGAAAGGTTTTAGCTAAATTTCAGGCCATAACAGGGGGAAAAAAATTAAAAAGTAACTGAAAGTTTCAACTAACAAAGAACATGGGAGTCCCCATTCACCCGCACCCAAGCCACCCCTCTTGCTTTGTGCCATGATGTACCATGTACATTATTCACTACATCCTCACTTGGGCTTTCTCACATTTTCCTTCTTCTGGCCATGCCAGAGCATAATCGCCATGTGTCTCAACACACACAAACTCTTCTGTCAATTCAAGACACTTCCCAATCACAACACAGAAGGAAATCCACTCAGAACAACATTTACCGCCTCATATATTTGATTGAATCGTGAGAAGAGTATCATTTACATTGATATTCTTGGCCTGGTGCTCAGCAGATGAGGATTACATAGGGAGGAAATAACACTTGTCCCAAATGCTTTTAAAAGGTTCTGCTTCCCTGGATGCCACATTTAATCCTGCCAGCCCAGGAACAGTGCACATCACATTCTAAAAGGATGTCTTACGTGAGCAGGACACCAGCAACAGATTAGTTCAAAGAAGACAAAAGGCCTCCCTTCAGCAAAGTGAAGGTTGATCTTACCAGGGCTGCTGAATGCAATTTCGCATTGAAATACAGTTTTCCCATTTCAAAGCCATGTAGACGCATGCAGCTTGTTAGATTTATAGAATGGCTGGTCTCCCGGGACATTACAAAGCGAATGGCATCCATCAAGTTAATTTCCTTGGGGATCATCTCAAACATGGAGAATGAAAAGTCCCAGACCATTAAACATCAAAAGAATGTTCTAAATGGTAATTAAAGTTCTATTATATTTTCTTTTTCTGGGAGCAGATTAGATTAATTCAATTGAGAATATTAGAAGTATCAAGGCTGACAGTGTGAATGTGTGGAGTTGGCTGGAAGAGCACTTATGCTGCAGACATCTGTTCATTCAAGTTACACAAAACACGAAAGAGGGAGCTCAACTCAGACTGGGGTGTACTTACCAAGCCAGCACACGTAGACACAGCGACAGAGGAGGAGCTGTCATTTCTGATAAAGCCCTGATAGAAGCATTGCTGCACCTCGGGTTTCTGAGTCTCCGAAGCACCATCTTTTCCAAGTACCTGGACAATAAAATGACTGCTCAAAATCGCCGAGGGCTTAAGTTCTAAGTGCAGTTCCTGTCCAAATGCTGAAAATCGGTAGTGCAGGGAGCTTCTGGCATTCTGCGCCGATCGCTTTTTCCTGCCGTTGTGCAAAATGTCATGTGAAATATATGACCCAGCTGAGTCTACTTCTACTGGCGTGACAAAGACGTAATCTGCAATGGGAAAAGTTTAGCTGTCAGCACCCAGAGCCCACAATTCCAAATGGTCACTTTCCAGCAAGCTGGCAAAGAGCAATACAACGCTCAAAGATATCTTTGTTCCTGTTGCCTTGCACCTAGATCAAATATAATTCAGAGGAGCACAGGAAGCAGAAGACCTGTCTCTACAACTAACTCTGCCACAGTCATTTCTACAGGTGCCCGAAAGCCAAGCACAATTTTGATGAATTTCATGGATGTCTATGGAAAAATGTAACACCTCTCACTGTCTGGAGAGAGATTTAGAACATTCTTTTGATGTTTAATGGTCTGGGCCTTTTATAATATTGGCCACAGAACCATTCATATATATAAAATTTAATTTTTTGGAAGATAAAGTTAATAAACATAAAACTACAAAATCGGGAATTTTTCTTCAAGGAGGTTAATTTCTCTGTGCTTAAACTGAATCGGGAGCATTTTGGCAGAGGCAGAGTTTACATTTCAAGTCCTAACTCACAGTATGGGGTAGCTTCAGATGATATTTCAGTTCATTAACAAGCAACAGCATTTTCATATTTCCAATATTATTTATGTGTGATAAGAAAACTCTGGCACTTGTATCACCCTTAGCATTTTACTGTGAGCTTTCACAGGGATGATCCCATTTAATTGTAAGCATAAAATACAGTGCATGCATAAAAATGCCTCAAAACTGTCAGAACCCTCCTATATAGTCTGATGTATAAAATTGCTCAGGCATGTTGGTGGGGGAGTGGCAGATCAGGGGACACCTGGAAAGGCATGTTTAAAAATACCTTTACCATTGCTCCCTAGAGCAGCACTAATTGCTGACTGTTCCAAAGAGGGGGAGCTAAAATACAATTTGCTATTTGAAAAGCAAAGCCAGCACACTGTTTTCTTTCAGCAAACATTGAAGCTGAAAAGCATCATCCCACAAAATGATTTGGAATATGCCCTCTGCGCATTAAAAAACAGTCTGCATTTCCACTTTCGAGGCATAGAATGGGAAACCACTTTGGAAAGTGTTTAGAAAGATGTTGAATAATGATGATGTATGTTTGAGTCACTTGGGTCCCCAGTTACTGGAGGAAGAAAAGGAAGAGAAATTTCTCTTTTCCCTAAACAGTCAACAACCTTCCCCATCCTCCAATAAAAAAACAACTAAGGAATAGTGGAGCCCCTGTAGCTAGCAAAGATCAACGAGTGATGGCCTAATTAGGCTCACATTAAAAAAGAATTCTCCTCAATAGACAATAATTTTCTTCTGTTTATGAACCATCTGTGACTTATTCCTTGGGCAGCTTTCATTTTTATATTTTTTATGTCCTCCCACTCCTGTTTTTCTTCTTGACTCCCTCCTTTAACTAAAAATGCTGTATAACTGACACACATATTTTACAATAATGGGGGGAAAAGTTTTCCCCTTCTCTTAACCTTGAAAATCTGAGCCAGACATACAATATTTTTCTTCTCTTAAAAATCTGATATATTGCTTTAAAGGGATGTGGCTCTTGATTAAGTACAAGTTCTTAGAGAAACTCTACCTTCTCCTTCTGTCAAACTAAAACTTAATTATGAAAAAGATTCCTGACATATGCAGCAAGTTTGTTTCTCACCTTCTTGTCCCAAATCATCTGAAACTCTGCCTGCTCTTACTTGGAAGGCTCTGTAGGAACGTTATCCAGCCAGCCTTCTATGGAACCAGCCATCAAGCGGCCCCTGACACCTGCTACCAGCTTGTTTCCAAGGGGAGAATAACAGGCTGTTGGTTACATTCAGTCCTTGACGGAAGAAGGGCAGTCAGCGTCCCCTGTAAAGAGTGATCTCTGATTGATCACTTCAGGAGCTGAGTAAGGGTGAGGTCCGCACAAGGTGGTGGCTGGGTCGGACGTGGCCTCCAGCCATCTGATCCTGATATAAGAATGAGGGGGTGGTTTTAGAAACTGCAGCCTGTTTGGACAAAAGGTGAATCCCTTCTCCACGACTCCATCCTGCCCCACTCCCCATTCCCCTGACAAGAAAAGGAGATAACATTGCACAATTAAAAATGACAGAATTCTAAAGAATCCAGGTTGAACTGTAAGGTTTTGCTGGACACCTTGCGTCAGGAATCAGCTGTTCTCCTGTAGCTGATGGGAAACAACACAAGGATTTCCCTCTGGGCTCCACTGGGAAGTTAATAAATGATCGAAGTGAGGGATTTTCTGGAAGTTTGTGGCTGGGGAACGACAGAAAAGATAAAGGACTCAGAGACCTCAAGTCACCTGCTTTCCTCTCTCTAAAAGCAGCCTTGGGCATCCGTAAAACAAGGGAAGCAGAAAGGAAAGAAAAAGAGATAGAAAAGGAACAGAAGTGGAGAGAAAAATGAGGAAAGATGGAGTGAGGAAAGAGGCTCTCATTCTTTCATCTCCCACTAAGAATTAGCTTCCCCCATCAAGAGCTAGGAGAGGGAGGAAATAAGTAATTCCTTAGTTAATGTCCACTTCCCTTCGAATTTCTCACTGCAGTTAAGATTTTTTTTTTTTCTTGTTCTTCGTAACAAGCCACCTGTGAAGGAGGGAGAGTATTTGCTTTTATGTGACTTGCAGCTCCGGGCACTGATTCTTTTGATAAGTCCAGTCCTTGCCAACCTTCCCCCCTCTCCAAACAGGAACCATTTCCAAGACAACGCACACCTGCCAGGTTAGGGGGTGCGCTTTTCCATCTTTTCTCTCTTTGGGGGAAGGAAGGGCCAACGTGCTGCGAAAGGCCCTTCTTGGGAGTAGGGGGCAAATACGAACCATCATTTAATCCGCTGGCGCCGCTGCTGCTGTCACTGGTTAAGGCCGCGGCGACCGACGCACAGCAGAGGCAGCACAGCTGGAGCGCCTGCAAGAGAAAAGGTGACATCGCGCGTGAGGGACGCGGCGGGGCTGGCGTCGGGCGCCCCCTGCCACCCGCTCTCGGAGCTCCGCTCGGCGGCACCTGCCTTGGCCACGCTCCCCAGTCCCGCCGGGCCCCTCCGCGGGCCCGAACCCGCAGCCGGGAGGGCACACGCGAGCAGGAGGGCGCACTCCATGGTCAGGTGGGGACGCGGCGGCTGCGGGTGGCCAGACGCGGCAGGCGGAGCGCACGGGCGGCGTGCATTCTTTCCGCGGCCCCGGAGCTCGGCGCCCCAGGTGCGGCTCCAGGTGAGAGCCGCCGCCCTTCACATCGCAGCGGGGGCGCGCTGGGACCTCCTCTCCTCCGGCCGCCTGCGCGCCCTCCCTTCTCCCGGCGCGGGCCTGCCAAGCTGCAGTTTGCCGCACCCCAGAGGGTGCGGGGGGCTCCCTAGGCCAGGACTGGAGCGCAAACGGCTGGGAGACTCTGTCGGTGTCTGCCCGCCCGTCTGTGCGTCTGTCTGTGTCGGTGTGAGCGTCTGAGGCTACCGGGAAGGCAGCGCCAGCTGGCTCCCCCAGCGCGCCGGAGTCGAGCGCCCGCCTCTCCACCGCGCGGTGATTGGCGACCAGCGGCTCCCGGGCTCGTCCGAGCCCCCGGGCTGGTGCAAGGGCGTGGGATTCCCAGCTCCAGCTCCGAGGGAGGGGGCGAAGGGGGCGGGGAGGCTGGGTGGGAGTGATGGGGAGGGAGGGACCGACCGCCGTGAGAAGGAGGGGAGCGCCCAGGGTCAGGCTTGGAAAACGTAATTTAAGCGCACTGGGAGATGAGTTCAGGAGAGGAAAGGCTCAGGTGAGTGGCGCGACTTTTTCGCTGCCGGTGCAGACTTCTCATTTTCAACTCTTCTGGCAAAGAGTCAAGATAGCGTCCTCAACACCTCCTAAGTGCTGGGAGCTATCCCCTGCTGTATCGCATTTGCCTCAGGCCCTACCTTTTTCAGGTGGGAATTGTTAATTCCTTGATGAAGATGAGGAAAAGGAGGCTCAGATGCGCACAAGATAACCTAGCTTCCCAGAGTCAGCAAATCTGAGGCAGCCCGGAGGACCAGAACAATGAGCCTGTCACTGTCTGCAGCATGTAAAAACTCATGGCACGCGGGGGCCTCCCTCTTCTCCCGGATCTCTCTCTCTCTCTCTCTCCTCCATGTGACCGTGCTTCCCACTCTTCGAGATTGAATCTTGGCCCCAGATACCCAAACCCACAGAAATCAATTATAACAAACAGCGCACGCCATCACCAGGGATGTGCATCCAGTTTGCTGTGTGCCTGTTCATTTACTCAAGACATTTATTTGATCCTTTGATCCCTGTTTGCAGAGGTGAACAAAATACATTCTCACGGGCCAGTGGAAACGAATCTGATTGGATAGCTCGACAACAGTAATAGAAACAAAATGAACACAAATACTAAAAAGGAAAAGAATAGTCTCCTAAATTAGATGGCAGCAGAATCTAATTTAGATGGGGGGGATAAGATGTATGTGTACGTATATATATATATATATATATATATATATATATATACGTACACACACACATATATATATACACACATACATACACGTGCAAGGTATCTGTTAGGGGCTGACACTTAAAATAAGGCCAGAGAGAGTGGATCGGTTTTATAAGGGAAGATGGGAGTAGGATCTTGAATGTTAGGACAGGCGGCACAGCATAAGTGAAGGTCTCAACTTAGTTAAGTGATTGCCACGTGAAAAGTGTTACAGGCCAGAGGAAGAAGCAAACACAGCAGTTGCTGGGTCAGCTGGACCTTGTAAGCTGGGGCGAAGCATGTTGGAAACCATTAGATTTTAATGAATGTGGAGGAGGCAACATCATGTCCAATAATAAAAAAATGTGAATCATTTTTTGAGCGAGTGTAGGGATTGGACGCACTGAGGCAGGGCCATAGAGAAACAAACCAGGCAGCTGTGGCTGGCATGAAGGGGCACAATAACAGTGTCTTGCTTGGACCAGGGTAGTGGTAGTGGAGGTAGATGTATTACTCCGCTCAGTCCTGTGGGTACTGAAGTAGTTAACTTGAGGTCCATTTCAAGCCTCGATTAAGTGATAGCTCAATACACATAGTCGGTTTTATGGAATGCAGCTGGGAAGAGGTAAACCCAGGCTGTGGCAGCAGAGAAGGTGATGTGTCTGCCTCAGGAACATGAAGCTAGGCCTCACAGAACATCAGGGCTAAACAAATCCCTTGGGTTTCCCTACTTAATCTGTTTAAGCTCTGTGGCCCCTGTTTTATAATCTGTAAAATAGGAATCAACATGCTACATCAAAAGGATAGCCTGAGGGGTAAGTGAATATATTTTTAGGGGCACTTTATAAGTGGACTTTAAGAAGTGATGGCGTATTTCTGTTATTCCATACATCCTGTGTCAAACTTGAATGTACATCAAAATCACCTGTAATGCTAGCTTAAAAATGCAGATTTCCAGGCCATGAAGCACTGTGATTCTGACTTCATGGATTTGGCGTCGGACCCAAGGGTGCATTTGTAGTAAGCACTTGTGGGTGATTCAGACACAGGTGACTTAAGTGCTTCATATGATTCCATGAAGAACTGGACACAAGAGGAAGCTGGACATCAAAGACATGCCGTAAAACACTGCTGGAGGTCACATCACCAAGCAACGGACTGAATAAAACAGGAGAATGGGATTGACAGCACTGTCAGCGACATCATCGGGTGAACACTGACGGAAACTGGAGGGTGAAGGGCTTGTCCACACTCAGCTAAAAATAACCATGGCCCTGATTTGTGTCCCTCCATTAAGATACATTTGCATGAAATGTCCATATTTTTCTGGTCCTCCTCTTTTAGGGCTAATAATATAGGTTGCTCGCCATGATCAGGGCTGAAGTCTTGGAGAGCAACCCTAACTATGCTCTATGCTCAACTGTGGAGTTCCTCAACCTCAGCAGTACTGAGATTTGGGCTGGATAATCATTTGTGGTAGGGGCTATCATCCTGTGCCTTATAAATATAGGATGTTTAGCAACATCTCTGGCCTCTACTCCACTAAGTGCCAGTAGCAGCCCCCAAAAGTCAACAAAATGTTGTGAGATTTCCAAATGTTTCCTGGTGGGTAAAATTCCCCTAGGCGAGAACCTGGATAAATAGTACAGATTCCCAGTCCTATTCTGTGCTATTTTTTGTTGAATGCCCATTTCTTTGAGAGACTAGAGGGCACCTCTTGAACCTAATGTAAGTGGTTTATCCTTAACTGATTTTACAGCTCTTCTTCCATACCCCAGTCAATCTTTGCTCTCCACAGATTCAAGTCCTCCATGATTGGGCACAGAAACTGAGACTCATTTCTTGCATAGTTCTAGACCTAGAAGATAAAAACTTGCAGTTCCATTCATTTGTAGATGTCTAGTCTCTTTTTTAGGGCTGATAAATACTTGCAAAGCCATAACTTCTGGGATGATTTTATATGTAGTTTTCCAGGAACTGGCCCTGCAATATGTATAAATTGTCTCTAGATGGTGACAGAGAATCATGAGCCCATGCTCCAGTCTTGAAATTGCAAACTGCAAAGTAGCTTTTAAGTTACTTGGGAATGTCAGTTTTACCTGATTTTAAAATGATAAATCTAGGACACTACAATGGCTATCTGAAGTTTGTAATAAACCAGTGGGGATATGGGGGGCAGAGCTCATCGCTGATGTGTTGTATTCTGTCAGACGTAGTCCAGAATATGCCATGTAACAGACATTCATAAATGTTTGTAAGAGGGGCAGCGGGAGGGAGGGAGGGAGGAATGGGGGGGAAATTTGAGATACAGAGATCACACTGTTTCACTCTTAACCACGAAAAATATTCCTCCTTTCTCTTCCTTTAAAATCAATGGTACAGCTCTAGGCATTGGTTTTCTTTTTCTACTGACATAAGCTTTTTTTTTTTTTTTTTTTGCTAAATAACATTAAGATACGTGCCTCCTCCTAGACATATCAAAAAATAAATGGCAAATCACGTTGCTTACTCACTTTCCTTTGTCCCTGGATTCACTAAGATGCAAACATCCTTTCCATGGAAAGTAAGAAACATGTACTGCCTCTCCCGGTACAGCTTACTTTCTGTGCTATGACTGACTGACTCCTTATTTGCTCCTTTCCTTTTCCGTCAGCGAGTAGCGGGAAATTCTTCCTCCTCTAGCTGCTCAAAGCTGCATCAAACAGTGGGCTGGGTTTTACTGAACGGGTGTCCGGTACTTTCCTGTAGAAAACATTTTGATGTCCAAAGAGATAGATGTCTATAGTCACACATCTAAACCTAGAAGAGGGTAAAATAGAACACAAGGCTTAACTTATTTCAACACAGTAGCCAAAAGGAAAAGAGAGAGATGGAAATGGATTTACCTCCTTGAAGGCCTAAGACCTAAGGGCTACTTTCTGGTCAGTGTCTCAGAAATGCAGTGCTGTTAGCAACCCAGACCTCAAAAACAATGGGGAGAAGGAGAGAGAGGAGGTGAAAAAGAACAGAGCAGCAGGTCCTAACTGTTTTCCTCCTAGAGATAACCATCCAGAAAGATAAAGAGTTTATTTTGCCACACAGAGAATGAAATTCAAACAAGTGACAGGCAATAAACTTCTATTTACTTATTAGCAACAATACAGGAAGCAAACCCCTTAGTTTAAATAGTTTTGTAAATAGATCCGTCATCACACACAATTTAGCAATTACCAACTGTTCTCCTTCACCTGCTATTTATTCTTCTACTTAACTTTCTGAGGACGTTGGTATCCATTTCTTCCCTTTAAAACCTGTGCTTGTCTGACTTATCTATATGATAAGGTTCTCTCTGTTCATCTCATTTTCTCTGTTTCTTCGTACTCTGACTGCATGGGCTTGCTTTCCTTGGTCTATTTTTAGTCCTTTCCCAAGCCCTGCTATTAAAAGTAGCATGCTTGCCAGAGGCTGAAGAGGTAGAATTAGAACTAGACTACTAATTTCCACAAGCGAACTGGAGGCCAAGTTCTGACCTCTCTGCGCAGTGAAGAGTGGAATATATTCTTTGCAAAAGCTCTAGAAAATATCAGGCTGCCTAAGAAGGGCAAATAACTTTTGTTTACATGGAGTATTTTCTCCTTTTCCACTATCATGAGCCCATCATGAACAAGCTCAGACGTCTGCCCCAACAATTCTCAAACTCTCATCTCTAACACCATCTTGGCCCCACTAAGCCTTTCTCCTGGAACAGCAAGGATTGGGAACTACTGCTAATCGAGAACACCCAGAATATGGTTAGAAATATACATTCTTGGGCATCCCTATAAGTACTTCCATTAAGTGGGTCAGGATTTCTGATATAACTAAATATTATCACAAACCAATAATTATGACCCATGGTACTTGCACTTGAGTACCAGCAACACCTCCTAGTCAATAGGACTTAAAGCTTTTGCGATGCTTTTGACTCACTTCTTATTCACGGAGGAAGCAAAATATAGCAGAAAGAATAAAGGGATTTAAACCTGGAGTTGTTGGCTGTCCTCCTGAGCTGCAAAAAGAAAATACAGATAAAAGTAGAAAAGAAATAGGAAAATAACACAAGTTCCAGTCTGAGGCCAATATTTCTGTCTCTTCTCCTTTGATACTTGAAATCACCACCAGTTAAGCCAAGAAATCTTTCTCCAACCCTATTTCCCCCTGTATATTAGTCTGTGTTGCATTTCTGTTTCTTTCAATGAAAGTTGTCTTAGCACTTTTACTATGTGATGTTAAACATGAAATCTTAGCATGCCCATCTCTAACACAGGGGAGCAATCCCTACCTCACGTCTATTTATTTTCATGAGGACTAAATAAGGCAACATAGGTGAAATGTCTAATGCAAATACTCAACCACTAGTGCTCAATGAATGGTAGGGTTCTTCCTCTTTCTTAACTTTCCTTTGATTCTTATTCCTGTAGCCGATCCCTTCCTAAGGCTGTGAACTCTTGTGTAGAGGTGAATACTTCAGTTTGAGCCCTGATATTGCCCATTTGATTTCAGAATGGCAATTCCCAGAAACAGTGACTGGGTGAGCATTAGAAAATGATGTTCCCTTTTGCATAGGCACAAAAAACGTGACCAAAAGTTGGAAGCTATGAAAATTAGGACAAGAGCAGCCCTCTGGGCTAATAAAGTCTTGTGGGGACAGAATGAAGAAGCCTAAGACCTACTGGATTTCATTTTAGCTCACCTCAAGGCAGGATACAGCCATTCATCATGCCCAGCATGGGTTGCAATCTCCTTAGCCCTTTTCTTTTTTTTTTGAGACAGAGTTTCACTTTGTCACCCAGGTTGGAGTGTAGTGGCCCCATCTCAGCTCACTGCAACCTCTGCCTCTCAGGTTCAAGCAATTCTCATGCCTCAGCCTCCTGAGTAGCTGGGATTACAGACACCCACCATCACGCCCAGCTGATTTTTTGTATTTTAGTAGAAATTGGGTTTCACCATGTTGCCCAGGCTGGTCTCAAACTTCTGAGCTCAGGCAGTATGCCCGTCTCAGCCTCCCAAAGTGCTAGGATTACAGGCATGAGCTACTGCACCCAGCCAGGCCTTTTCTCATCTTAGATTGGGGAACTAAATAGGAGCAAAGATTCATTCTACCTACTTCTACGAACTGCATTACAATTTCTAAGCCATCAATTCTGCTTTTTTCTTCCATTTAATAATCATCCTTTCCATGAACTCACACTGTCTCCGGGGGCTCTTTCAAAAGGCTTGGCTGTGAAGGTGAAGGTAAGTACATTATATCCTTCGTCAATTAACCTGCATTCTCAACAACCTGCAATCTGGCTTCTGCCTCCAGTCATATGTTCTTCTAAATAAAAGTGCAATAAAGTTTATGAGTAAATGAATAGAAATAGAGAGATGTAGACCTTTCTCCTTTCACTCAGAGAGAACCATTAAAAATGCTAGAGAAAGAGAACCCATACTAATCTTTAAATCGTTGCAGCGTTTGAAACTAATGACCACTGCCTCTTTTTTAAAACCCTCTTACCTCCATAGCTTCCATGTCATTACCTTGTCCTGTTTTTCTGAGTTCCCCCACCCGTCTTTTTTTAAATTTTTACTAATAAATTTTTTTTCACCTTTTTATCTCTTAAATATTGGGCTTCAGACTTTGGTCCTTGTCCTTCATTTTTTTTCATAAGGTAATCTCCTCTATTCCTGAGCAATCAGGGCCCATCTGATCTGCTGATGAGTCCCAGGTCTATTATTTCAGCCCGAAATTCTATCCCAAGCTCTAGACACTTATTTCCAACCACTTACAGGGCATTTGTAACTAAATGCGTTCGGAGGCACCTTAAACTTGACAAGGCACCAAGCATAGGTCATCGGCTATTCTCCATATGCCCAGAATCCCAAACTGGGAAGCTTGGGAGTCATCCTAGGATATGGGAGGTGTAAGGAGTCACCTAATCTTGCTTTCTCAATGACTCTGTTCCTCTCCATACTTGTTGCAATTACCTTATTTCTGGCCATTAGCATCTGCCACCCTTAAAGACTCAACAAAGGAAGTATCTCATTCAGGCAGACTTCCCTGACCGCCCTGGCTGAGCTAGGCTGGATTAAGCACACCTCCAAGGGTCCCCATAATAACCCACCATTCCCGCATGGTCTCTGTCATAAAAATGAGACAGTACAATAGAGGCCATGACCGCCAGCCCAACTAATACTGCTGTGTCAGCTGTTTAGAGCAGGGAGATGTCATTGTCATCTTCGTTTCTAATACTAAGGGCTAGCGCATACATGCTTGATGATATGTTAAACTGAAACCTCATTGCGCAGAAGGAAAACAATCCAGGCTGTTGAAACAGGCACTTTGAACCACCCCCTAAGCCAACCCCAACTATGGAATCTTACTGCTATTCCTGCACCCCATAATGGAGAACTTCCATGACCAAGTAGGTTCCATACCTGCCTGTCAACTATGTCCAGATATTTTATTTGTTTTTATTCCTTCCCTCATTCCCCAGTTTTTTCCTCATTTTCATTCCGTCTCTCACTCTCCAATACACAGTGGTTTCTTTTTCTCCTTCCCTTTTAAACTAAACTGTACATTGTTGTTGTTCAAATAAGTCTAAGTGCCATGAGACTTACCCTCACCTATTTAGCCATACAATTCCCCACCTCAGCAGATGTTCTCAACCTTGGTGCTTATTGAGCAAGTCCTGCCCCCGGAGATACTGAGTTAATGGGTCTGAATGCACATTGGAATTCTTTTTAAAGCCCTCTGGCTCCAGGTGAATATAAGAGCCAGCCAAATGAGAACCAACCATCATCTAGCCTCTCTGCGATCAGCGGGTAGTCCGCAGACCAGCAACAGCAGCGTCACCTGGGAGCATATTAGATATGCAAAGACTCAGGTGACCTACTGCTTCCCGCATTGGAGCCAGCCCCCCAGGTGAGTGTATGCACACATTAATGTCTGAGAAATGCTGTTGTAGACTCACACAGAAACTTGACACTAACAGGATGCACTGGAAGAGTCCCCTGCCCTCAGTAACCTTCAGTTTCCCTGTCTACATGATGGTGAAAATAATAGTGCTGTCTCACATGGATGTGGGCATCATGATCATCAGGTGAAATGCCACATTAAGCATTCGTTAAGTAGTAGCCTTGTTACCATTCTCTCTGTCTCCTTTATCCCTCCGCCCAATGTGGTGGGGGTGGAGCAGAGCAAGTACACTGTTTACTCCTAGGACGCGGGCTATGGGATCCCATGAAACACAGCTAATAGGAGGCTTGCAGATGCTGCATTCACACCCAAATTAAACATTTCCCATTATAAGCAAACAAACAGGTTGCAGGTCCCTTGACTTTCTGCATCACCCAAAACACCCACCACGATATGGCCTCTGGACACCCTGTCTACCCAGTTACGCAGTCACCATCCTGCTGAGAGTGCTGTGTGAGGCTGCACCCTATTACACAGGCAATTTGTTTCCAAGAGCTGCGTAGTGACTTGGCCCCCACCACGTGTGAGACTGGTGTTTCCACAAGACTGCAAGGCACAATTTCAAGAGGCAGATCATTTAAAACTAATTATTGGAACTCAACTGGCTTTTACAAGGAATTAATTTAAGGAATCCAAGGTGCCAGAGGGAGAACAGTAGAAGAGATGGAGTGGGGAGGGACGTGTGTCTTATTTTTAAAACAGTCTGGGAGCTATTTAGAGAGGTCGCAAACATAAGGGTTGTGTCCAGGGAGCAACCTAGTACTTTATATTGCTCTCTTTCTGCAGAGTCCCACCGTCCCCTGTGATGGGATGGGGTGTCTCGCGTTTTACATTGTTCCCGAGAGGAGAGGAGCCTTTTGGAAAAGTCTGAAAAGCTAACATTGAACTGAGACATAACAGCAGCCTTGGGACATCAGAGCCTGCTTGTACCTGCTCTGCAGTATTGGATGTTTTTATGTGCACTACATTAAGAGCTTCCATCTCTCTGGACAAAGGGGAGAAGCGCTTCCATGGTGGGTGGCCCCAATTAAACCCTGTGCCTAGTGAGTTTCCGCCCAGGCTGACTGGAAGTCAGCCAGGGCTGATTAGAGAGCAGGTACCTCAAATGGCCCAGCACGGCCATAATGAAATAGCCCTGGAAACTTGCTAAATGACATAGAGGAAAATCATTACAATTGAAATGCATCCCTCCCCCTTACCCTCTCTAACATAAAGAAACACTTCAGAATTGCCTAAATATTGCTTTGCCCAGTGAGTTAACTGTATAGTAAATGAAAGATCTCTCACAAACACACAGCTTAGAGCATGCTGCTTTAATTATGAAATGTTCATTTTGTTTAAAAGCACATAAAGAAGACAAAAACAGAATAAAGAGGAAACAAAAGCAACTTTCCCCTACTCCACCCCTAAAAAACAAATAAATTGTCACATACACTATATAATTGACTAGTAGGCTTAATATGAAAGGATTTTAGATATTTCTTCGCTTAAAATAGTAATAAATATTTGCTTTTTATGACAAAATCAATACAAGCTCTTCTTGAAAACATTGAAAAACACAGAAAAGTATAATGAGAGAATAAGAATGGCTCAGGTGCTGTGGCTCATGCCTGTAATCCTACCCCTGTGGGAGGCCAAGGCAGGAGGATCCCTTGAGCCCAGGAGTTTGAGACCAGCCTGGGCAGCATAGTGAGACCCTGTCTCTTTTTTTAAGTTGAGATGGAGTTTCGCTCTTGTTGCCCAGGCTGGAGTGCAATGGTGCAATCTTGGCTCAGCACAACCTCCACCTCTCAGGTTCAAGCAATTCTCCTGCCTCAGTCTCCCGAGTAGCTAGGATTACAGGCATGCACCACCATGCCCAGCTAATTTTGTATTTTTAGTAGAGACAGGATTTCTCCATGTTGGTCAGGCTGGTCTCGAACTCCCAACCTCAGGTGATCTGCCCACCTCGGCCTCCTAAAGTGCTGGGATTATAGGAGTGAGCCACCGCACCTAGCCTCTGTCTGTTAAAAAAAAAAAAAAAGTAACTCCACAGCCATTCATCCACCCAGTATAAATAACCAGAGTGAACATGATGTGGTATATCTTCCTTCTGTAAACAGTGTTTTACACAGTTGAGAATGCATTGCATATACTTTTGTGTTCTACCTTGACTAGTACTATATATGGAATATGTTGCAGATATTAAGATTCCCTGAACAATTATCATTAATGGCTGGGACATAATCCATTAAAGAAGTGTAATGTAAGGCACTTAGCAAAAATTTGGATGTCCCTTTGTCATGGGGCTTCTAAGCTATGATAAGCAGGAGCAACATCTGCACCATATAATGGGGAAGGGAAATGGGGACTCATGTTCCATAGGGTCCCCAATCCTTCAATCCTCCACCAATACCGTAAGGGGGTTATTACTCATCCATTTTAATAGATAAGGAAACTGGGGCTCATTGATAGGTGAGATCACTGGCTGAGGTCACAGAGCAAGGAGGCAGAGCCAGGATGATGACCTAGGGCTATCAGATTCTTTTTTCATCTTTGTTCCTCATCCATGTGTAGACACAGAACAGTGTAGTCAAAAGCGCATGGTTTTGGAGTCCAGGTATGATTTGTCTTATACCTTGCAAATGTGAGGTGCCCGATAAACACCTGTTGCTTAAATGCTTTTTATTCTAATTAAAATTTTATGCATGCTATCACTCACAAACCTGGTGATTGCACCTGCTAAATGTTACATTTGGAAGGCCCTATCTTTTCACAAGCACTACAGTTTAGAATTCAGCTTTACCTATGAAGGGTATCTTAAGTTTCATTGATAATGTAGAACCAGGAAAATGGAGGCAAGACAAGGAATGACTATGTCTCGGGAAGTTCCATTGTAGGGGAGAGATACCCTAGTTTGGTTTAGAAATGAAGAGTGATGATAACGATTAAACGTACTCTCCTTAATTGATTGCTTCCCAGGAATGGGGCTAAACACATTACCATTTAAGGAAAATAAGTATCAAAGTAGTTTTCTAATCTGGAAAATGAAAGCAAGACTGTCTAATGTGAAAAGAAGTAATTACCAGCTGACATAATTTGGATAAGAGGCAATGGTAGAATTTGAAACTAGGTCTGAGTCTGTTGTATTCTAGAAACACATGCTAGGTTCATCTCCCCATTCTTTACTGGGTTACCTGAGGCATTGGACCAGTAGGTGTGAACCACCCCCAGTCATGCCAGCAGTCATCTCAGGATTCTAGGTAGGAAGAAAAGCCTCTTGTACTCCGGGAGCCTGCCAACAGATGTCTGTATAGCCATCCCTGAAGGTTTGACCAGAAAATACCTCAGCTGGAAATTGGTTTGGAAGTCATCCCTAATAGTCAGAATTACGTGAAAAAACTACCTTCACAGTTCACATGGGCTATCGTCATTGCCAGTCACAAGCCTGACCCAAAATGGCATGTATATGCTTAAATTCCAGGGAAAAGGAGTTAAAGGAGGCAGAAATCAAGACATGCCATGGGAAGGACAAAATTTACAAAGGAAAAAAAAACCTTAGAGAGCAAAAATCAAAGCCAACAACCATCAAAGGGATGTAACACAATGTAAAATAAACCATTAATAGTGTGTGAAAAGGTAGCATGGAGTAATATACGTTAGTATGCATTAAATCGGAATAGCTAACTCCTTTGACCCTTACAACAGCCCTCTGAGACGGGTAACATAAATATGTAAATGATTGTTGATAAACTCCAGGCTAGAGCACAGAGTGCAGTCTCCTTGAATCTCATGTTTTGTTTGTTTGTTTGTTTGTTTTTTAAGACAGGGTCTCACTCCAGTTGCCCAGGCTAGAGTGTAGTGGTGCAATCTTGGCTCACTGTAGCCTGAACCTCCCAGGTTTAGGTGATTCTCCCATCTCAGCTGAATCTTTTTTTTTTTTATTCCGTCTATATAAGCCAGGTGACAGCTTATATGTCCCTTGAAATGTGAACACCATCGATGTAATCCCTAAATCTCATGTAGTGTAGGAAGTCTAGCATCCTCGCCAGGACTTGAGTGACTACCTAGGGATCTGCTTCCTCATGTTAACCCACCCTTAACTCTCCACTGTTCTGTCCTCTGTCCTACATCAACCCAGACATAGAAGGTAGCTCCTTTAGTTTGTCCCAAACCACTTAAGGAAGGCATGCACGTATGTGTGTGCATGCACGCATGTGTTTGGCAGTTGTTAAATTTTGAAAACTCACACTGGTTTTATTTTATTTTGGTAAAATACACATCACATAAAACTGACCATCTTAGACATTTGAAAGTGTAGAATTCAGTGACATTAAGTGCATTCATGACGTTGGGCAGCCATCCCCACCACAGAATAAGGTTTACATCACACAGGTGGAAACCAACTTAAAATGAGTATTAGATATCCCGTGTCTTACAAGTCAACTGACCACCCACCATGATTCTTGAGTCTCTGTATTCCCCCAGAGACTCCCCTTCCTCTCCCTTTTCCCTATTTTATGTGCGGAACTATTTAGCCTCCATCCCAATCAGTTCCAGACCTATCTGAGCATATCAAATAACTCAATAGTGTGCTCTGAAGAAATAAAAGATTGCTAATTCCTTTCCTCATTCCTCAGTAGAACAGAATAACTGACAGAGGGCACCTCAGCCCCCCATTCTGCTTGCCCATTTCCCCCAAGTGAACAGCAGCTGAGAAGAGATGAATTACTTCATGGCTGTGAAGGGTGTCATTTCCCTCAGAAGGCAGAAATGTTAATCATCAGCTTCAGCTTAACACAAAAAATTGCTGGTGTTGTCAATTTCTAAAATGTGAAAGCTGGAATCCATTCTCTCCACCATGGAGCTGGAGTGAAACCAAGCCCAGTCTTCTCAAAATGGGTTCAGATTGACCCAGTGGGTCTATTTCTAAATGTAACCAATGAAAGGTCAATTCTATAGGTCATAATTTGAGGAGCACTCAATTTGGCATCAGCCTGAGCTCAGATTTCTTCATGGGAAGCCTTCCAAACCATTCCTAACTTCTCCAGTATGGATTTATAAACCTTCCCTCTGCTCTTTGAACATCCATAGCGCTCTTCGAACTCTGTCATAGGACATAGAAAATTAAACCAAAAATTAAAATAAAGTAGAATGACTTCTCTGCTGGACTTTGAGACTCTGAGATCCAGGAGCTATGTACACACTATCTTTAATGGTGGTTCTTTACTGGGGACATTCTCCACCCAAGGAACGTATGGAAATGTCTGGAGACATTATTGATGATCACAGCTAGGCTGGGGGTTGTTGTTGGGATATCGTGTGCAGAGATCAAGGATGCTGCTCAACCTTCTGCACTTCACAGGACAAAACCCCCACAAGAAAAAGTTACTTGGTTCAAAGTGTCAATAATGCCAAGATAGAGAAACTTTAATACTTAAGGTTTTTCACTTCGTAAATATTAAGTACTATGTATGTGTCACATCTTGTGCTAAGGGATGGAAATACCTTGTGCCTAGTGTTTTTTTTCCCCCTCTCCAAGACACTTGAGAATATTCAACTCTTGCTCTGTTGCCCAGGCTGGAATGCAGTAGTGTGATCTCAGCTCACTGCAACCTCCACCTCCTGGGTGCAAGCAATTCTTGTGCCTCAGCCACCAAAGTAGCTGGGATTACAGGCATGCATCATAACACCCAGCTGATTTTTGTATTTTTGGTAGAGACAGGGTTTCACCATGTTGGCCATGCTGGTCTCAAGCTCTGGCCTCAAGTGACTGGCCTGCCTCGGCCTCCCAAAATGCTGGGATTACAGGCATGAGCCACCATGCCCACCCATGTTTTCTTACTGTAATTATTTTTGTGATAATTATAGTAAATACCAGGTAAGCATTAAAAAGATGTAGCCTCCTACGTTAACTCCACATATACAATATTAATTTATATAATCTTTACAATCACTCTACAGTGTTACTGTCTACTTCTCCACTCACTCTTCCTTTTTAAACAAATGGTAGAGAGTAAGCTCAGAATGATTGGGTAACTTTCCCAAGGCAACACATTTGATTTATGTTTCCTTGATTCATAACCACTACATACAATTGCCTGCCAGGTTAAAAGCAACTGGGAATCATACTATCTGTGTCAGAGGGCTGTTAAAAAGATTATTTGTGCTATCTTGTTTGGTGTATTTAATGACCCCAACACTGTAGCTGATTTAGAGATGCCAGATGGTCACTTGAGGTGAGTGATAAGGAAGTTTAAAAAGCAGCCATGATTGCAGGGGATTTAGAAGCCAAATTATTCCCCAGGGATGATGAAACTTTCTTGAAGACGCTCTGCAGGAGAGTGAGCATGTTTTTGTTGGACAGAGGCAACCTTGATGAATGGAAGAAAACAGAGCAAGAATCCTGGTAGATGATGTTGATGAGACCCTGGATCAATTGACAAAATAATTTCTTAGAATCTCTATCCACCTCTTTTCAGTAAATGTTTCTATATCTTCACACAAGTAAAGGATGTTCTGTGCCCTCTCATATTACCAGGATTAAACATGCAAGGATCTTAGGGAAAATGTCTACAAGAAGAAGTGGGGAAGGAGCTGGAAAGGCTGGGAAACTCGTCAGATCATAATGTGGGTGGGCATGACCCCAGGTGAAGGAGAGAGGGAAAAAATGGAAATGGGTACATTGAGCCATAGACTTAGACTCAACTTACTCTTAGACTTCAAACTCAACTTAGACATCCGTGCAGTAGAAGGAAGGTTCTAGAAGCCACAGAAAAGGACTCAAGCCACAGTCAGCCATTAGAGGAGTCCTGTGTCTCCTAGAAATGTGTCTGCCTGGCTGGATGCAGTGGCCCATGCCTGTAATCTCAGCACTTTGGGAGGCAGAGGTGGGCGGATCACTTGAGGTCAGAAATTTGAGACCAGCCTGGCCAGTGTGGTAAAACTCTGTCTCTATTAAAAATACAAAAAATTAGCCAAGCATGGTGGCAGGCACCTGTAATCCCAACTACTCGGGAGGATGAGGCAGGAGAATCACTTGAACCCAGGAGACAGAGGTTGCAGTGAGCCGAGACTGGACCACTGCACTCCAGCCTGGGCAACAGAGTGAGACTCCATTTCAAAAAAAAAAAATAAGAAAGAAATGGGTCTGCCTTAGTAACTCTGCTACACACACTCACGGCTCACTGGCTAGGGGCCACCCACTAGAAGTGTGGCCTGTGCCCTTGGTCAATTACCCACCCCGTAGTTGAATGTTTATGAGGCACATCTTCATGGCCACCACACCAGGCACTTTTAAATGTTGGATAAAACAAGCACAAATCCTCTGCTTTCAATTCAACTAGACATGCATGTACTCAAACACATGCCCTCTGGGCAAACAGCACATCACCTGCCTGCCCTCTGAGTTGCACCTGAGTCCCACTTTGTAGAATTAGCTTAAAACCAGTGAGCTCAACAGCTTTCAGGACGTGTTATAAATGCCCCTCTCTGTACAGTTGATCTTCTTCCATTCCACCCCACTCCCCGCCAAAAATGTCCTATTATTTTGTTTTGTTTGATATTAAAACCTGGATCTCAGTGTTGATTGTCTGGCCCTCCTGTTTCTTTCTGCAGCCACTAGTCCTGAGATAATAAGCTATAAACACTGTAATCATGTGTAAACAATAACCTCTCTGAGGTGAGCTCCAAGCAAACAAGGCAGTCCAGTAGCCTTCTCATGTCCTGACGGTCCTGCCTATCCTCCTTACAGCAGCACAGATGATGGAAGGAGCCAGCCTGAGCTGCTGGACCCTGGCCAGCCAGCTGGGAGTCCTCTGGCAGGACCTGAAATAGTGATGGAGTGGGCTGCTGCAGGTGAGGGACTTTCACGGTCCTACCTGAGTGCTTCATAGGTGGCCACAGGGCACTTGACTCAGATCCAAGAGAGGCACCTGGCTCCACGCTGGCACAGTGCCAGTTTCAGAGGGTAAAGCTTACCCTGAATGATAGTGTCTCGACTCAGTTCATGTTTTATTGTTATGTGTCTCTTTAAAATTAATTCCTCAGTGAAAGACATTTGAAACCTAAGCCTCCTCATTCTCCCTCCCCATTTTATTTTCAGTTGCAGGCACTCGTCCCTGTTGAGAATCAGGAGAATTACTGTTCAGCAAATTGCTGCTGGAAACTGGATTCCTGAGCAGTGCCAGGCACAATTGTGGAAATACTGAAGCTTCTCCTAGGTCTAGAAACTACCAAGGAAAGGGCAGACCTGTCCATTTCCTGGAGCATCCAAGGCTGTGACTAGTGTGGTGATGAGGAAGTGGTGATTTCTCAAAAATGTAGGAACACAGAGATGTAGGAACTGACTCTCGAAACTCCATATGGACTAGTACAGTCGTTCTGAAAGTGTGGTTCCCAGACCAGCAGCATCAGCATCACCAGGAAACTCATTAAACTTGCAGAGTTTTGAGACATTCAGTCCACACCTTCTGAATCAGGAACTCTGGGGGTGGGACCCAGTGCTCTGTTTTAACAAGTTCAGCAGGGGGTTGTGATCACCACTGAAGTTTGAGAATCCCTGCTCTAGAGACAAAGGTGGTGCTTCTTGTTGTTCACAAGTAAGTAGAACACAAACATTTGCTTACTTATAGAATAATCCTATCATGCTGCTATAATTTGGATGTTTGTCCCCCAGATCTCATGTTGAAAATTGATCCCCAGTATTGGAGATGGGGCTTATTGGGAGGTGTGTTGGTCATGGGGGTGGATCCCTCGTGAATGTCTTGGTGCCCTTCTCATGGTAATGAGAGTTCTTACTCTCTTAGTTCCTGCAAGAGCTGATTATTAGAAAGACTATCCCCTCACTCATCTTTGTCTCCTCTCTCTTCACGAGATCTCTGCACATACCAGTCCCCCTTCCCCTTCCACCATGAGTGGAAACAGCCTGAGGCTCTCACTAGAAGCAGATGCTGGTGCCATGCTGTTTGTACAGCCTGCAGAAGCACGAGCCAAATGAACTTTTCTTTATAAAGCAGCAGTTCCCAACCTTTTTGACACTAGGGACCAGTTTTTCTACAGATTAGAATTTCTACAGATTAGATTTCTACAGATCTGTAGTTTTTCTACAGATTAGGGGCGGGTTGAGGGTTTTGGGATGATTCAAGTGCATTACATTTGTTGTACACTTTATTTCTATTACTATTACATTGTAACATATAATGAAATAATTATACAATTCGCCATAATGTAGAATCAATGGGAGCCCTGAGCTTCTTTTCCTGCAACTAGACTGCTCCATCTGGGGACGATAGGAGACAGTGACCAATCAGGCATTAGATTCTCTTAAGGAGTGTACGACCTTTCCCTTACATCCACAGTTCGCAATACAGTTTGCGTTCCTATGAGAATCTAATACCGCTGCTTATCTGACAGGAGGCAGAGCTCAGGTGGTAATGAGAGCGATGGGGAGTCACTGTAAATACAGATGAAGCTTCACTCACCCACTGCTCACCTCTTGCTGTGTGGCCCAGTTCCTAACAGATCACAGACAGGTACTGATCCATGGCCCGGGGGTTAGGGACCCCTGTTATAAAGTACCCAGCCTTGAGTATTCCTTTATAGCAACACAAACAGACTAAGACACACAATGTATTTGTCTAAATACTTATTGAACTATTACTATGTACTAGGATCTATGTTAGGCATAGGAGGATGTAATGGTAGATAAAAACAGATATGATTCTTGTTCTCGTGAGCTTACCTTTTAGTCAAGAGAACTGATATTAAATAAACACACAAATAAATACATAAGTACTAATTATTTAAGGTGCTTTGAATAAAATAAAGTTCCTTTATTTTTTTTTTTTCCTTTTTTAAGACAGAGTCTCACTCTGTCTCCCAAGTTGGAATGCAGTGGCAGGATTTTGGCTCACTGCAGCTTCTGCCTCCTAGATTCAAGCGATTTTCATGACTCAGCCTCCTGAGTAGCTGGGATTACAGGCATGCGCCATCTTGCACAGCTAATTTTTGTATTTTTAGTGAAGACGAGGTTTCACCATGTTGGCCAGGATGGTCTTGAACTCCTAACCTCAAGTGATCCACCTGCCTTGGCCTCCCAAAGTGCTGGGATTACAGGCATGAGCCACCACACCCAGCCTAAAATAAAGTTTCTTAAATAGCAATACCAAAAGACCTGATCCAGTATGCAAGATTAAGGAAAACTTCAGTGTGGAAATTATACTTAAGTTGAGATATAAAGGAAGCATAGAAATTACACTGGTAAAATTTGGAATGGAGGTGGCTTTTTCAGGCAAAGAGAACAGCACATGCTAAGACCTTGCATCTGGGTGAAAATGTCTCACTCAACTGACAAGATTGGGGTAGCCAAAGTACAGGAATCAAAGGGCATAGAATTATGAGACAGGACGATAAAAAGATACTTGGAATCATGTTTAAAAAGTTTTGTTGTTTTTTTTGTTTGTTTGTTTTTTTGAGACAGAGTCTCACTCTGTCGCCCAGGCTAGAATGCAGTGGTGTGATCTTGGCTCCCTGCAACCTCCCCCTCCTGGATTCAAGCAATTCTCTTGCCTCAGCCTCCTGGTAGCTGGGATTACAGGTGTGCATCGCCACGCCCAGCTAATTTTTGTGTTTTTAGTAGAGACGGGGTTTCACCACATTGGTTAGGATGGTCTCGAACTCCTGACCTCATGATCTGCCTGCCTCAGCCTCCCAAAGTGCTGGGATTACAGGCGTGAGCCACCGTGCCTGGCCACCACTGGAGAGTTTGAAGATGGGGGAGGGGCAATGGGAGCAAATGGCATTTGGAAAAATCCCATTCTGGTTGATGCATGGAGAATGGATTGGAAGAGGACTGTTAGGAGGGCATTGCAGTTGTTCAGGCCAGAGATGAGATAGGGGAGATCAGCATAGTGGAGGGGGAGATTCAAGACATCGAAGGAATTACAAGGTCTCGGGAAGAGTCTATCACAGGTCCCAGGTGAGAGTGACAAAGGTGACAAGGATGGGTCTCATTTCTGGCTTGCATGCCTGGAGGAATGGGGAAACTATTCAATGAGGTAACATCTCTGAAAAGTGTCAGGTTTGGGACAGGGTGGGTGGTGAGACACACAGAGTCAAGTTTTTAAAATGTTGAGTTTTAGCGGCCCTTGAGATTTAAAGATGTAAGATTAGAATAGGATCTCAGAGAAAAGGTTTGGGCTGAAGATATCAAAATGTGGCGTGACTCACACAGCTAAGTCTCGGGGTTGAAGCTAACAAAGAAAGTCTAAAGTGAGAAGACAACAGGTCTCAGGATCAACCTGCAGGGACTTCAGTACCTGTGACTCATGTGTAGCAGGAGCGCAATAAAATTTTTTTATAATAACATGAAGAAGAAAGAAGAAAAGGATAGAAAAGGATGAAAAAATAAGAGTGAAGCAGACTGTATTGGATTCAAGGTCTGGCTCTGCCTTCTCAACAAGTTTCTTATTCCTCCAAGCCTCAGTTCCCTGTCTGTAAAATGGAAAGAAGGTGGTTCATATCTCATGTATGTACCATGAGGATTAAATAATGTAATATTTGACACATAGCAAATGCTCAGTGAACTTAGCAATTATTACTCTGTGGATGGCACAGGGCAGGCTCTTAATGTTATTTATGGGAGTCATGAATGAAGAAATCATTGGTTGAATAAATGATATCTACGTCCTTTCTCATATAATGCTTTTTTCTGAAATCCCATTTGTATTAAGAGTAATGGAGTCAGGGTGGAGTAGAGAGCGTATGTTTGAATTATGCATTTCATGCAGTAACCTGGGGCATGAATTTTAAGCCTCTATCTCATTGAAGAAATGGGAAACATTAAGGCATGATTTTTTTTTTAAAAGACAGATTAGACAATATGTGTTGTGTTTCTTTTCTCTAGGGAAGTAAAAGCAACCCTGTATCACCCTGTGTTACACATCTCAGGATGGATTTTGCAATTTCTCCACTGATCTTTTTCACCCTGCCTGCACTTACCATTTTTAAAAGTCCATATTACTTTGAGAGACCTCATCTCTCAGAGCTATCATCTCCCTATGCACTTTTACAATACAGTTAGAGAGGCAAAAAATATCAGAAGTTGTAAGAGACACCAACATGACTGGACAAATGAGGTGTTTCTAGGAGGTTGGAAGTAACCTTGAACTCATACATTCTGGTTTATGTGAACCCAGCAAAAGTAAGAGCGTCCTTTCATTGCAGACACTTGGGTCCATCAGCCTAACCAGCCTTCTCTTTAAATTAACATTTTAATTAGCATCAGACATCTGTATGGATTAAAAAAGAAATAATGAGAGTGATCTGAGAGCTATTGTCATTGTATTTTATTGAGTGCCTATCCATTTAATGGCTGAAATGTAACAATTTTAAAAACCAGGGTTGTTACTAGAAAACAAACGTAAAGAACAATTGATGACACTATTGCATCTTTGGATAAAAATAAATATTTTCTTAGGATTGATTCAAGGAATTTCACTTTCTCTTTGCTTAACCCTCTGAGAACATGGGAGTGGCATGTCATAAATGTCATCTCTTAAACAATGACTTGAAGATTAACACCAAGGTGTCCCCAGTCAACAGTCATGAGTTGACTCTACTTTGGAGGAAGTCACGGAACCAAGGATATTGCCTGAAATCTCATAAATTTAAAACGATAATACTAACGAATAATGCAATCTGACAGTATTTATAATGGGTCCAAAATCTCAGTATAGAGATAGCATGCACCATCATTCTGAAATATGCTTCTCTTCACATGTTAACCACTGTGAGAAAGAACGTATTGTGTGACTAATAGCATCTTAGGAAAATGATGATAATGAGAACAAACAATAACTAGAATTTATTGGCTGCTTACATTGTGTGCTGGGAACCATGCTAAGCCTTTTTTATGCAGTAGCCATTTAATCCATTTTTCAAACAGTAATTCTACAGGGAAGGTACTGTTGCTCTCCTCATTTTATGGAGAAAGAAACTGAGGTACAAAAAGATCAGATAATCCAAGGCCACTAACCCAAGGCCAGTAGACCAGTGAATGATGAAACCGAGATTAACAAAAAGGCTTGTATGACTGCACACTAAGCTCTCTTCACATGAACTGGGGGGCAGTTTTCTAAGTCCCTCCCTCTAGCCAACAAATAACTCTTCCTCCTGGTTAAAAAAAATAGTAACGGAAGATCATATAGTTAGATATATACACATTTTGTGAATTTGAAAGAAAATAGGAATAGCGTTGAATCCATACATTGCTTTGGGCAGTATGGCCATTTTCAGGATATTGATTCTTCCTATCCATGAGCATGGATTCTTTTTCCATCTGTTTGTGTCCTCTCTTATTTCCTTGAGCAGTGGTTTGCAGCTCTCTTTGAAGAGGTCCTTCACCTGCCTTGTTAGCTGTATTCCTAGGCATTTTGTTCTCTTTGTTGCAATTGTGAATGATTGGGCTCTCTGCTTGTCTGTTGTTGCTGTATAGGAATGCTTGTGATTTCTGCACATTGATCTTGAATCCTGAGAATTTGCTGAAGTTGCTCATCAGCTTAAGAAGCTTTTAATGTTAGGTATCATTACTATTGGTGTTGTTAAGAAATAAGAAAAACAATGGGAATTTTCAAAAAAGAAAAAAACTAGAATAGCAGAAATTTTGGAAACCGAGTCCAAGGGGTTGTGTGCCGACCTCAGTTTTGTTTGTTTTGCCAAATACCACCTGAACTATTTACTTCTATTTATGTAACTTACATTACTTATATTTATGATTCACTTTGCAAACTTTAAAATGATTTTATCTAATGTGACTATAAGAACAGTCTAAAGCATCAAACTATTACAGTTTTTAAAAATTCTGTGTGCCCCCAAGAACCTTCTGGAGCGTCAGAAATGGATTGTATTCCCCACATTGGAGACTCTGGTGAGAATGACCATGGGGAATGCAGGGGAAAAGACAAAAGAAAGCAAACAATGGCTAGGAGACGCGGTGGCTCCAGGCCTCTCATCTCCAACATCTTTTTTCAACTTCCCAAGGAATCCCCATAGGGCAGGACTCGGTTGCCTGGGAAACTCCGGTCTGTATAACCTGACCACATGTCATCCTGTGACAGATGGGAGAGCCTGTTAGCCACACTGAGGACCTGTCATAGACATGTCACCCTAGGTCTGCACATTTCATGTACAACGAGCTCTGAATTTAAAATCAAACGGTTACTCATCAGGAAGGAAAGGCGTCACAAAATAAAACATGAAATGTTCTAAATTCAACAGTGTATTTAAGAGCATGTAACACTGTGGTCTCATGTACACAGGCAAAAAATGCAGCAGTGCCCAAATTTTTAGTTTCAAAAAAAATGGAAACATCTAGTCAGTTCTACTCCCATGTCTTCTCTGTGGTCCAATTAATCAAATCAAAATGAACTCACAACTGGTAGCCACTTGCCAAGCCTGCAAAAATGTCTTACTCTGATTATTAAATAAACAATTCCTAAAAAAGGAAGTGTTTTGAAGAAAGACAAACATTTTCTTCCCTCTGAATTGCAGTGTTTTGAACTCCCCCCATGAGCTGCTGGTAGGAAAAGACTAAACTAGCTAGAAGCTGAGAATTTCTCAAATCATTCTTCTTTCCAAACATAAGATACCAAAATGTCTAAATTGGCTCTTAAAAATTTAGTAGTGTTATTGCTTTGTCTTCCATTTTAAAGAAAATAATGATGACACATTTTTGGATGGTAAAAGGTTTGATTATATATTTTTTCACAGAGTTTTATAAGATTAGTTTTCTCTTAAATGTGGAAGCTTCAGTGGCCAATACTAATGAATTCAATTTTGATTTCATAAATTCTTTTTTTATGATTTTTTTATGTCATCATTCAGAAGGCTCGTTTTCACCACCCCAAGGCAGCCTGGTGTTGAGGTAAGAATGCACTGGTTTAGACAGCAAGGTCAGTGTTTCAACCCTGGCTGCTATGTATAGCCTGTAGCGGTAGTATGCCACTCACTCTACCTTTATGATCTTTATATTCATCATAAGGAAAGTGGTAACCCTTCACATGATTGTTGAGGCTGTAGGTGAAACAGTGAATTGGGTACTCTTTGTGGTTGGACAGAAGAAAAAAATATATCTGCAAGGATACATATCAAATTCTCAACCACACTGTCCTTTAGGGTACTGAGGATTTGTGAAGGTGCATCTTGAGGAGGGGACTGAGTACATGGGGTGATGAAGGACTCCTATTTTATATTTTACACACTTCCAAACTATCTGAATGATAATGTGAAAAGGACCATACCTTATGTGTAAATATCAAAGATTAACCAGACATATAAGAATACAAATGGCAAGAACACAAAAAGAAGGGGTTCATGGTTCTTGATTTGTTTGCTGAACTAAGTGAAACTAAGTGGATTTCCATGCCTGTGTTCCTTCTCTCCCCGGAACTATGGGGGCTCTTCCAGGGCTGTCTCGATGCTAACGTCAGTTGTGCAGGAGAGTCATAGGAAAGGCAGCACCCCAGAAATCCTGGTCCACTCAAGGTCCAAACTGCCTCATTAAATAGCCTGAAATCCTTGAAGCATTAAAAAAAAGAGAGCAAGAGAGAGAGAAGACAAAGAAAATGAAGATGTAAACCCCCAGCAAACTTCTGTAGTCACTCTGTTTATCATAACTATAGTCCTAACACTATTACTACCAATAATTAACAGTTATTGTAATTTTGCTATGGTCTTAGTATTTTTAAATCAATGTTTCATTTAATGTTTGCACAGTATTTGAAGACATTATTATCATCCCCATTTTGGACATGTGAAAACTCATGCTAGAGGGTTCAGGTAACCGAGCTGTAGTCACAGGTTACCAAGTTATGAAGCTGCAAACCAAATTCCAGCAACCTGGAATGCTACATGGGATTGAACAGCAGAAGCTTAACAGTACTAAAGCAGAGAAGTTGGCAAACTGGTTCTTTCTGAGTACAGTTGAGTTTCTTGTGGCCTTGGACTACAGACTCAACATCATTAGTGTTATAAAGCATGGTGCAGGTCTTTGAGTTCAACCTCTCTGTCAATAAGAGAGAGTAAACAATCTTTTCCACATATCCATGACAGATGTTCTTCTATCTCTGTTTAAACAGCTCTAGTAAAAGAAAATTCAAGATGTATGTGAACAAATCTTTGCACTGCTGAATAATTCCACTCATTACAACCTCTTCCTTAAATTAAGCAGAAATTGGTTGCCCTATGAAATTGCACCAAAGACCTTGGTTCTTGTATCTGGAGAGCCACATAGGTACGTGCTGCCTCTTCCGTAGAATAATGTGATAATGTTTGAAAGATATGAATGCAATGCTAAATTTGGATGGTTTCTCTAAAAGAGAAAGTAGAGTCTGGGCTTAAGCAACTTACAGTTCTAGACTCAAACCTCACTTTGGCTCTTTGCTAGCCATTAGTCTTTGAGCAAGTTCCTTAAATTCCGAGTCTCTATCTATTTGAATCTACAAATTGAGGAATACAGTATCCATGCCATAGGACTTATGAGAACAAATATGAAGTTCCCACTGCAGGATAGTGCCAGGCACAGAATAAGTATCTAGGACGTGTTGGTTTTCTCTTCTTTCACTCTTTTGTTTATCTTTCCGATTTCTCTCTAGTGTTTTTATGAACCTCTTAAAACATGAGACTCTCCTCCAGACAGTCCTCCAGATGACTCTAAAGCAAAGGAAGGTAAAGAAAAGTTGGACTGCAGATCTCATGACATAAACAGTGATTTTCTATTTAAATGTCTTCATTATTCCAAAGATACAAATAGCCTAAAAATAGGTGAAAAAATCAAATCCCTCTTCCCTGCTTCCTAACCAAATCTGATGTCTCCCATATTAAACTTACTGATTTTACTATTAGCCCAAAAAGGCTATCATTTCTCCCTGTTTAATTCTGTTTTCTAGCTCTTAGTCCATTGTTCCTACCTGTTGATACTGTGTCTTAGTTCTGTCATCTATGCTATTAGCAATCTCTCCCCCAGTTAGTGGCAGCTGAAAATGTGATAAGCACACTTTCAACCCAAGGAACTGATTTAAAAAAGGACAAACAGGACAGGGCCCAGGAGCGCTCCCATATCGCATTGCTGCAGACCTCCCACCAAGCTGACAAGGAGTCATTAATCAACCCTGGCTGGATGGAGCTCCTCCATCATTGATGATTGTGTCCAGCGGTCCTACCATGTAGTTCCCATGTCATAATTCTATACATGGCTGTTAGGGAGACTTTATAAAATGCTTCTCTGAAACCAAGATACATTCAGCCCCTATACCATCAGCCTTCTAATAAAACCATCAACATAGGATGTGGCGTTATTTTGGCACAAAATCACAAATGGCATTAGTCTCAATACTCATTTATATATTATATATGCTCACAATACTACTATTGACGCTAGGCTCTTTTTTTTTTTTTTTTTTTTTTTTTTTGGAGACAAGAGTATTGCTCTGTTGCCAGGCTGGAATGCATTGGCGCAGTCTCAGCTCACTGCAACCTCTGCCTCATGGGTTCAAGAGATGCTTCTGCCTCAGCCGCCCGAGTAACTGGGACTACAGGTGCATGCCGCCATGCCAGGACGGTCTCGATTGTTTGGCCTCGTGATCCACCCACCTCAGCCTCCCAAAGTTCTGGGATTACAGACGTGAGCCAGATGCCTAGCCAGATGCTAGGCTCTTTAGAAAATATTACTTTTCTTAAAAAGATGAAGTTACTTCTTTGGTTTCCAGAAGTGATTAACATGGATATCCTCCAGTTTAGAGCATCTGAGTGTTGCTAAACTAGTGGAATCCCTCCTATTCTCTAATTAAATTCAAAAGTTACAGAAAATTACGCTAATGAATCTCTAGACCTTAGAATTGTTTTTACAATCCCTGGAGGAAGGTATCTGCTTTTATGCACGTGATCATGATCTTCTTTCCTTCAGAGGATAACAGTTTCCACTTTTCAAGAATACGTTTGATCTTCTCTTAGCTGTTAGAAAATAGAGCCATGAGGCTTCAATTCAGATCAGAGGAGGAAGAAAAATGAACATCGTACAAGCGGAACTTTATTATTTTACCAAACAAGCCTTAGCTCTTACTCACGCATCTTCGTTATGTCATTTCCAGTTTGTTATATTTTAAAATATGAAAATTGTTTAGAAACTTTTTTTTAATCTCATTTTAACAAGCTTCCTGAATACAGTCACCTCAGCACAAAATTTAAAAGATACTGGCTTTTGTTTATATGTATTCATATTTTACCTATTTGTAATCATATTTATTTGTATTTTTAAACTAGTAACAAAATATGCCTTTGTTTTTGCTGTTACACATTCTAGTGATAAGACTGAAGCCCAGTTTGGTATAGCAGCTGCCTGACCTATAATATAGATCTTAAAACACTGAAAGCCTAAAAAGTACATAATTTTTAAATTTAATTTTTACATAAATATTTTTAAATGCTATCTATATTAGTGAAGAATTGCCTTATCTGTTTTATTTATCTATTTATTATTTATTTATAGCACCGGGGTCTCACTGTCTTGCCCAGGATGATCTCAAACTCCTGGGCTCAAATGATCCTCCTGTGTTGGCCTCTCAAAGTTCTGGGCTTATGGGCGTGAGGCACCATTCCTGGCCTTGAATTATTTTCTTAATATTAATTCACTTGAGAGAAAGAATTGGATCAAAACGAATGAGTACGTTATTCCTTTTTTTTTCTTTTTCACTAAAGACATGTCATCCCTGCATTTTTATTCTTAATGTCTATTGCCACAGCCATTTACAATAATACATAGTGCTACCACTCATGCATAGATATTGCTTATTTAATTTTCTAAGCACTCTGTTTTAATGGAGACCTTTCCTTTTTGTATTTGTTCAACCCAGTGCTATGTTTGTGGCTTTTAGATATTAGGGAGTATATAAATTTGTTACATCAATTTTCTCTATGATAAATTATAAAGAAAATTATTCTATTTAGTTTTATTCATCTCCTTATGAAATAGCACAATTAGATTTTGGGATGTGACAACCTTACCTCATTTTCTTTCTAAAATATCTAACTGGTATTTTTATCAGAGAGTTGGTTGTAATGCTATCATTATTACAGCTATGCATAAACCAACAATGGCCATTACAAGGCTTCTAAAAGCACATGTAAAATATGAGAGGGCTTTCAAAATTCACCAAATTTCTCTGCCATAGAAAACAACTGTTGAGAACTCATTTGTGCCAAGTAGGTAGGTGCTATGGAAAAGCAAAGATGAATAAGACATGGCTGTTATATTGAGAGAGGTGTCATTGCTGAGGGATAATAAAGGAAATCTTAAAAAAATAAAACAAAAAGGCCCCACAGAAATAGAGGCAGAATGTGGAAAATGTCCCAAGTGGAATGAAATGTTATGGCATTTAGAGATTGGAGAAATGAATTTGGGGTTTAAAACTCCCTGTTTGGGGCAGGAAGGGGTGGTGGAATTTATGTTGATTAAGATTTATCAAAGCCCAAAAAAAGACATTTTTTTTCTGTCTCTCAAGTTATAAAACAGTGCCAAATAAGGCTAATTCCTGGGGAATCAGAAATAAACTCTTCTCCCCAGAGAAGGGTCTTCTCTTAGTCTTTGTTTTTTAAAAGCTAAGATTGTGCTGAGCAATGCAACTCTGGGAATTGTGCTGTGGGAGAATGCAGTGTGTTTGGGGTGTGTTTGCTTTTGGGTGGTGCTTTCCCAAGGCGTAGAGTTTGGTCTGGGGTCCAGAAAATCTCTGGAAACTGGGCTTGGATTCCCATCATCCTGCAAGAGTGGAATGTGCCTTGTACACTGAGCCACCAGCGTGGTTTGCCATCCAACACTAGGAACTGCAAAAGACAATCTGTCATTCCAATATTTATCAGCAAGTCCACCAAAGACCAGACGTTTGTATCTTCTTGTTTTTCCTCTGCCACCGAGAAATCCCGCTGTAGCTAGTCCTGGGTCTGGAGAATGGAATGTATGCACTGCATTCCTTTCTAGGTTAGCTGATCAGGGTTGTCTGCCGCCTTACCCTGTGAGAAAATTTGTTTATTGATCTTCAGTAAATCTGGGAGCCTACATTCCAGGAGAGCTTGTCAAAATACTGGTCAAGTTAATATGTCATTTGATTAGTCCCTCATGGCTACGAAGGATCCCACAAATTTGATACATAAAGAAATATAAATCACATCCTTTTTTTCTCCCTTTACCTTTTCTCCTACTACTGTTAAAGTATTAAGTCATTCAACTTTGCTGATTAATCTTGAAATGCATACTACAATTCGTTTCAAAAGAAAGCTGGGAGGCATGGCTACAAAGCTTGGCTCTGCCACTATGATCAAGTGGGCTGGATTTAAGTGTGTGGTTTCTCATGCAATGATAGTGAATATTCTCCCAAATCTTTTTTTTTTTTTTTTAATACCCTAAGTTTTAGGGTACATGTGCACAACGTGCATCTTAGTTACGTATGTATACATATGCCATGTTGGTGTGCTGCACCCATTAACTCGTCATTTAATATTAGGTATATCTCCTAATGCTATCCCTCCCACCTCCCCCCATCCCACAACAGGCCACGGTGTGTGATGTTCCCCTTCCTGTGACCATGTGTTCTCATTGTTCAATTCCCACCTATGAGTGAGAACATGTGGTGTTTGGTTTTCTGTTCTTGTGTTGGTTTGCTGAGAATGATGGTTTCCAGCTTCATCCATGTCCCTACAAAGGACATGAACTCATCATTTTTTATGGCTGCATAGTATTCCATAGTGTATATGTGCCACATTTTCTTAATCCAGTCTATCGTTGTTGGACATTTGGGTTGGTTCCAAGTCTTTGCTATTTGTGAATAGTGCTGCAATAAACATACGTGTGCATGTGTTTTTATAGCAGCAAGATTTATAATCCTTTGGGTAAATACCCAATAATGGGATTGCTGGGTCAAATGGTATTTCTAGTTCAAGATCCCTGAGGAATTGCCACACTGACTTCCACAATGGTTGAACTAGTTTACAGTCCCACCAACAGTGTAAAAGTGTTCACCACCAAATCTTTAAATAACTGGCCCCTTCTCACCATTCAAGTGTCAGTTAATCTAGCAACATCTCAGATAGGGCTTCCCTGACCAATTTAGGTACCTTCTCTTCCCCATTTCCCTATTGCTCTCCATCCCATTATATTCTGATATTGTATTATTATGATTTAATTTTGTGTTTATTTTATTTTATCATAGAACTTGTCACTATCTAATGTTATCCCATTTATTAATATTATTGTTATTGTTATTATTTGTCTCCTTTAACAAGAGGAATGTAAACTTCATGAGAGATAGGAGATTTCTCTGCCTTACCTTTTTTTTTTTTGTGACAGAGTCTTGCTCTGTCCCTCAGGCTGGAGTGCAGTGGTGCGATTTCGGTTCACTGCAACCTCCACCTCCCTGGTTCAAGTGATTCTCGTGCCTCAGCTGCCTAAGTAGCTGGGATTACAGGCACGTACCACCACACCCAGATAATTGTTTTCTTTTGTATTTTTAGTACAGATGGAGTTACACCATGTTGGCCAGGCTGTTCTGGAACTCCTGACCTCAAGTGATCCACTGCCTCGGCCTCCTAAAGTGTTGGGATTACAGGTGTGAGCCACTGCGCCTGGCCTATTTATCTGTAATGCCTGGCACATTTTCAGGCATAGGATAAACAGTCAATATGTGCTTGTTCAAAGCAAAGTTAAACGGATGGGATTTGTCAATGGATTCTTAGATATGACACCGAAAACACAAGCAACAGCAACGACAACAATAAAAAATAGATAAATTGTACTTCATCAATACTAAAAACATTTGTCCACCAAAGCACAATATTGATAAAGTCAAGAGACAACTTACAGGATCAAAGATAATATTTCAAATCATATATCTGTAAGAGTTCAATATCCAAAATGTACAAATAACTACAACTCAACAACAAAAGGACAAAGAACCCAATATTTTAAAATGGGCGAAGGATTTGAATAAACATTTCTCCCAATAAGATGTACAAATGGCCAACAGGCACGTGGAAAGGTGCTCGCCACCACCCATCATAAGGAAAATGCAAATCAAAACTATATTAAGATGCCATTTCATATCCACTAGGACAGCTATACAAAAAAAAGACACGGAGAAGGCAGAACCTTTGTATGTTGCTGGGAGGAATGTAAGATGGTATAGCTAATGTGGAAAATAGTCTGGATGCTCCTCAAAAAGATAAACAGAATTACCACGTGACCTAGCAATTCCACTTGTAGATATATACCCAAAAGAGTTGGAAATAGAGACTAAAACATGCTTCTACACCAACTTTCATTGTAACTTTATTCATGGTAGCCAAAGGTGAAAACCACATGTCTATCAACAGATGAATGGATAAACAAAATGTAGTATATCCGCAGAATGGCATAATATTCAGTCATAAGAAGGAAAGAAGTTCCGATTCGTGCTACAACATAAATGAACTTTGAAAACACCATGCCAGACCAGGCGCGCTGGCTCATGCCTGTAATCCCAGGACTTTGGGAGGCTGAGGAGGGCATATCATGAGGTCAGGAGTTCGAGACCAGCCTGGCCAACATAG
Source organism: Symphalangus syndactylus (assembly GCF_028878055.3). Lineage (NCBI taxonomy): Eukaryota > Metazoa > Chordata > Mammalia > Primates > Hylobatidae > Symphalangus > Symphalangus syndactylus. The sequence continues at coordinate 122,787,825 of NC_072433.2, forward strand.
TGAAACCCCATCTCTACTAAAAATACAAAAATTAGCCAGGCGTGGTAGTGTATGCCGTAGTCCCAGCTACCCGGGAGGTTGAGACAGGAGAATCGCTTGAACCCAGGAGGTGGAGGCTGTGGTGAGCTGAGGTCATGCCACTGCACTCCAGCCTGGGCAACAGAGCGAGGCTCTGTCTCAAAGAAAAAAAAAATCATGCTAAATGAAATAAGCCAACTCATAGTACAGTATTTAAGATCCCACTAATACGAAACTTCTACAATAGGCAACTTCATAGAGACAGAAAGTATATTTAGAGGGGCTGGGGGCGGGGGAATAGAGTTACTGCTTGATGGTTACAGAGTTTCCGTTTGGGGTGATAAAAAGGTTTGGGAATCAATAGTGGTGATGATGGTAAAATATTCTGAATGTAATTAATACCACTGAATTGTACACTTAAAGATGGCTAATATGGCAAATTTTATGTTATATATAATGTGCCTCAAAAAGGTTTTAAAAATTAAAGTAAATGAATGATTTACCATACCAGTCCTTTATCTTCTCCCAGATTAGATTTCTATTACCAATAGTTGAAATAACTGATGTTATATTTAACCTGCTTTTTTTTCCCCACTTGGACTGTATTCCTAATATAGTTTGGAGGTACATCAATATGATTTTTGTATAACATTTGTGTTGAATGAATGAATACGTGACTTTTAAAAAAAATTTTTAAACTCAATCATTATATAAATCTAGCAGTGCATTTATCACTTAGTATCTGCCAGGACCAAGAGATACAAGGAGAGTAAAGTATAGAAAATTCATTGCTCCAAATGTTGTCTCCCTAGTAAGGGAGAAAAATCCATTGTCTCCCCAGTAAGGAAAATCATGTATATCCCTGAAGAAACCTGTTGTGAAAATGAAAATTCCTTCAGGCTGAGAACTTTTTTTTTTTTTTTTTTTTTTTGAGACGGGGTCTCAGTCTGTCACCCAAGCTGGAGTGCAATGGCGTGATCTCGACTCACTGCAACCTCTGCATCCCGAGTTAAGCTGTTCTCCCACCTCAGACTCCCAAGTAGCTGGGACCACAGGCACGTACCACCACACAGGGCTAATTTTTTGTAGTTTTTGTCAGAGATGAGTTTTCACCATGTTGGCCAGGCTGGTCTCAAACTCCTGATCTCAAGTGATCTGCCCACCTCGGCCTCCTAAAGTACTGGGATTACAGACATGAACTACCACGCCGAGCCCAGGTTGGGAACTTTTGATGCTGTCTATGTTCTTCCCCGGAAGCAACGTTTAAAATTATGTCTTCTGGGAAGCCTTCTCTCAAGCATGGGCTAGGTTAAGCTCCCTGTCAAAGGCCTGTGCCCACCACAGCTTAGGCTTTTTTGATAATGCTCCTTCGAATTGGTGTCCCTAGCATGTGGCACACTGTAGATTCCCGATAAAAACATATTAAAGCCCGGCACAGTGGCTCACTCCTGTAATCCCAGCACTTCAGGAAGCTGAGGCAGATGGATCACTTGAGCTCATGAGTTTGAGACCAGCCTGGGCAACATGGAGAGACCTCCTCTCTGCTAAAAATACAAAAAATTAGCCAGATGTGGTGTCACACACCTGTGGTCCCAGCTACTTGGGAGGCTGACATGGGAGGATTACTTGAGCCTGGGAGGCAGAGGCTGCAGTGAGCCAAGATCGTGCCACCGCACTCCAGCCTGGGTGACAGAGTGAGACTTCATCTCAACAAACAAATAAACAAATGTGTTAAGGAATGCAAGTTGTAAATGTAGCCAGAGGATCCTAACTCTTCTAGGGCATCACAACAAATTACAGAAATTTAACTTCATATAGAACATCAAACTCCCTAGCTAAATTGTCAAATTAGAGTGAGCATTCTTTTTTCCATCTTTAATAGACATTCCCAGCCAAGTAGTTTTTTAAGCTCAAAATCTTCAAAGCAGCGTGTATTTCTTTGAGTTACTGTGGGGAGAAAAATGCCCCATACAATTTATTCAAGGTTCCATTAAGAAACCCTATGAAACTCTTTCCCTTCAAACATACGTAGTCTTAGAGAGTATGGCTGTGTGTGTTTGTATGTCTATGTAAGATACACATGCCTTTGAGACATATCATTTCTATCCTGAAATGCTCTAGTTGGATATTTCATGTTGCACAGGATGAAGGGCATTTAGAGGGATGGGGGAGGCAGAATCATTCTGAAGGCTACAGGGACTGAAGATTTCAGAAAGCCTGATGGAGCGAGCCTGGCTCTGACTATAGAGCCTCCTCCTCTTCAGATCCCAGGGGGCTCTTTCTCTGCAACTGTAGGCATCTTAATCTCTTTGAGCCTCAGAGTCTTTTTTGTAAAGGTAGAATCATTTGACCTGAATAATTTGATCATAGTAAGGGTTAAAGGAGGTGATGAGTAAAGTCTCTCACAATTTCGGGTGGTTAATTAAGCCATTCTCACCACCACCACCACCACCATTTTCTTTCTGATAAAGTAAATGAAGCAAGGCGTGTGATAATGAAGGCTAAAGGGCCCCAATAAACCAGGACCCCATCCCGGGCCCCACCATAGAGCCTAAGCTCTGTGATCTGCTGGATGCCTCAGATCTGAGAACAGCCACAGAAGAAAGAAACGTGATCCCTTTCTGAGGATCCAGGACCCTGAGTTACTGTATATACTCAGTTCATCAATTATCAACAGCATTTCCTGTCATATCCACACATTTAACAGTATCCTCCTTCTCAAGTGCCCATTGGCACACTCAATTTTAAAATTTACTTGTGAAAAAGAACAACAGAGATTTTCTACCAAGCCCATCTGCCTTTTAATTTTATTTCTGTCCCTAGGTCCCTAGTGGTTTTTGTTTTGTCTGGTTCTGTATTTACGTGGAATTGCTCAGGGATGTTTTTTTCTGGTTAGAAAGTGCCTGATTTCTGTAGCTATCTATGTGTGCACATATTACAAGAAGCTTCGACATTCCAAATGGTAGAGGAATTGTTTGTACAATGCTTGGTACTAGTTCCGGAGGCTTCTGTTCTGTCACTTTCCAGAAAGAATTAGGTAGTACCAGAATTATTCGAGAATCATTTATTTTTATGTAGGACATGTATAAAGCTTGCACCAAAACAAGCAGTGATAAAAGTACAGGGTTCTGCCTCTTGCAAGGAAATTTCTCAAATGGCCAGGATGGATTTCAGTCTATCAAGGATAAAACTGTTGAACTAGACCTCTGGCTAGTTCAGAGGGTCTCCATTTCCCATTCTCTCCGGCAAAAAATATGAACCAGTTTCCACTGGCAGTACTGGAGGTGATTTTCCTAAGTGCATGAACAAAAGAACAATGAAATCTCAGGGACTGAATGTAATTGAAAAGGGACTCACTTTCTTATTTGCTGATTACATCAAGGGGAAGTTCTCTCTTGGCTCAGCCCCAGTGTGTCTTTAATTCTTCTCTGTGTAAAAGGGAGATTAGGAAGCATTAAGGAGAGAACAGGCTTCAGGCTAGAGCCTTTGGCAGGCGACAGTATCCAATTAGAAGGTAATGAAAAAAAAAACAGTGAAAATAATAGAATGTTTTAAAATTCTTATAGTGGCAAATGATATAAAGATTCCTTTTTATGTATTTCTATTTTGGAAAAAAATGAGTTGGCTTAAGGATAAATTTTATGGAAATATTAATACACATGATCTTTTGGATATCACCTAGAAGATTCCAATCCATCAGGGGTTCTGTCTATATCTATAGCCTACGTTTTGCCCCTTTACTTCCAGCCTGAGGGTAAAGAACAAACATGGGAAATTTTGAATTTCTTGAAAATTCTACAGGAAATAGAATAATGGCCCCTTAGCTATTTCCTTCATGTTTAGAGTTACAGCCTGCTTTAATTAGATAATCTCTAAGATTCCTTCAAGCTGTAGCTGCTCACTTTTTAGATGAGACTGTTGGGGCTCAAAGAGGTAATGGAATTTGCCCAAATTCACAGGACAAGGAAGTGGCAGACCCAATACAAGGACCCATGGCTCCCTGTTCCCCATCTGCTGAGTGAAGCTGTCTAAGAAGGTTGGGGCAATATTCCTCTCTTCTACTGTTCCAAATGTGGTTTCATCCTGCCAAATCTAGCCTGTAGGTATTGGCCAAGTGGGACAAGAGGGGCCTCAGCTTGCCAACTTCGAGGCCAAGACCATCTGGTATGTGAGAAAGACATGTGTGATGATGACCTCAGGGATGAGATGACACCAGCCCCAAAGCCCCAGGAGACGCTGCAGTTCTATTCTTCCAAAGAGTCCAATGATGGTCTCTTCCTTCCTATGACATAGGAGACTACCCTGTGTTTATTGTTCTCACAGCCCAGTCCCAGGGTGGGCCTTCTGTGACTGCTTCCCAGCCCCACCCTGTCTAAACATGCAGCCTCTACTGAGCTCTCTTCAGCTATCCCAGCAGAACTTTGCTAAATCCTACTGCTGATAAAAGCCAAAAGCCATTTAACAAATGCCAGAGATGTCTGTGTCATTTTGTTTATTAGACTTGGTTCCCTTCACAGTTAGAGGTCTACTTATTTTTTAACAAAAATTTCTTTTTACTAAAAAATTGGCATAGGAAAATTACTTCCAAGACTCCTGTATGCAATAAGTCATCTGCCCATTTACAGTGTCATGCATAATACTACTGAGTCATGAATGGTGGATCCATTCAAAGACCAAAACCTACAAAGAATGCATTAGCCCAGATTTTTCCTCACAGGGATTTTCTTTTTTTCATTTTGTAATCAGGACATCTGGGAATTCTATAAAATCAAGTGCCTTGATATGAATAAAGGAAAAGCCTATTTGTTTGTTTCATATACAAGCAAAACAGATTCACAGATTTATCAAGAGAATTCTGCTATAATGATACCTGAGCTGGGACAGTGAATCTTTTTGAAAGTTATGTTAAGGATATTCCCTTAAGCACCAGAATTTACCCTCAGCAGTCTTGATAGACAATCCCAAATGGAACAAACAAATCATATGGATGAAAACTGGGAAGACAGATTTACCAAAGGATGGGGGAAATTGTGTTCCTCTCTCTCTCTTGCTCTGTCCTGAAATGTGGCTTCCACCTGCTCTTTTATTCTTCAATGAGAACTCTACATGAAAGTTCCTGTATAGAATGAAAAACCATACTGTGCTATCAGCAACTAGTTGAAAATCACTTCCTGAGCACATCTGGTGCTCAAACAGAAGGGGCTTGACATTCAAGCACAGGACAAGAACAGCAAAGTGGTCAACAGCATTGCTAGGAGGTCAGACTGCCCTCATTTGAGAATCCTGGCTCTAACACTAACCAGTTCTGAGGATTCAGGCATGTGACTTCACCTCTTCAAGCCTCTATTCCCTTATCTTCTAAAGGGAGATTATAATGAGATCCTCCTCACAGGTTGTGGAAGGATCATGTAATACCTTTAGAATGTGCCTGGCACTAAGTTTTTATGGTTTTGATATGCATGTGCCAACAATAATAAAAAATTGCTAGCAGTGTTTGTGCATGGTGGAGACTGCTCCCTCCAACGTGAAAAAACAGGGTCCTAAATTCTCTCCCTTGCCTCCTGCTGTATTTAAAATAGAATGAGTAGAATTCTCATTCCAGCTTACCTACCAACTCAAGATCTTAATATCAAATAAATTACTTCCTTTCTGTATTTGTCGGGACTCTTTCGGTTCTATGTGGCACGAACCCTACTCACACCATCAGACATAGAATGAAATTTATTAAAACATGCAGTTGGGAAGTCCAGGTACCAGCTTCAGGTACTATTGGATACAGAGATCATAAATGACTAAAGTCTGTTGATCTCAGGTACCAGCTTCAGGTACTACTGGATACAGAGATTGTAAATGACTAAACTCTGTTGACCTCTGGTACCAGCTTCAGGTACTATCGGATACAGAGACTGTAAATGACTAAACTCTGTTGACCGCTTGTTTTCTGATGCATTATCCTCATCCTTAGCCTTCTCTAATTCATGGCTTTGTTTCTACTGGGTCTTGTCTCATTCTTACCTATTGCACACAAGTTTCTTTTACATGTTCCAAGATATCCCTGATCATGTCTTCCAATTCTGTTTCCCAAAAGATAAAACCTCCTTTTCTTCAGCTCTACATGAGCAAAGTCCTAGAAAAGAATTAGAATGACCAAGCTTGGGACTTGGAAGTAAAAGCTGGGCTAATTGACATGATTGGAGAAATGTGGTTATGATTGTCTGGGTCTACATTACATACCCAACCATCTCTCAGTAGACCAACATTGAATGGAATATATCCACAGAAGAAAGAGGGGTGTTCAAAAAAATGAGAAGAGTTTTACCCTCTCAGAGAATGAATTTCCCTATGTTGAAGGGTTTACATCAAGATATAAGTTGTTCTTGATAAAGGAACATGCTGGAATCTCAACAAGAAAATGGAACATATTACTTTTCACACTCTTCTGCATTTTCTCAACTTTATTGTGCTTTAATAACCCAAGACTTTGCTATCCTCCCCAGTGAAGACTTGGTTTGCTATTTGTTTTGCTTTTGACTTTGAGACCCACTGAAGCAGAAGACCTTCAGAAATGCTTTCAATTTGACATAGTAAGATTGTTGTGAGGAAAGAAAACAATGACTCTTACTGGTGTGGTTCCTGTATCTGGACCATAGTCTCAAATACCCACCCTTACTCAATTTTCACATCCCAAAGAAACAGGGAACTGGCCTCCAGAGAGTAGTTTGGGGTCTTATTTTCAACCCTAATCCCTTTCCATTCCCTGTCCTCCAGAGTAGTTTAAGTGAAGGAAATGCAGAGAAGAGGAAATCATATAGTCAACTATTTCCAAGAGACAAACTTAAGATGAGTTCTGGGATGTAACTCTTATAAGCTATTTGAGCTTTAAAGTCATGTTGCCTATCTGAGCCTCACCTTCCTCTCTTGTAAAATGGGATAGGGTTAACTTCTGATAAGATTAAATGAAACATTGGGAAGGGTACCTTCTGCTTCCAGGTAAGATAAATTAACAAGGTTTACCCTGGTTAACCCTCGAAACACCTGAAACAAACCAACAAAAAGAGAAAAAATACATAGAAAAATGGTTTTCAGGACTCTGTGCATCAAACTACAAAAGAGTGATCCCTGAAACATGAGGAAAAGATGATGGTGATAGGACTGCAATGGCCCCTGCTTACATTTTTGAAAGGGCTTTGGCAGTCTGTGGTGCAGGGAAGGGGATCTCATATGAAGCCTGGAAGACTCTGAGTTGAAGAGTTGAGCTGAGTAACCAGGGAAACCAAGGTGGCTAGAGTACACTGGGCAGAATCTTGGAAAGGACAGAGCTGCACTTAGAGAAAATTCCAAAGATCATGAGATGGTCCTGCTTGAATATTCAACAGAGTACTAGTCAGCACAGGCATCTTAAGAAACGATTCCAAATAAAGGAAAGAATCATCCAAAATATTAAAAGGAAGATTGTCTGGTACTCACACAGGACCAGAAATAATGTCTTTTACCCCAGCTATAACCCATACTTCTTAGGGAATTGGGTAGAGCCCTCAGGAAGCTCTTGCCTTCCCAGTAGGGAATAATAAACCCTAGACTGAACACTGCTCCAGACCTGCCTAGGAAACAAATAATAAATACGAAGACCAAAAAATCATCAAATTGTTTCCAAGCAACTCCACCACATCACAGAAAAATCTCAAGAATAGTTACAGAAATACAAAAATATCCATTACACAATAAGGTGAATTCACAATGACTAGCATACACACATGACCAGGCATGTAATGAAACCAGAAAACACAACACAAATTGAGAATAATTAATACATTAAAAGTGACCCAAAACAGTCATGGATATTAGAATTAGCAGACAGTGACATCAAAATGGTAGTTATAACCATACTCCAAATATTCATAAGTTTTGACAAGATACTTTGACTCAAAAAGACAAAAGATATTTTTAAAAAAAGATTCACATTCAACATCTAGAAATTAAATCTATAATGTCTAAAATGAAAAATACGTTGGAGATTATTTCCAGATTAGACATCGTAGAAGAAAAGATGTGTAAACTTGGAACTATGGCAATAAATACTAATCAAAATAAAACTCAGAGAGAGAGAAAAAAAGCCTGAGTAAACTAAAGGACAACTCGAGGCAGTAACTGGATTCTGTGAAGGAGAGGATGGGTAAAGGCAGAAAGAGTATTTAAAGAAATTGTGGTCAATTGCTTTGAAAAATTTAATGAAAGTTGTTGTATACTTACAGACCTAAGAAACCCTATGTCTCCCTGGTACAAGAGACACAAGGAAAACTATGGAAAACTACCTCACAATCAAAATTGGCTCAAAAGTATCAAATTCATAATAAACATCTGCTTAATATCAGTGATAAAGAGAAAATTTTAAAAACAGCCAGAGGGGGAAAAAGACAAGTTATGTCCAGGAAAACTAAAATAAGGGCAAAGGAAGATTTTTTGTCAGAAACAATGCAAGTAAAAAAAAGAGGAACAACATCTTTTAAAAACTGAAATAAAAATTGAAAGCTAACAACCTAAAATATACTGAGTAAACTATCTTTCAAAAAGTCAAAGTTAAATAAATACATCTTCAGAAATACAAAAGCTGAAAATATTAATCACCAGCACACACAAAACCAATAAATGTTAAAGTAAATCCTTCAGGAAGAGAGAAAATGGAGAGATGAAATGGAGAGCACCTGAAATCGTAGCTTAATGAGCACTTATATCATATTTTTAAATTATTTAAACTGTCCAGGCACAGTGGCTCACGCCTGTAATCCCAGCACTTTGGGAGACTTAGGCGGGTGGATCACTTGAGGTCAGGAGTTCGAGACCAGCCTGGCGAACATGGTGACACCCCATCTTTACTAAAAATACAAAAATTAGCTGGGCGTGGTGGTGAGTGCCTGTAGTCCCAGCTACTTGGGAGGCTGAGGTGGGAGAATCGCTTGAGCCTGAGAGCCAGAGGTTGCAATAAGCTGAGACTGTGCCACTGCACTCCAGCCTGGGCAACAGAGCAAGACTCTGTCTGAAAAAAAAAAAAAAGGATAAAAGAAACAAAGAACAGATCAAAGAGAAAAATGACAAGATGGAAAACTTTAAACCCAACAACATCAATAATCATATAAGTGTAAATTGTCTAAGTGTCTCAATTAACAGGCAGAAATTTTCAGACTGAATCAAAACACAAGATTAACTATATGCTGCCTGCAGGAAAACACATTAAATGTAGACAGATAAAATATATATCATGCTAATACTTGTCAAAAGAAAGCTGGAATGGCTATATTAACATCAAAGTAGATGCAGGACATGGAAAATTACTAGGGGGAGAAAAGGTCGTTACATAATAAAAGGATAAATTCATCAAGAGGACACAATTCTAAATGTTTGTACACCAAATAACAAAGTATCAGAATACATGAAACAAAAACTGATATAACTGTAAGGGAAAATGGACAAATCAAAAATTATTGTGTGATATTTCAATATCACTTTCAATAATTTATAAAACAAAAAGAATATCAGACTATGAAAGATTTGACAACGCTATTAACAAATTTGTTCTGATTGATGCGTATAGACTCTCCACCGCCAAACTCAGAACACACATTCCTTTCAAGAGTACACAGAACGTTATCAATATAGGCTATATTGTGGGTGATAAAACAAATCTCAACATATTTAAAATACGTAGGTCCTACAAAGTATATTCCTTTCCTGCAGTTGAATCAAAATAAATAAAAACAAAGTATATTCCTTGCTCACAATGGAATTAAATTAGAAATTAAGTGTATTATTTGATCACAATAAATTATAATCAATGACAGGAAGATATCCAGAAAAATCTCAAAATATTTGAAAACTAAATAACATACTTTTAAATAACCCATTAGTCAACAAGGAAATTGAAACAGAAATTAGAAAGTATTTTGAACTGAATGAATATGAAAATCAACATTTAAAATTCTATGGGGTGCTGCTAAAGCAGCACTTAGGAGAACTTTTGTAGCAGTAAGTACCTATATGATAAAATAAAAAAAGTCTCAAATCAGTTACTCAGCTTCCACCATAAGAAACTAGAAAAAAGAAGTGCAGTTAAAAATAAAGAAAGGTAACTAGCATAAAGGACATAATGAAGATCAAAGTAAGAAATAATGAAATAGAATGAAAAATGGAGAAAATAAATGAAATCAAAAGCTGGTTTTTTGAGATCGAGTTAGACTGGCCCTAAGAAACACAATCTTACACACACACACACACACACCCCATAATATCAGGAATGAGAGTGGTAACGTTACTACAGAATCCGCAGATCTTAAGAGCATAATAAGGGGAAAATATGAGCTACTTTATGACTATAAATTTGACAGCTTTTAATAAAATTGACAGGCTTGAAAGATACAACCTATCAAATCTCACTCAAGAAGATATAGACAACCTGAATAGCCCTGTGTCTCTTCAAGAAACAGAATTCTTAAATTTTTGCAAAAAATAAGACTCAGTTCCCATAATTCATAACTTCTCTGGTGAATTCTATCAAACATTTAAGGAATAAGGAATAATAATCCCACACAAATTGTTTCAGTAAATTGAAGAAGAGGAAATACTTCCCAACTGAGGCCAGTGTTAGCTTTATATCAAAAAACAGACAAACATAGTACAAGAAAATAAAATTACAGACCAACATTCTTCATATACGTGGGTTTAATTTGTTAGCACCTTATTTCAAACTATTGTATCTAACGATATCTGTAAAGGATAATACATCAAGTGGGGCTTATCCAAAAAATGCAATCCAAGGACGAAAACCCATTAGTATAATTCACCATACTACAACTAAAAGAGGAAAACCATATGATCATCTCAACGGATACAGGAAAAGCATTTTTAAAAATAAAATATCCATTTTCCGAAAATAAAAACTCTCAAAAATTAGAAATAGCAGATAACTAGAAATAAAAGATAACTTTTTCAACTCGATAAAGTGCATATATGAAAAAACTTACAGTTAACACTAGATTTAATGGTGAAAGACCAGATAGCTTTCTCTTAGGATTAGAGACAGAACAAGATTCTGCTTTCCACCATTTGTATTAGCATTTTACTGGAGGTCCTGACCAGTGAAATCAGAGGCAAAACAAAACTAAACAAAACAGAAATAAAAGGCATTTAGTTTTGAAAAGGAGAAGTACAATGTTTTAATTGGCAGATAACATAATTGTCTATGTAAAAATGCCAATGGAATCTACAAAAAAAAAATCCAGTAGAAATAATGAGTTTAAAAAGTGCATAAAAAATAAAAATCTTTTCTAGGCATAACAGTTAAATGATTTAGCTGGGCAAATTGGAAAGAAGCAAAGTCTCAGCAGAGATTGCGACCAGTGAGGCTTTTATAGATCACATGACGTGACAGTGAATTGGAAATTAAACCTACCTTCCAAGGTGAGAGCTAGTAAGTCATACTCAGCAAATAAAAACATACTTTCTAATTTTTCTCCTCACCAGAAACTACTTGTCTATTTGTGCTGTTATAACAACATACCTGAGACTAGGCAATTTACAAAGAACAGAAATTTATTTCTCACAGTTTTGCAGGCTGGGAAGTCCAAGATAAGGCACACGCCGTTTGGTGTCTGGTGAGGGCTGCTCTCCACTTCCAAGATGGCACTTTTATGATGTATTCTCTGGAGGAAAGGAAGGCCATGTCCTCACATGGTGAAGGTGGAGTGGCAAGACAGCTGAACACTCTGAATGAAGCCTCTTTTACAAGGTCCTAAGGTCCTTAATCCCATTCTCAAGGGAGGAGTCCTCATGGCCTAATAACCTCTTAAAAGGCCCCACTTTTAACACCATTACGTTAGCCTCCAAGATCCAGCACTTGAATTTTTTTTTTTTCTTTTGAGATGGAGTCTCGCTCTGTCACCCAGGAAGGAGTGCAGTGGCACAATCTCAGCTCACTGCAACCTCCACCTTCCATATTCAAGCGATTCTTGTGTCTCAGCCTCCCAAGTAGCTGAGATTACACACGTGTGCCCACCACACCTGGCTAATTTTTGTATTTTTAGTAAAGACAGTTTCACTATGTTGGCCAGGCTGGTCTCCAACTCCTGACCTCAGGTGATCCGCCCGCCTTGGCCTCCCAAAGTGCAGGGATTACAAGTGTGAGCCACCGCCACTGGCTGGCAACTGAATTTTAAAGGGGACACATGCAAACCATCTCTCTCTCTCTGTCTCTCTCTCTCTCTTTCACCTCAGTTCATAGTTCCACCCTTTGATCATTTGCCTAGGCTGGAAACTCAAAAGTCATTCTGATTTCTTTACTTTCCTTACTTTCTCCCCACATCGAGTTCATCAACAGGTTTACTCCCCAAACCTACTCAAATCTGCCCACTCCATTCCACCTTCAAATCCACCCTTGTCCTGGCTGGCACCACCTCTTACTGTGTTTCAACAGTCTCATGATTTGTCTTGCTCTTTCCACACGTCCCCTTCATCATCGCCCCGACCCTCAAAGTTATCTAGGCACCAGCCAGAGTGATCTTTATAAAACTGAAATTGGATCCTATTTGAAGGGTAATAAGAAGCCTGCCTTTCTTAACTCAACCTATGCCAACCAATTGGTTAGCTACATTTTAGCTACATTGGCCTTCTAAAAGTTCCCTAGGTTATCAGCTCTTTCCCACCACAGGGCATTTGCAAATGTCACCCTCCTGCCAGGAATCACTTTTCTCTCACTCCATATGGTAACACCTTCATCCTGTAGGTTTCCTTAAATCTCTCCTTCCTGACACCTCTCCTAACTCATCTTTATAATGCAACTTCTTGCTTCTTGGCTAAACAGGTATAACAAAGGTACCCAAAATTCAGAGACTCATTCAGAATAGACGTATATTTCTTCCTCATGAAATGGTCCATAAGCAGCCAGGCAGCCTAAAGCAGTAACTAAGCCTTGCTGAAGCTCCTTCTGTTTCTTCTGTTTTGATTCACTCCCATTGTCTTTGTCTGGGCAGCTATACCAAAGTACCATAGATGGGGTAGTTTATAACAGGTTATTGTTGTCAGTTTTGGGGGCTGCAAGTCTAAGACCATAGTGCTAGCAAATTCTGCATCTGATGAGGAACAGCTTCCTGGTTGATAGGTGGCTGTGTTTTGGCTGTGTCCTGACTAGTCCCATCCACAAGGGTTTGACCCTCACGACCTAATCACTTTCTAAAGGCCCCGTATTCAAACACCATCACATTGGTGATTAGGTTCCAGTATATGCATTTAGGGAGGACAGAAATATTCCTTCTACAGAACCTATCCACACGGTGTTAACGCCATTCACAAGGTTGAAGCTGGCTTCCCCATGCATGGCAAGGGGAGAAAAGCAAAGCTCTTCCTCTAAGGACATGGCTTAAAAAATATACACATTTTCTCAGCTCACATGCCATTGGCCAGAACTGAGTCCCAGGGCCAAACCTGGCTGCAAGCACGCCTCTAAGTATAGTTGCTAACCTCAGGGAAGATTACTGCTAAAGGAAAAATGAGCAAGTGTTTTGTGGCATGATTATCAGTATCTGTCAAACTGCCCTACTCCTATTCATTCTCTATCCAAAACTCTCTGTTTATTGGACCAGTTAGCAAATGTGTGGCTGCCCACAAGACTTTCAGCTCCTGAAGAAAAGAGAACAATTCAGTCTGGTATATCTCCACACTAAGACTTCTGTTTGTTTGTTTCTGTTTTGTTTTTTAATTCTTTGTTAGTTTTATACTGCTTCTATACATTCTTTTTTAAACAGCTTTATTGATATGCAATTCACAAAGCATATAATTTGCCTATTTAAATGCATAATTTCATATTTTTAGTAGATTTGCAGGATATACCACTATTTCCACACTCTAATTTTAGAGTATTTTCTCCCCACAGAAGAAACTCCATACCTATTAGCTGTCATCATACATTCTCAAGGTAAAGCCTCGCCTGGAAGATTGTTCTAAATACATATTGCTACTCAGTGAACTTTATCACTTTGTCTTGGAGCCCAGAATAAACAAATAAAATTCTACCATCGGGCAGGTAGTAATTATCTCATTTTGCATTGCCTCCACCATACACATCTGTGAAGGGTAGAATTATAGCTCCCATGTTACAGAAGAGAATACTCACGTCTGGGTCCCTCCTCACTAGGTTGAGGATTTTGAGAAGTGTTAACCCACTCGTTCAATATGGATCTGTCTGAGTCCTCAGCTTCAGCTAAGCAAATAAAATGCATATCCACATCTCTTAGAAAATTCTGCCTTCATAGGGCTTCTTTTGGCCTGGGTGTGCAACCTGTTATATAAACAGTATTGATTTTGTTGTTGTTGTTGCTTTTTTTTTTTTTTGAGACGGAGTTTCGCTCTGTCACCCAGGCTGGAGTGCAGTGGCATGATCTCAGCTCACTGCAAGCTCCACCTCCCGGGTTCACGCCATTCTCCTGCCTCATCCTTCCGAGTAGCTGGGACTACAGGCACCTGCCACTACACCCAGCTAATTTTTTTTTTTTTTTGTATTTTTAGTAGAGACGAAGTTTCACCGTGTTAGCCAGGATGGTCTCGATCTCCCGACCTTGTGATCCGCCCGCCTCGGCCTCCCAAAAGTGCTGGATTACAGGCATGAGCCCCCACGTCCGGCCAACAGTATTGGTTTTGAAAATGAACCCTCACAACCTGCTGTCTGATCTGCCCACCAACCACTTTCATATCAGGCGTTCCGATTGTGCCATCATTTTCCCTAGTGACATAAATATCCACACCAACACTCAAAAGAACTGGACATCTTCACAGACAAAAATTTTTCTGTTTCTTAAACTGTTCCCCAGCTTGCTCTCACGGTTGGCAAGTTGCCTCTGTTGAATCACTTGATATTCTGACTTTTCTTACAGTAAACTCTGCAAACAACCAGGAGGACAGATACTCTTTCCTAACTGTGTAGATTCTGGATACATGGAAACTTGAGAACATTCAGGGTGCTGTTTTCTCAGAGAAGGCCCTCACAGTTTGCATCTACTTGCTTTATTTGAATATAGCCATTTAATGTATCAAAATGAAAATTAAAATTGTCCACAGTAGCTACCTCACAGCTCCTGGTCCTCGCCACAAGCCACAGAGTTGCCAACTGTTGTCGTCTGCACTTTCTCTCTTTCCAAGGAGTTCCCTTTTGAAAGGAACAATGGCCTAAGCCAGGTGAAGCTGGCAAGGGTAGGAGCTGCCACTGGAGGCTCCGGCTGAGAGGCAGCATGGTGAGGGAACCCAGGAGGAGGGCTGTGCAGCCTTGCGCCACTCCTGTAGACTTTGATGTTTTGAAGATATATGGAAAGCAGCCAGGGAAATTCAGATACACTTACCCAGTAATTGATTATTCAGCTGCATCTCAGAAAGACATAGCTTGGCCCAGGCTGACAGCTATTGTTTCCTTTTGCTGCCTTTCAGGGTGGGAGCCAAGGAAATGTGGGTCAGAGATGCAGCCTTAGGGGGACCGGAGGTAAGAAGTTATCCAGCCCAGGAAGCATATTGTTCAAATATTTGCCAACTTCTTTTACTTCTAGTCTGAGATGGGCAGTGGTGAGAAATAGGACCTGATAAAAAGAGCCATTGATGAACGGGTGGAAAAGGAGGGAAAATGAGTGCAGACTCTATGGACAAATAGAATTATTGTAGGTTTAATGATTTTTCAATTCTTTGTGGGGTAAGTCATATGAATACCCTATAGTTCAGTGTGTACACAAACATTTTAGGATAATGAATATTAATCTGATCTACCATGCATTTGTCCCTCTGCATGTTGACTTTCATTTAATTTTTATTTATACCACTGGAAGACCTCTGTTCCTCTCAATGCAATTTTCTTGTTATTTTTGACAGATGAACAAATGCCCATGCTAATTTTTGAGTAATTACTTCTGTTGGTTGTTTTTCATAAGCATAATGGGCCAATACTCAGGCTAGGAAACAAACCTTAGAGACCTGTTAGGGCAGTGATTTGAACTTGGTGCATATGAGTATTGGGGGAAGGGTAGAATAAGAAGGTATATACCAGATTTTCGCAGGGGAAATTCATGTACACACTTTAAAAGATTTTAAAATTATACTACTGCTTAGATTTAATGTGTTTTAAACAGTTTTATAGATTTGGAAGATTCAAGGGAGTGAGCCAGCTTCTCTTTTACAGACAGGTAAACTGATGTCCAGAGTGATTTGCACAAGGCCGCCCAGCTAGTGGAAGTGGCAGACTTGAGACTTGAAATCATTACTCATTCTAACCTCAGCCCCGTTTCCTGATATTCATATATTTGTGGCTGCAAGGACATGGTTTGGTGGTTGCAAGGACAGGGTTTGGTGTCTGTTCTAAATATCTCTCTGCTAAAGAGAGGAAAACGAGGATCTTGTGAGTGGCAGTTGATAAGTTCTAGATGCAGTGTTTAATAAATGTTATTAGTTTTTGCAGATCATTGTGCTAAGCATTTTATGTGCATGATCTTATTGAAAACTCATCACTATGCTACAAGTTGAGTACTATCATTACCTCCATTTTGCAGTGAGAAAAGTGGTACTGGGAGAGGTTCAGTATTTTGCACAGTCACATAGTTAACATGTGGTTGATTCAGGATTGGAGCACACACAATCTGACTATAGAACCCATACTCCTAAATGCTGGAACCTATAAATATCTAGCATCACAACTGTTTTTGTTCTCAAACAAGGAAGGCTCTAAGTTTAGTAGAATGGGAGGAGAATTTGAGCAGTGTTCATTCTCAGGGTTCTAACAATATTATGGGTTGCCTTAGCATAGAGTGAGCTGAACATCACAGAGGAGAATCAAACCAGTGTTGAATATCCACTGAGGAAAGATGTCTTCAATCCGGTGTAAGGCTATTGACCTTAGTGAACCTCAGGTCTTTTCCAATACTGAGAGTCTATGACTCTCGCAACCCGCATTCTGTGCCTTGCCTCTAGGCTTCAGGTCTGCTAACTTTGGCTTTCCCGCTGGTCTCTCTCAGATTGTGGCACCTGTTGGCATTACAAAAGTATACACGGTCTTGACCATACTGTTAAACTGCCTTCACATAAGAATATGTGGGAATTCTAGAAAGAAGAATTTTTAAGAGTTTAGTGTTTTTTTTTTTTCTCATGCCAGTGAATCAGGCAATAAACAACACCCAAAGAGCAGGCCTCTTACTTGAGTCCCAGCTGGTACAATGGTGTCACCTGGGCTTATTGTAGGGTGTTGAAACCCAACAAAAGTGATGAATCTTTGCTTGAAAGCCACTTGCCACACAGCCACCTAGCAGGATTCTGGAAGCTCAGGATATTTGAGCAGGAAAGGATTTGATTACCAACTGAAAGGCATTTTCATTTTGACATATGAGGAAACCAGAGAGAGCAAGTAAGTTGATTTATGTCACACAACAAGTTGGTGGTGAAGTCAGCAAAAATTTGGGACAGCCCTGAGATGTTCCTGAGGAATTCTTCTGTCCATTTTTTCATCTATCCAATAAATATCTGTCTGACCCAGAGACTGTCCTTAATTCCTAAAGTGATGACAAATTATTAGACAAAATGTAACACGTTAAGTGGCAGAACATGTGAAGGGAGAGGGTCCACAAGTGTGGACTCATCTTCTAATAACCATCACCAGTGCAATCATTTACAATTGGAAAGGACAGGCTGCTGGAAGGCATGGGGATGTCCTGGCAAGGCAAGCACAACCCAGATCCCTGCCTTTCTCTGTCTTTTCCCATTTCTGCACTTCTTTGACAGTTTTGAGCTGATTCTGGTCATGGCCTGGAGGGAGAGAACATTCATGGCAGCCCCAAAGAAGGACAATTAGGTTTCACATTAGCTTCTCTCATGACTTCATCATTGACTGTTTCTCTTTGTTGAAATATTTGAGAAAATAACCCCAGATAGATTTCTGGAATACATGAGACTTGGAGATTTTTAAATAAAGGACATTCCATGGAGAACAAGCTTAAATATTGACTCATCAGAGGAAGCACATTCTCAAGGTAATGCCAATGGGTTCTGGAAGTTGAATCTGAGCTCTGCAATTTTAATCTGCGTGGACGTGGCTATGAGGCAGTTCTCCCCAGATCTCCAGTGTCTAGCTTAAATAAGGATAGAAAACAACCATTAGTCACCCCATTTCTCCTAGTTTTCATTTCCCTTGCTATGCTTGTTTTCTTTCTCCTTTCCCCTATCCTATTTGCTACCAATGTGACTGAGGAACTTTCACCCAGCCTTGATGAGAGCTAACCTTGCCCATTCTTCTGTTTGGAAATAACCAACTCATAGTGCTGGAGGATGAGGCCATGGAAGCATCTTTGTATCTGGAGATAAGATTCAATTATTCCAGTATTTGCATGCCCCCCACCCTCCTTCTGCATTAGCTTAGATAATCCAGTGCTGTCCAAATGATTGTCTCTCTGCATCTCCACAGTGTGAACATTTATTTCCATCGTCTCCCATATTTTCCAGTTATGTGTTTGCATCTGATACGTGTCTCGGTGTTCTCCAGTGTTGATCCTGTTTTGTTTTTGTTTCTCCCTTTGTACGGTCTTTAAGTACTCCCTGATGGTGTGCGTTGTGTGATTTCATATCACGAGAATGGCGTGGCCATGGCAGTGAGGCCTTAGGTTGTATCATAAATCAACCACAGTTTGGAGATTCGATGACAAGTGTGATTTATAGGCTATTTCAGCTCCGATTTCCATAGAGTTATTCTCTGATTCACAATTATTCCTTAGAGGAACAAAAAGTAAAAGAAAGTGCAGTGTGGGTGGTAGGCTGCCTCCCTAGATATTCACAATAGTCATCATATCCATATAGGAAAGCAGATATTTATGCTTTCTAATGGGTGAATATTATCCATGGCAACTGGGAAACTGTCAGAGCTGGAAAACGTGACTCAACTAAACATTATTTTCCCTTGACCTTGGTAAAACAAGACTAATTTTACACAGTGGTCAAGAGAATTAGACAGTTGCCAATAATTTATGGTAAATCCCCAGAATGAACCTAAACTATCAATATATAAGTTAAATGATAAATTTTGATGATCAACTTTTGTTTACATTAAGTAGAAGCATGAAATGTGATCAATTTTACCAAAAGATAAGTCTTGCCACACGTATAGGACTTTTGAAACTTGTCTGCCCCAGCTAGGGTGGACCACACAATATTATCTTCCAAACTGGGATGTTTTTGAGTGTGAAAAGGAATGCATCGAATTATTCCAGGAAACAAGGAGTACCAGGAAAACTGGATCAAACTGTGACTCTTATCACATTAATGATTTTTATTATATCTTCTATGCCTTATCACCAGAGCCTTAAGAGTAAGGATCAAGATCACATGGTTACCTTTTTTGAGAGCTCATTTCATTATCTGCTAGGGGTTAAGAATACATTTGTATTGAATGAATGAAACATTGATGTTTGAAATAAACTCAACAAGGTGCCTGGTATAAGTGTCCAGTAAATTATATTAATAAGTATAATTTCGATATAAAAATGAGCATAATTTATTATAGTTTAGATGGTCAACATTTTTTGCAGATGCTCAATATTAGTGGTTTTCAAGATGCTTTAAAGTTTATCATTTTTTCACTGAATCTCTTTTAGTGCTTTACATATGTAATTTTACCCAGAGCCTTAATATATACAACTTATAAAACTAAGCATGTATAGGTTGGCAGAAATCTTTTCAGCATTTGCAGTAATCATAAAGCACACCTTCAGATCCAAATGCTTCATTTGGGGCAAAATTCAAACTCTAAAACTCTAAATAAAACTTGACTAAAGTGTTAACATATGAGCTAAACATAATTTGGAGGAAAAAAATCCCAATACTTTTAGCAAGTTCAGAAGTGCATTAAGGAAGAAATAAGAAAGACTTGGCATTCACTGTGTTTTTGGTTTTCTTTAAAGTTCAACACTTAATGATAATGCATGTTGAGTCCTTAGTGATCCATTCAGCTGAACTTTAGAGATAGAACAGAACAGAAAAAGAAAAAGACCACCGCTAATTGCATCATTTATCTTTAGACTCTTGTACACCAAAAAAAACCTTCAGTAGAAAAGAGATTTTCTGAGTGAGCTCTATGGTATTCCTTCTAAACCTCCTCTTCTCTCTGACCTGCTCAGTCCTTGCTTTGACTCGCTAGGCCTGTGTGGATAGTTGTTGTTCATTGTAATATTTGCTGAAATATAAGTAGATTCTTCCATGTTATTGTGATCCCAGAAGATTCCACAGAATGTTCCTATTAAGGATTGTGAGGGCTGGAGCAAATATTTGAATTGACTGTTTTTAGGAGAAGCTTCTTTCCCATGTTCCACAAAGCCAGAGTTGTTGATGATGAGTTTGTGCCAAGGTCTTAGCAGGGCCATGCCCAAAACTATCAGGCTCAAAGCTCTGGAATCAGTTGGCCAATGGCTGGGCCACAGTGGGGCTTCTCTGCCATCATACATACTTTTGTTTTTTGGTTTTTTTTTTTTGCCTCACTAGACCTTAGAACATCACTGTATTAGGTATCTGTTGCTGCATAACCAGTTGTCACAAACTTAGTGACTCAAGATAACATATATTAATTATCTCACAGTTTGTTTTTTTATTTATTTATTTTTGAGACAGAGTCTCTCTCTGATGCCCAGGCTGGAGTGGAATGGCATGTTCTCGGCTCACTGCCACCTCTGTCTCCTGGGTTCAAGCGATTCTCCTACCTCAGCCTCCCAAGTAGCTGGGACTACAGGCACCCACCAACATGCCCAGCTAATTTTTGTATTTTTAGTAGAGACGGGGTTTCACCATGTTGGCCAGGGTGGTCTGGAACTCCTGACCTCAAGTGATTCACCTGCCTCAGCCTCTCAAAGTGCTGGGATTACAGGCATGAGCCACTGTGCCTGGCCTATTATCTCACAGTTTCTGTGGATCAGGAATCCAGCACAGCTTGGCTGGGCCCTTGGGTATAGAATCTCTCACAAGGCTGCAATCAAGGTGCCATGGTTGGGTTCTCATCTGAAAGTTTGACTGGAGAAGCACTGGTGTCCAAGCCATGTGGTTGTTTTTCAGAATTCAGTCCCTGGAGGTTTATTGGATTGAGAGTCTCAGTTCTTAGCCAGCTGTTAACCAGAGATGGCCCTCATTTCCTTGCTAGGTGACCTCTCCATTAAGACAACTCACAATATGGCAGCTTGCTTCATCAGAGCGTGAAAACAAGAAGAGTCCAAGAAAGAGGGGAATTTCAAGACAGAAGTCACAATCTTTTTTTATTACTCATTTTTTAAAAATTATACCTCAAGTTCTGGGAAACTTGTGTAGAACGTGCAGGTTTGTTACATAGGTATACATGTGCCATGGTGTTTTGCTGCACCCACCAACCTGTTATCTACATCTACATTAGGTATTTCTCCTAATGCTATCCCTCCCCTTGCCCCCCATCTCCTGATAGGCCCTGGTGTGTGATGTTTCCCTCCCTGTGCCCATATGTTCTCATTGTTCAACTCTCACTTATTAGTGAGAACACGTGGTGTTTGGTTTTCTGTTCCTGGGTTAGTTTGCTGAGAATGATGGTTTACAGCTTCATCCATGTTACTACAAAGGACATGAACTCATTCTTTTTTATGGTTGCATAGTATTCCATGGTGTATATTTTATAACCCAATCTTGGAAGTTACATCTCATCATCTTTACCATATTCTTTTGGATGGAAGGAGATCCCCAGTCCTCTTCACTCTTTCAGTGGGAGAGGATTGCAAAAGAATGTGAGTACCAGAAGGTGGGGTCATGGGGGCCACCTGTGAGTTCACCTGCCATAATTACTGTAGGCTGTTGGGGACTCAAGTGAAGTGAAGGAAAAACTAGAGGTCAACACTTGTCCAAGAAAGGCATTCAAGCCCAGTGTCTCTGAACTGCTGTGCAGCCTCCTCAAGTATCACCTCCTCCCTAAGCCTTTTCTGTCTTCCGTGAGCACACTATGTCTACTGAGTCTTATGGCCATTGTGTCTGCTCCTGTAACTAACCAGAAAGCTCTTCTGTCAGCTCCACCTACAAATGGCTCCTTCTTTTTATATGTCACCTCTTCTCAGAGACCACCTGAATACCTATTGAACACTTATTTACTAACCTCGTACTATGTGTTAGGCACTGCCTGGGACCCTGAAGCAAATAACAGAAAATTTCCAAAATATGGAATCTCAAGGAATTCTCTATTTAGTAGAAGAGAGAAATAAGTAACTAGCACTCAATTCACCCTATAACAATTTACTATGGGAGACGCAAGGGCAGGGTGCAGACGTAGTAAACTACAAACTCTCAGTGGGTTGGGAGAAATATACTAATTTGCCCATAAGTTGAAGTCACACTCCTCAGTCTAGCACAAAAACCGTTCACAACTGGTATCTCTTCAGCCCCCATGCTTCTCACCACATGATCCCATTCCAAAGAAAAAAAGTTGGGTGGGGAGTCTGTGTTGTGTTTTTCCATGTGTTTTCCCTTCCATGTGTTGTTTCCTCTGCTAAAAATCTCTCTTCTTGCCTGTTGAACTCTTCCGCATTCTTACAAGGATCGAATCAAACCCCTTTTATAGAGACTTGCCCAAATCCCTAGAAATTTAAGTGGCTACCCACACTTTTCTTCCACAACCCTAGATACATAACTTGAATAGCATGTGCAACATGTATTGCAATTGTGAATGTGACTCTTTTACTAAACGGTGAGCTCCTCGGCGACAGAATATTTCTTCATCACTGTCCCTACAGAGCAAGGCTGTCACTAAGGAGTTTCTCAGTAACACTGGGAAGAATGCTTAAGAAAAAACGGTATAACACTCTTAAGCTATTCCTCACTCACCTTGATCTCTTCTTTCAGATTGTGTAAATGCCCACTGAACTTCTGGCTGTCTGACTCTCAGCAGGAATGTTTTCAACACCTGGCCATCCTATAGTTCATGAGAAGTTCCAACATGCCCACCCAGAAATTAGAGACCTGAACAACCCCTGACTCTAGTACTGCCTTTGCACCCCAGTATGAATTCGATACATCTGTCTTCAAAAGAACTTAAGATCCAACATGAAAGTCATGGAGGAAAACACTGTCTTCACATTTAGAAGGTGGGGTTCCAAAGCGTGAATTTTTCTGTCTGGTCAGGATTGCTTTCTTATTTCTAGGGTCCCCAGGTCAATTGATGCTTTCTCGCTTCATGCCTCTGTTCTTAAAAGAATTTCTTGACTGCGAACGTTCTCTGTGATCTTTAAAGCACAAACTTACACTATGATAATATCTTATATGCAGTCTCCAATGTATTTCAATGTAGTGAAGACATGTCTTTTCTCCGCTTTAAAATAAACTTTAATGTGTTTTTTATTTAGGAGGTCTCACTCTACAATTACTTCTGCCATTTTAACCTAGCCCTAATATTGATGGTGATAATAAAAATAGCGATAACAATAACTACCACTTTGAGCATTTATCATGTGCCAAAAACTATACTAGGTGCTTTCTGTACAGACAATTTTTTTCCATTTTACTGTCTAAAGCCAACTGAGGTTGAGATTGCTAACACATTTTGCAAACGAGAAAATTTAGTCTCAAAGTATCTGAGGGCAGACAGAGAGATGTACATTTTAGGGGAACCAGGAAGAGGCCTCAGTTCCTAGCTGACTGTTGGTTGGAGGTCACCCTCAGTTCTCCTACCCCATCCTGTCTCCTGACCTTCAATCCTTGGGAATAAAGCTTCTTGTTCCCCCCAAAAAATAAAATAAGTGCACCTGAGGCTGCAGAATCAAGAACTAATAATCACACAAAAATACAGTGACCAACAACTGCACCTTTTTAAGGATAGGTTTCAACGAAAAAGGTTGGGGGAAGAACGAAAGATGAGTAGGAAGTTGAATCAAGAACCCTAAATGACTAGAGAGGAAGGAAGGGATCACCTCTCTCTTATTAGAAAATTACCCAAATGATTAAGGCTAGTTGGACTGAAGATAAAACTAGATCAATAATTGTGACAAATTCTCCTAGAGTTGAGTCTTATTTATTCCTTCCTTTCTTCATTCAGCAAATAGGACTGTATCTGTTCATCATATAGGATTAAATAAATGCCTAAACAAATACCGTTCAACATCTCATATAATTTTCAAGAAATAATGTTTCAACAAGTTACCAGTGACTCATTTTGTTTCTGAATTTGTGACTAAAAAATCTGTTTCTTGTGTTATTCAATAAAGAAGAATGAGCACATGTAAATAATTATTTCACAACTTTGCGGAGCCTCAGGTTAGACCCCTATAGGCCTCTAACCCTCATGCCCTTTCTCTCTGTGTAACGGAATCCACGTGAGCCCAGCTTAGGATCTATGATCACTTCAGAGCCATTGGAAAGGGGATTTCGGGAGACTTCAGTTCAATACTTGATGATCTGACTCTACTCAAAGACCCTGCCTAGAAAATGAGATTTCAGCCTTACCCTGTGACCCTGCAACCAGCACCCAGTACTGTTCCAATAAAGGCCTGACATCCTTCAGGACTGCTGCTGTGCCCTCTGTTTTTCCTGCTCCCACTTCTGCAGTGGGTCCTCCCACCTGTTGCTGAGGCTGTCTGCTTCCCAGTGCCTGCTTATGTTTCTTGGCATTTCCTCCTCTTGTGAGAAAACCTGGTAATGTGAAATCTATCGTAACACCCCCTGCTTTCATTGACAAGAGAACGGGGAAATACCCTGGCCTTAAAACTGCTTTGTGTGCTTTCCTTAAACAAAAATTAGACTTTCTTCTTGAAGGAGAGGGGGAAAAATCCTTCCAATTAATAAAAGTTTCGGAATAAGACTTCTAATATTATTCTAATATTGACATCCTAAATGGTCAATGAATAGTTGCCAGTGCTGATCAGAAAGCCATAAAACAGATATTACTTGTGAGGCAGAAGAGACCAGGATTTTCTATAAGTCGCAAACTACTTAATTACCATAAAACTTTGGACTAGGCAGACTGTCCTCATCAAGAAAGAACACAACTGGAATATACAGAATTTCATCCTCAGTGCTGCAGTTTTAATCTGTAAGATTTAGGTCATCTGAAATACGATGTCCAATATAGATAGACGATAGATTGATAGATAGAGGAATGGATTGGGTGAACAGACAAGATAAGTGATGATGATGATGGTGATGATTTTTTTTTTGAGACAGAGTCTCGCTGTGTCACTCAGGCTGAGTGCAGTGGCACAATCTCAGCTCACTGCAACCTCCACCACCAGGGTTCAAGTGATTATCCAGCCTCAGCCTCCCAAGTAGCTCAGATTTCAGGCACATACCACCACATCCAGCTAATTTTTGTATTTTTAGTAGAGATGGAGTTTCACCATACTGGCCAGGCTGGTCTTGAACTCCTGACGTTAGGTGATCTGCCTGCTTCGGCCTCCCAAAGTGTCAGGATTATAAGCGTGAGCCACTTTGCCCAGCCTAATTTTGTTTTAATGAACAGACTTTTTCTTTCTCCATCACTACCAGTGCTCAAAAATCATCATAAAAAGGGATCTTACAGTACAGAACAGCTACATCTCAGAAAAAGAGATTTTGGCATGAGGAGCTGCCTCATTCTCTCCACATGCAGCCACCAGCCAGCAGGGCAATCAGGAATCTGGGGAAAGAGATGTTATACTACAGGGGCAGGTCCACTCCTCATTGGAATGTGGGTAGAATCAGAGCCCTGGTCTTCAGCAGCCCTCTAACCCTTCTGGACTACGGATCCCTCCAGGAGCCAAGGACTTTGTTTTCCCTGCCTGAGAAGTCCAAAACAATAAAAAGTAGCAAAGCAGAAGTGAGGCCACTGGGAGGAATTCAGCTACCTAACTTCTGTGAGCCACACATGGAGGAAGAAGTTGGACTCCATGCCCCCAAATGCTCATTTGGCGTAGAGGAAGACATAGACTTGCTGAGAAGGAAGGTGGAGGAGGTACTGATGGTGATCATGGTTTGCCTAAACAGTAAAGGCAGCAGCCAAGGAAGAAAATCTGAGACTAGGTCTTGGGGAGGCAAAGGTGATGCAGAAAGTCATCCAGGGAGAAGCAGGGTGGAGTGTGGAAGGCGTCTTGTATTACATTAATAGAAGCCAGAATGGAAAACACAAGGAATATGCACAGGTCATAAGATACGAGCTCTATCTAAAAGTCAAAAAATTTGCCTGACTTCAGGTCGAGGAGAAGTTGGCCTGTTCATAAACCACCCACTGGGCTGAGATACAACTCTTCCTTCTCAAGAAGGTCAGAGAGAAGCTTGGGGAAAGCAAGCTTCTATTTGTACAACTTTGATCAAAATATGTCACTCATCATCTGCCGGCCTCTATCCTGGTACCTTCTGTGCAGAGACAAAGGCACTCCAAATAATGTTTATGCTCCTCTTCTGACTGAGCCATGGCAAGAACACAATCACATGCCAAAGCAGATTAGAAAATGTAGGAGTTATTCTTTTTAAGTGTCTGTAACATGCCAAACTTATCTTCATCCTCTGAGACAGGCATTCTTACCTACATTTCGCACATTAAAAAATTTGAGGTGCAGAGATAGTAAGTCACTTGCCCATGGTTTCATGATGAATCGGAAGCAGACCAAAGGTTTAGTATCAGCAAACCCAGGCACACCCAGTTCCAAACTCTATATTTTTTCCACCATAGCTTTTAAGGCTATATAACAAACAGGCTTGGAAGGTAGAAATATTATCTCCCTCTGGAGCCATAGGCAGGCATGGTTGCTGTCCCATAGTAAAGATTCAGGTTCTCCCAGCCTGGGGTTCCTCATCTGTGACTCTCCCTACAGCTATGCGTTGTCCTATAGGAGACAGGTGAGGACAGCTGACACAAATGTGAAGCGCAGGCTACTTGCTGCACTGGGATTAATAAAGCCCTTTGTCACTGACCCAGGAGTCTCACATCTTCTGCCAACATCCACAAAAGCTTGGGAGACTTACTTGTTAGCTGGCAAGTAGGGTAAAATCTCAGACCCAACCAGAGGAAACTTCCTGGATAAGCCGGAAATGGGCAGAGAGATCCAAATGAATATCTTCCTATTTATCTTCTGGCCCTAGAACAAAGTCTACATGCCCTCCTGTGGCACACCAGAGAGCTCTTGGGCACCGTGCACATCCTTAGGCAATGAAACCTAGGAAATATCTTGGATAGGTACCAAGTCATTCTCACCAGGTCCTGGTCCTGAATCAACACCATCATTCCCTGGGCCGCCATGTATCTATACAATGAGGGCACTGAGCTAGAGTAATAACATCTGAGTTAAGAATGACACACTTCTGAGAGCTTTATGTATTATTTCATTGCATATCAACAATAACTCTACAAATAAGGAATTATTGCTCTCAGAAAGGCAACTAGCCCCTCCAGGTTACAGAGCTGGGGCACACGTCTATCCAAATCCTTGCTCATCATCACCACCCTTGTGAGATTCCATCTTCCTCCTGCCACTCAGAAATTCATCACTACCCTTGGAATATATTTCCTTTCGATTATTTAAAACATTTATTTAGATAGAGAACTTTGTGTTAGTAAGAAAAGGTAATTGCCACTCGGGGTGAAAATAAAAAATAAAAAAAACCAACACCCTTGTTTGGTTAATGAGGAACACTTGTTCCAGCAAAGAACCACTCTGGGGCAAATGAAACTTTATTTTTTTCTCTAATCATCTGAAGTCCATGTTGGGGTAATCCAAATCTCCCCACAGAGAGAGTGCAGTCTGCATAACCCCATTTTTTTCTTTTTTGCAATTACAGAAGCTATGAGGACCTGGGAGTGACCCAGCTCCCTCATTCTTTTGGAACGAAGGAAGACAAGACGCCTGTAAGTTTAGGAAGTGAGAATGCCTTTTGCTCAGCCAAGAGATATAACCAGTTCCTCAGTTCGTGCTACAGTCAGGATGGAGGGCAGGCTGTAAATATGAGCCTGTCCATTCTTATGTAGCTGTTAGGACACTGGGACTGTCCATTTCCAGTGTATCTTGCCCTCTGACAAAGTCCATTTCAGGGAGGAATCTCTATGGACCCCTTCTGGGAGGGCAGAGAGATTGTGATCAGTTGAGAGACACGTTATAACTAATGAGTGACTATATTATTTTTCTAGGACTGCCCTAACAACTACAACAAACTGGGTGGCTTTAAACACAGAAATATATTCCCTCACATTTCTAGAGGCTAAAAGTCTAAAGTCTAAGGTGCTGGCAGAACCGTCCTCTCTCTCCTAGCATCTCCTAGCAAGGAACACCTAAGGAAATCTTGCAGCTGCATAATTTCAGTCTCCACCTCCTGCATCACATGGCTGTCTTCCCCCTATATCCCTGTCTTAATGTGGCATTCTCTTCTCCGTTTGTGTCTATCAGATAGACACACAGATGTATTTCCTCTCTTTATATCAGGACGTAAATTATAGTGGATTCAGGGCCCACCCTAGCCCAGTATGACCTCAGCTTAACTTACATCTCAACGACATCTGCAAATACCCTATTTCCAAATAAGTTCACATTCACAAGTGCCAGGGGTTAGGGTTTGAGTACTACTCGAACCACAACACTTATTATTAATAAAGTGTCCAGGTTTATCTATTTCTTTCATGTAACTGTCTTTCATCTATTACGATTAAAAAAAAAACAGATGCCGGGCGTGGTGGCTCATACCTATAATCCCAGCACTTTGGGAGGCCGAGGTGAGCAGATCACTTCAGGTCAGAGGTCAGGAATTCGAGACCAGTCTGACCAACATGGTGAAACCTCGTTTCTACTAAAAAAAAAAAAAAAAATACAAAAATTAGCCAGATGTGGTGGTGGGCACTTGTAATTCCAGCTACTTGGGAGGCTGGGGCAGGAGAATCACATGAACCTGGAAGGCAGAGGTTGCAGTGAGTCAAGATTGTACACTGCACTCCAGTCTGAATGACAGAGCAAGACTCTGACTCAAAAAGAAAAAAATCAGAATAACGCCATCTTCATGCATCTGTATTCCCTCTTTTGCCCTCTACACTTCAGGCATACCAGGCCTTTCTGGCCTTAGGGCTTTTGCACACGTTGTTCCTGCAGCCTGGGACATAATTCCCAGGCCTTTAGCACAGCTGACTTCTCATTCTTCAGGGTCGTTTTAAAAATATTGTCTCCTCTGCGATCCCTTCCCCTAAACAGCTTTAATCTCTATCTCGGTAGCCCACTCATCTCCTTGGTAACACTCAATATTCATCTATTATAATTTGTTTATTTGTCCAAGGATCATCACTTCCCATCTCACTGGCATGTAAACTGTATGTGAGCAGGAGTTTTACTCTGTTTTTTTTTTTTTACTCTTTTATGGATCAACACATCACCTGGAACATAGTAGAAGTTCAATAAATACCTGTCACATATGTGGATGAAGGAGATATTTTTCATAAATCAAAAAAATTGGGATTTGCCTACGGCCAGCACTCTAGAATGACCCTTAACATCAACAGGTCCTGGTGCAGGCAGGACATTTCTTTTACTGTATGTTAGTATTTTGTCTTGGTGAAGAATGTGGGCTTTGGACCAGGTGCGGTGGCTCATGCCTGTAATCCCTCATTTCGGGAGAGCAAGACAGGCAGATCACTTGAGGTCAGGAGTTCCAGACCAGCCCGGCCAACATGGTGAAACCCCATCTCTACCAAAAACTACAAAATTAAGCCAGGCATGGTGGCGCATGCCTGTAATCCCAGCTACTCGGGAGACTGAGGCGGAATTGCTTGAAACCCGGAGGCAGAGGCTGCAGTGAGCCAAGATCACACCACTGCATGGAGAACCTGTCACACACAGACACACACAGTGGGCTTTGAAATCACAAAACTGGCATCCTATGGCTGGTCTTCCCCACAGTTCCTATGTGACTCTCAGCATGTTGCTTGGCTTCTCTGAGACTCTTTATCATAGGAATGTGTGATTCTTCTTTCATAAGACTATTGCATTCATAAGACTATTAACAAATATTTGTTGAAGTCTTATTGAGCGCCATGATAAACTAAGGCATATAAAGTGCTTAGCAAAGGCTTTGGCATGTGAGAGGTGTTAGAAAAGTGGGATTTTGCTTAACTGAATACCTAATATGTGAAAACAGAGCTAATTCAATGGAATACCTAATAGGCAAAACCAGAGACTTGGAAGGGACCAAATGTCTTTAGTTTCCTCTCTTGCTCAGGGAGTCTCCTGCTGCTTCATTGTGAGCAGTAACATTTCTACTCAGGAGCAGGAAGAAGGGCGGTGACAGGTGTAAGTGGGAAAATAACCTGAGAGATACTACCAGTGTGAAGCACCTTTTGTCACCATTCTGTTGAGGAATAGTAGGGGTGGGAAGGTTGGCATTACGAACTTGAGAGGTAACAATTCTATCAGCCAGAAGTGAATGCTGGGAAGGCAGAAAGGGGAGGCAAAACAGCATAGGCTCTGCAGTCAACCTCTTGGGTTAAAAAAAGTTTCTGCTGCTTACTTCCAGAGGATGAAACAAAAAACCACATTCCAAGAGGTTTCTTTGGAGGATAAAACTGAATACCCAGGAGGTGCCATATCCTTCACTAAAATATCATACTACATGGTTTCACATAATCCTGACTCATTTCTTTGAGGCAGTCTTTAATATTCCCATTTTATAGATGTAAAAAGTATATCTTGGGAGATCAGCTCTATTTCCCAAAGACAACCAGCTCCTAAGTGGAGCAAGGGTTGTGATATGGTTTGGATTTGTGTCCCCACCCAAATCTCATGTCAAATTGGAAGAGGGACCTGGTGGGAGGTGATTGGATCATAGAGGCTGATTTCCCCCTTGCTGCTCTCATAGTAGTGAGTTTTCACAAGATCTGATAGTTTAAAAGTGCGTGGCAGTTCCTCCTAGTGCACTCTCTCTCTCCTGCCGCCATGTGAAGAAGGTGCCTGCTTCCCCTTCCCCTTCTGCCATGATTGTAAGTTTCCTGAGGGCTCCCAGTCATGCTTCCTGTAGAACTGTGAGTCAATTAAACCTCTATTCGTCATAAATTACTCCATCTCAGGTAGTTATTTATAGCAGTGTGAGAACTCATCTTGGGTGTGACCTCTGCATTCTTTCTGCTCCCAACCCTCCATATTCCTCCCATTTCTAAGATTTGTGGTTGTGAAGTTATTGAACCATGGGCAGGTCAAAGTTCTAAGTGGGTTGTTCAGGGCATAAATGTCTATGTGGCTATTTCTATCACTTTGTATAGGGAATTGAGTTATTTGAGTATGCTGGCACAAGGCTTTTCTGAAATGCCACTAGCCTCTTACATGACTCCATATCATCAAAACCACATTACTGGAATACTTTATCTTTCAGATGAAAAAGGGAAACTTTGAAGCAAAAAGACTAGACCAGGTTTGTTCACCTCAGCATTATCAAAATTTGGGGCTGGCTATTTCTTTCCTGTAGGAATGCCCTGTACATAGTAGCATGTTTAGTGGCACCACTGGCCTCAACCCACATACTAATAGCACCCCATCACCCAGTTTGTAACAATGAAAAGTGTCTGCAGATATTTCCACAGTTCCCTTGGAGAGGGGTGGTAAAAAACCACCCAGTTGTGACACAATAAGCTAAACAAACATAAACTCAAAGTCTTAGTCTGCAACTTTTGTAGCCTTGGGACAGTTGCACACTCTTCATGAGACTGTTTCCTTAGGTATAGAATGAAGATGGCAATTTCTATCTTACAAGATAACTGTAACAATTAATGAGACGACATATATAAAGCTCATCATTTGCAGGCCTTCAGTAGGTGCTCAAAAAGTGGAACTCATTTTTGTGACACATTTGATTAGCTTTCATAATGTCCACATTTGAGGACTGTGTTTTCTTTATCTCTGTCAAGAGAAAGTTACTCTCTTTTAAATTGCTGCTCTCCCTTCCATGTAAATAGGTCTTCAATATTTATGAATAATATCTATCAGGTATGTTTTGCCCATTATCTCCTTTTAAACTTTACAGCAGTCCTACAAATAAGGTGGCACTGTCGTCATTGTAAAAATGAGAAAGCAGATTTAGAGACATTAAGCAATGTCCCAAAGATCACACAGCTAGAAAGCAGCGTTCAAACTCTGACTCAACATCCCAAGATATTTCCTAGACTCTTATCTTTCTTCTGCATGTATCCAACAGGTTCTTTCTGAAAACAGATTCTCTTTCATTCAATTTACAAGGAAAAATAATCAATTGCCTTAAGAGTTATGAATACATTTTATAAAGGGGTAAAACCAAGGGGCTATGAAAGCACATAGGAGGAATATTTATCCCCATCTGGAAGATTCTAAAAAGCTTGCCAGGTCTGGGGGTGCAGTGGCTCATGCCTGTAATCCCAGCACTTTGGGAGGCCAAGGTGGGCGGATAACTTGAGGTCAGGGGTTCGAGACCAGCCTGACCAACATGGTGAAACACCATCTCTACTAAAAATACAAAAATTAGCCAGGCATGGTGGCACACACCTGTAATTCCAGCTATTTGGGAGATGGGGGCAGGAGAGTCGTCTGGGAGGTGGAGGTTGCAGTGAGCCGAAGATTATGCACCACTGCACTCCAGCCTGCCTGACAAGCAAGACCCTGTCTGGAAAGAAAGGGAAGGGAAGGGGAGGGGAGGGGAGGGGAAGGGAGGGAAGGGGAGGAAGAAAAGAAGGAAAGAAGGAGAGAGGGAGAGAAGAAAAGAAGGAAAGAAGGAGAGAGGGAGAGAGGGGAGGAAGAAAAGAAGGAAAGAAGGAGAGAGGGAGGGAGGGAGGAAGGAAGGACAGAAGGACGGACAGGTGGGCAGGCAGGCAGGCTTGCTAGCAGAAAAGATGCAAAGAGAATCATAAAGAACAACATGGAGGTAGCCAAGAGTATCCAGAAGACAAGATGTTCCAGACAGTGGTAACACAGGCATGAAATCCTAGCACTGAGAAAGAACATAGCAGGAGTAGTTCAAAGAGGACAAAGCTGTGAGGGTAAGGAGAGGAGGAATGAGAGACGAGAAGGGAGGTCAGCCAGGGCCAGCCAGCCAAGGGGTGCCTGTCGCAGTGCTCAGAGCTCATCCCTTGGGTCAAGGGGCTTGGATGTTGCAACTCTCTCACATGACCTACTTTGCACATTTACCCCTAGAATTACTCTCCAGTGCTTTGTTGGGATATAAAGGACTCTGTTTCTTTGCGAAGATTGCAGCTGTAGAGTTGACATTTCACACTTTGGCAAGTGGAAATGCTCTCATGGTAGCACTGATCCCTGTGTTAGCACATCCTTTGGCCAAGGACGTAATGAAGAGAAATTAACAAGTGAGCAGCATTTTATAGAGGACTCATAACAAGCCACATGCTACCAGGTTCTTTCCAGAAGCCTGCATGAGAACAGACACCCAGCTCAGCCAACACAGCAGAGGCCAGGGCTCCTGACAGGCTGAGCAGGGATGGAAAATGGGCATGCAGTCTGGGAGGCAGGGGCAATGCTACTAGGATGACTCAAAGCCTGGATTTATGAGGCCAGATCTCTGCTGATCTTGGCACGCCCTGAGAGGCCATCACTTCCCGAGCAGGACGGCTCCTCCACGGTACCTCCCGCACATTACAGTTTCTCATCATGACCAGCAGGCAGGCAGGCTGCCCTTTCCCTCACATTTTAAACATTTCAAGTAAGAAATGTTCATTACATTTCAGACGTGAGAAACGAAAATGATCCAGTCTGGCCGTTCTATTATAAAATGTGTATATAGAATGGCCGCTGGGTTGAAGGGAAGACTTGTGGAGTTTTTCCTCCAACCCCTGGTGCTTTGTTCATAGTGGGTATTTGGCAAACAGTGGGAGACAGGAAGTGAAATTGTATTCCCTACAGTAGCATGAAAAATGTTGTCTCTATCCCTATTGTTCACAGCTCCAATCACCACAGATAAAAATATCAGGTGTCCAAAATACCTGTGGATCCATTATTTACCACATAGAGGGCAAGTCGGGAAAAACGTTGTCCTAGGGAAGGAGATAATAACACACCTGGAAGTCAAGCCCATACGACAAACATGCACACACACAGAGACACACACACAAACACACACACACTCACACAGAGACACACACAGAAACACATCAGACACACACCCATACACACACAGACATGCACACAGAGACACACACAGACACACACACACATAGACACACATACACACGCAAGTTATATATTACTCAAGTATAAGGTTTTCTTTATTTTTTATTTATTTATTTATTATTATTATTATACTTTAAGTTTTAGGGTACCTGTGCACAATGTGCAGATTTGTTACATATGTATCCATGTGCCATGTTGGTGTGCTGCTCCCATTAACTCCTCATTTAGCATTAGGTATATCTCCTAATGCTGTCCCTCCCCCATCCCCCCACCCCACAACAGTCCCCGGAGTGTGATGTTCCCCTTCCTGTGTCCATGAGTTCTCATTGTTCAATTCCCACCTATGAGTGAAAACATGCGGTGTTTGGTTTTTTGTCCTTGCGATAGTTTACTGAGAATGATGGTTTCCAGTTTCATCCATGTCCCTACAAAGGACATGAACTCATCATTTTTTATGGCTGCATAGTATTCCATGGTGTATATGGGCCACATTTTCTTAATCCAGTCTATCGTTGTTGGACATTTGGATTGGTTCCAAGTCTTTGCTATTGTGAATAGTGCCGCAATAAACATACGTGTGCATGTGTCTTTATAGCAGCATGATTTATAGTCCTTTGGGTATATACCCAGTAACGGGATGGCTGGGTCAAATGGTATTTCTAGTTCAAGATCCCTGAGGAATCGCCACACTGACTTCCACAATGGCTGAACTAGTTTACAGTCCCACCAACTGTGTAAAAGTGTTCCTATTTCTCCACATCCTCTCCAGCACCTGTTGTCTCCTGACTTTTTAATGATTGCCATTCTAACTGGTGTGAGATGGTATCTCACTGTGGTTTTGATTTGCATTTCTCTGATGGCCAGTGATGATGAGCATTTTTTCATGTGTTTTTTGGCTGCATAAATATCTTCTTTTTTTTTGTTTAATTTATGATGAATGAAAATTTATTGGCTCATAGTTCTGGAGGCTGGGAGATCCAACATTCTGGCTCTAGCGTCTGGTGAGGACCTTCTTGCTGTGTCATCCCATGACAGAAGTCAGTAGGGCAAGACAGAGCAAGACATAGAGAGAGAGAGAGCAGCAAGGGCCCAAACTTGTCCTTTTGTAAGGAAACCATTCCCACAGTAACAAACCCACACTCATGATAACAACATTAAGCAATTAGTGAAGGCAGAACCCTCATGGCTTAGTAATCTCTTAAAGGTCCCACTTCTTAACACTGTTGCATTGGCAATTAAGTTTCCAACACATGCTTTTTGCAGGACACATTCCTACATAGTCCTGAAGCTGAAAGATTTTTGCTTAATAAATGTAATTTGTATAAGGATGATAAATAGTTTAATTATAAGACACATAACAAATGTAATGATGATAGATTGTACTGGGAAAAAACTTAGCAGATTGGAAAGAAACTTCATTTTTCAGGTAGCAGTTGCAATCATAAGTTGGCTAAAGACACAAGAGTTCACTAAAAATCAGCAAAAGCATTCTTTAAGAATCAATTGGGTATATGGAATTTACAATATCTTCTTTTGAGAATTGTCTGTTCATGTCCTTCGCCCACCAACCCTTCATGCTAAAAACTCTCAATAAATTAGATATTGATGGGATGTATCTCAAAATTGTAAGAGCTATCTATGACAAACCCACAGCCAATATCATACTGAATGGGCAAAAACTGGAAGCATTCCCTTTGAAAACTGGCACAAGACAGGGATGCCCTCTCTCACCACTCCTATTCAACATAGTGCTGGAAGTTCTGGCCAGGGCAATCAGGCAGGAGAAGGAAATAAAGGGTATTCAATTAGGAAAAGAAGAAGTCAAATTGTCCCTGTTTGCAGATGATATGATTGTATATCTAGAAAACCCCACTGTCTCAGCCCAAAATCTCCTTAAGCTGATAAGCAACTTCAGCAAAGTCTCAGGATACAAAGTCGATGTACAAAAATCACAAGCATTCTTGTACACCAATCACAGACAAACAGAGAGCCAAATCATGAGTGAACTCCCATTCACAATTGCTTCAAAGAGAATAAAATACCTAGGAATCCAAGTTACCAGGGATGCCAAGTACAAGGTTTTTAAGTTACCACAAAGATAACAAATTATTTGTAATATAACAATAACCTTGAAACACTCCCTTAACAAAGAAGAGAAGCAGGGGTAGGAATGGTTTTGTCGTGCAGCCCTGGGGTGGTATCAGGGAGGCGGAGGGCTTGGAACTGACATGTCACTGGCTGTTAGGGACAAAGGTGCTGTGATAACAGGGAGGTCAGAAGGTTCTACTAGAATCCTCTCTTCTCTTCCAAGAAATGAATTTGAGTATTAGGAAAGCTAAACACACTCAGATCCTTAAAGAAGGGCTGAAGAAGCTGCTAATTTACACAGCATTTCTCTGCCTTCTCCCTAGTTCGGCCAAGCTATGCATATCAATAAATGGTAACCTCTTTTCCCTTGAGAAATATTTGAGTTGTTCTGTGCCTCCTGATCCATAACCATACTGACAGATGAGAAGTAGCTATGAAATTGAGTAATTTTATACTGATTTGATTTAATGCAGGAATTAAGAAATACTCAGATATCGTAAGCTAATACTCATGTATTTATATTAAGATGCAATATCAGCCTTCCCCCTCAAGTTCTAAGGCCAAAGTATTTGACCTACACTTTGCACTTAAATCCACAAAGAAAAACTGGAAATTCAATGGCATTCCCTGAGTTCACCTTTTTTTTTTTTTTATTTTAAGTTCTGGGATACATACGCAGGATGTGCAGGTTTGTTGCATAGGTATATAGATGCCATGGTGGTTTGCTGCACCCATCAATCTGTCATCTAGGTTTTAAGCCCTGCATGCATTAGCTATTTGCCCTGATGTTTTTCCTCCCCACCTCCCTGACAGGCCCCAGTGTGCATTGCCCTCCTCCCTGTGTCCATGTGTTCTCGTTGTTTGACTCCCACTTATGAGTGACAACATGCAGCATTTGGTTTTCAATACCTTTCTAAGCTTAGTCCTATTATGGGATCCTGAATGATCAAGCTTCAGAAGAAAAGATGGATTGTTCGAGTTTTCACTGTGTGTTCCCAGTCTCTACCAGTGACCACACACAATAAAGTGAGTGTAAGCCAGTCTAATTAAAAAAAAAGTCTAGAAGTTTCTCCAATTAAAAAAAAAAAAAGACAGTCAAGGAATCATTCCTTTGTTATAATGTAGGACACTCTTTAAGGGGAGATTATGTTTGGCTGACTCTGGGGGCTCTAACATGTACCCAGCCCTCTCATTTGAAAACACACAGGAAGGTTTGAATTTCAGGGGGCCATAGACCCCTGGGGGACCATCCATGAACATTCCTCTACAAACAAAGAGCTTCCTAGGAAAATTAACTGTGCATAGAAATCACTCTCTGAAGTAAGTAAAATTCCTACCTCTAAACAACTTCTACTAAATAGTTTTGTTTCTTATGGAGAAGTTCCCATTTTGACAAAGTTACTTAGAAGGCTTGTGCAATTATGTCAACAAGATCATCTCTGGGATTTTCATTCCTCATTAATGTGTCAAAATGACTATGACGATAGGAGAAGCTTCAGGCGAGCTGAAAGGTTACCCTGGGATTTTCCCTGGGTAAACTTGGGCAAGACATTTCCCCTTCTCAAGCGGCAGTTTCTTCATCTGTGAAATGAAAGGATTATGCTATATAATCTCTAAAGCTCCTTCTAGCACATGAGATAACTAACACTTACATCCATGACCCTTCAAGAATTTTGACAGGCCTTCCATGGAAAGAATTCAATAGCTAAATATTGATGTTTATGGGAACAGAAGAGCAAGAGTTTCTGCAGACAAAACAAGGATGAACGAAGCCTGCATTTCGACCAAGAACCGAAAATAAACCAGTGCCCTAATTTTGCCTCAGCCTCTGCTTTGAGAATTAAATTAATTTTTGAGTGTAAAGAAATTCCTCAAAACTATCAACAGTGGTCAAAAATGAGCCATCAGAAACTGCAAAGATCTGTTGCAAAATACCAGAAGAGAAGGCAGGAGCAGGTCTCTGTTTTCCTTCTGATTCCTCTGCTGACTTCATCACACCTTCTATTGGCTATTTCTTTCCTTGTAACATGAAGACTGGCCAAAATGGAACAGGAAAGGAAGACGAAAACGTGAATCATCATTTGTTGGTGATTATTACAGACCAGGAGCTGTGCACATGTCATTTCATTTCTCATAGGAACTCATTATGAATAATGAGGACACTGAGATTCGGTGGTGATAAAAACCATGCAAAAAATAATCTGAATAAAGAGCATCATAACAGACATGTCTGTTGGCCCAGGGCTATCTATTCTCAAACCCCAAATGGTCTTCAATAAATCAGGCTGCCTCCATGAAGTTCTGATATACACCCTCCACAAAGATGTTTCTACATTTGGAAGCTAAAAGGATCTGACATTTATCCCATGACTTAGGTTTGTAAAACACACCACCACTGAAAGGGCTACAGATCATGACTACAAAGACTAAAATGAGGGATGATACTAAAAGGCACACTTTGGCAGGGATGAATAGTATTATTCCCTAATAAAGCACCATATTGACGATGAGAATTCTGGGCTATCCTTTTTCACTAACCAGCTAAGAATCTTGAACAATTACTTCACATATCTAGGCTTCTATTCCTTTGCCCTTAAAACACAGTTGGATGGTATCATTAGACACCTTCCTCACTGGGCATTTGTGATAAACAAAATAGTATATGTTAAGATGCCTTTAAAAGAACAAGGTGATGCTTTGTGAATGCAATGTTTGAGAAGTTTTCATGTATATTTTGAATTTTCCTTCCAGCCATAGGTTCAGGTAACTAAAGCGCAAGGCAACTAACCAGACAATTAGCTAATCTATAATTCACTTTTGATTGTGTTTGCATTCCTATGCCTACTAAAGAGTTAAATAATAAATAAAAATAGGCTGGGCACGGTGGCTCACACTTGTAATCCCAGCACTTTGGGAGGCCGAGGCAGGCGGATCACGAGGTCAGGAGATCGAGACCACGGTGAAACCCCGTCTCTACTAAAAATACAAAAAATTAGCCGGGCGTGGTGGCGGGCACCTATAGTCCCAGTTACTTGGAGAGGCTGAGGCAGGAGAACGGCGTGAACCCGGGAGGCAGAGCTTGCAGTGAGCCGAGATTGGGCCACTGCACTCCAGCCTGGGCGACAGAGCAAGACTCCGTCTCAAAAAAAAAAAATAAATAAATAAATAAATAAAAATAAAAGCAGATTCCAGATACTATTTCATTAGACGAGCACATGCTCCCTGATTAATTAGAGTCCCAAACAATAGTTTCTAGTTTTACCTAGGTGGTTGAAAACCTCTCTGTCTATCTCAGAGTGGGAACTTCCTTTAGTCTAGCCCATATCTCTCTTCAGTTCCTTATTTCCAAACATCCGACTGTAGTAAGAATGTAAGGTTAGGAGTTCTCTGTCACATAGCTAACAAGTGGTATTATTATTCAAACTGAGGTCTGCAGAACTTAAAAGGTGACACTCTTCACAAATGCTACGCTGCCTTCTGTAGCAACAGAGACTAAACATGAGAAATAAAGCTTGAAATTCCACTCGTCTGACTAATACACAGTGCCTATCTGAAGATTTATGTTTGTTTTTCTACTAAATAAATGGTTACAGCATTTCCCCAGCCAATAATACACTGGACTAATTAATACCAGCTTTCTTTCAAAGTCTACTGTACAGACAAAAATTCTATCCCTAGGGACCAATCCCTCACAAAGGCCATGGAAAGACTCTCTCAAGAGTCCTTCATCAAGAGACCCCTGAGAGCAACCACACATTGACACACTGTTGGCCATTAACACCTTAGCAAAGATTAGCAGCATTTAATTGTCAAGCAGAAAATAATATAGAATTGTCAAGAAGAAAATAGTATAGACAGAATGGAAGAAGAAAGGAAGAGACCGAGAAGAGGGAGGAGGAAAGGAAAGAGGAAGGCAAAAATAAGAAGGGAAGAACAAAAATGTTGAGAGCCTATTAGTTGGATAGGAAAGTATTTAAGGACCTGAAATATACATATACATATACATATATAGGGTATAGATATAGATATATATCACAAAAAAGGAATGACAGCCCATTATATTACAGGCACTTGCTGAGTAACATATACATTGGTTCATTTAACAGCATACAGTGTTTTTTGTGTTCTACATTCACTATTTTTTCAAATGTTTAGATCAATTTTATGAGATATAATTACACATAATAAAAAGCAGAGGCTGGGGGCGGCAGCTCACGCCTTTTATCCCAGCACTTTGGAAGGCCAAGGCAGGAGGATCACTTGAACTCAGGAGTTTGAGACAAGCCTAGGCAATATAGTGAGACCTTGTCTCTACAGAAAATTAGCTGGGTGTTACGGCGTGCACCTGTGGTCCCAGCTACTTAAGAGGCTGAAGTGGGAGGATCTCTTGAGCCCAGGAGGTGGAGACTGCAGTGAATCATCATCGTGCCACTGAACTCCAGCCTGGCCAACAAAGGGAGACCCTGCTCCAAAAAAAATAAAATAGAATAGAATAAACAAAGCAGAGTTTGATGAGTTATTCACGTAGGTCAGCATCACTATAATCATGATACAGAACATTTTTGTCACTCTAAAATCTTCCCTCATTCCCTTTTTATGTCACCTCTTAACCCCCAGCTTCAGGCCATCAACTAATTTGATTTCACTGTCTATTAATTTGTCTTTTTCTGTACACTTCACATAAATGAAATTGTACAATATGTAGCTATTTTCTTCAGCCTTCTTCCGTTTAGCACAATGTTTCTGAGCTCTGTTCCTGTTGTAACATTTCTCAGTATTTCATTCCTGTTTTTTCTCTGAATAGTATTCCATTGTATGAACTTATTCATTCTTCTGTTGATGAATTGTTTCCACTTTGGGGCCATTACAAATAAAGCTACTATGAACATTAATGTACAAGTCTTTGTGTGAACATTTGATTTTATTTCTCTTGGGTAAGGATCTAGGAGTAGAACTACTGGGTTGTTTAAGTGCATGATTAACTTTTCAAGAAACTGCCAAACAGTTTTCAAAACTGGTTGTAGTATTTTATACTCCCTTCAGCAATTTGTGAGTATTCCAGTGGCTTCACATCTTTGCCAACACTTCTTGTAGTCAGTCTTTTTAATATCACACATTGAGTGGGAGGGTTGTCATGTCTCATTTTGGTTTTAGTTCACATATTCCTGAAGACCAGTAACGTTGAGCATCTTTTCATATGCTTATTAACCATTCACATATCTTCTTTTCTGAAGTGTTAGTTCATATATTTTGCCCTTTTTTAAAATTAGGTTATTTATCTTCTCATTGAGTTGCAAGAGTTTCTAAATATTATAGTTTTTAGTTCTTTGACAGATACACACATTATGTTTCCCAAGTCTGTGGCTTAATGCATTTTATTATCTGAATGGTGCCTTTTAAAACATTTTAAATTCTGATAAAGTTCAATTAATCTTTTAAAAGATTTTATGGTTTCTGATTGTTATCCCACAGGTAATAAATCTTAGCTAACACCTAGGTCACAGAGATTTTCTATGTTCTATCTTCTAGCTTGTGGTTTTACCTTTAAGTTTACAATTCTAATTAATTTTTGTGTATGCTATGAGGTCAGGATCAAAGTTTTTTAAATTTCATTTTGATATACAACAAATGGTGTACTTTTCATTATATTTTTTAAAAGAATATCTTTTCTCCATTGAATTACCCTAGTTCCTTTGGGTGGGTCTATTTCTGGATTCAGCATTCTATTTAATTTATATATATATGTCTATGCTTATGTTAGTACCACATTGTCTTGATCACTATAGATTTTTAGTAGTTCTTAAAATTATGTAAGGCATATCATCCAACTTTGTTCTCTTCTGAAATTGCTTTGACTATTATGGTTATTTTATATTTCTGTACCATAAAATTAAAAAGTTGAGTTGTCAATTTCTCCAAAAGAATTCCTGCTGAGAATCAAAACCAAAACGAGATACCATCTTGCACCAATCAGAATGGTGATAGATTATTAAAAAGTCAAGAAACAAAGCAATGGCAACAAAAGCCAAAACTGACAAATGGGATCTAATTAAACTAAAGAGCTTCTGCACAGCAAAAGAAACTACCATCAGAGTAAACAGGCAACCTACAGAATGGGAGAAAATTTTTGCAATCTACTCATCTGACAAAGGGCTAATATTCAGAATCGACAATGAACTCAAACAAATTTACAAGAAAAAAACAACCCCATCAAAAAGTGGGCAAAGGATATGAACAGACATTCTCAAAAGAAGACATTTATGCAGCCAAAAGACACATGAAAAAATGCTCATCATCACTGGCCATCAGAGAAATGCAAATCAAAACCACAGTGAGATACCATCTCACACCAGTTAGAATGGCAATCATTAAAAAGTCAGGAAACAACAGGTGCTGGAGAGGATGTGGAGAAACAGGAACACTTTTACACTGTTGGTGGGACTGTAAACTAGTTCAACCACTGTGGAAGACAGTGTGGTGACTCCTCAAGGATCTAGAACTAGAAATACCATTTGACC
This sequence comes from Symphalangus syndactylus, assembly GCF_028878055.3. Taxonomy (NCBI): domain Eukaryota; kingdom Metazoa; phylum Chordata; class Mammalia; order Primates; family Hylobatidae; genus Symphalangus; species Symphalangus syndactylus. The sequence goes on from NC_072433.2 coordinate 122,830,585, forward strand.
CAGCCATCCCATTACTGGGTATATACCCAAAGTATTATAAATCATACTGCTGTAAAGACACACGCACACGTATGTTTATTGCGGCACTATTCACAATAGCAAAGACTTGGAACCAACCCAAATGTCCATCAATGATAGACTGGATTAAGAAAATGTGGTACATATACACCATGGAATACTATGCAGCCATAAAAAAGGATGAGTTCATGCCCTTTGTAGGGACATGGATGAAGTTGGAAACCATAATTCTCAGCAAACTATCACTAGGACAAAAAACCAAACACCGCATGTTTTCACTCATAGGTAGGAATTGAACAATGAGAACACTTGGACACAGGAAGGGGAACATCACACACAGGGGCCTGTTGTGTAGTGAGGGAAGGGGGGATAGCATTAGGAGATATACCTGATGTAAGTGATGAGTTAATGGGAGCAGCACACCAACATGGCAACATGTATACATATGTAACAAATCTGCACATTGTGCACATGTACCCTAGAACTTAAAATAAAAAATTTTGAAAAAAGTCAGGAAACAACAGATGCAGGTGAGGTTGCTGAGAACTAGGAATACTTTTATACTGTTGGTGGGAATGTAAGTTAGTTCAACCATTGTGGAATACAGTGTGGAGCTTCCTCAAAGACCTGGAACCAGAAATACCATTTGACTCAGCAATCCCCCTACCGAGTACATACCCAAAGGAATATAAATCATTCCGTTATAAAGATACATGCACGCACATGTTCATTGCGACACTATTCACAATAGCAAAGACATGGAATCTACCCGAATGCCCATCAACGATAGACTGGGTAAAGAAAATGTGGTACATATACTCCGTGGATTACTATGCAATCATAAAAAGGAAAGAGATCATGTCCTTTGCAGGGACATGGATGGACCTAGAAGTCATCATCCTCAGCAAACTAATGCAGGAACAGAAAACCAAACACCGCATGTTCTCACTTATAAGTGAGAACGCATGGACATAGGGAGGGGAACAACAAATACTGAGGCCTGCAGGGTGGAGGGAGAGCAGGGGGAGGGAGAGCATCAGGAAAAATAGCTAAAGCATGCTGGGCTCCATACCGAGGTGATGTGTTGATAGGTGCAGCAAGCCACCATGGGACATGTTTACCTATGTAACAAACCTGCAGCACATCCTGTACATGTATCCTGGGACTTAAAGAAAAAATTCCTGCTGGGATTTTGACTGCAATTGCATTGAATCTAGAGATCAATTTGGGGAGATCCAAATTGGGGAGATTCTCAATATTGCATTTTTGAATCCATGAACATGCTCTATCGCTCCATTTATTTTATTCAATTATATTTTTAAGAATCTGGATGATATTCTGACTTAGGGTTAGGTCTGAAAGATATCTAAGTGGTCACTAAACCCAAACCATTTATTTCGTATGTAATAAACATTTCTTCATATAGGTGCCTAGTCTTTCTTTTCCATCGAACTAGCCAAAACGTTTTTGATTGTCAGTCTAGTATTCTTTTTCTTGCTCATTGAAGGTTAATTTGAGTTAAATAATAAAGTACTCAAAGGAAAGAGATAAAAAAATTTTTTGTTGAGTATGCTTAGGGTTGACGCGGGTTCTTCCCTATAGTACTTGCGTTCGTGTGTGGGCAAACACACACACAGTGCACACACAGACACCATCAAACCTCTGCTCAGAGAAAGATGCTAAAATATAGGAGGAAAGTGAATGGAAAAAGAAGCAGGAGAACTAAATATAAATGTGGACTGCATATTTGAGTTCTCTTCAATGTCTTTCAGTCAATGCCAGTAATACCTGTGGGTGATAAACTGTGATTCCTGAAGGTGAGGCTGCCACAAGACTGAACCATTTGGGCTTCTGGATTTGTAAATATCCCATACAGATAAAGGAAGCATACACCTGGGAAAGATCTAACTTTACTTAACAGTAAGGCAGAATCAGATCTGAATCTGAGGCTGGCCTCTTTCTGAGGAGAGAGTCCTGTGTAGATGTGCCCAGGTGAATGGAGCTCTGGCCCTGCCCTTCATAAGCCCTACTGTATGGAGCTGTGTGTACACAGCACATATCATGTGATCCTGAAGCACCCAGGTAGCAGTATTTTCGTGACCAGTTTCTCTACAGACAAGGCTAAGAAGCACTAGTACAGCTGTCCTCCTATATAACTATTGAAATACTTCCATATGTGATGGAAGCCAAATGTCTTAATCAACAGCCATTTCTTCCAAGGACTTTCCCCCAGCCTATAGGACCTCTAGCTGCCCTAGATGTACCAAACAACATTGCCACATGATCCAGCAACCAAGGGTTAAAGGTTGTCACAGCTGGCCCCCATTCTCAAACCCAGGGGTATGGCTTTTATCCATGCTGACTGGTACCCATGTCATACTAATTGTTACGTATTTTGTATATCACCACTTTCTACAGAAATGTTTTAGAAGACATTTAATTTCACAGTACTCATTTCCTAATATTTCCAGCCTATGTACTCCTTCTTATTCTCGTAGTCCCTATCTCTGACCTAGAAGCTTATAAAAGTGAGCATCTCATAGCTATAAAAAACAAAGTCACTATCATTGATTAAGCACTTACTATATTCTAACTCTTGATGGTCACAATTTCATTTAATCCCCAAATAAACCTACAGAGCAGGCATTTGGGTCCTCATTTAACAAATGAAGAGCCTGAGGCTCAGAGTGGTTGAATAACTTTCTCCATGCCAACATCTGGGCTCCTTTCACTGAGAATCTTTCTACCATGCCTCATCACGTTTTCCGTGTTGTGTAATGAAAGAGATTTAAAAATAAAAGTTCCAATTAAAACTATGAGGATCATCCTCAAAGGTTCCAATTCATATTAAAATGCTAATCACTTTGTCATTTTTAATGTGTTTACCAACTCATACTTTTATATAAAAATATGAAAGTACCTAGATACGATTCTGGCAGTAGCCTGACAGCTTCTCACTACAGTGGGGACTGTCATCTCACGTGTTGGGAATGTGAAGTCACCTCCTTTACGCACTGCACTAATAAAATATTTCACTTTTGCACTCCAAATCTTACACTTGTATTTATTTATATTCTCAACCATCATTTTTTTCATGCTTTTACACTCCCTTGTTATAAAATAATACATAGATTTAATAGAGACAGGCTTTGTCACAGTAAGAGGGCTGGATTTAGTGGTTTCTAGGGGGGAATTATTTGGGATAACTAATTGAAACCAAAGCACATTACCATTCCTTGCCTGCAACAATAAACACTGGGTCTTCAAAGGCTGACCAAGTTTCCAATGATTCCCAACAATAGCAGTTGTCATTTTCAAATGATGGTCCTTTTGAAACGCCAAGTGGAGTGAAGAAAAAGTGCGTGCTATTGCTGATTAGACAGGAATATGACTTGCAGCAGCCTATGGTACTCTCTTGTCTGCAAATTTTCTGCCCTGATTAATTACAAAGAGTGCCAGAGTGTGTTGACGTTAGTTAAAAGCGTTTGCTCTTTCCAGCCTGTCGTTATACCCAAATTAAGGATTTCTGTGTCAAGGTGAGGTCAGGAGAGTTCAGATCTGTTTTCCACTGATAAATCTTGCTGTCCCTTAAGGATTAAAGGAACTCAAGGCTTTCATATGTAAAACTAATACATGATCGCCTATGTGTTTATGTCCCCATGATCAAAGAGCTCTTGGCCAAGTGGGAATGCCTCAAAGAGATAAGTAATTTGTTCACTACAAACATTACAATTCTCTATCCCTCTACAAAGTACTGAAAATAAATTCTCTGATCAGAGTTAATTAGCATCCTTGTTGCTTTGGGTTGAGCTGACTAGTTCTCTTAAAGGCACACGAACATGAAAATTACATGGCTTCCCTGAGCCAGCTTCTTAAATTCTATCAAAGTTAGTTGGTGTATCCATCCATCAATTAGCTTCAACCCATTTACTTTAAACAAATTAATTGAATAAAATTTATTGAGCTCCTTCTCTATACTCATGAACCCTTCCATGCTTCTATTTGTTGACTCTTTACTCTGTGCCAAGTGCCTTTTAGAGAGCCTAATGCCCTCAAATTCACAATACAGCATGAGGTGTCAGAGAGAGGAATTAGCACAAGCAGTCAGGGGCCAAGAGAGATGGAAATGACCTATCTTAGGTGACGTTCAAGACTGGCTTGGAAGACTGAGTAGGAATTTAGTAGGTTTATGTGAGAAAGAAGGGCATTTCAAGAAACAAAACCAAAAAACACATGTGAAATAATAACTGTGGATTCACACTGCTAGCCTTTCCTTCTTAGTAAGTTATCCATCAATTTTAAATGAACCTAGGAATGAAAAAAATCAAGGCTATTTCCCTTTAACTCTTTTAAAGGACAGGGGTAGAGACTAACAATGGAGTAAGAAGTCTTGGTATCAAGTCCCAGTTGTTCCTGCTAAATCCAAGTTGCATGACATTTGGCTTCTGCAAGCATCTGTTCCCTAACTTAGCAAATGGAAGTAATATCTCTTCTATAACTTTTCAAAATCTGGCCATTGTAACAAAAAATAACCCAAATCAAGTCATTAATGACTTTATCTATAAATGACCTAATGGAGGTCCACAAAGGGCTTACCAGAACTTTTGTGTCACATTACTGGTGCACGTTCCAATTGTGGGACCTCATCTTGGGGCTGACTCCTTACATGGACCTCTTTAGGTATTGCTAGAGTCATCAAACTCAGGCTTTGCCAATAATTTTTTTCCCCAATTTTCAAAATAGTCATCAAATTTGTGTGTTGATCAAGTCATATGCATGCACATCTACATATTTGTTTCTGAGTTACAGCAAAGCTATAGGATAATTTGGGCATGAGAACAATTTCTACATGACCTTGCCAGAATAGACGAGACATTGTGCAAAGTAATGAGTGTATTGTCATCATCTAATTTACTTAAACAATCTAACATTATATTGCTCAACAAAGAATCCTTTGTACAACCTCTTAGAGTGTGCAAAATCCTTTCACTTGCATTATTTTATTTCATATTTACAGTAGACTATAAGTAAAGCATGTCAGAGGGAAGTGGTTATTATCTCTCAGTTACAGAGAAGGAAATATAGTCTCAGAAAGGTCAAGAAAGCTGCTGGAGACTTTGTAATTAAAATATGATGACGCCTACTCCAAAGACAGTACTGTTTCTACTATAGCACACTGCCTCCTCTGATCAGCAATTGCACAAGAAAGATCATTGACACACAGACCCTAATCACAGAAGTCCAACTTACCAGCAACCCTAACAAGTTCCTACTAACTCAAAATGGTGGAGAAAAACAAGAGCTTAGACTCGTGGTTCTCAGCCAAGTGTGATTTTGGACCTGTGGGGATTTTCAACGTCTGGGGACATTTTGATTGTCACAACTGGGGAGTGGGGTGCTATTGGCATCTAGTGGGTATAGGCGAGGGATACCGCTGAACATCCTATAATCATAGGACAGTCCCCGCAACAAAGAAGGATCTGGCCCATAATGTCAATAGCACCGAGGTTGGGAAACCCTATCTTAGAATAACTGCCCTTAGGATGACAGGAGAAAGGAAGGAATACAGATTGCTTTTCCCATTGACACAAGATAATTTAGCACTATCCAGGATGAACCACTTCCAGACTTATGGGATGCTCTGCCTATCAGGTCTGGGTGGTGGGGTAGGAAAGGATGTCCTAATATTTTGCTAAGAGATATTCCTCATTTTATGTAGGGAATAAATAGAAAAAGAAATGCCAACATACAGAAATTCAGATTCAGTTTACAGCTAACTTTTTAATTCAGGATGCACTTATTCTTAATATCTTTGAATATCAGATGATAAATTACCCACTATGTGTAGGATTCATGATATACTAGGGAATATTTAGATTGCTCCCCTGATCTCATGAAGAGTACAGAAAAATGAACATAATTAATGACAAGAAACAAAGGAGAAAAACTGAAATGTCTACATAAGGTTTTTAAACTTTAAGATCAAAATATATTCTCAGAAACATTTTTTATTATTATGTCCTATGAAAAGAGAAGCAATAGACTCTCTATGCTTGAATAGCTTCTTTTTAACATAGTAAGGGAGTTATCAAAACATTTAAAATATTACCAGCTTATTAATTCAATATTATAATTGTTATATAAGCAGTTTGTAATCCCTGAAACTCAAAGTAGGCTAAATATAAGCTTAAGATGATTTTACATACATATCTTTTTTCCGAAGTGCAACCGCCAAACAAATGGTAGCTGGGATGAGTGTTGCATTTTCACCACGAAACTGTAAATCCATCATCTATGAGAGAAGTATAAATTATGCATTCTGGGGAAATTCCTCTCATTTGGCCTGCTGGGGAAATTCCTCTCATTTGGCCTGCTGGGGAAATCCAAGAAAAGCAGTAGGAAAAATGACTTACTACCACTCAACACTGACCTGAAACTTGTACAGATACTTCATTGCTAGAGAGGAGAACTGGCAGAACGTGAGCGATTCAGCAGCAAAGCTCAAAATGAACTTCTAGGACTGATGAAGAGGAGACAGAGGTAGAAAACACAGACTCCAGTATTTTCATTTTTTCCCCCTAATCCAAGATACCTCTGGACAACCTGACTTGCATTCCTTGAAATACATTGATTTGACACATCAGGATATTATACACCATGGCGTAGAAATGAATCAGGCGTTACCTATGTCTTCTATATCTGGTTCTCGGCAAAAGCATATCTTTGCATATTAAGTGCCAAATGCATAAGATACAAAGTACATGAAAAAAAATTAATCAATCAATTCTGAGATGATTAGACAAGGTCTTTTCATATGTTGTCCAGACAATAAATACAATGTTTAAGAAATGGAAATATGAGAATTTTTTTTTTTTTGAGACAGTCTCCTCTGTCGCCCTGGCTGAAGGGCAGTGGTGTGATCTCAGCTCACTGCAACCGTTGCCTCCAGGTGCATTGGCCTCCATTGTGCCTCAGCCTCCCAAGTAGCTGGGATTACAGACACGCGAACATGCCCAGCTAATTTTTATATTTTTAGTAGAGACGGGGTTTTGCCATGTTCGCCAGGCTGCTCTTGAACTCCTGATTTCAAGTGATTCACCTGCCTTTGCCTCCCAAAGTGCTGGGATTACAGTCATAGGCCTCCGTGCCGAGCCGAGAATGAATATTTGCCAATACGCCAAGAATAGTCCTTCCCTTAGATTAAGTGAAGTTTGGGTCAAAAGAGCCACTGGTCATCTTTGACCAGGAATGGGATTACAGAAAGTAGTGAAAGTTATTTTTCTGCAACATGAAAGTATCAATACCTATTTCACAGGATAGCCAAATTTGTTAAACTAGACACTCTGTGTAAAGGGGTTACAGCATAGGCCTGTTCTATAAATGTTTCAGAATAAATGTGTCTTACTGTGTTCAGGCTGCTATAACAAAATACCATAAAGTAACTTATAAACACAGAAATTAACTTTCCACTGCTCTGTAGGCTGGGAAGTCCAAGATCAAGGTGCCAGCAGATTTAGTGTCTAGTTAGGGCTTGTTTCCCGTTTCACAGACAGGGCCTTCTTGCTGTGTCCTCACATGGTGGAATGGAACGGGGCAACCTTCTGGAGCCTCTTTGATAAGGGCACTACCTTTATGACCTAATTACCTCCCAAAAGGACCCACCACCTAAGACCATCACCTTGGGGGTTGGGACTTCAACCTATGAATTTTGAGGAAACACAAACACAAACATCCAGACCATGTCAGGATGCAAGTAGGAAAAGAGACAGATAGGTTTGCTCCATGTAGCTCCAGAGCAGAGATACAGGACTGACATGAGACTATGAAAAGAAGGGGAAGTTTGGCCCACATGGGAGAATATACAGGGGGAAGTTTGGCTCATGCGGGGAAATATAGTTAAGAGACTAGGCTCACAAATCTAAGCTTGTGTGACCTTGGGTAAGTACATTGATTTCAGTGAGCTTCTATTTCCTTCTCTGTAAAGTGGAAATACTATTAGTGCCTTTCTCAGTGTACAAATAATTTACGCAAAGCAAAATGCTTAGGGAATTGGTCTGACACATGTTTTTAAAACCCACTTTATAAACGTTAGTTATTATTCTATTATTACTATAATCATTACTAGCAAAGACTAGCCCACTCTATTCTCATTCAGAATGTTTTGAGACATAATGAGTTCTTACTATTGGTCATATTTAGCCAGAGCTGGGAAAATCGCCTTTTAAGAAAGCCATGCCTTGGCTAGAAGGTTGCTAAAGCCCCAAGCATCTCATAATTTTCATCATAACTAGAAGCCAAATTCGTACCTGCTGAAATATGTAGAACTTTCAGAAAGGCCCCCCGCTTTAAATTCTCAGCAGAGCCAAGTCATAAAATTGCACTTATTTCTCTGGTCCATTTCTTGGCAGGCAGGCCCTTCAGCATCCTGTAGCAACTCCCCAAACCTCAGCAATATCTTAGAGCATTTCCCATCCCAGTGCCTCCTAATAAAGTGCAAGACAAATTGGTAGCCGGGGGAGAGAAGTGTCTTGTGTTACATTTTGTGTTCTTTTAACTATTCTATCTGTGATTTACAGCTCAACAGAGGGGTAGGGATATCATTCAAGGATGAGGGAACTGGGTGAGTAAAATGTTGACAATGAAAGGCGAAGCATCACACAGCAGCTGCACACACGAAGACACTTGGCTATTTAGTTTGCAGGAAGCAGAAGCTAAGAGAACCAAGGTGATGGAACAGAGGACAGCATTTGAATGTGTGGCTGAATTTACATAAACAGACTTGGGAAAAATTGCACAAGTGCATGAGCAGTTTTGCCTGTTAGTTGTAAAATCATGATGAAGGTTATCTCAGGACCCCACACAAAGCTTAGCTTGTTCATCTGTGAACTTAATTCTGATGAAGAAGAAAGAACTCAATAGACATTTTTCTGGGTCTTTCATATACACATCCCCTCAGATGTCAAGTTTATATACTTCTTTTCAAAAGTGGAATCTCCCAGATCTGAAACTTCAGGAATTAGGGAGTGATTTTAATGCCTTTAAGCAACATTTTGTCAAACATCTTGTTTACTAATCATTATTCTAAAGGTGCTCATGTATCTTTTCAGCTTTCTCTGTAAAGATTTAACTTTTTACCAGAAGATTCAAGAACATAATTTTATCTTAGCTAAGAAGATGATATGTTTGTAAATTAAGCTACAAAATGTTTGTACACATACATGGAAGTAAAAACATTCTTTAGTACATCTGATTTTACCCAATTACACTGGGGCATGTTGCATTTCAGATTTAAAAAAAGCCAGAGCACCAATAATTTAACATAAAATTCTAGTTCTATGATTAAATATCTGCTTGATTGGATAAACATAGAACACAATGGGATGGTGAAAGATCAGGGCCCACCTTTCTATGACACAGAAAAAAACGTATTAAAAGGATCTCAGGGCTGGGTATAATACACCCCTAGGTCCATCTGTCAGATGAGATCATTGTCAGTTCACTCCTGGATATGTAGGTTCTACCTCCAAACTCCATAAAGAACATTTTGGTGGTAGCCAAACTCCATTTATTGATGAATCACTTTCTGTAGATGGGAATCAAAAAACAAATTTAAATCGCCAAATATGACCCATAGCTACAAATTATCATGTCTAACAGAAATTACATCTGTTATAAGAATAATATGGCCAGCTACACTATTTTAAGAAAGTTGGAATCACTTCTTCAGTTTATTCAATCATGATTTGATCAGCAAAATACAAAATTACTCAAACATTACTAAAACGACTTGGGTTGATAAAGTCATTACCCGGGATGGAAACACAGGATGAAAAGCTTCCTCTTTATGGAAACTGCTGAAGTCCTGAACCTTCACTACTAAGATTTCATCTACACTGTTATTTCTTCATTGAGCAAATAATTTTCAAATACTATGTTCTAGTTACTAAACTTCTTTGAACTTTAACATGCATTTTTCATTAGATACAATCTAGAGCCAGGCATGGTGGCTCAAACATGTAATCCCAACACTTTGAGAGGCCAAGATGAAAGGATTGCTTGAGGCCAGGAGTTCAAAACCAGCGTGGGCAACATTTCAAGATTCCATCTCTACAAAAAATACAAAAATTAGCTGGATGAGGTGGTGCATGCCTGTAGTCCCAGCTACTCAGGAGACTGAGGTAGGAGGATTGCTTGAGCCTGGGAAGTCAAGGCTGCGGTGAGCTGTGAGGGCACCACTGCAACCCAGTCTTGGTGACAGAGCATGACCCTATATCAAGAAAAAAAGAAAAAGAAAGAAAAAAGACCAAAAAAAAAAAAAAGACAAAATCTAGGTTCAAGGAATAGTGAAGAAACTAATACAAATAACTAAGATAGAAACAAACAAATTATTCCTTTCACTCAAAATGGAAAAACAGGTGAGTTCAGTGAGAGTTAGTCTTGGCATTCTGGTTGGATCTCGCACTTGATGAAGATGACCACATGTCTTACTTCCCACCCCAGCCGAGCCATATCCAAAGTGGAGCAGAATCATTGATAGCTCCTCCAGAAGTGGGACTCTGAGAAGAGGAGCAAAGTGGCTGACTGGTCCAAGTAGCCATGGAGTAAAAGGAAGAGAGTAGTTAAGATGTTTTGGAATAGTTGGTCTACTGACTATTGGGAAAAGATGGCCAGCGCTGAAATCCATGTCATGTGATGCATTTCCACTGAAGGGTGTGGTTGGGACAATTGAAGATGGTGCAGGAGCCATTCTTTCACCTGTCCCAAAAAAGATTCTGTAATAGAGGACAGGATCTGAACTTGAAATAAGGCCAGGCACTGTGACTCAGGCTTGTAATTCCAGCACTTTGGGAGGCTGAGGCAGGCAGATCACATGAAGCCAGGAGTTCAAGATCAGCTTGGCCAACATGGAGAAAACATGTCTCTACTAAAAACACAAAAACAAATTAACTCAGTGTGGTGGCAGGCGTCTGTAATCCCAGCTACTTGGGAGTCTGAGCCATGAGAATCGCTTGAATCTGGGAGGCAGAGATAGCAGTGAGTCAAGATTGCACCACTGCACTCTAGCCTGGGCAACAGAGGGAGACCCTGTCTCAAATAACAACAAATACAAACGAACTTGAAATAAATGACTATATTATATATTCTTTAGATGCTATGTATGCACTTAACCAGGTAATATAAGGTTGTTTAATAGTGGAACAAAGAGATAATTAAGTCCCTTCTTAAAGGAAAAACCTGAGACCTATTTATTTATTCATTCAGTGAATCATGATTAGTTATGAAAAGCATGAGAAATACCAGGAGCTTTGACTCTTGTCCTTCCTGATCTTTCTTAAGCATTAAAAGTCTGCAATACAAGGAGGTTGGGGAAAGGAAAGAGTCAAAGCCCAAACCTGAGCCTTATTCCCTTCCCCAGAGTAGGAAGAAACCAGTAGAAGAGAGTACTGGATGAGACTAGACAACCTCACCCCAGTGAAATGTGGAATGAGAGAAGTCAGGAATTGGAAACAAAGATGCAGCACTTTTTCTGCCTCATTTAGTCATCCTCATTGTACACATGACCACCAAGAATGTCAAATGACAGTTTCCCTAAATATTTTTCATGTGACAATTGGCCTTGGAACAATAAGCAAAGTGGCAAAAATAAAATAATTGGTTTTAAACTACTGCTTAATTGCTTTTATTTATTAGCTTTACTTGTCTTTCTTGTCTAGTCATCACACGGCCTCCAAATTTGTTAGAGTAATAATAACTTATGATTGAAAATGCTTATCATTTACAAAAGGCTTTCACAAAGAGACCATCCTCCCAATCCTCAGAAGAACTCTGGAAATGAGGTGTTACTGTTATTTTAACATGATAGATGTGGAAACCTGAGGTTCAGAGAGGTTAGGAGATTTGTCCAAGGAAATACAGTGTTATGCATACATCATGCTTTATCATGCATTTTTTTGTTTATTTGAGATGGAGTCTTGGTCTGTCGCCAGACTGGAGTGCAGTGGTGCAATCTCAGCTCAGTGCAACCTCCGCCTCCCGGGTTCAAGCCATTCTCCTGCCTCAGCCTCCCAAGTAGCTGGGACTACAGGTGGTGCCACCACACCCAGCTAATTTTTGTATCTTTAGTAGAGATGGGGTTTCACCATGTTGGCCAGGATGGTCTCAATCTCCTGACCCTGTGATCTGCCTGCCTCGGCCTCCCAAAATGCTGGGATTACAGGGATGAGCCATCGCACACGACCCAAATCATGTTTTTAAGCTGTATGGTCTCCCTATTCCCATGTTGCTTTATTAACTGAGTATAAAATTTTATGGAATCACATCACCAGCATCCGTCTTAGTATACTCAGTCCTCCTGTGTTACACTCATGCAGCCTGACCTTATGCAAAAAATATGAAATATGGGAGCGATTGTTCAAAAAGAACCATAGACAGTAGTAGGCAGGAGCTAAGCATGGGTGTCCAGCAGATCTAAAATCAAATTATGATTGTGACTCTTGGCAGTAGACAAGTTAGTTTACATCTCTCAGCCTTAGGATTTTTACCTGTAAAATGGAGAAAAAACAGTGCATGTTTCATGGCATTGTCATGAAGATAAATATGCTAAGCACAGAAACAATTGCATATGCTATTTACAAGATCTCCCAGGCAGGCACTGTACTGACAACATTACAGCAACTGGAATTGGTAGCAAAACTATCAGCAGTAGCATTAGTAGTAGTAGTACTAGTGACAACAGCAGCAACAATAATAGCAGTAGCATTAGGTAGTAATAATATAATAGTAGTAGTAGCCGTTTTGTACCAGCAATAGTAATAGTAGTAATAGTAAAGTAGTAACAGGCATCATCGTAATAGTCATTCTCACAGTATTTACTCATATTGGTAGCAATAATAGCAGTAGTAATAGAAGGTATCTTCGGCTCAGGATTCATGATCTCTCAAGTGACACAGAAACAAAGAAGAAGAATGTCCATTAAGAAACATTTGCAGGCCAGGTGTAGCAGCTCATGCCTGTAATCCCGCCACTTTGGGAGGCCGAAGCGGGCAGATCACTTGAGACCAGGAGTTTGATACCAGCCTGGCCAACATGGCAAAACCCTGTCTCTAATAAATACACAAAAATTAGCTGGGCTTGGTAGCATGCACCTGTAATCCCAGCTACTCAGGAGGCTGAGGATGAAGAATCACTTGAACCCAGGAGGCAGAGGTTGCAGCGAGCGGAGATTGCGCCACTGCACTCCAGCACCTGGGTGACAGAGCGAGACCCCGTTTCAAAAAAAAAGAAAAAAAAAGAGAGAGTGAAACAATTGGCAAAGGCCAAACAGAGGTAACAGTTTCTCTAGCTTTGGTGGGTGTGAAGTTACCTTTGAGGACACCTGATTAGAACAGATTTCAGTAGTAGAAAAACGTATATTTTATTTCAATAATCAGAAGATACCAATGAACAAAGGAAGTCCCACACAATCACTGGCTTCTATTCCATGGCAGTTAGAGCCAGTGGCAGTGAGAGACAATGGTACATTGTGTGTCAGCTCCAGACACCTAGACGTCTTCTCTGTACTGCTGATGGAAATAGCAACCATACAGTCATAACCAAGGTAGGTAAAAATCATTGCTTCAAACTCCATTTTTTCCTTTAGTTTCCTCTTGACCAGTTTCTGAAAGCAAGTGGGGCCAATTAAACTTTCTGTATAGAGAAGAAAATGAAAAATGAATTTCAATTTCCTGAGTGCCTACGAAACATCTTACCCCATGCTGGGTTTGGTAACCTCATTTGATCATTGCTTATGACTGCGGAAGGAATAAGGGAACCAGGGCCCAAAGAAGTCAAGCAACACAGACACCATGAGAAACTGGAAACAAGCCTGTCTGAGTTCATATCTTAATATCTTTCTCACTAATCTATGCTGCTTTCTGAAACTATACTTCGGAAAGCTATTTGCCATTAAAAATGAGGACACGTGTGTTAAGTCACATTGTCTTAGTCAGCTTGGGCTACTATAATACCATAGACCAGGTGGCAAGACAGAAACTTATTTTATACAGTCCTGGAGGCTGAAAGCCCAAGATCAGAGTGCCAGCATTGGACGGGCTCTAGTGAAGGCCCTTTCCTGGGCTGCAGACCACTGACTTCTTGCTGTGTCCTCCCATGGTAGAAAATGCAGACAAGCTCCCTTGGGCCTATTTTATAAGAAAGCTAATCTCATTCACAATAGTTCTGCCCTCGTGACGTAATTATCTCCCAAAAGGCCCTGCCTTCTGTTACTATCACATTGGTGATTAGACTGCAACATATGAATTTTGGGGGCATGCAAATATTCAGATCAGGGTACATATGTAACTTCAAATTTAAATTGTGATCAGCATTGTAGCTATGAGTGCCCAGTCATATATTCTCATCGCTAAAGTGCTCACTGGGTTCTGCCTTAGGATTTCTTGTTTGTTTGTTTGTTTGTTTGTTTGTTCTGAGATGGAGTCCAGCTCTGTCCCCCAGGCTGTAGTGCAGTGGCACGATCTCGGCTCACTGCAACCCCCGCCTTCCTGGGTTCAAGCAATTCTCCTGCCTCAGCCTCCTGAGTAGCTGGGATTACAGGTGTGTGCCACTGTGCCTGGCTAATTTTTGTATTTTTAGTAAAGAAGGGATTTCACCATGTTGGCCAGGCTGGTCTTGAGCTCCTGATCTCCATTGGTCCACCTGCCTCGGCCTCTCAAAGTGTGGGGATTACAGGCCTGAGCCACCATGCCTGGTCTGCCTCAGGACCTTCTTCAGCTGCTGAAGCCCAATTTACCTGCCCACCTGTAAGTGCAGGAGGTCAGAAGTACAAGGAAACAAATCCCAGTGGGAACATCCCCCAGCCAATGACTGACAAGAGTTAGTGAATAAATACCCTGACTTCCTCATTCACAGGAGAGACACACAGAGGTGTTTGTTCTATATTGGCCCTCAGAGTTCCCAAGCAAGACTAACATGCAGTGGTCACAGGAGTTACTGCCTTGAAAACGTGTCCGTTATTAGCTGCCATCCTTTCTCTATGTCACCTGCCTACACCTCCACTGGTATTTCTTTCCTCTCCCTAGTAGAAATTCTTGCTTAGTGTCTGCTTCGAGGGGAGCCCAAACTAAAGCAAGCATCAGAGCAGCTTTGGTCTATGTGTGAACTGTGTTCTTAAATTCCGTCCTACAACTGTAGGATTCCACCCATTTTTCTAAACCCTTCTGTATTTTTTTAATCAGCCAGAATCATGCCCAGAAATTGCTGCTTAAAGTTAAATATAACACATTATTGTCACAATTTCATTATTTTCAGAGAACACCGTAGACTCTATTTGGGTTTTTGCAGCTTCTAAAATTTCTATCGACTTTTCCATTGTTGCAAGTACAGGATTAATTATTACCAGCTTTCTAAAGAAAAAGAAAAAAATATGATCCCAAATATTTCATACGTAGTACAAATCTGAGTTAAGGGAAAAAAAAGATCTCAGCCTTCCAACTATGTGTCAGAGTGAAAACCAGCCATAAGAGTAAGACAGAGGGGAAGATGAATGGGGCTGGTGATGGTGGGGACAGGAGAGCACATTTATTCGAGTTTTTAGATGGGTGGGGGTGGTGTATTCATAGCCCTTCAGGTGCAGGTAGGGTCTTTATGGACAATGGTCTTTGAGGAGAATGTTCTTAACAAAACTGAGAAAGAAAAGGATGGAAAGAGAACACATATTGTGTTTTCACTTTTTAGGGATTAAAGGATTTCCAGGTACTTTATGTATTCTATTATAGCAATTACTAGTATACATAAGGCTTCTTTCTATAAGGACCATTATCACCATTTACATGGGCTAGAATAGCCTGAGAGAATATAAAGTAGTTAATAAGACATTTAACAAGTGGCAAAGCTGGAGTTCAAAACTCAAATGTAATAGACTCTAAAGCCCATTAATATCAACGATAAACTACTGCCCCAGCAAAACTGCATGGAAATTACATCCCATCACAGTTTGCGAAGAACTTTCATTAAGGCTGAGAAAGAGAAAGAGAGGTGTTGACAGCCAGGGACTGGTCTGGCTCTGTTAGCCAAGCCTTGGCATTGATAACAAGTACCCAGTATGCATAGCTAGGTTGTGATACTTTCCTGTAAAATAATTTCACAGAACATTAACATTAAGAAAGACCATGATGAGAAAATGATCATGAAAGAGCAAGACAAAGATAACACCAGTCCACACTCATGCCTGAAAAAGATAAAAGCATATTCTCCAATAATAATAAAAATTAATTTAAAAGACCCAACAACATCCTTTCCTGGCTGATACAAGTAATTACTAATGCTATGCTTTGTTCTACTTGCCTTGTAGATAGGAATTAATAAAATAACCAGTTGTTTCAAGATGGTCAAGTAGGAATAGCTCTAGTCTGCAGCTCTCAGTGTGATTGACACAGAAGACAGGTGACTTCAGCATTTCCAACTGAGGTACCTGTTTCATCTCATTGGGACTGGTTGGACAGTGGGTGCAGAGGTGTTGCCTCACTCAGGAAGCACAAGGGGACAGGGGATTTCCCTTTCCTACCCAAGTGAAGGCCTGACGGACTGTACATGGAAAAATGGGACACTTCTGCCCAAATGCTGCACTTTTCCCATGGTCTTAGCAACCAGCAGATTTGGAGATTTTCCCCTGTACCAGGTTCAGCGGGTCCCACGCCCACAGAGCCTTGCTTACTGCTAGCGCAGCAGTCTGAGATGGACCTGCAAGGCTGCAGCCAGGCAGGGGGAAGGGCATCCCCCAATGCTGAGGCTTGAGTAGGTAAACAAAGCAGCCAGGAAGCTTGAAGTGGGCACAGCCCACCACAGCTCGGGAAGGCCTACTGCTTCTATAGACCACCTCTGGGAGCAGGGCATAACTGAACAAAAGGCAGCAGAAACTTCTGCAGACTTAAATGTCCCTGTCTGACAGCTCTGAAGAAAGCAGTGGTTCTCCCAGCATGGCATTTGAGCTCTGAGAACGGAGACACTGCCTCCTCAAGTGGGTCCCTGACCCCCGTGTAGCCTA
Source organism: Symphalangus syndactylus (assembly GCF_028878055.3). Lineage (NCBI taxonomy): Eukaryota > Metazoa > Chordata > Mammalia > Primates > Hylobatidae > Symphalangus > Symphalangus syndactylus. The sequence continues at coordinate 122,847,644 of NC_072433.2, forward strand.
ACTGGGAGACACCTCCGAGTAGGGGCCAACAGATACCTCATACAGCCAGGTGCCCCTCTGGGACAAAGCTTCCAGAGGAAGGATCAGGGAGCAATATTTGCTGTTCTGCAATATTTGCTGTTTTGCAGCATCTGCTGGTGATACCCAGAAAAACAGGGTCTGGAGTGGACCTCCAGAAAACTCCAACAGACCTGCAGCTGAGGGACCTGACTGTTAGAAGGAAGACTAACAAACAGAAAGGAACTGCATCAACATCAATAAAAAGGACATCCACACCAAAATCCCATTTGTAGGTCACCAACATCAAAGACCAAAGGTAGATAAAACCATAAAGATGGGGAGAAACTAGAGCAGAAAAGCTGAAAATTCTAAAAACCAGAGCCCCTCTTCTCTTCCAAAGGATCGCAGCTCCTTGCCAGCAATGGAACAAAGCTGGGAGGAGAATGACTTTGATGAGTTGACAGAAGTAGGCTTCAGAAAGTCGGTAATGACAAACCTATCTGAGCTAAAGGAACATGTGCTAACGCATCACAAAGAAGCTAAAAACATTAAAAAAAGATTTAGACAAATGGCTAACTAGAATAAACAGTGTAGAGAAGTCCTTAAATGACATCGTGGAGCTGAAAACCATCGCACGAGAACTTTGTGATGCATGCACAAGCTTCAATAGCCAATTCGATCATTGGAAGAAAGGGTATCAGTGATTGAAGATCAAATTAATGAAATAAAGCAAGACAAGAAGTTTAGAGAAAAAAGAGTAAACAGAAATGAACAAAGCCTCCAAGAAATATGGGACTATGTGAAAAGACCAAATCTACATTTGATTGGTGTACATGAAAGTGACGGGGAGAATGGAACCAAGTTGGAAAACACTCTGCAGGATATTATCCAGGAGAACTACCCCAATGTAGCAAGGCAGGCCAACACTGGAATTCAGGAAACACAGAGAATACCACAAAGATACTCCTCAAGAAGAGCAACCCCGAGACACATAATTGTCAGATTCACCAAGGTTGAAATGAAGGAAAAAATGTTAAGGGCAGCCAGAGAGAAAGGTCAGGTTACCCACAAAGGGAAGCCCATGAGACTAACAGCGGATCTCTCAGCAGAAATCCTACAAGCCAGAAGACAGTGGGGGCCAATATTCAACATTCTTAAAGAAAAGAAATTTCAACCCAGAATTTCATATCCAGCCAAACTAAGCTTCATAATTGAAGGAGAAATAAAATCCTTTACAGACAAGCAAATGCTGAGAAGTTTTGTCACCACCAGGCCTGCCTTACAAGAGCTCCTGAAGGAAGCACTAAACATGGAAAGGAACAACTGCTACCAGCCACTGCAGAAACATGCCAAACTGTAAAGACTATCAATGCTAGGAAGAAACTGCATCAATTAACGGGCAAAATAACCAGCTAACATCATAATGACAGGATCAAATTCACACATAACAATATTGACCTTAAATGTAAATGGGCTAAATGTACCAACTAAAATACACAGACTGGCAAATTGGATAAAGAGTCCAGACCCATCAGTGTACTGTATTCAGGAAAACCATCTCACATGCAGAGACACACATAGGCTCAAAATAAAGGGATGGAGGAAGATCTACCAAGCAAATGGAAAACAAAAAAAAAAAGGAGGGGTTGCAATCCTAGTCTCTGATAAAACAGACTTTAAACCAACAATGATCAAAAAAGACAAAGAAGGCCATTACATAATGGTAAAGGGATCAATTCAACAAGAAAAGCTAACTATCCTAAATATATATGCACCCAACACGGGAGCACCCAGATTCATAAAGCAAGTCCTTAGAGACCTACAAAGAGACTTAGACTCCCACACAATAATGATGGGAGACTTTAACACCCCACTGTCAACATTAGACCAATCAATGAGACAGAAGGTTAACAAGGATATCCAGGACTTGAACTCAGCTCTGCACCAAGCGGACCTAACAGACATCTACAGAACTCTCCACCCCAAGTCAACAGAATATATATTCTTCTCAGCACCACATCACACTTATTCTAAAATTGACCACATAATTGGAAGTAAAGCACGCCTCAGTAAATGTAAAAGAACAGAAATCACAACAAACTGTCTCTCAGATCACAGGGCAATCAAACTAGAACTCAAGATTAAGAAACTCATTCAAAACCACACAACTACATGGAAACTGAACAACCTGCTCCTGAATGACTACTGGGTAAATAATGAAATGAAGGCAGAAACAAAGATGTTCTTTGAAATCAACGAGAACAAAGACACAACATACCAGAATCTCTGGGACACATTTAAAGCAGTGTGTAGAGGGAAATTTATAGCACTAAATGCCCACAGGAGAAAGCGGGAAAGATCTAAAATCAGCACCCTAACATCACAATTAAAAGAACTAGAGAAGCAAGAGCAAACACATTCAAAAGCTAGCAGAAGTCAAGAAATAACTAAGTTCAGAGCAGAACCGAAGGAGATAGAGACACAAAAAACCCTTCAAAAAAATCAGTGAATTCAGGAGCTGGTTTTTTGAAAAGTTAAACAAAATTGATAGACCATGAGCAAGACTAATAAAGAAGAAAAGAGAGAAGAATCAAATAGATGCAATAAAAAATGATAAAGGGGATATCATCACCGATCCCACAGAAATACAAACTACCATCAGAGAATACTATAAACACCTCTATGCAAATAAACTAGAAAATCTAGAAGAAATGGATAAATTCCTGGACACATACACCAGCCCAAGATTAAACCAGGAAGAAGTTGAATCTCTGAATAGACCAATAACAGGCTCTGAAATTGAGGCAATAATTAATAGCCTACCAACCAAAAAAAAATCCAGGACCAGATGGATTCACAGCTGAATTCTACCAGAGATACAAAGAGGAACTGCTACCATTCCTCCTGAAACTATTCCAATCAACAGAAAAAGAGGGAATCCTCCCTAACTCATTTTATGAGGCCAGCATCATCCTGATACCAAAGCCTGGCGGAGACACAACAAAAAAAAGAGAATTTTAGACCAATATCCCTGATGAACATCGATGCAAAAATCTTCAATAAAATACTGGCAAACCGAATCCAGCAGCACACCAAAAAGCTTATCCACCATAATCAAGTTGGCTTCATCCCCAGCAAGTCTGGTTCAACATACACAAATCAATAAATGTAATCCATCACATAAACAGAACCAACAACAAAAACCACATGATTATCTCAATAGATTCAGAAAAGGCCTTCAACAAAATTCAACAGCCTGTCATGCTAAAACCTTCAATAAGCTAGGTATTGATGGAACATATCTCAAAATAATAACAGCTATTTATGACAAACCCACAGCCAATATCAGACTGAATGGGCAAAAACTGGAAGCATTCCATTTGAAAACTGGCACAAGACAGGGATGCCCTCTCTCACCAGTCCTATTCAACATTTTGTTGGAAGTTCTGGCTGGGGCAATCAGGCAAGGGAAAGAAATAAAGGATATTCAATTAGGAAAAGAGGAAGTCAAATTGTCCCTGTTTGCAGACGACATGATTGTATATTTAGAAAACCACATCATCTCAGCCCAAAATCTCCTTAAGCTGATCCACAACTTCAGCAAAGTCTCAGGATAAAAATCAATCTGCAAAAATCACAAGCATTCCTATACATCAATAACAGACAAACGGCCAAATCATGAGTGAACTCCCATTCACAATTGCTTCAAAGGGAATAAATACCTAGGAATCTAACTTACAAGGGATGTGAAGGACCTCCTCAAGGAGAACTACAAACCACTGCTCAATGAAATAAAGGAGGATACAAACAAATGGAAGAACATTCCATGCTCATGGATAGGAAGAATCAATATCGTGAAAATGGCTATACCACCCAAGGTAATTTATAGATTCAATGCCATCCCCATCAAGATACCAATGACTTGCTTCACAGAATTGGAAAAAACCACTTTAAAGATCATGTGGAACCAAAAAAGAGCCCGCATTGCCAAGACAATCCTAAGCAAAAAGAACAAAGCTGGAGGCATCACGCTACCTGACTTCAAACTATACTACAAGGCTACAGTAACCAAAACAGCATGGTACTGGTACCAAAACAGACATATAGACCAATGGAATAGGACAGAGGCCTCAGAAATAACACTGCACATCTACAACCATCTGATCTTTGCAAACCTGACAAAAACAAGAAATGGGGAAAATAATCCCTATTTAATAAATGGTGTTGGGAAAACTGGCTAGCTATATGTAGAAAGCTGAAACTGGATCCCTTCCTTACACCTTATACAAAAATTAATTGAAAATAGATTGAGGACTTAAATGTCAGACCTAAAGCCATAAAAAACCGAGAAGAAAACCTAGGCAATACCGTTCAGGACATAGGCATGGGCAAGGACTTCATGACTAAAACACCAAAAGCGATGGCAACAAAAGCCAAAATTGACAAATGGGATCTAATTAAACTAAATAGCTTCTGCATGGCAAAACGAACTACCATCAGAGTGAACAGGCAACCTATAGAATGGGAGACAATTTTTGCAATCTACCCATCTGACAAAAGGCCTAATATCCAGAATCTACAAGGAACTTAAACAAATTTACAAGAAAAAAAAAACCATCAAAAAGTGGGCAAAGGATATGAACAGACACTTCTCAAAAAAGACATTTACGCAGGCAACAGATACATGAAAAAATGTTCATCATCACTGATCATGAGAGAAACGCAAATCAAAACCACAATGAGATACCATCTCACACCAGTTAGAATGGCCATCATTAAAAAGTCAGGAAACAACAGATAATGGAGAGGATGTGGAGAAATAGGAATGCTTTTACACTGTCGGTGGGAGTGTAAATTAATTCAACCATTGTGGAAGACAGTGTGGCGATTCCTCAAGAATCTAGAACTAGAAATACCATTTGACCCAGCAATCCCATTACTGTGTATATACCCAAAGGATTATAAATCATGCTGCTATAAAGACACATGCACACGTATGTTTATTGCAGCACTAATCACAATAGCAAAGACTTGGAACCAACCAAATGTCCATCAGTGATAGACTGGGTTAAGAAAATTTGGCACATATACACCATGGAATACTATGCAGCCATAAAAATGGATGAGTTCATGTCGTTTGCAGGGACATGGATGAAGGTGGAAACCATCATTCACAGCAAACTATCACAAGGACAGAAAACCAAATAGTGCATATTCTCACTCATAGGTGGGAATTGAACAAACCTGCACATTGTGCACATATACCCTAGAACTTAAATTTTAAAAGAAAGGAAAAAAATCACTGAAGAAAACCTTACTACCGATGAAAAAATTAAAAAATAAAATAAAATAAAAACCAATTGTAGAATTACCTTCCATCCTGAGAGCATCCAATCCAGGGTAAAAGACCACTTCCCTGAAGCCTCCCCCAAATCACCTAACACAAGCCTGTAAGTCTTTTCAAGCAACTTCTGAGAAAACCCACAGTTTTGTATGATATGCATTCACCCTCATCACAGCAAGTTAGTAAACCCAACTTTGTCTATATAGCTATGATTCCAACACTCTTTGGCTGAAAGACATGGAGAGTATATTGATTAATTCAACCAACATTTTCTGAGTCAAACAAAGTGAATTATATATCTTTGTTTCCCCTACAGAAATGGACATAAATCCTGTGTCTGTAATAGGTGAACAGTGACATATATTCTAAACTCAAAAGCAATTTTTAAATGTAGAAAGAAAATATTAATAGATTTAATAACATCTATATTCAAAACTCTCCTTGCTGAGTTTACAACAAAATGATAGTAAACATTTTTTCTAAATGTTTCCACAAAAAGAAGAGAATGGGAGAGGAGTACTCGGGAAAACATATGGAAACAAGGAAAAGAGAGAACAGTAATTATTGAGGTTTCCCCTGACAGTAAGGTTTGGGACAAGGACTCGAGGCAGTTGAAGTCCCAGGGAGCAGGAGTGAGCACCCAGGAAAAGTTGGGGGAAGAAGAAAGCCCATGTTAACAGTGTCATGAAAGTCATCAACATCGCCACTAAGGACACTTGAAACTGGATCCTACCCAGATCTTTTTTAGTATGGCATAGAATAAATTGCCTACCCAAGGAATGGCCAAGAGAAGTATCAATCCATTTACTCTCATCCCCTATTTGGTTGAGTCTGTCTGTGGTGACATTAATTCTCATGAATTCAAAAGCTTCTTGTCCTTAATCAGTAGCACCTGTTGCACCTGCAAACAATGCAAAACTCTGGGAAAAAAAAATGCAAGTCCCATTACTCATGCTAAAGGTGAGTCACCGTCAGTGGGAACTGAGTCCAAAACTACACAAACTGTCCACAACCAACATCAGTGATGAGGCTGAATGGGTCTGAGTCTAGGGACCAGGGACATCTGCTGTGCAGGGTGAATGAAGCTGTAGCTCAGATATATAAATGGGGCACCTGCCTAAGAGGAAAGCTTTAGCCTAACAGAAACTTGTGCAGTCTTGGGACCTGTAAATACCAGGTATTATTAAGAGCTGGAGGAATAAATAGGTTGAAAATGGAGGGATGGGTGATGGAAAAAGACCTTAATTTAAATTCTACGTACAGGTGTCATCCTTCCCTACAGAAAACCTTATTTTTCTTCACTTTATAGTATCTAGCACTCCCCAGTGTGATGGCTACTCACTGATTGATCATCTCACCCTGATAACCAGAACTTGAAATTGATATTAAATTTCAATCATTAGATAGTTGAGAAAAGTGTTCCATATTCTCAAAAATTAGAGAAGATAAATAAAATAAAAAAAGAAATGACCCTGGGGAAAACAGATAAAGCAGAGAACAAAAGAGAATTTTAAAAGCCAATTCTTGTTAACATTTCTGTGAGATTTGAAACTTAGAATATTAATAAAACATGCACAAAATTTAAGTTTCTAACAGATGCTAGATATTAGACTTTGTCAGATGCAGTTTGCAAACATGTTCTCCCATTCTCTATGTTGTCCATTTAATCTATTGGTAGTTTCTTTTGCTGTGCAGGTGCTCTTTACTTTAATTCGACCCGATTTGTCAATTTTTGCTTTTGTTTTAATTGCTTTCAGTGTCTTTGTCATGAAATTTTTGTATGTAACACACCTGCACTTGTATCCCTGAATTTAGAAGTTAAAAGATAAAAATAAAAATAGGTTGAAAATGCACAAAAAACCAACAGAGAACAAAAAATGCCTTGGGAAATTAAAAAGTATGCCTGTGCATCCCCAGAAGAGTCTACGGTAAGGTTAAGGAAGTCTTCAAGAAAATAAACTGAAAAGACAAACAGGCACAAGGAAGGGAGATATATCTATTTCCTCAGACATGTGACAGTATCAACACAGAAGTTACGATATCTAACTTAGAGCATTTTCAAAAAGGTGACAAAGAAAGCATCTGTTTCTAAATTTCACCAAGATGCCCTTTGGCATAGGTATTTTAAAATTCATTATGAAGGATCATTGATCGATTTTCCTACCTGAAAACATGTTGAAATCAATGAATACAACTATAGGTAAACTAGAAAATGTACTCATGAAAACTGATAACAAGAGCCGCAAAATCTCAAATTTTTTAGAAAATGAAAAATTGAAATGAGACTTTCTTTTTTACTTATCAAATAAACTAAGCTTTCAAAAGTCAGTTTGGGCTTTCAAAAGTCAGTTTCAAAAGGTCAGTTTGGGCAAAAGAAGACTGGAACAGATACCGTCATTCTCTTTTCATAAGAGTGCGAACTGATAGAAATTATCCAGAAAAAAAATTTTATAACATGCATAAAATCCTTCAAAAAAACTCATGTCCCTTGCTTTCCTCAAATCTATCTATCCTAAGAAAGTTAAACTTAAATCTTTTTGTAACAAAAATATTTACACAGACAAAGAAAGGGGAAAAAACTCAGACAGAGACATATGTAGAAAAATGTTTATTATTTTGGCATAAACATGGGAAACAATCTAGACATCTAACAAGTAGAGCAATTGTTTAAACATTATGGTTCATCAGGTAGGCCATCCAAGAGGATGTTTTAACCGACTATTTCATGAAATGGGAAATGGCTATTGATGAAAAGCTGGATGAAAAAAATCAGGATTCAAACCAGTATACAAAATAGGATGCTGATTAAAATTGTACAATACACATGGAGACAGAGAGAGAGAGAGTTGTGGGCGAGAGAGACAAACTCTAGGGATTGGGAGAACACTTCACTCCCAACTATAAGCAGTGAATGTTTCTGATTGGTTGGACTATGGTTAATTTTTGTTCTCTCCTTGAATTCTTTTTTTCCCAAAACACTTAAATGAGTTTTGGCGGGGGGAGGGGGGGGTGTAAAAAACGTATCATTTCTAAAATAAGAATAAATAAATGTTTTATAATTATGTTTTATGTTTAATCATTTCATTCTAATAAATTTTATCTGGGACATTTGAGAGTTTAGTAAGTGACCAGCTAATGAAATCCACAGACACAACTCATGAATCTGTTTGGCCATGTCCATCCAGGCAGAGTAAAGGAGAAAGAGTAGAGAAATAGGCCAGGCGCGGTGGCTCACGCCTGTAATCCCAGCACTTTGGGAGGCCGAGGCGGGTGGATCACGACATCAGGAGATCAAGACCACCCCGGCTAACATGGTGAAACCCTGTCTCTACTAAAAAATACAAAACTTACAAAGTAGGATCATCTTTCCCATTTCAAAGATGAGCAAACTAAGATAATTTCCCAAGGGTCATGTAGACCTGGATTCAAATTGCAAGTATTCAAATCCTTGATTTTCCATCTGTCCAGCCTCTGCACCTCTCCTGTCCACCCATTATCAGTAAATCTTGACGCTGGAGGATAGTAAGTCAGTCAAGATGAGGCAAGGTTTGACCTGCCTACCTGGTCATTTGCAAACCTCCTGTGATTTAGCCAAACTCTCTACTTGGTCCTCCTGGGAGGGAGTATACAGAGGAATATACCATAGATTTCAGAATTTGCATGCTATTAGGGATCAAGGAAAGGAACAGAAGGGTGAGAACAGGCTGGATAAAATCCTAATACATCAGCCTTCATCTCTGTAGAGGTCCTGTTGATTGCTGCAAAGAGCACAGGCTTTGGCATCAGAGAGCGTGCGGTTGAATCCCAGCTGGGATTATAAATTGTGTAATATAGGGTCAGTGAATCTCTCTATCTGAGCCTTATTCACTTTCTCTATAGTATAAATTACTATCATTTCCATTTCACATAATACCCGGTGAGGGATGAATAAGACAACAGAGTGAGAGGCTTAGCTTGGTGCTTAACTAATATTAAGGCCCTCCAGCCCAAATGTATATCCATCCAGGTTTTCTTCTTCCCACCAAGACCATGAACCTGATCTTAAAGGGTATGCCTCATGCCCCTGAGAACTAGACTGTGCTCAACATCCACACAGACATGTCTAAACCAGGTGGGCTCTTTAAAAACCTCCCTAAGCCCTCACTGAAATTCCCAGTGATTATTTTAAATGACACAAAGAGAAGAACAAGAGGACATGAAGACACAGAATGTTAGTTTTTCTAATAGCTGAAAAAGAAAACAAAATGAAGAAAAGTAGTCCCCACGAAATTCGTATAGCAAAAAATACAAACCATGTTGTCTTTAACTGGGGTCATATAGTAAGTTCAGACTGTACTCGGGACATATATACCTTGTAATTGTTCAATAGCTTCAGCCTGGACGGACAGTGTTAATCAGTTTCTGCTGCTTGCTCTCAGCTGTGGCTTTGGCGAGTGAGAAAAGACAAATTCCCAGAGTTGAAAATCGAAAAGCAACACTGTGCAATCATGGGAATTAAGGGAAAAAAGACAGTCTTGGGTTGAGTTATTATATATTCCTGGGGCAGCTATGCAAGGACTCTCCAGCTGTGAGCTGCTAGGAGAGTCTGGGCCAAAATGCTCACAGGGGAGCTACATGGACTGCTGCAGTAGAAGGAACAGAGGCAATGGATAGACTAATGGTTCTCAGCCAGGGTCAATTCTGTTCCCTGGGAACACTCGACAATGTCTGGAGACGGTACTGATTGTCACGGGGGTTGGGGGATGTACTGCCGGCATCTAATGGGCAGAGGCCAAGGATGTTGCTAAATATACTATAGTGCACAGGACAGCCTCCAGCCCTGCAAACCCCTCCAAGAAAGAATTTATCCAGCTCCAAATATCCATAGTGGTGGACTTGAGAAACCTTGAGCAAAACATACAGACAAATGCAAGCTCATTACTATGGGCAAGAGACAAGCTTTGACATTCAGACTTAGCATTTAAAACCGAATCTTGTTTCTTATAATGGCACTTCCCTCCTCAAAGCCATGTATGAATTGGTAGACTCCAGTCTATGTTTCTTCCTTTTTTGTCCATGAGAGTGGAAACACATTATTTGTCAAGTCCTTAACATGCCACATAGTTTTCTAAGTGCTTTACAACATTGTCTACTAACTCTAATTCTCATAACTCTGTGCAGGATTTATGAGGATCATACCCATTTTACACACCAGGAAACTGAAGCTCAGAGGGTTTATGTAAATTGTCTAACTATGTAGTAGCAAAACCAGGATTTAAATGCAGCCCTGTCTGATTCCAAAGTATCAACTCCTAACTCCTCAGCTCTTCTTGGAAAACTTAACCTTACAGCTTAGCCAGACCCAACAGGTCACTGAACATCCCTGACCTTTGTCCTCCTACGAAATGGAGATAATCATAGCTTCATAAGGTTGCCTTTTATAAAAGGGAAGAACCTAGCATGGTGCCGGGCAATATCATCATCTAGGTTCCCTAAAAGGCTCAAGCAGACAATTCCCATATGATCACACCCAGGAATGTCCTACAGTTGCATACAAGTTGGACTAGAGGTCCCCAGACCTTCTTCTTCTAGTTCAAAGATTCCAGATTCTAGCCAAACCTTAGCAAATCTTCAACACTTGACTCAAACCTTCCTCTCCTCCCATGGTTACCTGATACTTTGCTTGCCCTCTATAGCATAGGTGAACTCTTTCTATAAAACCAAAGTATCTTCCTTTTTGCACTGAGCTCCAGACAGTATTTCTTTTTATGTCAGATTGTAGAATTTAACTTGAAAGCATTCCATCGTAAGTGTCCTGAAATGTGAATTTAATCACGTCCATTTTTGTTGTCACGCAGTACAGATTATATACCATTGCTGTAAGTGATTAATAAATACATATGGATGATTTTACTCAGGTAAGCAGCAGAAGTAATAAAGCTTGATTGTGTACTAAGTGATTTTGGACACTTGATCTCATTTTATCCCCATGATAACCTGTACGGGGTCAAAACAGCATCATCTGTCCCTCCCATGCCTCTCTTCCCACCCCTTTGTGTTATTCTGAGGATACTTCAGTGGCTTTGGATTCCCTTCACCTACTGTATGGAGGGGAAATAACCTTTTTAGGACTCATTTTTTATCTCTGGTAAATACAGAGGTTGAACTCAATCAATGGCTTCCAAACGTTGGTATTTATTTAAAGGATCCCTTCTTTAAAGTCTTACACAGCACCTTCAAATAATAAGCAGAAAGAAGCAGAGCTGCCCTGGTGGAAGAGGGGCAGGGTATAGGAGGTGCTAAGAAGACATGTTTGGAGACTGCTCGTGAGCCACTGTGATGGTGTCCAGTATCACTGCTGCTCCATCTGCTAGGTCACCCATGCTCCTGTTGGGCACTGCTCATCTATAAGCAGTACAGCACAGCAGGACCCAACAGAAAGACTCCTCTCAGGAGACTTCTCTACTGACCTGAAGCCTAAAAGCAATCAAGGCTCCAAAAGTAGTATCCAGCCTCCATTGATGTAACAATCTCCATGTACCATCCAAGGTCCATTCTTTTCCAGCAGCAGCCTTGATGGGAGGCACAAGCCTACCTTACCTGTTCATCTTATCTTTCCTCTGCTTCACTCCACCATTCTCTTTCCCACTTCTACCCCGCTCTGCTTCTTGAAGAACCTTCACATTCTTTCTTTCATTTAGGCATTCCCATGTCCGCCAACCCTTGGATAACCTCCCCTTCTTGCAAAAGCCAACTCTATAGCATTTATAAGCAAAGGCTTTCAAAAAAAAAAAAAACAATTCCTGTTATGTCTCCCCATTAATTTTTCCAGATATGATGGTAAGGTTTGTGAGTAAGAACAGAAACATCATTCCCTTCTCACCTTCTCTGATGTGTAGGAAGGGAAGGGGGGGAAAAACACCCTTATCTTTTCATTCCATCATTGTTTTAGTGATTAACCACAGAAAGTCCAATTTTCTTGCAACATTCATTTTTTATCTTCCTGGTTTCTCCATCATTCTCCCAGACTCTGCATTTCCAAGCCAGCCACCAGGAAAATGACAAAAAACACATAGTACACACAAAGGCAACTGCATCCCATCCATTCTCCCCAAAGTGCATGATCGGGTCACGTGTGGAGAGATTAATGTGATTCTGAGCTTGGAAATGTGCGGCTTTATGATTATTAACGAGGGTAACTTGGAAGTGAGAGGACTTTGCAAACACAGCAGTTGAAAAAATGTATTTTCTACCTTGTTTATGAGACACAAACATATATAATTCAGTTCAAGGGTTGAGATTTTCTGTTATTGTGTGCCAGGGATTATTTATCACAATTGTGAATAATTTCCCAGTACGAATTATCCTCCTCTTATCATCCAAATGTACTTCCCTTCCACATCACTCATGTCATGCTGAAATCTAAGGCCATAAAGTCTAAACCATGAAATAAGTCTTCCTTCAGATGGCAGCATATGGTGTGTGTTGCTTGGGGTTTTTTAAAGCACAATGAAACTTACCACTGTCAAAGACTGGCCTCCCAGCTTTTTTCTCAGTTGGTAACTCTGGTGTCTGAAGCTGATAGAAAATTATGCACTTAATAAAATATGAGATTGCAAGGGAGACATAAAGCCAAAGTAAGCAGTAGTCCAGCAGACGAGAACCCACTTTCAACAGCCGGTGCCTTCATGTCTATCATGCTGATTGAAGCCATCCAGAGGTAAAAACATAAGCTTGGAGCTATGCAAGACTTAAGGGCAAGAGTGAAGGCATCCTACTCGAAATATAAGATGAATGTCTACAGATGTGCGCTGGACTGCTCTAAATATGTTGAAAACGTGGCATGTTGGAATATTTGTGTGAAAGGAATACGAACTCTGATTAGTGAATCTCTGCAAGGGGCATAGTGCATTTTTCTTTATTACATAGGGTACTTTTTATTAACACCCATGAAGAACCAGCAGATACATAAGAAAATAAAATCAAAATATGAATTTTTGTGTTTTTATTGAGAAATAAAATCAGATTTCAGAAAACCTCAATTTTCAAAAAAACAAGAAATATTCCTCTCCAGCAAAGCCAACACACAAAAAAATGGGTCCAAGTCAAGCCCCATGACACAATGCAACTTTAGAAAATAGTAACAAAATGAAGCAACACAAAAGCAAATAAAAATCATTTCAATTCCTAAAACGAGGGAGTTAAAAGAATGCCATGCATTTATCTATAATAAGGATTCTATTTAGACATAATCTGTCAAATATTTTGAGGTACATATCCATTGTTTTTGTTAAGGAAAGTGTTGAATGTTCTTTTTTTTTTTTTCTACAATGGAACATATTTTTATGATCCCTCTAACTTGTTTTTCTGTTCCTTATCCACAAACAGGCTTTGGTTGCTAAGATGCATTGTCAAACTCCACCAGAGGCATGACCACAAGCTCGAGTATACAACCACCATATTTGTGGTCAGAGAGATGGAATAACTTGCTTGTGGTCACACAGCAGGTGATTAGAACAGAAAGCACTAGTCTGGAAGTTAAGAGGACTCGAGATCCAGCCTGCAGTTGATAGGCTGAAGCTCTGCACCTTAAAATATAATCTCATTTTCTATCTTCATACATTTTCCATCCTCATAAACAAACTTCTCATATCACTCTTTGTTCCTTTATGTGCCTGTGAATCCACAGAATCAAGAGCTTTCCCGTGAACTCAGGCCAGTCCTGTAACGTATTTACATCTGGAACCTCTTTCTTCCTGTCAACCACCAAGCCCCTTGCGTCTTTAAAGAGCCTTGCTAAATCTCTTCTCCTCCATTAAGGCCTCTGTGATGAGGTGTGAGCCAGGGCTCTGCTCTGCCGTCCCATTGCAAAGATTAGCACATGGGGTGCTGAACCAAAGAACACAAATGGAGAATCAGTTCATCTGGGACCTGACTGCATATGCTAAGGAGGATTCCAGCTGCTTAACATCTGCTCAATTGTATCTTATTCTGCATATGTGCTCATTGTCATTGCCTCAGTCTTTGGGATTCATTTGCATCTCCCTAAACAGCAATTGGCAGCCAATGTGGGAGGTGGTACAAGGAGGAGAGCCCTCCATGATAAATCTCTTTATTTTATCTCAGCTAGAAATGTGGGACAATCAAGCAGATGGCTATCAACATGGTGGGCTTTGGGGTATCAGTAAGCTTTCCCAATCCAAGATTAGACCCTCAGCAGTCACCTAAGTTCTTCATCATTCACTCCACTCCTTATGGGCCTCTGAGAGATGTGCACATTTAAATGGTATTTCGTTACCTACTGAGGATAAGATAGTCTGGGAGAAAGAGTTCTAGACTAAGAACACCTGGGTTTCAATCGCAGCGATAACATGTGCTACAAATGTAAGCTTTGTGAAAGCATCTACTGTCCAAGTATCATTTTCTTCTTCTCTAAAATAAAATAAAAAATACTTGCCTTGTCAAATCTCCCAGGGTTGAAGTAGAAATTACATAAAGTTACGTGCAGAAAAGCAATTTACAAAGTTTTTATGGAAGTAAAATATACATGTAGAGAGTGTGCCTTTAACAAGTGCATGGCTTAGTGAATTTCCCTGTACTGAATTTACACATGTAACCAGAAACTAGATCAAAAAGCAAAACATGACCCTGAAGCTCCCTGTGTCCCCTTCCAATCCCTCGCTCCAGCAAAGGCAACCACTATCGTGAGGTGACTACTGAAAAATAGTTGCACTTCTTTCTTTACAGGAAAGGGATCACGCAATAAAATTTGTGTCCCCTTCCTTCACTCCCGTTTCTCAGATTCAACCAAATTGTTGTGAGTACCTTTAATCAGTTGTTCTCACGGTTGTATAATATTCTATTGTATGAATATACTACAGGTTTTAAATGCATCCTACGGTTGATGGAGATGTTAAATAGGGCTGCCAAACAATTTATACACTTTAAAGAAACATACAAATGTAAGCTATTATTATTACTATAAGGCCAGGCCTAATAGACATGGAGGCTTTGAGAGAAAAATATTGAGCAATGAAATTGTAGTGGAAAAAAAAGGATGATTGAGGATGAGATGTGTTTTACATCAAGAAAAAATATAAAATATAAGGTATGTCACAAATGTGAGATGTTGCCAAATGTTTTCAAATTCAGGCACTTATGTCAGCCAAAATCTGAGTTCCTATAATATGCCAAATGTTGTGCACTATTTTATATAATTCTAATAAAAATCCTATAAGGTAGACAGACAGTGTAGGTATTCTTATCCCCTTTTCATGAATAAAACTGGAGCCCAGAGAAGTGTGCATCAACCCTTTAATGACAGTGGCAGAGCTGGAGTAGAACAAATTCATTCATTACCCCATTCATTCATTCATTTGGCAAGTTTTCATTGAGCTTCAGGATATGCTGAACACTGCGAGAGAAGTTGGAGATAAGCTATGCAAGAAGACACGGGCTCTCATGTCAATTACTATGTAGTTGAAGTTACAACCATTGATCAGTAATCATCCAGATGAATGCAAAATTAGAACAACACTAAGTGCTTAAAAAGGAGGGGAATGGCCGGGCGTGGTGGCTCACAACTGTAATCCCAGCACTTTGGGAGGCCGAGATGGGTGGATCACCAGGTCAAGAGATCGAGACCATCCTGCCTAACACGGTGAAACCCCGTCACTACTAAAAATACAAACAATTAGCCGGGCGTGGTGGCAGGCGCCTGTGGTCCCAGCTACTCAGGAGGCTGAGGCAGGAGAACGGCGAGAACCTGGGAGGCGGAGCTTGCAGTAAGCAGAGATCTCACCACTGCACTCCAGCCTGGGCGACTGAGCGAGACTCCATCTCAAAAACAAAAGGGAGAGGAACATAGTATTCCTGGAGCGCAGTGTATGGATTTGACACGGAGGAGAGGAGAGACTCCTGCAGAATTGATGGTTGAGCTTAAATCTGAAGGATGCAAGGAGTTGACCGGGTGAAGAGAAAAAGAGGAGAATTCCAGGTAGAAGGAGCAGCACATAGAGAAAGCCCTGTCTGTAGAAGGAGGAAGGCAGGTACAAGAGGTTAAAGGATGATCTGGAGAGGTGATGACTCAGAGACCAGGGTAAGGAGATTTGCCTTTTTATACCACAAAGAGTAGAAAGTTATTTGCAGTTCTCCAGATGGCCCAGGATCATTCCCAAAATACCAGAAAGTTCAACAAGGAAACAGGATCCAACATGTATTTATTGTATATCAGCTTTGTGAAGGGCATTTAAATCCACAAAACTACATTTTTTAACATAAAATTCTATTGTGAATATGCTTAATGCATCTCACTTCCGTAGGTAAACTAGAGCAACCATTGCTCACTTGGCAAAGCTATCACTTTGCAAATGGAGTGGAGAGATGAATTCTCCGTCAGACATCTGCTAACTTCTTCCGGGGAAGGGGACACCGGCTTACTTGTCCATGTGTACATTGACTGGGGCAGATTTTTTCTAAGGAGGCACTGAACAATGAAGGTGAAGAGGACGTTTCTTACTCCATCGCTTTGAAAGAGGTCTGCCCACAGTGGCCCTCGTGACTGCCCTTCTGTGACCACCTGCATGATCTCAACATCACCTTGGGGATCATGATGTGAGGTTTGGGTCTTTCAACAGGATTTGAGGTTTCGCTGGCTGCCAAAGGACATTAAATATGAGAGACATCGCCTGCAGGGAGGTCCCCAGAGAAAAAAAGGCAGTGCTTGGATTATACCTAGTTCATTGCCACGATGTGAAGTTTCTTCTCATTTGATAATAATGATATTTTTAAAGTTATTACTAAGTATTGCAAGGGCCCTTTTCCAAGAGCATGAAGAAACCCTTATGTTTCCTATCAAAAGGAGAACAAAAATAAGGCTCTACAATTTCTCACATTAGAGCTGGTGTCATACACTTCTCTTTTGCAGTGTTTGGCAACCTTGGTGTATTTGCCTTTTTATTAGTTACATTCTCAAGCCCAGCAAAGATTTGGCTTCTCAACGTGTTTTGAATTAGATTCATGAAAGCTATAAAAATAACTGGCCAGAATTAAGCTAATAAAATTCTAAAAGACTGAAGAACTGCTGTTGTGGTGAGAGTCAACTACCTTTTATTTTTTATTTTTTTGGTCCTGTCTGAGAATTCTGGTACCTGGATTATTTTCACAGGATCTTAGGAATGGAGGAAAGATTACAGGTCTACCTGGTCCAATATCCCATCAGATGCTCTAATCCCTCTTACATTGCTCCAACTGAGTGTTTTTGTGTACTCCCTTTTGATCAGACACCTCCAGTTACTTGTGGCCCATTTTGGATATCAACTCCTTGGCTCAATGTTTGATAATCAAGGCATATTTTTCTGATTTTCTCAATGACTATCATATGCCTTTCTAAAACCCAGAGATAACTATGGCCTCAGCACTTCTCTCTGTCTCTCTCTCTCTCTCAGCCCTATTTTGAAAGAAGAAACGCACAATTAATTGAACATGACTGACTCCGTGTGATGGTTAGTGATCACTGCTTCCTTTTCCCAGTTTCTTTTAAATAATTTACTTACAAATCTCTAAACATTAAAATAGTTCGTTGAATTTAAACTGCTAAACACAAGGTAAAAATATTCAGAGCTGTAGCATGGAAAGTAATATTTGAAGACAGGGGAGGAAGCAAAGTTAAGAACCTCCTCAAATTTTCCTGGATGGAATAGTTAGAAAATAAAAGATGATACTCATTTTTAATATTTGCATATTGAGACTTTAAAAGTATTTATATACCTAGTGGAAGAAACATTTTATAAAAGGGCTTTCAAGTCCAGTGTAAGTTTATGTAACAAAAAAAAAAATCCAACCAACCAAAATATTAGTATTCAATCTTTATAAGAAATTACACGGAAATATGACAACAAATTTGTCTTAGCCTCTGGTTAAAGATATTTTAAAACTGCTTCTGTGCTATGCCCTTGAGTCCAGACAGAAAGCATACTTCTAAAAGCAATAGAAAGGATCAATTTTTGTTACTTCTGGAATAAGGCTAGAGAGAGAGACAGACAGAAAGGCGCACAGATATAAAGCTAGACAGGTAGATATTAAAGTTTTCACCTGAAGAAGGATTCAAGTATATTTACCAGAAAAAATTTTCTCAGCCCTTTGTTCTGTTGAAAATAGATTTTAAATGTTTAAGTCTATTTTTCTAACCTGGTAAATAGAGTTAAGAGAGATAAATCTCACCAGAATAGAACATTATCTGGAGGTTCCTTCTGATTTCTTGATGTTTTAGAGTAATAGCAATTAGTAATTTGCAGAACGACATTAAGAGAATGCGAAAGATATTTGGGGGACAAACAACCTTACATTAGCACTGTCATGTGAATGAAGAACAGCAGGCAACGAAGAGCTACTTGCTCGAGGCTGTTATGCTGGGTTGAGATGACAACTCACTCACTCTTTTCCACCTCCAATCCTGCCGCTCAGGAAAACTTGTTGAAAGGATGAAGCCCCTTCTAGTTTGTGACCCAAGTAAGATTCACTAAGGAGACAGTCACACAAATGCTCAATGCAGACAACTGGTGTTCTGAGGTCATGCACATGAGAAAACCAACATTGCTTGAGGGTCTACTATATGCCGAGCATGGTACACATGTTGTCTTATTTAACCTGACAACAACATTCTTTCCCCTGTTTTACACAGGAAAGTTGTTGAATCTTCCTGGGCCTCAGTTCCTCAAAGATGCTCACATGATCATTGGAGGAGCCAGAATTGAAATTAAGTTTTACCTAGCCTAGAAATATGTTCAAGTTAATATTTGCTAAGGCTTTGTCATCACACAGAGAAATACAGTTTCCGGAAATGAATTTGAGTTCTGTCCTCAGGACTCTGCCCAGAGCCACCTCCGTGAGGTCCTATAATTAGAACGGCTGTCAGAGGGTCTCTACTCTAACTTCCACTCAGATAGCCATTTCCTCTACCTCTGCCTGGACACACCCAATAATGGACACCCATCATCCTCCCTTAGCAAAAATCCATTCCTTATGAGGACCTGGAATCTACTTTCCTCTAACCAACTCCCACTGGACCCATTCTGTCTTCTGGTGTCACACCCTGCATATCTGCTCTCTCCCCTAAGTGTCAGCAATGAACCGTCTGGACCCAGAGTACTTGTGTCCCCACCCTCTGGGGGTGCTCCAAGTTTCACACCTCAATTTCTTCCATAGTTCCACACCATTGTGGTATGGAAACCACAATGTGAGAAGGGCCATCCCAGCCATTTTGCACGCACCAGACTCATTCCTCATTGCAGTCTACCTTTCAGATTCTGTGATACCTCTGAACAACAGGAACAGGAGGTTTTAATTTGTCAATAGCATCCTGGAACCTTAGAATGAAATATTATTAATGGAAATCAATGTTTCTTAATCTTTGCTTCCTCAAATTCTCCTCTGATCTTTTCTATCCCTTGCAGACTCTTTCCCCAATTCTTCTCTCCAAGACCCTTACTTATCCTCTCTGTACATTGGAATTCATCTTCTGGAGGAGAAGTAATGAATGAAGTGTCACATTAAGGTATTACGACTGGTCATCATTTCCTGCCATACCTTCAAAGGATATTTGCGTATCAACTGGGGGAAAAGACTGGAGATGATCGAATATCTGCCCTTGCTGTGAAGT
Organism: Symphalangus syndactylus; assembly: GCF_028878055.3. NCBI lineage: Eukaryota > Metazoa > Chordata > Mammalia > Primates > Hylobatidae > Symphalangus > Symphalangus syndactylus. Next base: position 122,867,626 of record NC_072433.2, read on the forward strand.
TAAGCATCTGGGAAACGATGAAAGAGGTGCTATCAATTCACGTAGCAAAGACATGAAATCAACCCAGGTGCCCCTCAACAGTGGTCTGAATAAAGAAAACGTGGTATGTAAGCATACACCATGGAATACTATGCAGCCATAAAAACGAATAAAATCACGTCCTTTGCAGCAACACGGATGCAGCTCGAGGCCATTGTCCTAAGCTAATTAACACAGAAACAGAAAGCCAAATATTACATGTTCTCACTTATAAGTGGGAGCTAAACATTGGGTACACATGGACATAAAGATGGGAACAATAGCCACTGGGAATAAAAGAAAGGAGAGACAGAAAGAGTGAGGGATGGAGGGATGGAGGGATGGAGGGATGGAGGGACGGATGGAGGGAGACAGGGAGGGAGACAAGGCCTGAAAAATGAACTACTGGGTGTTATGTTCACTACCTGGGTGACGGGATCATTTGCACCCCAAACCTCAGCAACACACAACATATCCATGTAAGAAACCTGGACATGTACCCCCTCCGAATTGAAAATGAAAGTTGAAATTATTTTTTTAAAAAAGAAAGAGGTGCTATGAGATAAGAAGCCCTGCCCCCCGCCCTCAGGGACAGGCCCACCTGCTCATTTAGAGTTATGTCTTATATCCCACTGACTTTTTACAAGTGGGGTTTCCCCCTTTGTCAGAATTTGCCAACTTCTTGAATTATTCTATGGCATTATATTCTCACAGTTTTGCCCCCAATCACTCACTACAAAGAGGGAACTGGCATGTTTTTATTATATATTCATGTATTTATACCATATTCAAGAAGAATTTGATAATCTTACAGTTGCAAATGCAATTCATAAAAATAAAAAGGAAATTGAGAAAGCTCAGTGCTAGTGAGGAAAGCTGTGAATGTTAATTTAAATACCAAGCCTAAAACATTTACCATACATACTTTTTGAAATGCCCATATTAATGTTTTCAAGACTCTTGAAAGTTGGGGAATGTCTTGGTTTAGAACAGAAATCAGTAATTTTCACCTCAGTACTGGAAGAGAAGACAATCTGACACAGTTACAACTGGAATAAGGAAAGAAATGAGAGGGAAATAATTACAGAAGAGAATTGGACATTTGGGAGAGAAAAGAGAGGAAAGTTTTGGCAAATCTGGACCAGACCTTGCAAAATACTTGCAGGTCTTTAAACCTCAATCATTTGACCAATAAATATGTACTGAGCCCTGCCGGGGGTGTGTGTGAGAGAGGAACCATGTTAAACCTTAGGAATGCAGAAATGAAGGCCATGCATAGCCCCCCAGGGACTCACAGCCCAATAGGTCACATGAATAAGTGTTGACAATGACAGGGCAGCAGGGATTAGTGCCAGGGTTGAGGTTAGCTCAGGGGGTATTGGGAATAGTAGATACAGCACACAGCATAGGCGAGGTGGTAGAAGAGAGAAAGACAGAAAAATCTTCATAAGAAGGAGTTGGCTGGGCTCAGTGGCTCATGCCTGTAATCCCGGCACTTTGGGAGGCTGAGGCGGGTGGATTGCTTGAGGTCAGGAGTTCGAGACCAGCGTGGGCAACATGGCAAAACCCCATCTTTACTAAAAATACAAAAAAAAAGGAGGAAGGAGGAGTGGGGGGAGGGGAGGAGGAGTTGCTCAGAGAGGCAAGAGAATTGGGAAGAGAATTTCCTTTTAGGGTAATCTTTGCAAAGCATAGCCTACATAGAAAAATTGCAGATAGACCAGTGGTCTTTAAAAATTTTTATAGACTTCGTTTTTTAAAAGCACTTTCAGATTCACAGCAAAATGGAACAGGAAGTAGAGATTTCCCACATGCCCTCCCACACACACAAACTTCCTTACTATCAACATCCCCTACCACAGTGATACATCAGTTACAATTGATGAGTCTGCACTGATACATCATGATCACCCAAAGCCCACAGTTTACATTAGGTTTCCCTCTTGGTATTGTAGTCTATGTGTTTGGACAAATGGACAATACCATGTATTCGCTACTGTAGTATCATCCAGAAGAGTTTTACTGCCCTAAAAATCCTCTGTGCTCCACCTAGTCATCCCTTCTCCTTAACTCCTGGCAACCACTGATTTTTTTTATTTTTATTTTATTATTATTATTATTTTTTTTTTGATGGAGTCTTGCTCTGTCGCCAGGCTGGAGTGCAGTGGTGCAACCTCAGCTAACTGCAACCTCTGCCTCCTGGGTTCAAGCGACTCTCCTGCCTCAGCTTCCCAAGTAGCTGGGACTAGAGGTGCACGCCACTATGCCCGGCTAATTTTTGTATATTTAGTAGAGACAGAGTTTCACCATGTTGGCCAGCATGGTTTCTATCTCTTGACCTCGTGATACACCCGCCTCGGCCTCCCAAAGTGCTGGGATTACAGGTGTGAGCCACCGCACCCGGCAATATTTTTACTATCTCCACGGTTTTGGTTTTCCCAGAATAGTTGAAATCATACAGTATATGGCCTTTTCCAGTTGGTTTGTTTCACTTAGTATACGTATTTAAGGTTTTCACTTATATTTTCATGGCTCAATAGCTGATTTCCCTTTAGTGCTGAATATTATTCCATTGTCTGGATGTACCAAAGCTTATGTATCCATTCATCTACTGAAGGACCTCTTGGTTGCTTCCAAGTTTTGGCAATTACAAATAAAGCTGTTACAAATGTTGGTTTTGTGGATGTAAGTTTTCAACTCAATTAGGTAAATACCAAGGAGCTGGATACCTGGAATGCATGGTGAGACAATGTGTAGTTTTGTTAGAATCTGCCAAACCGTCTTCCACAGTGGCCGTACCATTTTCATTTCTACCAGGGCCAGTGGCCCTTTACTCATTTATTTATCCTTATTCCAAGAATAGTTACTGAGCATCTACAATAGGACCAGCCTATGGTGAACAAAAAAGAGTGGCCCTGCTCCCCTGGAGCTTGCAGTCTCATGGAGAGCTTACTAGATGTGATGGAGGAGGATGTGACAAAGCAGGTTTGACTATTGGAGAATGCCGTGCCATTCCCCGTGAAGGCTGCAAGCATTCACGCTCTTTGTCCCCAGAGCTGTCTTTTGATATTAAAAAGATCACGGTCATTTCCTTTTGTTGTTGTTGAGACGGAGTCTCACTCTTGTCACCCAGGCTGGAGTCTCACTCTTGTCACCCAGGCTGGAGTGCCGTGTCGCAATCTCGGCTCACTGCAACCTCCGCCTCCTGGGTTCCAGTGATTCTCCTGCCTCAGCCACCCGAGTAGCTGAGATTACAGGACCCGCCACCATGCCTGGCTAATTCTTTTGTATTTTTAGTAGAGACAGGGTTTCACCTTGTTGGCCAGGCTGGTCTCAAACTCCTGACCTCAGGTGATCCATCCACCTCAGCTCCCAAAGTGCTGGGATTACAGGCATGAGCCCCTGCGCCTGGCTGATCACAGTCATTTCAAACTGAAATGAACTTAGGGATCTGTTCTCAAACATTTTCAACCACTGGAATCCTTCCTCAGATGAAATCTTAGGTAAAAAAAAAAAAAAAAAAATCTCAATCTGTAAATCAAATACCAGTGGGTATACTTGCTTCCTATGGTAACAAATACTACAAACTTAGTGGCTGACAACAACACAAATGTATTATTTGGAGGTCAGAAGTGCTAAAATCAAGAGGTCAGCAGGTCTGCATTCCTTTTGGAGTCTATAGAGAAGAATCCGTTTTTTTGCCTTTCCCAGCATCTAGAGGCCACTTGTATTCCTGGGCTCATAACCCTTTTTCCCACTTTCAAATCTTTCACCCTACTTCCTCAATCATGTCTCCTTCTCTCACCCTGACTCTCTCCCTCTCTATTATAAGGAGCAATTACACCAAAAGCACCTGGATAACCCAGGCTTTTCTCCCCGTGTCAAAATTCTTAGCCGCATTTGCAAAGTCTCCTTTGCCACAGAAAGTCTTACATTCAGCAGGTTCCAGGGGTTAGATGTGGATATCTGTTCACCGTCTGATCATGGTGAAGTAGATCTGGGTGGGGTGCAACTGGAGAGTAAGGAGCCCCCATATTTAGAAACCTCCCAGTGTTGCACAGACCACAATTTTAAGCAACTCACCTGAGGCCTTCCTCAGATCACAGATGAAGAAAGGAAGATTCAGAAGCACTAAGTGATTTAAGACCCATAATAAGTTTATGGATAATCCAGACCTAGAATCAACTCCCAATCCAATATCCTCTCTCCTAACCCTCATACTTTAAAAGGTCTTTCCATGAATAAAACCAAGTACAAAAAAACAGAAGTATCATTTGGATATGCTACAAATCATGGTCAAAATTGCTAAGTAGTTTTGCAAAATGAAGACATAGATAAGGTTTTCTTGGGCCCTGAAAAGCTGACATTCTGTTATGACTTGGAAACATCTCAATGAAGACAATTCCTGTTGCTGCACAGCTAAACCACTCATGATAACGCAGAGGTCTAGGCTGTCCTAATCAGAACTCAAGACCCCTGGCAGAGTCCTCAGAGACGAGAAGGCTTGTACATGGTCCAGCCATGTGGTAGAGATTGGCCCCAGACCACTTGTCCTCACATTCTAGGCCTAGTGAGTAACCCATCTGCTCCTATAACACCCCCTTCTTTATTTCATGTCATTTACCACTTTTTTCCTTAGTCTCAAGTATGAGCCACAAGTTAAAGACTTTGCAAAAGACTAGACGCTCTGACATTTGGGGGATCTGGTGTTTATTAAGTTGGGAGATTTAAACTGATTTTAATTTGTTCCTAATTTAGAATAGTGACAGACAAATCTGAGAGGGAGAGAGTGGGAGGAAGGGAGGGAGAGAGGGGAGAGAGAGGTTGCGTTTGTATGATATCCAACATCCAGGCACATTTGGGGGAATAAAAAGTTTAAAAATCCAGGCAGCCACAAGGGAAAGAAAAATAAATGCACATTTGAAATCAATTACGCTATAAACTACATGGGGGCCACTGACCAAAGCACAAGGGTCTCCCGTATCGAAACCACCTCATCGTGGGTGCTGTTCTGCAGACACGTGATAACACTAAAATGGCTTCCAAGAACAAATTAACAGGTCATTTCATTTTTCTCACCTCTGGAAAGACACAGAGGCAGGATTGGAGGAGACAGACCCCTTGTCTTTTCTGGCCACGCTAGTAAGAATCATCTGGCCTTCTCAATGCAATTGAAATCATATTTGTTGATCACCTACTATGTACCAGGCACTGCTAAGTACTTTAGAAATTCTTTTAATCTTCACAACATGTGAATTGGGTACCGTGCTATAGTTACATTTATTTTACAGATTGAAGCAGTTACAACTCAGAAATACTAATTACCTAAGGCCCTTGCAATGGAATAGGCGGGATTTTTAAACACAGGTCTGACCTCAGATCTCTGTGTTCTTTCTACCACATCATAGTATTAACCCTGTCTTAGCCCCCACACTAAATACTGGAGGTAAATAGACATAAATTCTGCCCACCAGGAGATCTGGCTCAGAAAGTAAACTATTTCATTCACTTATTCATCTTTTGGTTCAGCTCATATTCAAGGAGAACAACAGCAGATCCAAATGCACAGCAGATCAAGAAGTTCTCTGTCTTCATGGAGCTTACAACTATTGCAGGGAGAGGCAGCCCCGATCGTCAACGAATGAACAAATAAATAGTTGCGGATGCTGATACCTGTTAGAAAGGACACCACTGGGCTGCCACAGCACAGAACAGCAGCTGATGCTGTCCCCCAAGGGAACGGAACACATTACTTTACAAGGTAGTGAGCTTCCCACGTTTGGAAGTATTTAATCAAAGGGTAGGTGACTGGCAGAAGGTCCTGCCACTATGCGAAGCCACTCCAGTTTGAGGGAAGCAGGCATTCATCAACCGGATTTCTTAGAATGTTCATTCCCGCTGCAGGCAAGATGCAACATTCCCTGAACACAGAAGAGAGATTCTGAAAGAAAGGATTTGGGTGACTGATTAGTATTCATGAAAACTGGGCCTGTGCCAGGAAAGTATCAAGTCATATATTATGGTTATTGTTGAAGGAGAAATAATAAAAGGGAAAGTATTCAAATGCTTGGTAGTGCGGAGGCTGGAGAAGGGGACACCAAAGTCATCCCAAGTAAGGGCGAGGAAGGCGGAAAGCGCCGGGTTCAGGCCAAGTTCAGACTCCACTGAGATTGTTATCAAGGACTGGTCACTCAGCTCTGCAGAGCCCGGCCCACAGGAGAACCACCGCGTCTCATTATTCTGCTCACACATTTGGTTCCAGGGCCCCTTCAGAGCAGATAGGGGAGTAGACATGTCCAGGCTGGGCTGGAAATCGTATAGGCACTTAAGGAACACTTCATCTTAAGAGGGGAACTGTTTTGCTTTTGTCAAACTGGTTAATTTGTCCCAAATGTTAAAAACCTCCCATGCTCTTGAAAGACCAGCAGTCTACAGATTGTGTTCAAGCAGCCAGACCAGGGCAGAGCTAAACCAAACGCCTCCTCAGTCTCAACCCTGACTATAGGTCCAACCAGCAAGTTCACATTGAGAAGAAATGATTTTCACTGCAGCCTGAAGAAAAGCAGAGACATGAGTGGTATCTGCACAGGTGGGTCACTAAAGCTGCCATAGAGAGAGTTTCACGAGCACCCGGTAAGAGATGCTTTGGGAGCTGAAACCCAGTCTCAGCGTATTTTGATTTTCTTTCAGAGTCTGATTTAATTTAATTCATTTAAATTTCTGTAGCTGTGTTCTATAGAACATCAGGTGTCAACACTTAGCTGGTTCTAGGGTAAAATATATCTGATTCAGCTCAATTTCAGTGTCCACATCTTAATAATAACATTCTCAGTTCACTTCTGACCCAAAGAATTGTCACATTTTGAATAACCGTTTCCGCAAAAACAAGGAAAAGGAGGGGTGTGTTTTTCAAAGCTTTAAAGTCTGACAAAGCTTCAAGATTTATTAAACCACACACACACACAGACACGCACACACTTGCTCCCATGAGCGAGTGCGCGTGCACTCACACACCGCATAGAGCCAAGAATTTTGCTACACTTTTGAGGTGTGTTTTCTCATGTAATCCTAATGACAACTCAGCAGAGTAGGGACTTAGAATATTATCCTTCTCCATTTTATAGCTAAGAAAACCGAGGCTTTGGGGGTTAAACACGTTTTCCAAGTTCACACTGACAATAAATGGTAGAGTAAGGAACTGAACCCATTCATCTTTCTCAAGAACAGCTGTTCTTAACCAGGACCAATTCTTCCACTAGGGAACATTTGGCAATGCCTAGACACATTTTTGGTTGTCACATCTGGGAAGGAGGTGTTCCTGGCATCTAGTAGATGGAGGCCAGGGATGCTGCTACACAATCTGCCATACACAGGACACCCCCCACCATAACACAGAATTACTGGACTCTAAATATCAATAGTGCAGAGGCTGAGAAAGCCTGATTTAGAGCCTGTGCTGTTAGCCATCACCACTCCTCCTAGCTTTTCCATTTTCATCTCAATTTTTTTTTTCTTAGCACGAAAGCCTCGAGGATATATTTCAATTCCAGGGTACTATGTGTGGTTGTATAAAGTCACATCAAAACCTCGCTGTCACCTGATGAGAAAAGTGCAACATGACAGTATTATGATATTCTTTATCAGACAAGGTCTCATTCTGTTGCCCAGGCTACAGTGCAGTGTCGTGATTATGGCTCACTGCAGCCTCAACTTCCCGGGTTCAAGCAATGCTCCCACCTCAGCCTCCCAGGAAGCTACGAGTACAGGCGTGCACTACCATGCGTAGCTTATTTTTTTGTTTTGTGTAGAGACGGGTCTGCCTAGCTATTTTTTTTAATTTTGTGTAGAGATGGATCTCACTATGTTGCCCGGGCTGTTCTCAAACTCCAGGGCTCAAGCAATCCTTCCATCTCAGCCACCATTCCCAGCCTCATGACACTCTGACATGGACTTCTTTCTCCTATATGTTTAGAACTGTGAGATGCTCGATTTCTCAGGGATAGCAGGCTCCTCGCTGTATTTTCTCTTATTATCCTAACAGCAACTATGTGAAGTGAGAAGCTACCCATTTTACAGCTGAGACTTTGATTAGCTGGAGATTAACCAGCTAGAACATCCCAGAACTGACACTAGACAAGCCCTCTGATTCCAAGTCCTGCATACTTCCCTACAGCAGAAGTTCTCAAAGTTCAGTAAGAATTTGCATCAACCACAGAGCTTGCTTTTAAAGCTCTGGCCCCAGCCCCAGGGTTGTTTCAGAAGATCTGGAGTCTAGGAATTGACATTTTTGACAAGCTCCTCATGGAGTTTCGATGTAATTGTCTCATGGACCACATTTTGAGGAATCCTGCACTAAATAATGCCGGATATGAAACACATTTAATAACAAAAATATTTATAATATAAAAAAGTGTTTATTTAGTAGTAAAAATGATCAATGAGAGATAAATGCATGCATGCCTATATACATAGAAGGGCAGCTTTTGAGTTCTCTAAAGGGTGCTGGAAAAAGTGGTGGCTTGAGCAGCATAGAAATGCAAGTTCTAACCCCAGCTTTGTCACCTTGAGTCCTGTGATCCCTCTTGAGCATCCTCCGTGGCCTCCCAAGCTGCAATCCTTTCATCATTTGTTATTCATTAGTCAAGTAGAACCAAAATTATCTGCTTTTTAGAATAGTGTCAGCATTAGCTATTCATGTATGGAATGTACTTAATACAGCACAAAGAACCACTAGACCATACTCAAAAAACACTCTGTTGTTGCTGTTTTCGGTTAATGTTTGAATCGAGTCCTTTCCGCAGTGCAGCCGTGTTTCCCCTCTGGCAGAGTGAAGCGCCCCCGTAATCCTGCAGTCCTATGAGATGGAAGACCGTCGCCCCTCACGCATTCCCCCTGAGCACTGAACCAGAATAAGCAGCATCACAAAAGCATCTGAAATATTTTTAAATTTATAAACATGCCTACAGCAAGAGCCTGTCTTCCCGGCTCTGGTGAGAACACCAGCAGCCTCCTTTGTCTTTGCTTCATTTTATCTGACTGGGCAACACATCTATGAATGAATGGAAAGGGAGATGTCAAAAAGTGGTCAGATGATCGCAATTAGAGTTCTTGTTTGTAATTATGTGATGATTTCTGTCTGTAATTCCTACTTGAGTCAAACACATTCAGCCCCACTGGAGGGTGAGAGTTCTTGTCACAGACTTTGCACAGGTCAGGCAGGCAGGTGTGGAATGCAGGCATGCACCAGGCCTGGCTCCTGCTGCAGGGCCACTCAGGTTAGCAAGACAGGAATCACGTTTATCCCAGCACGTGTTCACTGAGCTGCTGCTCTGGGCCAGGCATGCGCGGAATGTGTGGTATGTAGTGGTGACAATGCAGATGTGGCCCTGTCCTTAAGAGGCAAAAGTCTGGTGCAGTGTCAAAATCACTTGGGGAGATGAGGACATCCTACAGGATACCCAGTGTGTACTCCTTAAGACTGTCAAGGTCATAAAAAACAAGGACAGACTGAGAAACTGTCACAGATCAAAGGAGACTAGAAAGGCATGATGACTTAATGCAATATGGCACTCTGGATCCTGGAATGGAAAGACAACATTAACAGGAAAACTAGTTGGGTCTGAAATTTAGTTAACAGTACTGTACCAATGCCAGTTTCTTCATTTTGACAAATGTACCACTGTGAGTGTTTTAGTTTGCAGGAACTGATAGATATGTTCAATGTTAGCTATGGGGGGAACCATGTGGAGTGTAAGGACACCCTCTAGCATCTTTGTAACTCTTCTGTAAATCTAAAACCATTCCAATAAGAAGTGTATTTTTAAAGTGGGAAAAGAATAGAAACAGACATTTCTTAAAAAGACAACATACAAGTAGCCAACAAACATACGAAAAAGTGTTCAACATAACTAATCATCAGATAAATGCACATTAAAACCACAGTGAAATACCATCTCACCTCAACCAAAATGGCTAATATTAAAAAGTCAAAAAAACAGCAGATGTTGATGAGGATGCAGAGGAGTAATTACCAAAAATTGGGAAGTAGGAGGAATTGCTGGTTTGGAGAGCACATCTTGAATCGGTTACTGGACAAGGGAAGGAGTGAAATCTGCGATCTGGTTTGCTTCTGTCAGCACATCCATTCCTCCAAGAAATATTTTATCAAGAGCCTCTTTTAGAAATTGGGAGACAAAGCCCTTGCTCTTTTGGAGCATAGACTCATGTAGGGAATCAAACATTATGCAAATAAATGAATATCTACCATAATGCCGGGCTGTTTCTAGAAAGAAAAAGAATAAATGTTGAATTGTAGCAGAGCAAGTTGGTAGCCATGCAGAAAGATTTGCTGTCACAATGAACTTTCTCCTTTTGATTCAGGTCATCAAACTTTGCAAAATATAGGAGAAAGAAAATCCAATTACTTCAAAGATGCTCTGTGAATTAACTAGGGAGAGTTTGGACCATGAGAGTTTCATTTTCTGATGAGCAAGAACCATGGAGATCAGCCTGGATGGCCGACTGGACACAGAAAGACCCAGATTAGAGTCTCAGCAATTGTGCTGTGTGACCCTGTGCAAGTTACTAAACCTCTCTGAGCCACAAGGGCTTTATCTGTAGAAAAGATATATTAATACTTCTTTGAAAGTTTGTGCTGGAGATTGGAATAAGTCAACAAAGTGTTAGCACAGGTCTTCATGTAGGTCATCACACAAATGTTGAAAAAAGGTAGAAATTTTTCTCCTGGGCAATGCACCTGAAAATTCAGACAGCATTGTCTACTCTTTCTCCTGACAATCTAGGTTGAATTGCATGGATGGAGATGATTCACATTCATAGTGTCATCCCAAAGAAGCTATTTCTTCTTGCTATCTCATCCCATAAAAAGCCCTGATTCCTGTCTTTGCTACCATCTGATTGTCCCATTCTTCTTTTGATCCTAGAAGCAAGACTACATGTTTCTACCAAATTTCTTTTTGCTAATTACTCAGAGAAGTGGCTTGCATCTAAAAATCTTTAACAGATTCAGTTAATATTGTTAACATTATGAGTAGTGTTTATATCCCTAATTGCTATTATTAACATTATTATGTATTCTTATTATTCTTAGTGGTAGTAGTGTTAACATCTTTCTTAGTGCTGTAAAAGTCTTAACTGGGCCCTAAGTTTGGGTTGATAGAGAATGGGATTGGGGCAGGCATGGTGGCTCACGTGTGTAATCCCAGCAGTTTGGGAGGCTGAGGCAAGCAAATCACTTGAGGTCAGGAGTTCCAGATCAGCCTTACACAGCAAATCCCCATCTCTACTAAAAATACAAAAATTAGCTGGGTGAGGTGGTGCACGCCTGTAGTCCCAGCTATTTGGGAGAGTGACCCATAACTATCACTCGAACCCAGGAGGGGGAGGTTGCAGTGAGCCAAGATCATGCCACTGCACTCCAGCCTGGGCAACAAAGCAAGACTCTGTCTCAGAAAGATAATGGGATTGTACATGTATTAATAGATACTAGATTTTCTCACAAATTCTTGATAGTTGAGAAAATACGATATGCTTTGTATGAAATGCACAAGACACTTCACCAAGATCTTGGCCTAGAGAAGGAGAGAAGCTTCAACTGTTTTCTTGCATGCACAACAGATGCTGAGGTAATTCTGGGCTTTGGATGCCCATCTTAGAAGGATATAAATGAGAACTCAAACCCCAGAGATGCAAGGGTGCTAAGACTGGAAGGGGCCATGGAGAGCAATTAAATATCCCGTTTTCTGAAACAGGATTTGCCGCAGTCTCCATTCCATGCCAACATTTGATTACATTGTATCCTACTGCTGTGCAAAGCTTCTTGGAAGTTGTTATAGTAGAATAAACACAAACATACATGGATTTTTGTGGTCTCTTGTTTATCCTTAAGAAATTTCCTTTTTAAAAACAGCTGGCTTGGGTCTCATCTCCTGTTGTTCAGCGTTGACTCCAACACATTTTACAGATGGGAACACTGAGGCCCAGATAGCGGAGAGTTTTGACCAGGCTCACATAGTGAGCAAGTGTCAGGGACAACCCTGGAATCAGCTCTCCCTCCGACTTTCTCAACACAGAGCAAGTAGAAAGAAAAGAAAAAGTTATGGCAGCTTTGGTTCTCTTTTGTTTTAAATGAAGTGTATTCTTCCCCCATGGATACACTCTTGGGGTTTTTTGTTGTTGCTATTGTTGTTGTTGTTTTTGAGATGGGGTCTTGCTGTGTAGTCCAGGCTGGAGTGCACTGGTCCAATCTCAGATCACTGCAACCTCTACCTCCCAGGTTCAAGTGATTCTCCTGCCTCAGCCTCCAGAGTAGCTGGGATTACAGGCACACACCTGGCTACTTTTTAAAATATTTTTAGTAGAGACGGGGTTTCACCATGTTGGCCAGGATGGTCTCTAACTCCTTACCTCGGGTGATCTGCCTGCCTCGGCCTCTCAAAGTGCTGGGATTACAGATGTGAGCCACCACACCCAGCTTATTCTTGGGTTTTGGGATCTGCAATTCCGAGAAGGTAGATTCATTCTGTGAGTTTTGTTTTTCTCCAGAATGTGGCTCTCTCCAATCAAATCCCCACCCATGAATGAGGAAGGCATGGATGGGACAGGTCTAGCTTAATGCAAACTGAAACTACCTCCTGTTTATCTAACCCTGATGGTTTGCTAGGCATATTTGAAGATTCTGTCACTTACACTACAAAAATCGTGAAATGAATTTTGGTAGTAGAAATCTACATATTTTTCTTTTAATTGTTAAATATTGAGAATAACTCCTGGTAGCATACTGATATATTTCCTTTATGCTTTTTTATTTTTATTTTCCTCCCCCGCCCCACGATAAAGAGTCTTGCCCTGTAGCCCAGGCTGAAGTGCAGTGGTGCAATCACGGCTTACTGCAACCTCTACCTCCCAGGTTCAAGCAATTCTCCTGCCTGAGCCTCCTAAGTAGCTGGGATTACAGGGGCATGCGCCACCATAGCCAGCTGATTTTGTATGTTTTAGTAGAGATGGGTTTTTGCCATGTTGGCTAGGCTGGTCTCCAACTCCTGACCCCAGGTGATCCACATGCCTTGGCCTCCCAAAGTGCTGGGATTACAGGCATGAGCCACCGCCCCCTACCCTTTATGCTTTATTATGTGCATTTGAAATCACTTTCATTGTATGCAAACATTTTATGTTAAATTTTCCATTTAATAATTCCTAAGAACTTAGTGATATTGTTATGAACTCTTCATATATGTCACTCAGGAGAGCTATGTAATTTTTATCCATCAACAATCGTTTAACTATCCCCTTGTTTTGGGTAATTTGGAACATTTTCCCATGTTTTGCTAGTTAATAATAATACATCAATATGAGCATCTTTTTTTGGTAACCCTTTAGCTAGCAGATGGATGAGCTGGCATGTCAGACTCCCCATTATGTTTGAATGTGACTATTTTATTCTTGGCAGGCTTTAGGGAATTTCATTGAAGGAAAAAATCTTTGTCAATATTTTAAAACATATAGCTTACTTATGTTTAATTATGAAGTTGAATTTGGGTCCATGTTTTTCAACTAGTTATATTTCTTCTTTGGTGAAATACCTTTATATTCCTATGCCCTTCCACTTTCCAAGGTCCTTCTTTAATCCTCCTTCTCCTATTAGGGATTTAACATTGTTTACTCCACATAAAGTAATCCGTCTCCTTTCCTACAGCCTTGAATTCTGTGAAGATCAAAGTCACATGGCAATGACTATGTATGGCTGTGCCAAAGCACTTGGATATGAAAATTGTCTCTCCAGCTAAAGAGGAAGCACCATGCTTTGCTCCTCATACACAGTACAGGTTCCATCATTGTCCAAGGGACAGGAGGAGAGACGGACAGGCCCAGTTCCCTCTGTCATCTCACCATAATGTGGTTGGGAATCACAGCAGAAAAAAGTGACAGGAGACCTTGGCCTTTCATCTGAGTACCTGCTCCCCACTCTACAATTCTGCTTCAATTCCCTCAGCTCCTCGTTTTCTCTCTACCTCACAAGCCACCATGGCACCTACACCCTTTCTCTACAAACTATAGACAGGACAAAGCCAATCTTTGCACAGTTCAGTGAAGGCTTTGTGGGAGGTAGGATTAAGTCATTGATAAAAATCTAAGACGTACTTTTTAGATTAGCTAACTTTTAAATGATGCCAGATTTCCAACATAAAGGGCAATCCCGTGGTAAACTGCAGTTAAGAAAATATCACACTCGAAACAAAGCCAGAAGCTCATAAACTGATAATTCCAGCTGCCAATATTTCCAGCGACCTTGGGAGGTCTCAGGTACTGAAGAAATCCATGACTGAAGCTTTCTGCCACCATTTCTTTATGATACCTGACCAATAAGGAGAGGGAAATCTTACTTCCAAATTATGTTAATGAAAAAATGAGGATTAATACGCTAAGCTGCTCCTAGAATTAGATGTGGGAAGAGTAGTGATTCCAGCCAGTTGTTTTTAATTAATCTCTTGTGCTCTTGGCATATCTAGTTCCAGAAAATGAAAGCCATGAATTTGACAATACGTGTGCCAGATCATATGTGTAATTCAGTGGAAAACCCCTACAAAATAAAGAAGGAAGCTTTAAAATGACTAGTAGTTCCCTGGGTCCTAGGAAAACTTGAATGACATTTTGCAAGCTAAAGAATTCCTCCTTCTATAACCCACTTCACGCTGAAACATCAGAGTTTTTTTTTGTTTGTTTGTTTTTTGTTTTGTTTGAGATGGAATCTCACTCGGTCTCCCAGGCTGGAGTGCAGTGGCACAATCTTGGCTCACCGCAACTTCCACCTCCTGGGTTCAGGCGATTCTCCTGCCTCAGCCCCTCGAGAATCTGGGTAACAGGCTCCCACCACCAGGCCTGGCTGATTTTTGTATTTTTAGTAGAGACAGGGCTTCACCATTTTGGCCAGGCTGGTCTTGAACTCTTGACCTCAGGTAACCCGCCTGCCTCGGCCTCCCACGGTGCTGAGATTACAGGCATGAGCCATCACACCCAGCAAGAGTGTATCTCACTGTTACCTGAAATTATCCAAGGTTGTAGATGATCAAAGGACCGCGGATACAGGGTATGCTGAAGCCGTTTGCTTTCAGAAGAGGTGTCTACAATAAGGAGAGTAAAACTTTACATTTACGAGCCATCACTCCAAAGACCAGCACATCGGGATTTATATCGAGTGTGTGCGTGTGTGTGTGTGTGTGTGTGTGTCTGTCTCTGTTGGAGGTGAGGGAAATGGAGGACAGGAGCTTTGACTTACTTGGGTTCAATGTTAAACACAGTGGGAGAGACAATCGGTATTCCACCATCTATTTCAATATCACAAAATTTACTCTAATGTGCTCTATGCAAGTTACTCTTTGTTTTTACTTTTTAAGATGGAGATATGTGTTTTGCCCTTATGTACAGAAAGATAGAGCAGATGTGTGGTATGTATGTGTGCATGCATGTATGTGTGTGTATGTAGAACTTAATATTCATTAAACACTAGTGCCCCCAAATCACACACTATAAACATCTCTTCGTCAGAGGCTTAGGCATTAGATGTAATCCTCATCTGTGAAGTGGAAATGATGATGTCAACAACTAAAAATTAAGCAACTTTCCCAAGGAGTGGGAAAACTAGGATGTGAACTCAACTTTTCCAGGATACCAGGATACATGAGTCCACACCCTGCATCCAAAATTAATAATGATCCCTCTAATGTGTAGACAGTTTTAACGGTTTCTAATATGCTTTTCCATGTATTATCTCATACAGCATTCTCAGCAAAATTATGAACTTATTACCCTGTTTTAGAGAGGAAGAGATTGAGGCTCAGAAAAGTGACATTTTATTCAGGGAGATAACTATGGGTAACACAGAAGCAAACTTAGCGAAAGAGTGACCTGTAAGTATGGAAATCTAATCAAATCATGTTTCTGCTTAACACCTACGGTTCTTAGGATAACATTTCAACTTTTAGCCAGGTGCAGTGGCAAGGGTCTGCAATTCCAGCTACATGGGAGGAGGCAGGAGGATAGCTTGAGTCCAGGAGTTCAAGACTAGCCTGGGCAATATAGCAAGACACCATCTTAAAAGCAAACAAAACAAAACAACTCAACTTCTTTTTTTTTTTTTTTTTTTTTTTTTGGAGACGGAGTCTCACTCTGTCACCCAGGCTGGAGTGCAGTGGCGCGATCTCGGCTCACTGCAAGCTCCGCCTCCTGGGTTCACGCCATTCTCCTGCCTCAGCCTCTCCGAGTAGCTGGGACTACAGGCGCCCGCCACCACGCCCGGCTGATTTTTTGTATTTTTAGTAGAGACGGGGTTTCACCATGGTCTCGATCTCCTGACCTCGTGATCCGCCCGCCTCGGCCTCCCAAAGTGCTGGGATTACAAGCGTGAGCCACCGCGCCCGGCCTACAGCTCAACTTCTTAATGTGGCAGCTAAAGCCTAGGATAACCGAGACTCCCCACACACTCTGCCATCTTCTCAGCCTCAAGACTCCCTTCCAGCTCCTGGAGAACTCTTTAGTTTCTCTATGTCATGATGATAGCTCTAAGCATTGGCCTTCCTACTTGCATTCTTTCTTTCTAGAACAATCTAATTCCTACCACACCTCTTCCTATTTCCATTTGGATGACATCCATACTTCTTGGTTCTCTCAATGTATATGTCACTCCTTTCTCTGAAACGCACAACTGTGGGCTAGATGCCCCTCCTCTGTGCCCCCTTAGCCCTTGCTCTTCCCCAACCCAGCACTTTATGTGCTGTGTTATGAACTCAGCCTCTTTCAATACAAATTTTTATTTTTCAGGAAGACAGGAGCTATGATATAACTCTAGCCATACAGGGTTGGTCCACAAGAAACATGCCACATTGATTTGACTACACTTGGAGTTTCTATTTCTTTCTCAGATAGGAAGATGGAAAGAAGGCCTGAGAAAGTTAAGCAGGACTTCTGCAGTGAGGTAAGGCTAGACTCTGATCATAAGTGGTGGGATGAATTTGCAGAGGGGAGGGGAGAGGAAAAGACACCCAGAATTTGGGAAATAGCATCAGATCTTATTGGGCATGCCACTTTAGTGGAATAAAGAAGAACTTGGACAGGCTGAAGAGGAAGCTGTGCATTAGTGAGGAAGGACAGCAATAGCAAGACCTGGCATTTATTGAGCACTTACTGTGTGCCAGTCACTATTTCTAGAACTGTGCATGTATTAACATCCGATAGCAACTCAATGGAAAGTAAACAACTCAAGATCAAATAGCTAGCTATATGGAGGCAGAGCTAGGATTCCAACTCAGTTCTTCTGTGTGTTAAAACCCATGATGTTTCCGGCCAGGTGTGGTGGCTCATGCCTGTAATCCCAGCAGTTTGGTGACTGAGGTGGGTGGATTACCTGAGGTCAGGAGTTTGAGACCAGCCTGGCCGAAGTGGGGAAACCGCATTTCTACTAAAAATAGAAAAAAAATTAGCCGGGCATGGTAGGACATGCCTGTAATCCCAGCTACTTGGGAGGCTGAGGCAGGAGAATTGCTTGAACCCAGGAGGCGGAGGCTGCAGTGAGCCGAGGTTGCGCCACTGCACTCCAGCCTGGGCGACAGAGTGAGATTCTGTCTCCAAAAAACAAACAAACAAAAGAAAAACCATGTTTCTTCCATGTAAATTCCCATATAATAAACACATTGGGTCTCTCAAGCAGGGAGAGGAGAGCAGGGTATTTAAAATGCCACTTCTAGTGAGAAATCAAAGACATGCCATCAACACAAGTACAATGCTATGGAAAAATTCTGAGCAGGAATCAGTAGGTATGATTGAAATTAATGCTTTTGGGATACTTCTCTGGTATCATGATGAAGGAAAGAAATAGGCAGGAAGAGAATGGCAAGCTGGGGGAAAAATAACGACCTGTTGAAGTGGTTCATAATGGAAAATAAAAGAAAAGCAATGGTTAACGAGGAATTTGGAAGGAAAAAAAAAAAAAAAAAACATAGCAAAGCAGTCCAGTAATTCAGCTTGATTTCCTGAAGAAACATCCTGGGAAGAGATGTGCTGGTAAGTTTTCCATAACTGGCTCTAAATGGGAGACCTGCTTGGTAGGGTCATGGTGGAAATACTTTCCTTATGGCTGCTTGCCACGGTGTAAATATTCTCAGCATGACTGATTTCAAGTTAGTAACATGGCATCTCTGAGCTCAGAGCTGAGAAAAGAGTAAGATGAATTCCCGAAAGCTAGTAGGAGCTGGTGCCAGGACACCAGTGGCCCTGAAACACAGAGGGCCCAAGTTGAAAGTTACAATGTCCTGGGGCCTGGAAATGCCCTGCTCGACCCTGATACACAGCAGCCTTTATCAGGTCCACAGGAAGTAATGGAGGGAGCTAAGATGGTGGATGAATAACCCGTGTGGCAGCTTCCGCTTAATCATGTGACTCCCATGACTGGGCACTGTGCTGGGTAGTGGAGACACAAGTACAGTCTCATTTAATACCCAAACCACTCTGGGAAGTAGGTACTGGCTTTTCACAGATAAGAAAACAGAGGCTTGGAGAGGTTAGTTTATGTGCTCAAGATCCCACAGCAAGTAGGTAAAATGGAGAAGAGATTAAACATAGGCGTACCTAACACCAAAACGCTACACTCTACTTCTTCTCAATGACTCGTCCTATCAAACAGGAGACAAAGGCCGTGAGAGCAGAGTGGGAGGAGAAAATCAAAGATTGCCTCCCACAATATAAACCAAACGCACATGTACTGTATATGCTGAAAATTCCTAATTCATGCCAAACAGCAATGCTAGAGACCCTAACTCCCCCTCCACACCAGATTTGTAATGTGATTTTCTTACAACCTTTTCCCTAGATTCTTGAAGAAAATGATAAAGCAATGTGAAAATGAATTATATCTCCTTTGCAATAAATTAGCAGCATTCTGTATCTGTACATTGGACACATATCTAAGACAGAAATACAACTCCTGGCCCAAGTTCCCCACTTCTCAATCCTGCACGACTTATCCCTTAGTCACTTAATATTGCCTACACTGAATGTTCCGGGACCTAACAGCCTGAGGGGAGAAAAAGGTTTCATGTTTAATATGGATAGCACCATCATTCTCAGCCAGCACACAAGCCATGATAAGATGACATTTAGAGTGATGATAAATTTGTAGAACCATCAAAAGACAGTGGCTTGTTCATGCCATTACTTGTTTTAGTAGTGAGGGAGAAAGCTATTTTCTGGTAAAGACCAACAGTTTCAGATTAATGTAGGTTAGGAGTTGAGATGTCTAATTTGGAAAGAGAAGAAAAGAACACGAAACTTACTCTTGAAAAGATATTTATTAATAGAAAGCCAAAATAAGGGGCAAACAGTTCAAAATCATGGGAACTGTTACAATTCAAACTGAGTCTTCCTTGGATAGTATAGAAGATACCAAGATATCCCGAAGCATCCCCAGCTCCTGGATTCATACCTTGCTGTAGTTCCCCCCAACCATGAATAGGGCTGATCTGTGTGATCAATAGGATATTGCAGAAGTGACAGTATACACCTTCCAAGGTGAGTTCATACAAAGTGTCATAGCCTCTCTCCTGTCCTCTGTTAGGTCACTCCTTCTGGGGGGACGCAACTACCAATCCATGAAGAGACTCAAACCACCCAATGGAAAGGTGCCCCTAGGGCAGGGAATCACAGCCTCTAGCCAACAGCCAGCACCAACTTACCAAACAAGAGTAAACCAATTTGGAAGCAGATCAACTAACCTCAGTCACACCTTTAGAGGACTACAGCCCTGGCCGAGGTCTTGAATGCAACCTTACGAGATTCTAAGCTGTGTCCAAAGTCCTGACTCCCCCCAAGAAAACATGTGAGATAATAAATTTCTATCCTTTTTCATCTGCTAAGTTTCAGGGCAATTTGATACACCGCAACCTAACTGATACAGATGGTGACTTGCATCGGGTTCCCTTTAAACAGACCCGGAAAGTGGTATTCAAGCACTTATCATTTGAGGGAGTCTATTTCTGGAAGGATCTCTAAAAGGAGGAGTAAAGCAGGAAAGAAAGGGGAAGGGGCTGAACACGGATGCAGTCCCAGACAAGTTCTAGCCTTGCCCGGGTCCTTGGGAGCCTCTGGAGCATAAATTGCCCTGCTGAGTCATCCCCTGAGGAGATCAGGCGTTGGTACTTCTGCATCCATCAGCATCGGAGGTGGGCTTTGCTCTTTGAGCATAATTTCCTGGGCGAGGCAGCTCTTACAAGTGGAAGGAAATTCTCCAGAGAAGGGGGCAGTGAGAGCCAAGAATGGCAAACTATCACCAGGCTATGGGAAGTGTCCACTGATTTCATAAAGAGGCTTGTGCAGGGCTCTATGGCACTCCTGCCCATTGGAAACCTCCAGCGTCATCTCCATCCTATTGGGCTCACTGTTCTGCTTCCCAGCAGGCCAGCACCATTCGATCTCATCTTCCAGGCAGCTTCCTCTGTTCTAGCAGATTCTTCCTTCCTCTTGGAACTGGAGATGGATTAGGATTCCAGTGAGTTCAGGAGGGGTGAATATACATTTATATCCCAGGAAGAAAATAAAAGAATAGAAACAAAATGGCAAAGGCTTCATGCAGTTTAACACTTGTAAGTCCAAAGCAACCCGGAAGCACTACAAGTTGAGAAACTTCCACCCTCGGGATGCTTTCCCAGTTGAACTTAGACACACACACACCATTTTTTATTTTTGTCTTTTTTTTTTTTCGTTTGAGACAGAGCCTCACTTCATCACTAAGGCTGGAGTGCAGTGGTGTGATCTCAGCTCACTGCAACCTCTGCCTCCCAAGTTCAAGCAATTCTCATGCTTCAGCCTCCCAAGTAGCTGGGATTATATGCACACACCAGCACACCTGGCTAATTTTTTGTACTTCTATTAGAGGCGGAGTTTCACTGAGTTGGCCAGGCTGGTCTTGAACTCCTGACCTCACGTGACCCACCTGTCTCAGCCTCCCAAAGTGCTAGGATTACAGGCATGAGGTGAAAAATATTTTTCTCTTTTTCATTCACTGTTATATCCCTATTTTAGTCTTTAGTTTATCAAGTTTTGCTGTTTATTTGTACTTAGCAGTCCTTTTTAACTAACTCCCTTACTGTACATACCCTTCATATTGTAAGTGGCAGAGATAATATAGTTTGTTAAAGGAGAAAAAAGAAAACAGACCAAGTCATAGTGTTGGTTAATCCATCCCACACAGAGAGTCCACGAAGCGTTGCAGAGAGTTCAGGCTGAATTGGTTGATCACAGTGCTCAGGGAGTCACCTTCAGTGGAATATCATGATGGGAGCCTCCACGATCTTGAATTCAGCCAACAGGTTGACACGGCACGGGATTCTCACTTAGCAGGTATGCGCTGGGTGCAGCCCTAACTCATCTCAGTGTCAAATGTCTATAAAACCACCAGACATTGCTGATAGAGTAGATCTTTGCATAACTCTAAGTCCAGCTAAGCTCCACACATCCATCTCTAATTTCTGCTTTGGTCACCTCTTCTCGTTCACTACTTTTGTCCTTGCCCAGACCCTGAAGTGGGGAAGGGGTACATGCTACAGCCGAGGAGGGAGACAAAGGAAAACAGCAAAGACCAAAATATCCTGTCACACTTTTATTTATGGGTCACTGGCTCACACATTTGTACATTACATCTGTACACAAGTACTGTTGTCTCCAATTCAACCGGAAGCTTCTTTAAGCGTAGGGAGGTGGGTGCCTTATTTCTTTTCTATCTTTGCCTCCAGAATATCTGTATCAGCTGTACCAAGGTTCACATTTGTCTATACTAACATCTGTATTTTCTGATACCGTGTCTACTGCGGCAGTAACTTCTGGTTACATCATTCATAATCTTCCCAATCTGATATTTTCCCCAATTGTATCATGACATGTAAGATTCTTAACATCCTCCATCCACAGCTCCAGGCACATAGCAGATATTGTTGAGCGAATCGACAACATATCAATAGCTTTCTTTTCGATGTGGCATTTTAGGAAGGCAGCCTGACCCCGTCCCACTGGTCTCACCAGGCACAGTCCCAGCTCAGGGCTTGTACACTTGAGGTCCCCTTTACCAGAAAAGCCATTCCCGTGAAGAGCCACACTCTGCTAACTTACTTCAAGGCTTCATGTCACCCTGGCAATGAGATCACGTCTGAAATTGCAACAATGCTTCCCCCTTCCCCATCTGTTCCGGTTTTATTCCTTAACACTTGAAAACATCAAAGCTATCAAGTAACTATTTATCTTCAACTGTATATCTTGTGTATTGTCTTTCCTTACTAAGTTCCACAAACATGGGATTTTTCTCTTTTTTATTCACTGTTATATCCCTAGTACCTAAAATAGGTTGGCACAGAGTGTACACTCACTAAATATTTCTTGGATTAATAAAGGAGCGAATGGCTTAAATGTGCATTCAAATCTAGGTTCACCTATTTATTGGCAATCTGAGTCCCATTTTGGAGGACTTTTCTACTATGTGATGTGGCACGTCATTTGATTTTTATGAGCCTCAATTAACTCAAATGTTAGTAGGCTGCCTATTTTCTTTACTTGTCACTTTTGAGAATCAACATCTCAGCTTTTCCCGAGAGAGGCAGAGCACCTCTATTCAAAAGACAGCTTTTAACACCAAGAAGCCTGGAAAGACAGCCTTGCTGAGTTGAATTTGAAATGCCCCTGGTTGCCTCAGCTGTCCCAAGAACGTCTGCTTAAGCGTTAATGAATTATTTCCATCTTTATCATACACTGGGGTCACCAGGGAGAATATTGTTCTTGGACAAGAACGCACACATCCTCGGGAAACTCACACTTCGAGTAACCTCACCAGTAGGTCAGACTGTCTGTGTCTCTCTGGGGCAGACAGAATGAGAGCTTGAATTACAGTGTTTGGAAGTCCCTTTCTTTGTGAGCTTGAATTTAGACTTCCCTTAACCTTCAAAAGGGAGGGCAACTCAAGGTGTCAGTGAAAGAACTCAGGTACAAAAAATGTTACAGGATTCAACAACTACCA
The DNA here is from genome assembly GCF_028878055.3 of Symphalangus syndactylus. Taxonomy (NCBI): domain Eukaryota; kingdom Metazoa; phylum Chordata; class Mammalia; order Primates; family Hylobatidae; genus Symphalangus; species Symphalangus syndactylus. The sequence goes on from NC_072433.2 coordinate 122,890,712, forward strand.
GGATTTAAATTAGAAATGTCTGCATGTATGAGTGTGAGTGTGTGTATGAGTGTGAGTGTGTGTGTGTGCGCACACGTGTGCGTGTGTGTTGGGAGAGGAAGTAGCAAAAAACATTGGGGAAACAGACTGAACAACTTCTTGAAAAAGACTTGAATCTCGGCCAGGCGCGGTGGCTCACGCCTGTAATCCCAGCACTTTGGGAGGCTGAGGCGGGTGGATCATAAGTTCAGGAGATCAAGACCATCCTGGCTAACACGGTGAAACCCCGTCTCTACTAAAAAATACAAAAAATTAGCTGGGCGTGGTGGCGGGCGCCTGTCGTCCCAGCTACTCGGGAGACTGAGGCAGGAGAATGGTGTGAACCTGGGAGGCAGAAGTTGCACTCAAGCCTGGGCAACAGAGCGAGACTCCTTCTCAAAAAAAAAAAAAAAAGAGAGAGAGAGAGAGACTTGAATCTCTCATTGAAAAGGTATTTTGCCCTTGCCTGTAGAGGAGGAGAACAGAACTTACCATTATCTGCTATCTGCCATGACACGCTGCGACATCCAGTCACCAGGAAAACAGTGTGATCAAATTGTAATTTTACAGATTTTTAAGAATGCAATAAAACAAAAAGAGGTTCTATTTGCTGAGGGTCCTTTCGTGTTAAAAGCTGGTCTTTTCACGTTATACCTTTTTCATCTTAATGTTGTGGCATAGGAAATACTTATATTCTTTTATTAAAGATGAAGTCATCAGGGCTCAAAGAGCTCAAGTGACATCTACAGAAATGTCAAGAGACTCAAATTGGAGTCTGCCTAACTCCAAAGACTGCAGTAGTTTCTATTTGCTTGTATTAGCTGGGGGATGACAGGAAGGCTTAGCTGTTCTTTCCTACCTGGTCATTCACCTCTTTTTTCTTATAGCCATTCTCCATTTTCTGCCTGCCTCTGTATTTTAGGAAGCCACATTTCCCATGTTCCATTGCTTTCTGGCTTCTGGATGGACTTGACAATGGAAGGCACTGGCAGAAGATTAAAACAGTAAAGTGAGAAGCCAAAGTATTCATTCTCTCTCTCTCTCTCTGCTTCCTGGAGAAGATCCATCACAGCTCTGGCTGCTGCCCTGGCTTCCATACTCTGATGACTACACCTATTCCTATTATTTCTCCCGACAGAAGGATGGTAGAGCTGCTACACAGCTCTGGGTTACCTCATCTCCTTTTTAGGTTCTCTGCTCTCCCATCATCCATGTGACCATTTCCCAATATCGCATTGTCTCTGTTTCAAAGACCCAGATTGGTAGATATTTTCCCAGCTATGCTCTGGCTGATACATATATCTTCTTTCAGAAGACAAACATTATTCAGAGCATTTACGACTACGGTTGGAATCAAAGCATAAAGAAGAGAGAGCGTAATCATCAGAATGATTTAAATTATGTGCATTTGGTATTATGCTGAGAACCAGTGTGCAATAACCACAGGCTTTGTCATCAGAGCTAAAGCTTCTCACTGGTGTTTACTAGCTCTAGTGACTTAAGGAGAATTATTTCAACCTCTGAGTCTCATTTTTATTAATATAAAAAGCCTCTTTTGCAGTGTTGTTTCACAAATCAGAAATTGCACGTGTAAAATAGAAACACGTAATTCCTGACACATGGAAGACAATCGATGAATGTTACTTATTGTTACTGCATTCCAGTTAGCTTCAGGAATCTGAAAGATTTCAAAAGGGCTGAAAATAAACATTTTTCAGTAATGGCAAGAAAAATACATTGCTTTCATTTCAGGAGAAAATGACGAGAATGACATTTAAAATGAGGAGCTAAGAATGAAATAACATCACCTGAAATAACGTTAAAACTGAAAGATTGGAATAGGAGGGGCAGAAAGAAGACAAACATTATAAAAATGTTTTTAAGAATTTTTTTTTTAATCACTCAGCCGGGAAGTATTTATTTACCTTCTCCTAAATCCAGAGCTAGGTGAGAGACACCAAAATTAAGTGGCCTCACACTGGGAATAGAGATCTGGAATGACCATCAGGAAACCTGGGTGCTGGTCCCAGCTCACTTCTCTCATAGCCTCAGTTTCCCCATCTGCTAATTACTAGGTCAGGGTCATGTGCTTCAGGATCGCTCATACAACTTTTTCATTTAACTTTTACTTTAAGTTCAGAAGTACATGTACAGGTTTGTTACCAGGTAAACTTGTGTCTTGGGGATTTGTTGTACAGATTATTTCATCATCCATGTATTAAGCCTAGTACCCATTAGTTATTTTTCCCCATTCTCTCCCTCCTGTCACCCTCCACCCAGCCCCAGTGTGTGTTGTTCCCTATGTATCCATGTGTTCTTATCATTTAGAGTTCCCACTTGTACAACTTTTTTTTTTTTTTTTTTTTTTTTTGAGACAGTCTTGCTCACTGCAACCTCTTCCTCCCAGGTTCAAATGATTCTCCCACCTCAGCCTCCCAAGTAGCTGGGACTACAGGCATGAGCCACCAAGCCTGGCTAATTTTTGTATTTTTAGTATAGATGAGGTTTTGCCATGTTGGCCAGGCTGATCTTGAACTCCTGAGCTCAAGTGTTCTACCCCCCTCAGCCTCCCCAAGTGCTGGGATTGCAGGCATCAGCCACCGCACCCGGCCCTCATACAACTTTTAAAGCACACACTTACCCAGGCCCTACTGTCAGAATCTGATTCAGTACATTCCCTGGAGGTGCCCCAGGGCAATTTATTCCTAAAGGCTGAAGACTCGGACATGCACTTCTGCTTAATCTCCTTGCTTATGACATCGAAGTCCCCTCTGGCTTTAAGACTCTCAAGCCACAACTGTACATCCACTGGAGGGGAGCAGAGAAAGGCGTAAGCAGCGAAGACTGCAGGAGGTGGAGGACGCTCTGGGAGAAGAAATACCTCCAACTTTGAAGGCTGATCAAGATTGAGATAGAACTAGGAGTGACGTCTTTCTAGGTAAGAGTAAACAAGGTAGAAAATGTCAATTTGTTAGTTAAAAATAATAATAATAATAATAAAATTAAAAGGGCTCGGCTTCGTGGCTCATGCCTATAATCCCAACACTTTGGGAGGCCGAGGTGAGAGGACTGCTTGAGCCCAAGAGTTTGAGACCAGCCTGGGCAACATAGTGAAACCTCATCTCTACAAAAAACATAATAATTAGCCAGACATAGTAGTGTGCCCCTTTACTCCCAGCTACTCGAGAGGCTGAAGCAGGGGAATTGCTTGAGCCTGGGAGGTGGAGGTTGCAGTGAGCCAGAATCTCACCACTGCATTCCAGCCTGGGCAACAGAGCAAGACTCTGTCAAAAACAAAATAAGAAAGAACAAGAGGTAGGCAGGATCAGCAGGAGAACAAACTACTCATAGATTTACACCTAGTAGAGGGGCACACGTTCATAAAGAAAACTATTATTCTTTTCTGGTATTCCAAAGACTTCACTAATTCAAACTGCCCTTTCAAGTCATGCAAATAATTGAGATTCACAGTGTCTTAAAAAGTCCTAATGTACAACAGAACAGGCTGAGAAGTTTGGCTAAGCATGGATTTAAAATCCAGCTCCACGTCTCTATAACCATGACTAAGCAAGCTTTACTTTCTCCAAGCTTTAGTTTCATCAGTAAAAAGAGTACAATGATAGACTGGATAAAGAAAATGTGGCACATACACACCATGGAATACTGTGCAGCAATAAAACAGAATGAGTTTATGTCTTTTGCAGGGACACGGATGAAGCTGGAAGCCATCATTCTCAGCAAACTAACACAGGAGCAGAAAACCAGACACCACATGTTCTCATTCATAAGTGGGAGCTGAACACTGAGAATACATGGACACAGGGAAGGGAACATCACATACTGGGGCCTGTCAGGGGCTGTGGGACAAGGGGAGGGAGAGCATTAGGACAAATACCTAATGCATGCAGGGCTTAAAGCCTAAATGACGGGTTGATAGGTGCAGCAAACCACCATGGCACACGTATACCTATGCAACAAACCTGCATGTTCTGCACATGTATCCCAGAATTTAAAGTAAAATTTAAGAAAAAGTGAAAGAAAAACTTGTCAGAGACACTGGAACTGCTTCCTAAAGGGCATAGAAAATGTCTTATTTCAGCTTAAGGTTTATCCAAACTGAGTCAGTAAATGGTTTGTCAGTTCAATGTGTTCCACGTAGAGTCAGGGAACTTGTTAAAAAAAAAAAAAAAAAAAAAAGGTACAGTGATGGTACTGGTATCATAGATTTGAGGGTTAACTAGAATAATACTTTATGTGCTTCCAATAAAAGAGAGCTAATACCATGGCCATTATCATCACTATTGTATCTACCGTTTTCTATTAATTTCCTCTTGGATGGCTCACCCTGTCTTTAAACTCAATATGCCTATGCCTCACACTACCATGGTAAACTGCCAGAATCAAGCAGGAATAAAATGGAATCTGGGGTCTTGAAGAGAAACTAGGATAAATGGAGATAGAAATGGAGGGGATCAGGAAGGGTGATGCAGAAATTAGCAAGATTTAGAGCACGGCCTCTCACCTCCGCACTATCGGTATTATGGGCTGGACAGTTCTTTGTTGTGGCAGCCTTCTAGTGCATCTCCCTGCCTCCACCCACTCAATGCCAGTTACACTCCCCAGTTTTAAGAACCAAAAATGAATCCAGGCATTGCCAAATTCCCCGTGGGGGGTCAAAACCATTTCAGTGAAGGACTTTGAATTTAAAGTAATGAAAATGTCGAGTCCTCAGGAGGAAGAGGTAGCAAATGAAGACTAGAGGATTTAAAAGGCAAGTCCATTTTAATATGTGGAAAAAACAAAAGAGGGCAGGTGTTTTTGTTTTTGGCGTTTTTTTTTTGTTTGTTTGTTTGTTTTGGCAGGGGCTGAAGGGTTTGCTTGTCCGTTTGCCTATTTCAAAACCTTAGACCAGCCTAACATAAATAATTCCTAGATTTCCAAGGTGCTCAGGAGATGCAAGATGAAGAAATGAGCTAGTGAGGCTCCTTGACAGTAACACAGTTTTCCCCGGATGGAAAGAGTATCTAAGTCCAGATGACTAATGAAGAGTAAAGATCTTGGCTAATCACCAGAGGACTTTTTTCTCCCTTCAGTGGCCCTGGTTGCTGTGGAGATTTCAGAGTTTTTCACACAGCCCACGCCTGACCTCTCATCTCCCCACGGTGTTCAGACGGCCCAGGGAAATCCTGGAGGGGACCTGCCAAGGGCTGTGGCCGAGGAAGCAGATCTGCCTCCTTATCGGCAAGCAGGTCAACTTCCCCCCATTCTTTCCAAGAGGAAAATGTACCAGGCAGCCAGCCTCATCAGAGCTGCCTGACAAAGGCCAACTGGTGAAGAGGTGAAGCAGAAATGGCCCAGCAGCCCGAGCATCGGCCACCCCTGACTCAGCTGCAGGGCTTTGCAGGCCAGGGCCAGGGAGGGGCAGGGAACAGCTGTTGGTTGTCCTCTAAAGCAACCTGCCTTTCCCCTACCACACAAGCCGTCATTACCCCCTTCCTTCCTCTCCCCGTCACACTGAAGTGCCCTCTGTTTTCCCAGTGTCACTTCGCTCTGGCAAAGTCAGGCGGGCCACACGAAAGGGGTTTCCTTAAGATGAATGTTAATTCAAACACTCCAAGCGAACACTTAAAGGAGCTGGTACAGTGAAGCACCGTACGTAACTCCCAGAATGTTCTTTGTCACCCTGACTTTATTGTTGATCCTTTTGCTCTTATTCTGAGGCTTTCATCTATGTCAATTCCTGTGTGAAAGATGTTTCCTATTTACATTTTAAGCCACCCTTGAAGACAGGTAGCAGAATGTACACATAGCAGAGTGTACATTCATTATTTTTTAAATCCCCAACAACACATAACTTCATGTCAGGCACTGTGTAGGTGCTTGGTGAGGGCTTGTATGAATCGATAAATTGATCGAAAGTATCCGGCAATCAACAACTCCACTTCTTAGTTTTGTCTTGAGTCTGAACATTCACTCACTCTCTAGCCCGGTGTCATTTGATCACTCAGTCTCTCATTTAACCACTGTGCAGTTATTTCCAGGGCACCTCCCATGTGTCAGGCACCAGGTGCTGGAGCCATAATGGTGGAAGAAACACATTGTCCCCAAACTCACGGATATATGCCTAGCAGAGGGGTACACATTCATAAAGAAATTTTTTTTTTGTATTCCAAAGACTTTTCACTAATTCAAACTGCCCTTTCAAGTCATGCAAATAACTGAGATTCACAGTGTCTTAAAAAGCCCTGGAGCTCAACCAACTGCACCTTAAATAGAAAAATAAGTTTATGTTACATCCACATCACACTCAATTTAACCTACTTTCCTTCTTGGTCCATGCAAGATCTTTAGTTCCTCCCCACAGCTTCCTTTTATCTCTAATTTCTACTCCCATTTTCTACCCCACAAACCCTGCTATACAATTTTCAGTATGTATCCTTAAATATGCTTATAATATTATAAATTATGTGCTTTATGTATATGTGTGTGCAGGTGTGTGAAATTTACATTGAAGGTTTTGTGTTCAAAATCATATCCTGTTTATTTTCTTTTTTTCTATTTTATTTATTTATTTATTTATTTGAGATGGCTTCTCTCTCTATTGCCCAGGCTGGAGTGCAGTGGCATGATCTCGGCTCATGGCAGCCTCTGCCTCCCGGGCTCAAGCAATTTTCCTTGCCTCAGCCTCCCGAGTAGCTGGGACTACAGCCGCCCGCCACCAGGCCCAGCTAATTTTTGTATTTCTTAGGAGAGATGGGGTTTCACCATGTTGGCCAGGCTGGTCTTCAACTCCTGACCTCAGGTAATCACCTGTCTCAGCCTCCCAAAGTGCTGGGATTACAGGCGTGAGCCACCATGCCCAGCCTCTTAATTAGAATTTTTATACAATCTGTACATCTGCTGTATCTTATATGTTTTATGAGTTAATAGAGAATGCTGCATAGTATTTGTATCCATTTCTGATTGCTGCTGTAACAAATTGCCACAAACTTAGTGGCTCGCACAATACAAATGAATCATCTTCCAACTCTCCAGGTCAGAAGTCTGAAATGCATCTCACTAAATCAAAAGTTTCACTACATGCATCTCACTAAGGGCTAAAGTCAAGACATTGGCAGAGCTTCATTCCTTCCTAGGAGGAAATCTTCTGTTTTGTAAACTCTATGGCTCTAGGGAAAAATCTATATCTTTGCCCTTTCTGGCTTCTAGAGGCCTCCCACATTTCTTGGCTTGTGGCCCCTTCCTCCATCTTCAAAGCTAGGAATAGCAGGCCAAGTCTTTCTCATACCACATCACTCTGACACTGATTTTTCTGTCTCCTTCTTCCACATTTAAGGACCTTGGTTACATTGGCCTACAAGAATAATCCAGAATAATCTACTTTAAAATCAGCTTATTAGCAACCTTACTTCCATCTGTGACCTAAATCATCCCCCCTTTTCCATGTAAGGTAACACATTCCTAGGCTCCAGGAATTAGAATGTGGAAATTGTGTGTGTGTATATAACGGTGGGAAGAGACAAAGAATTATTCTGCCTATCACAGTATTCCATATTGTGTGTCCACTGTGTGTCTAATGAGTTAATAAAGAATAATGCACTGATGTCCATTACCTATTGCTGCTATAACAGACTGCCACAAATTTGGTGGCTTACACCATCCAAGTATATTATCTTCCAGTTCTGGAGGTCAGAACAAAAAAAAACATACACATAGGGTTTTTTGGGGTAGAGTCTTATTATGTTAGTCAGGTTGGTCTCGAACTACTGGGCCCAACTGCTTCTCCTGACTCAGCCTAGTTTTCTCTCTCCAGGGAAATGACAGACACCAATTCCTTGCTAAAACAAACAGGGTCTTGTTCATTCTAGCAGATCTATGAGAGAATTTCTCTGGGAGATATATATATATATATACATATACACCTGGGGATGGGATTATTGAGTTTTATATAGGATTTATAGTTATGATACTGCATGATTTCACAAAAAGAAATGTTCACTTTGACTCTCTAGCAGGCAAGCAGTATTTCTATGGAAAATACAAGAAGAAGACATTAGGCCGGGCACAATGGCTCATGCCTGTAATCCCAACAATTTGAGAAGATGAGGCTGGCAGGTCACTTGAGTTCAGGAGTTCAAGACCAGCCTAGCCAACATGGTAAAACTTCATCTCTACTAAAATATAAAAATTAGCCAGGTGTGGTGGCATGCACCTGTAATCCCAGCTACTCTGGAGGCTGAAGCAGGAGAATCGCTTGAATCTGGGAGTTGGAGGTTGCAGTGAGCTGAGATTGTGCCACTGCACTCCAGCCTGAGTGACAGAGTAAAGACTCCATCTCAAAAAAAAAAAAAAAAAAAAAAAAAAGAAAAGAAAGAAAAAGAATTCCAAGACATTGCAGCTGTACACAAATTTTTCATCTTTTTCCACTGTCCAGGCATGTGATGGGATCACCCCACTCTGACCTCTTTGAAGATAGGCACGCAACTTGTTTTGGCCAATGAAATGTGATGGGAAGTGATAATGAGCCCTCTAGACAGAAGCTGTAAGAGCCAGTGCACAGCTTTACCACTTGCCATGGAGATCATAGACACCTATGCTGATATGGAGCCTTCATCAAACACTGGGTCTCTAAGTCAGTGCAATGGACAGAGACCCCTGCCCCATCACCAGTAATCTTGCCAACCAACTGGACCTTTAGAATCAAGAAAAAAAATCAAGCTTTTATTATGTAAAGCCACTGAATTGTGTGGCACTTATTGCACCATAAGATAGTCTACCCTGACCAGTATGTCCTTAAAAACAGGAATAATCCAAATTTAAACATTTAGATGTCGAGAAATGTTATAAAGCCCTTTCTTACCTATTATTTCTGTGTTTATCACTTGATTCTTGCTTTACCCCTCAGGGTCATGGGCCGGTTTTGCTTTCTTTCCTATGCACCCTGTTGATGAAGATATATTCAAACTATCTCTTCATTATCTTGCTCACTGGTTGGTGATACCTAGTGGTACCTCCAACTGACAGCATGTTCCTTGAGTGCATGGGCCACATTTTCTCATCAAGTCCAGGCACAATAGTTGCTATCTGTCACGTTTGTCAAATAGTAGTGGTCAAATAGTGCTGACTTACATTATTCTCCTAATCTTATATATACTGAGGGAGGCTCAGAGAGGGCAGAAAACTGGCCAAGATCACACAGCCAGGAAGAGGAGGTCAGGATGAGAACACCCAGACCCCTCATGTAACATAATTCATTCTTGGCCAAATCCAGTCATAAGCATTCCATGGTACTAACCAGGACCTAACCCATCACTGCCTTGCCCACCCCACACAGATACACACACTGAAGTTTAAACACAAGAGGGGCTGCATGGATTCCTTAGGGACTGGATGGATTCCCTTCCTTGTTTTCAAAGAATGTGCAAATAATGGCTCTGAAATCTATTTCTGATGAAATTCACATTTGGGCTAATTGCTTCTCAGCATCTTGGTTACACGTTTGCTAATCCTTCCTCTTTGCTCATTTGCAAAGGATGCCTCACAAACATGCCTCATCAGATGGGACATCATACAGCATGATGTAAGCCCAGTGTCTCCAGAGATGTAAACAACTCACATTGGCAAGTGTTCTGGGAAGTAAATATAGACTGAAGGTATGGGGACATACATGGAACATCTAGTCCAGAAAAGAGGGCCCATGTTTGGTTTAAAATATAAATATAGAGCTTGAATGGGAGAAAAACCAAAATGTTCCATTTCCTCATATATTGTCATAAATGTGGTTAACACTGATCCCAAATGTACTCAGAGACTTGGCTGTGAGCAGATGGTGCGGCTTCCTTATCAGTTCGTCAGCTGGGCTAACATGACCCTGTAGAAATGTATTTTTCTCCACTGCATCTGTGCAAATAAACGCTGGCAATTTCTAATACTGAGCCGCTTGCCTGTAAAGTGATCTAAGTGATGTAAAGTTAATAATGCACAAATGATGGCTTGCCTCCAGTTGGACCTAAAACATCAATTTGCTAATTCCTCTGATTTTCCCTTTTCTTCTTGCCCTTGACCCTGACAGATTATCACCTTGAATATAGGTGAATAGTTCCAAGCTGGAGGTCCCATTGTTTCTAGGACTCAGACTTCCAGTTCTTTGAAAGGAAATGATAGTTGTGACCCCAGAGAGCTGGAGGCGATTGTTAACAGTGCTATCCTCATGGTACTCCGAACCCAGAGCTCTGGCAACAGGGAGGCTGAAGGATTTGACCGCTGTGGAGTAGGAATGGCCCTGAGGGTGCTAATTGTGCATGATGTAAGGAAGCTTGAGCCTTGGCATCAATCTCTGGATGAGATGATCCAGCCGGCTGCTCAAGAGCTGAGGATTTGGACCTGGGTTTGAATCCTGCTCTGCCACGTAGTAGCTCCAGGCCCTTGCACTTAAGTGTATTTAAAGTTTCCCAACATGTTCAACTGGAAAAGGAGTATCATAGTCGACTCAGATAGTGTCATTTTGAGAATTGAGTAAAATTATTTATATAAATGCTTTACACAGTTCCTCTGTGAACTATTATATTAACAAAGAGAAGGAGAGTAAGCATAGACAACCCACTGCGGAATAGTGAGATATTTCTGCAGGTATAATACCCAGCCTGAAATAAGACTTCACAAACTAAGAAGGTCACCCAGGACACACAAATCTCTGGAGCCTGGAGAAGCAGGCTCTCCTAGAGGAGAAAAAAAGAGTTATCTAGATGGGCCAGAAGCATCCTCTTGGGATGTACTAACAGTGGTGAGGCTATGAGCATCATGGGCAATGGATCTGTCCAAGGAGAAGATGGCTGGGGAGGAAAGGTCACCCCACTGGAGTATATGGGAGTCAAGAGCACCCTTGCTTGAAGAGCCAGTTAGCAGCTGCCAGTCACAAGGAACCAACCCTCAAGGCAGACCCTCAAGGAGTGGTCAGTGCAGTGGCTTCTGCCATTGGAGGGCAACACCATCTGAGATCAGCAAAAGAAAGTTATTATTCTCTTGCTTAAAACCCTTCAATGGTTTCTCACTGCCATGGGAGGAAAACAAAACTCCTGTTCCATTGTAACAGGGCTACTCCTTTCTCACTCTCCAGCGTCGACTCCCCCCAAGCTCTAAGCTCTGCTCTGCCACCCAACACAGCAAACTCTTTCTAAGCTCTCAGGTGTTGCAACTTCACTCTCCCTTAGCTTCACCTACCTCCTCTGTGCCCAGTTCACTCCCATGAAGCTACACATTTCAGTTGCAGCATCATTTCTTCTTAGAAGCCTTTTGCAAGTATTCATAAGCACCCTCTCTATTGTGGCTGCAGCCCTCAAAGGTGCTATAGGTCTAGAAGTGAGTGGCTTTCCACCATGAATGGTCCCTGAGTGTTTCAAGCTCTCTGTTAATTCCCGTAACCTCTATTTAGTACTGCCTCCTTTAAAGACTCTTCAAAATCTCAAGTTTTACTAGAATCTTGGCTATCTCTTTCCCAAATCAGGAAAAAAATGTCAGAGACCTCAAGTTTACATACCACACTTGACTCACTAATCATTCCGTGAAGTTTATGGCTGCCTCCTCAGCTACCACAGCATCAGCTGATAAATTGGGGCAATCAGCATGTTTTAAGACAGCCGAGTGAGAGCTGCTGAGTGGCCAGTCCAAGACAGGCTCAGAAAAAAGGACCAGGATGTTCCAGCACATGAGTCTTCCCCAACTGTCTGCACATGTGCAGAGCTATCATCACACAATGGGAGGTTCCTTGTAGCTTTAAAAAATTTAGACAATACAAGCTCTGAGCTGAGGGAGATGCTGAAATGAGAGCAAAGGGGTGAAATCATCCTTCCTCAAGTGATGGTCCCAAGGGCATCAATGCCTCTGTGGTATCCCAGGGAATGTGAGTGCTTCCTACAGGGAATGCAGAGCTGATTGGGAAACTGGAAGATCTGTCTCTGCATGGCATGTAAACACACTAAGGTCTGCTCTTTCCAGGTGTTTTGGGATCCCAAAATGACCAGCAGCTGCCTTGAGAAGTTTTCACTCTGGAAATTTATTTAAAATTATTTAAAGCCCACCCCGCCTCCATGATCTTACCTATCATTTTCTGAACCGTGGAAATATATGCTTTTCAACACTATGATTCTGGTCTGGCTTCCCAGAGATGTGTGCCAAACCTCAACCTGGCCAACACTGAAAGACCCAAAGGGGTTTCTGAAAGGTAGAGATTGAAGCTTCTAATCCTAGAGGCCACTAGTGACTTGGAAAGGTGACATCCAGCTAGTGTCTCAGATCAAACTCCCCAGCTCATGCACCACACCACAGTGAGGTCTGGACTTGGCTCAAAGTGGGCCAAAGGGTCTCGTTTGCTTCGTGTCTATGAACTTTAGTGGGAGTTTGTCATTACTAGCAGCTCACAATCCATCCTCCTTCCTTTTGGGCTTCATGGCTCTTGCACAGAGGCAGGCATTGTCTGATGGCAAATCCAGGTAACTCCAATCGTATTTGGTCAGCTGAAGCCAGACAGGGAGAAAGCAGGCTAACTTCAGCAAATTAAGCAGTCCCTCCCGGGATTTTTAATCTTTAGCACATCACTGCAGGTCAGAAAAGAAATGGGTTAAAATTCATTATTTCAGGTATGATTGAGTGACTTGCTAAGTTACTCTAATAGCTGAAGTCTAGCTGCAAAATACTACAAATCACAGGCGTTAGTAAGAACTTAATACCATCAACATAAAAGTTTCAATGCCAAGAACCTACTACATGTGGGGGCAGGGTTGATACCCCACCCAGACCCTCCACAGTATCTTTGCGCTGCATGTGTACAGCCCTGGCTTCTGTGTGCTTTTACTTAAAACAGCCAGCAACAGGAGCTCTTAACAGATTCTGATCTCGGGCAAAAGAAGTTGGCTTTGCTCACAAGCAGGAGAAGCCACAAGTTCCTTGGAATATATGTCCCTATGTCCCTCCCCTCCTCCTGGCTCTTAACAAATGACTGCAAGGTGCAGTAGGAGGAAATCCTCATCTCCCATGCCCCAGATTCTAAGTTGTAGCTTGCCCTCCTAAGTCTTCCTGACAGGATCAGGCTGAAGATCCCCCTAGAGGACTTTGTCCAAACTTGCCATCTCCCTTGGCATCTTCCCCTGTCCTGCCCTGCCTCCCTACTTCTTGCTCTTCCCTGGGAGTCTCTTCTTATACCTGTATCCTCATTCCAGGGTCTGTTCCTGGGGTCATCTCAGTTTCATTAACTCCAATATTTCATTCACTGCTACAGCAGCATTTTCAAATGTGAAAGCGAGAAAGTGTAGAGGGTGTGTGTGTGTGTGTGTGCCAATATCTATATTGAATATATATATAGACACATATATATATATATGCGCCAATATCTCATCCTGTCACCCAGGCAGGACAGGCTGCAGTGCAGTGCTGTGACCTTGGCTCACTGCAGCCTCAATCTCCTGGGTTCAGACAGTCCTCCTACTTCAGCCTCCTGAGTAGCTGGAACTACCACGCCTGGCTAATTTGTTGTTGTTGTTGTTAAGACATGGGGTCTTACTTTGTTGCCCAAGGCTGGTCTTAAACTCCTGGGCTTAAGCAATCCTTCCATCATGGCCTCCTGAAGTGTTGGGATTACAGCCATCATGCCCAGCCAGGATAGCCAATTTTATGTGTCAATTTGATTGGGCTAGGGGATGCCTCCATAGCTAGTAAAACATTATTTCTGATGGTCTATGAGGGCGTTTCTAGAAAATTAGCCTTTAAATCTGTAGACTGAATAAAAAAGAGCTACTTTCATTTGGTGCAGTGGTTCAGGTCTGTAATCTCAGCTGCTGGAGAGGCTAAGGTGAGAGGATCACTTAAGTCCAGGAGTTTGGGCAACATAGCAAGACCCATCTCTAAAAAAACAAATTTAAAAACTTAGCCAAGTGTGGTGGTGCACGCCTGTAGTTCCAGCCACTCAGGAGGCTGAGACGGGAGGATCCCTTGAGCCTGGGAAATCAAGGTGGCAGTGAGCTATGATTGCACCACTGCACTCCAGCTGAGTGACAGAGCAGGACCCTATCTGGAAGAGCTGCATTTACCAACGGAGGTGGCCATCATCCAATCCTTTAAGGGCCTGAATGGAACAAAAATTTAGAGGAAAGGTGAATTTGCTCTCTGTGCTTGAGGTTGACACCCATGTTTTCCTGCCCTCACATATTGGGTCTACCGGGTCTTGAGCCTTCGGACTTGGACCGGGATGTACGCCATTAGCTCTTTGCTCTCAAGCCTTCTGAGCTTGGACTGGAACTACATCACCGGCTTTCTTTGGTCTCCAGCTTGTAGAGGGCACATCCTGGGACTTTTCAGCCTCCAAAACTGCATGAGCTCTCCCCTCATCATAAATCTCTCCTATATAGCTAGAGATATCCTATTGGTTCTATTTCTTGGAGAACCCTGACGAATGCAGTAGATACACTTGCATAAGAAACAATTCGAAGAATTACCATTGAAACATAAAGGCCCCAAACCGGCTGTAAAGCATCTTAAACACATTCAAGGTCCCGCTTTTAGTGAGCTCACAGTTCAACGGGAATGATTTCTAAATCGAATATGTGGTCTATTATATACCACGTATCTATTTACTACAGTATATATATACATGCATATATATACACATATGTATGTATCACACACATATATGAATAAATAGTATATAGACTAATAGATAAAATTAACCAGGAAAAATCAAATGCCGAAATGCGAAAGTTGCAGCCAATCTATTGCTGAAGCACCAGAGAGATATCGAATGATTCCTCTCTCTCAAAGGCAAGTTTGCAGGAAAACAGGCTGGCCCCATTGGCGTCATTCTTAAAGAGTCAAGGAATAGCTCAAAAAAATCAGTCTTCCTTCATAAGCATTCCTTAGGGATACGACATCAACGCGAATATCTAAAGGATTTTGTGGCTATTTCTTCTTTTGGACCACTTCTTGGGAATAATGTATTCCACAAGTTTCCTGCAGTGAGACATAGTGATCAGTGGAAAGACTGTAGGAGCAGATAACTATGGCTTTGTAATGTGCCTCTGTCATTGACTAGCTCTGTGGTATTAGAATTCCAATATTAAAAGGTCTATCCAACTTCCTTTCTGTAACATGGGACAGTCGTCACGCCCCTAACAGTTCCTAGTGAGGACCACACATGCAAAGTGCCTATTCAGTACCCAGCACACAGTAGGACTGAATGAAATTTATTTTCTGTTCTACATCTTACTCTCTTTTAAAGACATAGACCCAGGATTCACAGTGACTGACGGAGACAGGAGGCTGAGAAATAGTCTAATTCAAGATACTGTTGAAACCAGTTATTTCGTAAGCTCCTCGAGGGCAGAAGCTAAATCTTTTAAGTATTCAGTACAGTGCCAAGCGTGCTGGATTTGCCCAATAAGCATTTAAATAATAATAGCTGCTTAAAAACTAGATTTTGGTCTCGGTTTCCTTGGAGAGGTTGCCACCTTGTGGACAGTGGTTAAAACAGCACACCTCGGACACCCATGTTATTCCTGGTCTATTAGATGGTAATAATTTCATTTGCTACCATTTATAGTCCCTGGGAGTCTGTACGAGTAATAATGTATTTCCAAGAAGAACAAAGAGCATTTCAGAAGAAAACAAAGCAACTTATGTGGTTACTAAAAAAGTCAATCCTTTTCTTCTTTTTTCCCAAGAGACAGGGTCTCATCCTGTTTCACAGGCTGGAGTGCAGTGGCGCTATCATAGCTCACTGTCACCTACTCAGGCAATCCTCCTGCCTAGGACTCCCAAAGAGCTTGGATTACAGGCGTGACCCACCATGACTGACACTAGTCAATATATTTTCTTTGTCCTAATCCTTAGATTAGAGGCTTCATCTTGTCCATTTTCTGGCCCTAAGAAATAAGGGTAAACATTAGTATTATTTCAAATCACATTAACCATCTACAAGAATTTTACTCTAAGCTAAGCCAAGTGACAAGGCCATATTGAGTTGTTCTCAGTCCACTAGTAGCTGGTGTGGTCAGTAGAAAACCCTATAGAAATGTCTAGTCTCTGCCACTCTGAAACGTCAAGCACCCTCCAAGCTTCTGAGATCCAAGACATAAAGTCACCTTTTGGGAAAACACACATGCAACATACAACTGATTTTCCAAATATTGGATATATTGACAAAACAGAGCAGAAAGGAAATTCTACACGGGGGCGGTGGGAGGCGGGAAACTCCTAGGATCGCATTCAATGATCAATAATAAAATGGAAAGAACACTGCTTTAAAGATGAGATGACTCTATGTATGAATCTCAACTGTGTAATCTTGGACAGATTCCCAGACTTCCTAAGGCAGAATTTCCTCACCTGTACAATGGGTGGATAGAGTTTCCTGCATATAACCATCACACAGCCACTTCTAGTTATGGTTCCCGGGTGTAACCCCCGGACCTGCCCATCATGACGTGGAGAGCCTGAAGCATTCCCAGCATTCGAGAAACCACCACTGTGCAACGTACAAGAGCTTAGGCCTCTGTGATTCACGTCATGGTGTCCTGTATTACTCAGCTCATCCTCCCATCTCACCAATCAGATGTTTTCACAGAGAGCCCATGGAAGTCAGGGGTCAAAGCAGCACTTATGAACGAATGCCCACAATTTCCTGAACAGAGTTTTCAAGTACAGCCAATGATGTAAGGAAAGCGCTACCCACTTCCATCAATTCATTTCTGCCCGTGCTTCCTAAAAGATCCCTATGAGTGATTGTGATCAGCTCCCCGAATGCTTTCAGCTAATTGGCCCAGGAAAAAAGAGGTTCTGGAGTGGAATTCATGTGACATAGTCCAGTCTTGGCTTTCGCTCTTACTAGCAGTTATTTCCTACATCGAAAGGGGAAGCTGAAAGGATATTTATGTTGGTGACAAAAGGCCTCACACTGGTGCTAGGTAAAAGTAAATTGGGGTGCAAGTGAGGATCATCAAGAGAGTTACTGTAAAGGACCCGCACTCTCATCCCAGGGCAGAACGCATGCCAAGATCCCTGCACTTGCAGATCAGTCTAAGCATTTTTGTTTCTAGAGAAGGCAAAAGATTCTAGCTGACTCATTTCCCACCTACTGTGCTGTGCTCATTTCCCACCTGGCATCGGTTTCTCAGATGAGATCGTCTTGTTGACATCTGATTGGATTTTCCTTGGCATTACCCTTGAAAAGAATCCTACACGTTAATACTGAATAAGTGCCCAGGTTGGGGGTAGAAATCAAGCATGGCAATTTACTGGTGAGGAGAGATCAGAGGTGAAAATGCTCAATGCAGAATGAAAAAACCTGGGGTGAGCCATAGACTGGGGAGCTATAGGCCTGTATCACCCTTGAACAAGGGACTTAACGAGCCTCTGTTTCTTAATCTATAGAATGGGCTTAATATTCACACAGCAGAACCCTGCGATGAAAAGTAAAATTATCCTCTTTCTTTGGAATTTTATAAGAATGCACATTGAAATCACCTATGAAAAGTACTTTCCACATACTTGACACTTAGTGGGTACTCAGAAAAGGGTATTTTATCACTGTAATGATCCAGGTGGCAAATATTGTTGTACCTGTTTTAGGAAGGCAGCTCAGTAAAACTTTTTAAAGATCACACATCCAGTAAGTGTTTGGGTTTAAGGGGGCGTAAAACTCAGTTCTAGATCTAAAGCTTATGGCCTTTCCAATGGGGACAGAGATCCTAAAGCTTCTATGGCTATCAGAATCTCTTGTGAGGCTGCTTAAAAGTGAACATTTTGGCCAGGAACAGTGGGGCTCATGCCTGTAATCCCTGCACTTTGGGAGGCTGAGGCTGGCAGACAGCTTGAGTCCAGGAGTTCGAGACCAACCTGAGGAACATGGTGAAACCTCATTTTTACAAAACATACAAAAACTTAGCCAGGCATAGTGGCACATGCCTGTAGTTCCAGCTACTGGGGCTGGACTGCTTGAACCAGGAGATTGAAGCTACATCCAACCTGGGTGTCTGAGTTTTAGGAATGGCGTCTTCCTCCCATGTAGGGAGACACCTCTATAGGGGCCAGTGACCCTGGTTCTGCACAGCTGTCATGTCTGGGGTCCTGGTTACCTAATGTGGCAAGTGCCCTCAGGTGGCCCTGACACAAAGCACCTGCTAACCATGACAAACCTCGAGTCTGACAGTCTTGTTTCTCTGCCTTCTCCAGCCCTTGGGACCACAGTACAGCCTGTTCGCCTTCAGCACTTGGATCCTAAGGGATGCACTTCCCTTGCAAAGGAGGAAATAAATCACTTCTGGGAGCCACTCCCATCACCGGCTCATCTCTTTAGTCATCTGTCCAGTAGTAATCCTCTGTGGAGGACAACTGTGCCCCCCGGCCCGCCACGCCAGGGGATCTGGCAATATATGCAGACATTTTTGGCTATCATGAGTAGGAGGTGAGTGCTAGTGACAGTGATCTATAGATCACAGCGAAGAACACTGCTAAATAGCTTATGCTGCACTGGATGAGCCCTCCCCACTGCCCAACAGAGAATTATCTGATGTCAATTATCAGCAGTGACCAAGGTTGAGAAACCCAGGATGAGAGGTTCATCCAATCTTTAGTTCTTCTCCTACAAAGCCAATGTCTCCCATAGTATTTCCTCAAGAGGCAAGACAAGGAAGCATTCAAATATCTGTAAAACAAGGCAGAGGAAAGGAAAATGGCAGGTGTTCATTGGTCCTCTATACATAAGTTGTTGCATTCTACATGTGCATTTGGTGGCTTTTTTGACTTTGTTTTTGTTTACATCAGCCCCTATAAGATGGGGACTTTTATTACCTCCATACTACAGAAGGGGAAACAAATACCACTCTGGATAAAGCAACCTTTCAAAATCACGAGCTGGGATTCAAACCCTGGGCTTCCTGACCCTGAACCTGGTGCCCCTTTCTGAATTCCATAAACCATCTTAGATCAGCCGGGGAGGAAACGGAACAGTCAAGTCTGATAATAGAGGAGGCAGGGTCCTTCTATGCTTCCCCTTTTAGTGTCTTGCCTGGGAAATGTAAATAATTTAGAGCACAGGGGCTGGCGGGATAATTACCCTGTCTGGTTTCAGAGGCCACCCAGATGGGTGTTAAGGATGAGCTGGAACTCACAACCCCCTCCCTACCATCGTTGCCCTATGCTCACCTCACTCCCTCTAACCCGCATGCTTTCAGACTCTTGCCGTTCCAGGGCTTAGAGTCCCATCTTATTCGCAAGTCCTGCCCTTTCACCAGGGAAAAGGCAAAAGGTCAAGATATTTAGCAACCAAGTCCCTCAAGAAAGAGCATTACAGGCTGAGTAAAATGGTATGAAGGCAACTCTCAATCAACATGTGTGTTTTTGATCCCTACTGTATACAAGTCTCTATGCCAAGAACAGTGAGGACTGGGAGGTTGAGATAGAGTATTCATACCCCTCCCATTCATCACAAAAAGCTTTAAGGAGCGTGTAGATTACACTCATCCCAGTGCTAGGCTCTGAAGCACCAGGAGAAATAAAACAGGATCCCTGACCTCAAAAGGCCTGTGGTCTCATAAAAGTGCTAGTTAAGACACACACTGATAGCAGCATGGAGAATGTATAGTCAATGACCTGTATGTTTGATGGATGAATGGATGAGTGAATAAATGAAGTGGTATTAAACAAGGGATGAGTACTATTTCAAAAGTGCAGTTAAAGTGTTGGGAAAGGGTGCAGAAGTGAGTGAAATATGATCTGCAACCGGGAAAAATTTATGGGATGGATTGGCCTTTAGGCTTAACAAGATTTACACGTGGGCATGAGAAGAGCTACATCCTGAAAGAGGAGATTTAGTCAAAATTTTGAGGGGTAAATACCTTTTCAGACTGGAGGGAGAAATTTTTCCAGAGGTCAAAGCTGTCTGGGAAGACAGAGACGGGACACAGCCAGGATTGTCCAGGTACCCAACACAGAGGAGATTGTATCTGGAGGCCTGCTTGTATTATCTCACTAAGACTCATGAGGACTAGCAGGTAGGTGCTCTTATGAAACCCATTTAACAGAGGAAGAAGCTGAAACTACCCACCTACAATTCCAGAAGGTAAGTGGTAGAGCCCAGGTAGGATCGCAGGGGCCCTTTGATTCAGTTTTTGGGGCAGGAGTCTGCATACTGTGGCACGTGGGTCAAATCTGACGTGTCACCTCTTTATGTAAATACAGTTTTATTGGAGCACAGACATACTCATTCATTTGCACATTGTCTATTGCTCCTTCCATGCTACAACAGCAGAGTTGAGTAGTTACAACAGAGACCACATGGTTTGCAAAACCTGAAGTAGTTACAATCTGGCCCTTTACAGAAAAAGTCTGCAGACTGCTACCCTAGAGCTCATTCTTTCGGCTTGCGTGGCCCAGCCAGCTTTGGGCTGGCAGCACCAGATGGAGCCGTCAACCTAGCAGACATTCCCTGCCCTTGGACACTGCCAGCCTTTCCTTCTTTGATGGGGCAGAGCCGGTGGGGAGGCAGAACTCAAGGGTCTTCCCAGGACGTATTAAGTCCTGTAAGAAAGCACATCCCTTGAGAACTTGAATTCCTGTGGCATCTCTACTATTTATATTAAAAACACCACAAGAACTCATTTTTCATGCTATTTCAGCTGAAAACAGCCATGGCAGGACCACAATCTGGAGATCAAGACAGAGTGGGGAGAGCATGTTTGCGGAGTCAGGGCTTAGCCTGCCATGCCCCAGGTTGCCTGTCCCAGGTGCACTGGGCCCACGCCAGGTTTCTTTCTGGGATAGTGGGCTTGAGGAAGAGGGTAAGTCGAGAGGGGAAAAGGTACCTCACTGGAAACCTTGCCTCCTCTCATCTAGAAAAGCATGAAAACACAAGCTGGTGTTCGCACGTCCACCTTGTTCAACAACCTAACGTGGGTCATTAATTGAAATAAAATGAAACCAAATGGAGCCCAGATGTTCGCATATATTCACTTGCACACAGTTCATAGGCAAATCACCAAATGAAAATGTGCAAAAATATTCACAGTAGTTATTTGAAGGGTATGGGGCTATCTTGTTGTCTCTACCTCAACTCTTAGTTTTGTTTTGTTTTATGGCACTTAAGCAAAGAAAAGGAGAAAAAAAAGGCATAAATGTACAACTTAGAATTATTTTGTGTTTCACCACCATAAGAATGTCAACTCCACAACTCCACAACAGACTGTCTGTTGTTCATGGTTGTATCCCTGATGCCCAGAACACAGCCTGGAACACAGTAAGTATCCAATGAATCGTTGTTTATTTAATAAACACTTATATTTTTATATATGCCAAGTGATTCACAAGCAACATACATTACTGTTACAGTAAAGAAAACACATTATTTAAAAGTATGTATCAATCAATTTAAAAAAAGGATGTCTTAGGTAATAGACATTCACTGACTACCTACTATGTGTTCACATTACTGTTTTTCTTTGCCTCCAGGAGACCTTGCACAGTACAATATTCATAAGAAATATTCAATTAATGCCTCACAAACATTCCTGACCACACAAACTGTACAAACGCCATCACAATTACCACCTACTTTGAGGATGATATATAAAAACAATAGAACAACTACTCATCTTTAAGAGATCAATTATTTCAATCAGCCTAACATACAATCCCCAAGAGTCTGGAGTATATTTCCCGGGGAGATAATAAAACTGAATTGCAGCCATGGTGCAGAGGAGAACCCAAAGTTGTTTTGGATAAGTTGTCATGGGCCATTATGATGCTGGCAACTTCTGTGAATAAACAAGGCAGCATTTGTGAAAGTTTCCAACACAATGCCTGGCACCCAATATGCCCCATTTTGCTAACCTCCACTGAGCCCCAAGCTCTGAAGATCAAAGTCAAATCACGAAATGAATGTGAGAGAGTTGGAAAGGTAACTACAAAGCCTCTAAAAGTTACTTAAGTTAATATCGGTTTTGTCCTAAGCATGAGACGCTGAGGCAGACTTTTAACTCATTTTTGTTTTCCTGTCTACAAACTTCTCAATGAAACCTTTATTTGAAAGACCACTCCTTCGTGTCGAGTAGGAAAAGACACCAGAGAATAGCCAAGATTGCAAAATAATGGCTGGCCTGGCTGCACCACCCAAGACTGGCTCTCTGGTGGCTGGGCATGGTGGCTCACACCTGTAATCCTAGCATTTTGGGAGGCCAAGGCAGGCGGATCACCTGAGGTCAGAAGTTCAAGACCAGCCTGGCCAACATGGCGAAACCGTGTCCCTACTAAAAGTGCAAAAATTAGCCAGGCGTGGTGGCAGGTGCCTATAACCCCAGCTACTCACGAGGCTGAGGCAGAAGAATTGCTTGAACCCGGGAGGTGGAGGTTGCAATGAGCTGAGATTGCGCCACTGCCCTCCAGCCTGGGCGAAAAGGGAGAGACTCCGTCTCAAAAAAAAAAAAAAAAAAAAAAAATGACTGGCTCTCTGGTAAAACCAGACTGGAGCTAATAACCCCACAGCACTGAGTGTTAACCTGCTCCCTGTGACCCTTCATTGTGAAAGATGCTCGTGACCACTACATGGTTATCCACCTCACATCTGCCAGCTGGGAAGTTGTGCAAACGGCGTGTAGGGGGAAGTGAAGGGCAGCTGGGAAAATGAAAAACACCTTCAGAAAGTGAAATAAACTTTCTTAAGATACCACCCTCCGCTAGCTGTATACCAAACCATGAAAAGAAAAATATTAGGCCTACGCCACATGGAACAACAAGACAATCCTTTTATCTCAAGGAGGGAAAAAAAGCCACACCAAAATAGCAGCCAGATGTCCCCAGTGCCGCTCTCTTTAAGAAAGATTACCAAATGATGGACAATCAGACATTATCTATTCATTCTGCAAATAAATATTAATGACCTGCTCTATGGCAGGCCTAGGTGCTGGGGAAAGAAAAGACCAAATAGTCTCTACCTTTAACAAGGGTGGTTAGCTCCTTAACAACACGCTCAGATTCGCTAATGGCCTCCTATGAGCAAAGCTCATAGTGCTTTACAGATGTTATTGTCTACTCAATATATGTCTATTAAGCCCCAAGCATGCACATGGCACTGTGACACTGTTGTAGGCACTACGGTTACCAAAAACAGACAAAAGTCCCTTGTTAGGCATCTCATTTTAAGTTCAATTTACCACCATGTAGCAGATATCATTATTCCCATTTTAGAGAGAGAAAAAGTGGGGGTAGGCCTAACCCACCCAGGTCAAACACTAGTAAAGGCCAGAGCCACGACTTCTGCCCAGCCTACCTTTAGGTCCTTGACCTTTCTCTGATCCAAGGTTCAGCAGCAAACACAAATGTCTGCAAGGGCTAGGATGACAAAAATTACAATGGGCCAGGTTTACGCCATCATAGCCACTTATATTTTGTTTTGTTTTCTTATTAAACACACTGACTATTAACTCACAATTCTATTTTCCACTTCAGCCCTCAAATAATAATAGTGCTTCCTCTCATTTTTCTTGAAAACCAGCCCTTTCATGCTAACTTTTTATTCTCTGAGACAGAGCCATAGGTAACAGGAAATACATCACTTTATCTTTTCTTTCCTTTCTTTTTTTTTTTTTTTTTTTTTTTTTGGAGACAGGTCTCACTCTGTCACCCAAGCTGGAGTACAGTGGTGTGATTTCGGCTCATTGCAACCTCCGTCTCCTGGGTTCAAGTGATTCTTCTGCCTCAGCCTCCTGAGTAGCTGGAATTATAGACATGCACCCCCCATGCCTGGCTAGTTTTTATTTTTACTAGAGATAAGGTTTCACCATGTTGGCCAGGCTGGTCTTGAAATCCTGGCCTCAAGTGACCTGCTCACCTCGGCCTCCCAAAGTGCTGGGATTACAGGTGTGAGCCACCATGCCCAGCCTTCACTTTCTTTTTAACACTGTTGTAAGAAATAATTAGAATGACAACGATAGACTGGATTAAGAAAATGTGGCACATATACACCATGGAATACTATGCAGCCATAAAAAATGATGAGTTCATGTCCTTTGTAGGGACATGGATGAAACTGGAAACCATCATTCTCAGTAAACTATCGCAAGGACAAAAAGCCAAACACCGCATGTTCTTACTCATAGGTGGGAACTGAACAATGAGAACACATGGACACAGGAAGGGGAACATCACACACCGGGGACTGTTGTGGGGTGGGGGGAGGGGGGAGGGATAGCATTAGGAGATCTACCTAATGCTACATGATGAGTTAATGGGTGCAGCACACCAACATGACACATGTATACACATGTAACAAACCTGCACATTGTGCACATGTACCCTAAAACTTAAAGTATAATAATAATAAAATTTAAAAAAAGAAATAATTAGAATGAGAATGGTGATAAATGGGAAACTGACTCTCATCCACCCAAACATTGAGGAGGCAATGGCAGTTGCTTCTTGGCCTCAGCTGACAGTCACCATGCAAAAAGTAGGCTAAGCAAAGTGAAGCCAGAAATTTAGAATGCTGTATCAGATTTCCCAGTACTTAGATACTGATAATCAATTAAAACTTTTGAAAAACTATGTATGTCAATATTTTACTGCCTCAACAATATGTATTTTGGTATTAAATCTGGCATTGATCTCCAATTTATAAGCTCCACATTATTCCTAGTATTCTTTTTAGCAAATATCATGCATATTGCACAGTACTTTTATTTATTTAAAATGCCTATTGATGATCTTTCTGTATTTATTGATAGGCCATGAGACCAATTACATAGAGAAGAAAAATGTGTTCATATCAAAGTGCACTATATTCTAAGTACCAAATATAAGATGGTGACAACAACTGAAGTGAAAATTTAAAGAGGGGAGAGGTTGCCTGATTCCTGAATAGCTGTCAAGGAGGAGAGCAGACTCTACCTTGGTTTATGGATGGGTCCAATTTGGACATACAGAGAAGTAGGTCAAGAAGAGATAAAGCATGAGAAAAACCTTAGAGATGAATGTGAGAATGTTTAGTTGCTCATTAATATTTAAGGAGGAGTAAATTTAAGAATATTGGAAGATCACTTGAGGCCAGGAGTTTCAGACCAGCTGAGACAACATAGCATTTCTACAAAATATAGTTTTTAAATTACCTGAGTGTGATGGCATGAACCTGTAGTCCCAGTTACTCAGGAGGATTGCTTGAGCCCAGGAGGTGGAGGCTGCAGTAG
This sequence comes from Symphalangus syndactylus, assembly GCF_028878055.3. Lineage (NCBI taxonomy): Eukaryota > Metazoa > Chordata > Mammalia > Primates > Hylobatidae > Symphalangus > Symphalangus syndactylus. The sequence goes on from NC_072433.2 coordinate 122,915,947, forward strand.
GCTATGATTGCACCCCTGCACAATAGCCTGGGCAACAGAGCAAGACTCTCTCTGTTTAAAAACAAATAAACAAACCAACCAACCTGAAAAGAATAACATTGATAGAGTAAAAAATATGACAAGGAAGTTGTAGAAGGTGAGCACAGAAGGTTATGCTGTAGAAAATAATAGTGTATAAAATGGGGAAGGTATCTGGTCTACTTCATGACATCAGGTTACAGCTCAGACTCAACTCTTGAGGGAGAAGTTGTGCTATACATCTTTTGACATCTCCTGCATCTAACACAGTGCTTAATATGTAGAAAGCTTCCAATAAAAAATTAAAGATGGAATAAGGTCACATACACAAAGGCATTTTGACCAACACATATCATGCACTACTTCATGCGATTATTAATATTGATGAGGAGAGAGTTTTCAAAGGAAATTTCCATAGGACTCCTGAGATGTGAATAATAAATTGAGGGTCTCTGGCAATCGTTAACACTGTTGTCAAAGTTCAACAGGCATTTCCTTCTCAAAAACAATGAAGGGAAACCCATTCTACTGGTTCCTGCTACAACGGGGGATATTATGCCAAAAGGGCAAGAGGGATAGAGGTTACTATGTGGCCCTTTTTGAATTTCAGAATTGAGACACACTCTACCCTTCCCCCCCAGTCTCCCCTAATTTAAAAAAATTGCAATAGCCTTTAATATAAGCAAGCAGGAAGTTTTACATTCACCAAATGCTATAGTTCACCTTCCATTCATGACAGCTCAAGCTATGGAATCAGACAGACCTGGGTTCAGGTCGCAGCTCAGTCATTTATTAGCTCTGCCACTTTAGACAAGTTACTGAGCTTCTTTGAGCCTCTGTAAGAAGATGAGGCAGCAAAAGCAGCACCTGTCTCATACAACTTATGAGGATGACGGAAGTGATGGATAGGCAACCTAATCACCCCCATGTAAATACCAGCTTGGAGACAAAACGATCTCATTTCAAGGAGACATCAAAAGCCAAGGAGCCAATTTCTGTTGAGTTGAAAATCCCACAAAGACTTCATCCAGGTTGTAAATTGGTACTTGATATTAATCTATTTTTTGACTCCTCCTAAGTGCAGTGTTGCCTTCACACGTAGCTGTGTCTCTCAGCGGGGTAATCCATATCCACAGATTGCCCACAGCTGTCCCAACCACATGAAAGACCCAGACACTCCCCAGTGACCCACTGGCACAAGGTAGCCATTCATCAAATGCTAGAAGCTCAGCACCAGACACAATGAAAGGTTAGCGCTCGGTTTTTATTGCGTTGGTATTAGCTTTCCTTGTCTGCAGCCATTTGATTGGTACAACGCTTTACACTGTTTACAAATGTTTGAGAGTCCTGGCCTTTTCTTCTTATTGACTTTTACATACTCACATCATTAATCTTTAATTTTCATTGCAAACTTCATCCAGCAATCAAAATGAAATGCTGCCTTCTGCCATGTGCCTCGAAAGCCCTGATGAATTGCACACCACTAAAGAGTCTAGGCAGAGTACAGTGTGTTGGGAGGAGAATTGCCATTATTCATTCTATGCAAAAGTTGTAACTGTTATTTTCGTGACATCGCATATGCACTTGATACCAGCCGCATATTTTCTAGCATACAGTGAGCATGTCATAAAGAGCAGTGTTTTTTATTGGCTGTGGTTATCTCCGTAACTGATATCCTTGAGAAAAACAACTGATATATATCAAAGATAGGAAGTAACTTCTGAAGTAAATAACATTCTTTGTCAATGATAACTGTTACAGAAACAGCAGAGCAATGAAAGTAGCAGCGTCACCATATAATCCAAGCTTGAGAGCGCTGAACAAGGGTGTAATGCAATTTGCCATTTTGCTTACTGATGTCGCATATAAATGGGGAAGACAAAGTGGCATACTTTTGAGAAAAAGGAATTGTTTTCAGATTTCTTTCAAATAATTTCCAAGATCAGCATTGTCAAATGCAACAATCTGTGATGACAGAAAAGTTGCATAACAGCAAAAAGCTGGCATGCATCTGTGTCATTAAAAACTCAGTATGATTTAACACATTTTAGCTAAGATACTGTGTTATATAATGTGGATATGGCAGACATTACTTGGTCACTCCCCTACTTTTTCTTATTATAGTTATTTTTCATTTTTTCTACTGTAAATATTTTCATAATGTCAATCAAAGAGTACTTTTGAGATCCAATGCTATATAATGAAACTTTGAGAAGCTAGTTATGCCATTAGGAATCCCAATCTCTTAGAGTTTTGCTTACCATTTAAGATGAATCCGAAAGAAAGGGTCAATCAACATTGCATTAATCCATTAATGAATATAATTATATGGATGTAATTGAGATAGGATTTTCAATACACAAAACCTGTGCTGTTAAGGAATAGATAAAAAGGAACCTATAAGGATTTTACCCCAAGTAGCAATAGTTCCTTGCTATCAAATTTTTGGATTGGTTTATAAAATTTATGTTCAATACTTCCTGTTTAATTCATGAAGCATATTCTGGCCAATTTGGGTGAAACCACCAAGAAAGAAAAGCAAACAATTATACTTAGTATAATTCGTGGTAATTGCTCTTATGAAAGAGATTGTGAATCATATTTTTCTCTACAAATTTGATGCATTTCCAAGCATTCTGGTGTGGCACAAGAATATTAAAGATTCAATTCCTCAATTCCCAAGCATTTCCTGTTTCCCAAGCATTCTGATGTGGTACAAGAATATTAAAGACTCAATTCCTGATTTTGATGAAGTTACAGTGTGGCTGGGAGGCAAGACATGCACAAAGATACTAAACATAACTTTACATAAGTTGTGCCAAAGTAAACGCTTTAAAAGAAAAGGTAAAATCTCCACTACTGGGATGTCAGGATAATGCCGTAAGGGAGTGGATGTAAATTTGTCTTTGAGGAATGCGGTAAGCCTCATAAAATCATCATAAAGAAGAATGGAAAATAAAGGCTCCTGGTGTGTCTGTGAAATAATTAGAGGACTAATCTGTGTAGAGGAGATACATTTATTGGAGGCAGGTGAGGTAAGGTAAAAGAAGGCAAAGACACTGGCTGCAGTCTGAATCTTCAGGGCTTTATTCTATACCCAACAGAGATGTCATTTAACAACATAATGACTTACAAAGATTCTTGCTTTCAGATATTGGTCTGAGCATGATGTGATCAGGGGAAAGAACGTGGGGGACAAGAAGATCACTTTAGGGAGCTATCTTGCACATTTGGAATAAGAGGAGAATACAGGAGAATAAAATATGAACTCAATGACATCAGCAGAAATAAAAATTCTTTCAGAGGGATACTGAAGAAGCATGATTAACAGACTTTTGAGGTTATATGGATATTGTCAAAGAGGCAGTGCCTCATAAAAAACCACCCTAAAATTGTAAACTCAGTTGTTGGAAGAACTTCTGAAATGACCACTGAGAAAAAGAGAAGTTAAAGAAAAGTATTAATTTAGGAATGGCAGAAAGCAGATGATATATGAGTCTGGTTTAAGACATGCTGAGTTGAATCTATTGATATATTACTAGATGGAGGGACTTGGTGGATGGTTAAAAATATTTGGCTGAAGCTCAGGAAAGAGATTGGACACTGGGAGTCACCTATTGGACAGCTGAAGCTATAACATTAGATGAGCTCATCAAGGGAGAGGTGTTATGCAAAGAAGATTGCAATCCTGGGACCAAGACTTAAGGAATGTCCACACATAAAGACAGGAGACAAAGAAGTTGGTGTTAAAGGGAAAGAAACAACCAGAAGGATAGGATGGGAACTGATGTCTTGGAAAAGTATGGGATCCCAAGATTGTTACCTTTGAGGATTACTCAGAGTTCTGAAACATATTTTAGCCACAGGGGCTTTTTGTCAAGTGAAAAATCTGTGAGAAAACTGAGAATAGCAGAACTGCTCCAGTAGAAGACGGGTTGGAGAATTGAAGAACTGATGTTTCAGTAGGGCATGGTGGCTCACACCTGTAATTGCAGCACTCTGGGAGGCTGACACAGGAGGATCATTTGAGTCCAGGAGTTCAAGATCAGCCTGGGTGACATGGCAAAACCCCATCTCTACAAAAAAATAGAAAAATTAGCTGGGTGTGGTAGCACATGCTTGTTGTCCCAGCTACTTGGGAGGCTGAGGTAGAAGGACTGATTGAGCCCTGGGAGGTTGAGGCTGCAGTGAGCCATGATCAGGCTAACAGAGCAAGACCCTGTCTCAAAAACAGATAAAAAACAAACTGTCATCTCAGCTCTCCCATCTCCAGCCTCACCCCCACCCCAAGCATTCACTGCTACTAAGGGAGTGCTGGTTGACAAAGACTCCATAAAACAGAGCTTGAAAATCATTGTTGACTTTTGATTCTTTTTATTTTAAAGATGAGGAAACTGGAACACTGCGAGGAAAAGTGAAGAGAGTATCAGTGACAGAATCATGAGTTTCATCCCCTGATTTCTGGTCTGTTAGCCTTTAATTACCAACAATGCTTCTTACAGTGCCCAGAAACCTGAGAGAGAAGAGAGGTTCAAGGAGGAAGGATGGTGGCCTGTGTACAGAGTACACAAGGGGATGAGGGAGTCCTGGAGGTGCTCCCAGCCCAACACAGACAGACAGCTGCTTGATCCTCCAACCCTATTCCAAGAATACACCTATCAATCACTTTCTGCAGGTCGCAGGAGATAATTTATTCTCTGTATACCACTTTATACTTTTTTTTTAAGATGAATCTCACTCTGTTGCCCAGGTTGGAGTGCGGGGGCTTGATCGCGGCTCACTGCAACCTCTGCCTCCCAGGTTGAAGGGATTCTCCTGCCTCAGCCTCCTGAGTAGCTGGGATTACAGGCACCTGTTACCACACCCAACAAATTTTTCTATTTTTAGTAGAGATGGGGTTTCACCATGTTGACCAGGCTGGTCACGAACTCCTGGCCTCAAATGATAGGCCCATCTCGGCCTCCCAAAGTGCTGGGATTACAGGTGTAAGCCACCACACCCAGCCCACTTCATGCTTTTCAAAGTATTGTCACATCCAACATCTTTTTTTATCATCACAATAATCATGGGTAGGGGACAAGTTGGGCAGGTAACACTGCAGTATTCACAATGTACACAATGACTCACAGACATTAACTAACTTGACCAACTCACTCCAGAACCAAGATTAGAACTCCAGTGGCTCCCCATGAATAAAACAAGGCAGGTATTTGGGTTAAAGAATGAGCACAAAATACCAGAAGGTTTTGTGTCTCGCCTAAATCAATAACTAAGGATTTATGTTTCCAGGTAACATGGAAGAAACACACTCGACTCTGCCTCTCCCATTGAATAGAGCAATAAAACACGGACACAACACCCAAAGCAGCTACTTGAGGACTCTGAGAAGGAAACGGCAGCACGCAGACTGGGGGAGAAGACCAGAACTTGAAATGCTGCTGAACCACGGCTGGGTTTTTCACTCTTCTTTCCTCTAGTATATCTTGGCCTGAACTTAAACACCAGACCTAGTAGTGGGTAACAGTGCAGAGACAGATGAGAAAACTGTAGGAGAAGCCATGAGGACCTGAGAAGGGAACTCCTGCCTCCAAAAGAAACTAAAGAAATCCCCATTTGGTTTTCTCTTTTCTCTATTTTTTAGCTGACATATTAAAAGCTGTACATTTCAGTGTATATATCTTAATGAGTTTGGGGAAAGTATAACTCATGAAACCACCACCACCATCAAGGCCATCAACATATTTATGACCTCCTCAAATTTTCTACTCTCCCTTTGTTATTACCACTAAGATTGTTTTGTCGTAAAAATCAATTTTGCGAGGGTGGTAGAAGAGCTTCAGTAACAGGCACTCACAGAAGCCAAAACTCTGGGGGAGAGAAATTTCTGTTTTCTGGACTTGTGATCCCAAGAGAGTGAGGGAAAACCTCCATTTTTCTCTCTGTATTCCCACCACTGGCAACCAACCCACCAGAGGGGGATAATCAATTTCTAGTTTTGTAATCAGAAGGCCAAAAAGAGGAACTTCCAGGAAACAGAAAATATTAAAGGCATGAAATAAAGTAGAACTCAAGAAAACAAACCCATAAATGTGTTTATGAACATTTGGGCTCATTCTGTTACACTGCACGTACGTACGGTTCTGATCCTACTCAGCCTCCTAGATAGATACATTGCTCAATGAACAAGCTACCTTCCACGATCCAGACTGGCCACTAGGTGGAGAACATGCAGGGCAGATCCAAATAGCACTGAAAAGGCTTTGAAAACTGAACAAATTTTGGAATCATAACCCATAGAATGTCAGGTAGAACTTGGGGCCTGTCCTCGGACAGCTCAACTGACTGCTAAAAGAAAAATATCAACATTCTTCACAGGATTTTAGAAAGACCCAGAGTCTATTATCACTACTTTTAAAATATTCAGGATACAATCTAAAATTACTCCAGCAAACGAAAAATCAGGAAAGGCTAAACTCAAATGGTAAGAGATAATCAGTGGACATCAACACAGATATAATACAAATGTTGAAATTATCTGAGAAAGCCTTTAAAATATAGTATAAAAATACAGTTGCTTGAGCAAGCAACTCTACATGCTTTTGAAACCAAAGGAAAGAGAGAAAGTCTCAGCAAAGACGTAGAAGACATACAGAAGAATCAAATCAATATCTTAGAACTGAAAAGCACAACTGCGATTTAAAAAAAAAAAAAAACACTCACTGAATGGGCTTAATAGAATGAAGATAACAGAAGAAAGAGTCGGTGAACTTGAAGATAGAGCAAAAGAACTTACCCAATCTAAAAGGAAAGAAAAAGATTGAAAAAATTTAATAGAGCCTCACGGATCTATATGATAATAAATGTTTTAACGTTCATGTGACTGAAATCCTGGAAATAGAAAGAATACAGTACTGAAAAAATATTTGAAGATTACAAGTTGAAAACTTCCCAAATTTGGTGAAAGACATAAACCTATAAATTCAAGAAGCTGAGTAATTCCCAAACAGGATAAACCAAAATAAATCCACACCAAGACACATCTTACTCAGTTAAAAACTAAGGAAAAAGAAAAGAGTCATTATCTATAGAGACACAGCAATTGAAATTACTGTACGTTTCTCACTAGAAACTGATAGTTACAAGAGGCAGCTCAATGCCTACGCAGAAAGGGGCAGATCCCTGTTGAAACCCCACCTCCAAGGCAAAGACAATTTAAAGCCTGAAAGCCAAGATACAGGTTAAATCCTCGGACCAGGTTGAGAACTTGTCTTCCCATTTGGCGTACTTTCCTCTGGTTGATCCCCACCCTTTACCTATTTTACATTTTCCTACCCTTTCCTAATGGTTTTCTACACTGTTGTGCCCACCTTTGAGTGGTGTCTTCATTTTAATCTTTTGCATACAAACCAGTCAGCATGCACTCCCCATTCTGAGTCCATAAAAAGCCCCTGACCCAGCACTTTGGCAGGCCAAGGTGGGTGGATCACTTGAGGTCAGGAGTTCAAGACCAGGCTGGCCAACATGGCAAAAACCCATCTCTACTAAAAATATAAAAATATTAGTCGGGCGTGGGGGTACACACCTGTAGTCCCAGCTGCTCCAGAGGCTGAGGCAGGACAATTGCTTAAACCTGGGAGGCAGAGGTTGCAGTGAGCCAACATGGCACCACTGTACTCCAGCCTGGATGACAGTGCAAGACTCTGTCAAAAAATAATATAATAATAATAAGCCTCTGATCCAGAAACACAGAGAGGGAGGAATCACCTGACTGCAGGGGTGGGGAACAACTGCCCCCCTGCCAAAACTCCTCTGTCTGATGAGAGCCGTTTCATTGCTCAATAAAATCTTCCACTCTCATCACCTTTTAATCATCAACATGACCTCATTCTTCTTGGACTCTGGACAAGAGCTTGGGACACACTGAGCGCAGGTACTCTGAAAGGCTGTAGCAGTGGCCCTTTGGCCTTGCTGGTGGAGGGCAGCACCCCATATAACAGGGCAAGGGGCTGACTGAGCTGCTAACACACTGCTGTCCATCAGGCTGTGGACAGTGGAACTAAAAGAGCTAATGAGCACACTAACGCTGCTGCTTTGGGGTCACCAGCACCTCTGCCTGGGCACTGCCATGTTCCCCTGGTCTGGCCGTGGGCCGACAAGGAGGTTGCTCCTGTGTTGGCACTCAGAGTGGCTGGCTGAATCCTGTACTCACGTGCTCGTGTGCTCCCTCCCGCAAGGGGCTGAGCATGATGGGTCGAGTTGATGGGTTGTCCCTGCTGTGAGTCCAACAAAGTGGCTGAGAAAAATCCTGTTTCAAAACTGTGGGCCCAGAGGGTAGTTGCACACTATTTTTAAAGTGTTGAAATGAAAGAACTGTCAACACAAACTCTACATCCAGAAAAAATATCCTTCAGAAATAAAGTTGAAATAAGGACATGCTCAGATGAAGAAAAACTAAGAAAAATCGTTTACAACAGATCTGCCCTCACCAAATTGCTAAAGCAAGCTCCTCAAAAGGAAGGAAAATGATACCAGATAGAAATTTAAAACATCAGTAATAAAGAGCAAATGAAAGAGTAAACAGACCATTCTTCACTTGAGAAAAAAGATGGAAAGCAAAAATTAAATGCCATTTAGAGGGGTTTTCAATATACATAGATGTACTGGGTGAAAAATTATAACCTAAAGGGAAGTAAAGAGATGCTTATAGTAGTGTTGATATTCCACTGGAAATGGTAAAATGTTGAATTTCAGTAAACAGTAAAAAGCTAAATATTTATTTATAAACCTCAGAGCAACTACTTAAAAACCAGACAAAAATATGTGGTTAAAAAACAGTAGATTTTTAAAAAATGTTTAAATAACTCAAAAGTAAGCAGCAGAGAAGGAAATAGAGGATGGAAACAAGATGGCCATGGCCCCTAATTCCAAGACAATTTAAAAAGCTGATCAGTATTTACATTTTAGGATAAAACTCCTGAATGAAAATATGAAGCAGAGCAAGCACTGTTGTAACTGCCTAGCAGAGTCTTCCCGCCTGCTGCACAAATAAAGACCACAGCATTGCAGTAAAGAGTTTAATTGATGCAAGGCCAGCCATGCCATGTGGCAGATGGAGTTATTACTCAAATCAATCTCACCTACGGTTCATACCTTAGAGGTTTTACAAAGCAGTTTGTAGGAAGGGGTGGCTGTGGTCAGGTAATGGGTGCTTGCTGATGATCAGGTGGGGTAAAAATAAAATCACAGGGGGTTGAAGGTGTCTCCCTCAGGGAGTTGCTTCTGAGTGGGGCCACAAGAGGAGTGAGGGAAGGGTAGTTGGGTCCACTTAGAGCCATGGGTATCAGACATGCAAAAAACACCTGAAGAGATATCTTAAAAGGCCAATCATGTGTTTTACAATAGTGACATTATCTGCAGGACTTCCAGAATAATGGCTGGCAACTGTTTACATCCACGCCTTAGCAGAATTCAGGTTCCTGTCCTCCCTCTAGCCTGGTGGCATTTCATTAGCTTTACAAAGGTGGTTGTATTTTGGGGGAAGCCTATTATCATTTAAACTATAACCTAAATGTTTTCCAGAGTTAGCTTCATCTAAGCCCAGGAATAATTAAGACAGCTTGAAAGATAAAGGCAAAACAGCTGTGAGTTAGATCAGATCTCTTTAACCATCATAATTTTCTCACTGATATAATTTTTGCAAAGGTGGTTTCACTGTGACATAGACTAACACTGCTGACCCACAGTGATCAGGAATGCCTCGAGGAGGAGACGAGCTTTCAGTTGAGACAAAAAGCAAGTCCAGGGAAGGATATCTCAAGCAGATGGAAGATCATGAGCAAAATCCCTACAACAGGAAGACTTGGAAGAACTGAAAGATCATTGCAGCTGGAGGAGTGAGCAAGGAGCCTGCTAGGAAGGCAAAAGAGGAGGAAAAAATCTGCATAAGCCCTTGCAGACCATAGTTACAAGTCTGGAATTTGTTCTAAGAGCAGAGAGAACCTGCTGAAGTTTTGCATTTGAAAAGAGTTACCCAGAAGAACCCTACTTACGTCCACCCAAAGTGTGAGATTCCCAGGCAGAGCATGTAAGTTGCTCCCTCAGGGTTTGGCTGAGAATTACACAGCAGAACAAACAAGGAGGTCCCAGGCAAGAGCCAGCTTTCTCATTTCTTTGACAACTGAATGGTTGACTTCCCTGGGCAGAAATGTGTATAAATCTGGATTACATCTAACAGTCAGATGCCTTATCTAAAAGACGACAGCCAAAGTTTGATCTTTGGCCTAAGGGGAGAATTGAAAGGTGTTTATGTCTTAGAAATAATCAGAGTCAGACATCTCAAAATTAAAATTCTTTGTCAGCCTGTCAATATTTATGAATGTGTAAAATTTCCAACAGCCCCATTCCACAATTTCCATGCATTGAAGGTTGAGAGATGTTTGACCTTGAAGATAACATCTCTTAGCCTGCACATTTCTCATTTTACAAAGCTTATTTAAAACTCTGACCCATCTTCTAGTTAAGTTACCTATGTTCATCTTTCTACTTGAAGTCAACCAGAGTGAGATTTTCTTACAATAGACCTTGCAGGATTGAAAAAGTAAGCTACAGCTTCCCCCCACCACCCCAAAAAACATGAATTAGTAAACCACGAATACTGTATGCTATAGCGAAGCTAGTTTGGAACAAAGGTAAGATTTGTTTTCAGAACAAAAGGTTTTTATTCATAGCTTTGACATTAACTTATTATGTGAACTTGGTCAAGTATTTTATTTACCTTCAGAGGCTTCTCTTTTATTATCTGCAAAATAAAGAGATATTTAACATAATTTTGGGAAATGCTAACACCACAAACAAGATTGATTGGAGGCTTACCATAAGCCAGGTTCTTTTGCAGAAGTCCTCTATGTTCTATTTGCTTTGATCCTCACAACCCCCATATGATGTAGCATGGCAGAGACGCCAGCTTTCCTGTTCTCCCTGAGATGTATGGTAAAATGCGGCCCAGAATCCCTTTCCATGAAGGGCCTGTTGGCTCAGTTACTGGTAGTACAGTCAGCAGAAGGCATCTGACTATCATTCTCTTCAGGGGTCACCTCCGCAGCCAAAAGCAGCCTCACCCAAGGTCATGTCCCTTCCCAGGAAGCCTGTACCTAATAACTGATCAATGTAAGAACATAAAGGCCCAGCCTTCATAGCTCCAGAGCAGCTTTAGGGGTCCGTTGAGGCTGTCATGGTCCCTGCATCACAGTTTTTCTCCCTCTGCCATCCCCTGCATCACAACTGATCCAATAAACATCACGGCCATCTGAAAATTAAAAAGTCATTGTAAGTCCATATACATGTACATGTGTATATGCATGTTCATGCATATGTACACACATAAGGGTCACGTTCCCTAGAAGCAGAACCTAAGACAAGGATTTAGAGGCATGTGATTAACTGAGGGAGCACCCTTTGAAACAAACCTCCAAGAAAGATGAAGCAGGGTAGGGAGGGGCAAAGTGTTGAACATAGATAGAGTATCTTGTAAAGTCTGGCCTTGGCCTAACTCACCAGAGCAAACCACCATTGCAAATTGTAACTGAGACAGTGAAAGAGATCTGACCTAACCTACTCTACCTTTATTCTAACTTCCAAGCTGTCCTTGTTCACTCCTGGGTGTAGGCTGAACTAACTTTGGGAGGAACTTAGTTTATAGTTTGTTTATTGAGATGGAGTCTCACTCTGTCGCCCAGGCTGGAGTGCTGTGGCACAATCTTGGTTTTCTCTGCACAAAAGAGCACATTCAAGGAGAACAAATGTCCAGCTCTCATGAAGGTCCCAATTTGTGTCACTGTCATCCTTTTTCATTGGTATTACCAGAGAAACATTGGATCCTATCAAGCTCTGTACACCCCATCAAAGCAGGAATTTTGTCCCATCCACAGAGATTTTCCTCAAGCCTAAGCAAAATAGTCTAGAGGTGATCGGATAAATATATGTTGATGAATGTGGGGGATTGAATGGTGTCCCTTGCCCCCAAAGATGCATTCATTTCCTGACCCCTGGAACTAGTGAATATATGACCTTATGAGAAAAAGGTCTTTTCAGATATCATGAAGGATCTCTCAATAAGGTTGGCCTGGATTTAGGGCGGTGTCTAAATTCAATCACAGGCATCCTTACAAGAAAAAGGCAGAGAAAGATTTATGACACAAAGGAAGAAAGGTAACTTGAAGACAGAGACAGAGATTGGAGTGGTGAGTCTACAAGCCAAGGAACATGAAGAAGAGCCAGCAGTCACCAGAAGCCAGGAGAAAGGCATGGGACAGATTCTCCCTCGGAGTTTGCAGAGGAGCAAACCCTGGCAACACCTCGATTTTAGGCCTCTGGCCTACAGAACTGTTAAGTTTTAAGCCACGGAGTTTGTGGTAGTTTGTTTTGGCTGCCCTAAGAAATCAATATAGAGAATGAATGAATTAGCAAATCAATGTGAATGTCTGGGAATGAGTAAGAAGAACCCAAGCTGAGAAAGGAAGAGTAGGGAGGAGTTTTTCGAAAAGTTTTGGGATCTGTCTGCACAACTTAACTCAAATAGAATCTCTGCTCCCGAGTTGGGCCCTGAGCCTGGGACTGATAAGGAGATGACTGCAGTTCTACGACAAAGGCGAGCATTGGGCTGCCTTCAAGTATCCAGGCTGTAAGGAGCCCAGGATGAGGTTTTGGTGAGTATATGAGAGAGAGAGATGGGTATAAAATGGAAAAGCTGACTTTGGCTTCTGTGCCTCAGGTCTGGAAGACACTCAGGTTGGGCTGTCTCATGTAATATGTTGGGAGAATCCATATTCAGGCACAGAACTCTAAGAAACTCCAATCTAGACGTGGGAATCTCTTAACTCTTCAGAAGGAACTCATGAATGGAATATAATTTTGGCTAAATTTGAGTAACAATATCCACATGGAGGGGAAAATACTACAGGATAAAGAAAGGGGAAGAAAAGGCAAGACATGAATACCTGCATCTCAGTTTGTTAAAAAATGAGAACAACACAAGAGCCCTGGAGGGCGTCGGGGACCTGCATCACTGCCCTTTGCTCCGTACTCTGCATCACTTCTTTTCCCATGACCTCATCAGCAGAGTAAGTTATAGGATAAAAAAATGGGCTGGAAAGGACAAGAATCAGTGAGCTAACACTCATGTACAACCTCAAACACTCACTTAAAAGATAAATGCACACTCATGGGCATACAGACACACCCTACCACGGTGGGACGGAAGGAACAAGTTTATGGAGACACGTTCACGAGCATTGCAGTTTTGATCTGAAATTCTCGGTACTTTCTGAGGTTCATAGCATTTCTGATAAGAACCTCTGATGCTCTGCAGACTGTCTCTTGTTATCGCTTTCCAGTCCTGAAAAAGGTCTTGGAATTCTCTAACTCCAGTTACCTTTCCCAAAAGGAACACTAAAAGAGATGAAGTAATAGAAAATGATTACGTGTTTCTATGTCTTCAGTGATAAGATGGCCAAAAGGTGATAAGATGACCATAAATTTTCTCTCTGAAAATGACATTTCTAGATGTAGTGCCTTTCCTACCTGCCCTGTTTGAAATAGCAAACTAATCACACTTCACCCAGATTTAATTTTCTGTGTTCATTAACTACCTAATATTATGTCTATTTGTTTATGGTCTGTCTCCCGACAAATATAAACTCTATAAAGGCAAGGACCTCATCTATCTTGTTCATATCTCTTAAGTAGTACCTGGTACATAGTAGGTATTCATTAAATATCTGTCTAATCAAGAAGTTAACATTAATTTAGTTTCAGTTAACTAGATGACACTGATGTACAGTCATCCCTTGGTATCCTAGGGGGATTGGTTCCAGGATGCCCTCCCCAACTACCAAAATCAGCAGATGCTCAAGTCCCTAATATAAAATGGCACAGTGTTATCATATAACCTATGCTCATTCTCCTTTATTTATTTATTTATTTATTTAGAGACAGTCTCACTCTATCGCCCGGGCTGGAGTGCAGTGGCCTGATCTCAGCTCACTGCAACCTCTGCCTCCTGGGCTCAAGCAATTCTCCTGCCTCAACATCCTAAGTAGCAGGGATTACAGGCAACCACCAACACACCTGGCTAATTTTTGTATTTTCAGTAAAGACAGCGTTTTGCCATGTTGGCCAGGCTGGTCTCAAACTCCCGGCCTCAAATGATCCAGCTGCCTTGGCCACCCAGAGGGCTGGGATTACAGGAATGAGCCACTGCACCCAGCTCAACAATAGTCTTTAAATCATCTCTAGATTACTTATAATAGCTAATACAATGTAAATGGTATGTAAATCATTGTTACACTGTATTATTTTATTTGTATTATTTTTTATTGTTGTATTGTTATTTTTTTATTGGGTTTTGTTCCCAAGTATGTTTGATCAATGTTGGCTGAATCCATGGATGCAGAACCTACAGGTACAGAGGGCCAACTTTATTTGCTTTGTGAAATTGTACTATGTAAAGGTGAGAAGTTACCCTCCGCAAGATAGCAACGTACATAAATAATGATGGTGCTCAGGGAAACTACAAGGCCATGTTGAGTTATAAACAAAGGACTAATTAGAGAGCAAGGAAAAAAATCATGAACCCTTTATGAATTTGAGCACTACCCATTAACAGAGACGAGACTCAGACAAAAAACTCCAGCACACAGTGGGCTTGCAGTGGCGTGGGCCTTGTTTGAAACGCCCGTCATCTGAGAAGCAGACTTCCTGACACCATGACCTTGGATTAGTAAGTTGTATTTTGTGGAACTTGGCTTCTTCATCTGTTAATTAAACAACCTCTGCCTAGATGATCACGAAGTCTCCCTTCCATGACAACACCAGGTGGGGAGAACTTTAACAAGTGGAGCAGGGTTTGGGTATCAATTCCTTCCAAAGTCTGAGGCATGAGCAACAAGAGGACATGAAATCAATAAGAGTTATATGACCCATAACCAAGCCATCTGCTCTCAAGATCTAGCTACCAGGATGTCCTTCATAGAGTTAATTACAATAAAGAGAAAATGGAAAAGCAAACTGGAAACTGTTTAGAGTTTAGTTATTTTGAAATAACTCCAGACTTAAAGAAAAATTACAAAAACTTGAGTTTCCTATCTCTCTCACCCAGCTTATCCTAATATTTTAATAGTCTCTTTCTCTTTGGCGCTCTGAAATTTAACTGGGTTTTGTCTAGTCGTGGGTTTTTCTTTTACCTGCTTTGTACCTGGTATCGTAACGCGGCACTGGAAAATTGTCCTCTATTATTTTCTCATTCCCATTGTCTCTTTTCTCTTGGAGGGACTCCTAGGAGTTGGAGATTGGGCCCAAGTACATATATGAATGCTCTATCTTTCAAATGCTCTCCCACGTTTTCTCTACATCTTTGGCTTTCCGTTCTGAGAGACGTAACGTATCTCTTCTAAATGTTAAAGAACATTTCTTTCATTATGGAAATAATAGTTTTAATTTAGAGCAGGAGTTCTCAATCTTGGCAATATTGACATTTTAGGACACAAAATTCTTTGTTTTGGGGGCTGTCCTGTGCATAGTAGGATGTTGAGCAGCATCCCTGCCGTCGGCCCACTATGCCAGTTGCACCCCCGACCCCACTGGTCACAGCCAAAAGTGTCTTCAAGACATTGTTAAAAGTCCACTGGGGAACACAATTGCCTCCAGTTTAGAACCATTAATTAAAAGAACTCTTTATTTTTGAGTTCCTCTCTTTCATTGCAGCTTGTCCTTTTTAAAAAATGGCCAGAATCACTAATACAATTAGGCTTTGCTAAAATCCTCTTTTGTTCCTTGATTAATTTCTGTCTTCCAGAGTCAATGTTCTGTTTGTTCATCTTGATCCTCCTTTAGAATTGATTTCCCTCACATGTTTGGTGGTCTGGACTGTCTGTATATATTCATAAATACAGGTTTTAACAATTAACATAGGTCACTGAGGTCAGCTTCTGTTTCCTTTGAGTGGGTTCCATGCCCCCAATAAACTTCTTCCTTGAATAAGGGGATAGACCAGGAACTGAGTTTCTAGTTGGGGCCTATGAACAAGGTGGCTTCACTTTAGGGTGGACCAGTCAAGAGCAAGTGAACAGACTGACTGCTGCCTTCCCCACATGTCTGATTATAGTGTGCTTCACCATGGGCTCCTGGTACCCCATACCATCTCACACCCACACACAAAAAAGTCCTAGAGAGGTCTCCCAATACTCACCCTGATTCCTGCATCTCCTCCAACCCTCACCCTTTGTAATCTTCTGAACCAAAGCCAGATACATTCTGAGACTCTGGGAAAGAGTAATTGTCAAATTTAATCTTGTCATTGCTGCCTTGCCCTCAGGGTGTTCCCGGCCCCTTCCTCCAAATGTCCTTTAATAGGTGATTGATTAAACAAAATATTTTACATTTATGCCAGGGAATGCTACCCAGCAATAAAAAAGGGCAAATATTGATGTGCTTAACAACTTGGATGGATCTCAAGGGAACTGTGTTGACTGAAAAAAGCTAATGGCAAAAGTTTACACACTGGATGATCCCATCGACATAACGTTCCTGAAATGACAAAATCATAGGTGGAAAACAGATTAGTGGTTGCCAGGAGTTAGAGATGGGGATGACATAGGGTGTGTGTGATTGTAATGGGTAGCACAAGGGAGATCTTCATGGTGATGAAATATTAATAGTCCTGTGTCTCGATTGTGGTAGTGGTTATAGAAATACACACGTACATGTAATAAAACCAAATGTCTACACACACATACCCAAGTGCACGTAAATCGGGTAAAACTGATGGCTGAAGTTCTGTGATGGTACCAACGTCAATTTCTTGCCTTTGATATTGTAGTAGAGTGATACAAGATGTGACCATTGAAGAATGCTGGGTGAAAGGTGACTCCCTTCATGGAACCCGTATGGAATCTCCATGTATATTTTTTGGGTAATTTCCTATGACTCAGTAATTATTTCAAAATAAAAATGTTTAAAAAGTGAGGTCACTGTGACGCCATCTTCATTTTCAGCTCCAGATATTCATGACCTCCACTGGCCCACTGGAAGTTCCCTCTCTCATTCTTAGACAAGTAAGCTTTCATTTCTTCTATAGCATTTCAATGGGATTTTTGGAGGTAGAGGAAGCAAATTCTTACATTTACCTGTGTACACTCAGCAGTCAATGCACATTTTTTTTTTTTTTTTTGAGATGGAGTCTCACTCTGTCATTCAGGCTGGAGTACAGTGGTGTGATCTTGGCTCACTGCAACCTCTGCCTCCCGGGTTCAAGCAATTCTCCTGCCTCAGCCTCCCAAGTAGCTGGGATTACAAGTGCCCACTACCACACTTGGCTAATTTTTGTATTTTTAGTAGAGATGGAATTTCACCATGTTAGCGGGGCTGGTCTCAAACTCCTGACCTCAAGTGATCCACCTGCCTCAGCCTACCAAAGTGCTGGGATTACAGGCATGAACCACCACACCCGGCCCATACATTTCGTTCGAATTAAGAGAAGCATGAGGTCTTAAATCACGGTTTCAATTAAAAGCCCAATTTATAAAGAACAAGATTTCTTTAAAAGTAATCTACATTTAGTGATATGTTATTCAAATATTATCTATTCCCTTATGAATTCTAAATACTATCCTTGAAATAAAGTAGGAAGCATTAAACAAGTATAGGTTTCTTGTATGGCAGTCTTACCTCAAAACAGCAGTTAAAAAATATTAAATAATATCACCATTGAGTGAACGTAGACACACATACAAAGAGGGTATCATATCAGAAGTCTACAGAGTAGGATCATGCTGACTAATCATACTGCAAAATTTTCCCATATTACTAAGCATGTCAGCACAAGTCGGATCTGTGCCCTTGACTTTTGCTGATAATCTTCTCAAGAAGCATTCACATTGCAATAGTTGCTGCATATGCTGTGGACGTCTTTTAAAGGAATTTTCCCATAGATTACTCAATATCTCCTCTCTGATATCACTTCATAAATGTCCTTTAGAGCAGTGGTTCTCAAATCATGGTCCATAGACCGGCAGCATCAGTATCACCAGGGAATGTGCCAGAAATACAAATTTCCAGGCTACAGTGATTCAGACACTCTACGGACAGGACCTAGAAATCTGTTTTAATAGGTCCTCTAGGAGACTACGAGGCAAATTGGAGTTTGAAAACTACAACCTTAAGACATAGTCATGGGTACTCTATTTTGGAAGTGGCTACAATAAAGAAACTTTTTTTTAATGACTTAAAATACAAGAAAAGAACGTGGTGGCTCATGCCTGTAATCCCAGCACTTTGGAAGGCTGAGGAGGGTGGATTATTTGAGCTCAGGAGTTTGAGACCACCCTGGGAACCATGACCAAGCCACGTCTCTAGAAAAAAACATACAAAAATTAGCCAGGCATGGTGGCATGCATCTGCAGTCCCAGTTACTCAGCAGGCTGAGGTGGGAGGCTTGAGCCCAAGAAGTGGAGGCTGCAGTGAGCCAAGATCTTGCCACTGTACTCCAGCCTGGGTGATAGAGCGAGACCCTGTCTCAATTAAACATAAGAAGAAAAAATACGTAGTGATGGGGGAAAATCTCTGATAAAAGTATTTTTATTCTAATTTTCTGCTACTGGGAGCTTTGTGAATTTTAAATTCTTTTTTGGGTCAGGGGAGGTAGGATGCTCAGAGCCAGATTGGAAGCTCAGTCACAGTAAATATATTAACCCAGAGAGTTAGCATATGGATTTCCTCCTCCTTTCCTTGCCCCCATTTCTTATTTTTATTTTATTGGATTTTGTTCCTTTGGGAAAAATATAAAGTTATAAATATAGTCAATAAATTTTGAAACTGCTTAACAGTGGCAATCTGCTTTTGTATGCTGCCACATGTTCTGAGTATGAAACACAGATCACGATGACCACGCAGAGGTTACCAGATATTAAATTGTTTCAAAAATAGATTACACAGCATGAAAATCCAAATACTGCCTAGAGAAAATATTTTCACGTGTAATTCCCAGGGATATTCTTACAAAATAGAATTGTTATTGCCTTTTTGTTTAAATGTAAGAGGAAGGATTTGGGCTTAGATTTATTATATTAGTATATTAACCACCACTCTTGTTCTTTTGGCTTCTTGCCTTTGGGTGATGTTTTCTTGTGGAGAATTATTTTCTGTTTCCATCATCTTGAAATAATGTGTATTTCAATTGTCTTTTTCTTTTCCCTGAGCCAACAGACCAATAAAATTCCCATTTGAAAAGATTCTTCTAAAATATTATACATAACTAACAAAACAGTAGGACTGCTGTTAAGTTTCACTATTGCCATGAATGTGTTAGATCTGGGGGTGTTTTTTCTGTGATACATTCTCATGTACCATTTAAAACAATATGGCCAAAAAATACCCTCTTAAAAATTAAATGAACAACCACAGCCATCATCAATAATCAATAAATGTTTCTTGAGCAATGTTTTAGTTGTTTTCTTTTTTAAGTCTGAACTTTGGAGGTCAGAAAAAGTGTGTATCACATCCACTGAAGACTGACTAGCATAGACTGATTATGTTTCCATTGGAACCTACTGTTGCAGATTCCTTCCAATCTGCCTGACTCATTCCTGGAGGCCTGATCTAATTATGCTCTAGGGCCTGGTCGCGCAACTAGGCCTTTGACAACTTCTGGGTCCTGTTCTGAAACAGACAACCACATCAAACCTTCAAGCTGCTGTCCACCTACTTCCAAGCATGACGACCACTTAGAATTTGCTGCTGCTCCATCCCCTAATAAGACAGAGCCCCTGGGCATCAGTACAGGAACACTCCAGAGTTCTTACCCTTGGAACCCACCCTGTGTATTAGTTTCTCAGGGCTGCCATAACAAATCACCACAAACATAGTGGCTTAAAATAACACAAATTTATTATAGTTCTGGAGTTCTAACGTCAGACTCGCTGGACAAAAATCAAGATACTGGCAGGGCTGCAATTCTTTTCGGAGGCCCTAAGGGAGAATCTGTTTCCTTACCTACTCTAGCTTTACAGGCTGCCCACATTCCTTAGCTCTTGACCTCCTGGCATCTGCGAGGCCAGCAATGGCCAGGGGAGAACTTCTAACATCACATCACCTGGACACTGACTCTTCTACTTCCACTTTTAAAGACTCTTGTGATTGTATTGGCCGCTTGGATCATCCATTTATATTAAGTGTTACTGATTAGCAACCTTAATTCCAACTGCAGTCTTAATTTCTCCTTGCCATGCAACATGATGATGGAGTAAAATATTAATATCTTTGGGAGGTAGACATTGTTCTGTCAACTGTAACCAGTCAGCCAGTGAGTGGATAAATGAGTAACTAACAAACTAGTGGACTGATGTGATTTGGATGTTTGTCCGCTCCAAATATCATGTTGAAATGTGATTCCCAGTGTTGGAGGTGGGGCCTGGCGGGAGGTGATTGGATCATGGGGTCGGATCCCTCACGAATGGTTTAGCACCATCCGCTTGGTAATAACCGAGTACTTGTTCAGTTAGTTTACCTTAGATCTGGTTGTTTAAAATCTGAGACCTTTCCCCACATGCTCTCTTGCTCCTGCTCTGACCATGTGACACGCTGGTTCCCCGTTGCCTTCTATCATGATTGTAAGCTTCCTGAGGCCTCACAGAAGCAGATGCTGGTGCCATGCTTCTCGCGCAGCCTGCAGAATTGTGAGTCAATTAAACCTCTTTTCTTCATAAATTACTCAGTCTCAGGTATTTCTTTCTAGTAACTCAAGAATGACCTAACACATGGACTGACCAATGAGTGACTAGCTCTAGGTGATGAATGTTCAGTTCCTCTGAAACAGCCTGTTTAAGGGACAGCCATGGCTAGGGAGAATCAAAGCTCAGTCCTACCACTTACTCCTTCAACCCTCTGAGCTTCACCTGTCTTGTCTCTGACATGAGGATAATAACTCCTATTTCACTGGGTGACTACAAACCTTACATGAAAAAACATGCCAGTGTCTGGAAAAAGACAAGTTAATAAAAAGTGTCAAAAGAATAAAAATATGAAAAACAAAAATATGAACCTATATGTGACCATACTAAGGACAGCATCCTAGAGCTGAAAATCTCTGAACAGTCATTAAATGGAAAATAAGGAGCTGAGGTTCAGAGAGGCTGTCTTAGTCCATTTGTGTTACTACAAAGCAATACTTGAGGTTGGGTAACTTTTTTAAAAAAGAGGTTTTATTTGGCTCATGGTTATGTAGACTATACAAGAAGCATGAGACCAGCATCTGCCTGTGGTGAAGCCTCAAGCTACTTCCACTCATGATGGAAGGCAAGGGGAGCATCCCACAAAGAGAGAGAAAGGAGGAGGAGGAGGAAGGTGCCAGGCTTGTTTTAATCATTGTTTATCACGGGAAATAACGGAACAAGAACTCACTCATCTTGAGGACAGCACAATACAACATCATTCACGAGAGATCTGCCTTCAAGACCCAAATACTTCCCATTAGGACCCACCTTCAACATTGGAGGTCACATTTCAACATAAGATTTGGGTGATGCAAACATCCAAATATAGCAGAGGCGAAATAGTGTCATTCGGCATATGGCAGAAATAAGATTCAACATCAATGCTGGATGAGAAGCCATGAGTCCTCTCTCCTTAATACCTACCACTTGGCCATTTATCAGGACAGGGATGCCAACCAACAGTGCCCAGTGTCTACCAGATGACAGGTGTGTGCCGAATCCCAAAGCACCTCTTTAAGGACCTTTCTGTTTCTGGCATGTGGGAGCCACTCTCCTTATGCAGACTTCCAACTATTTTTTAAAAACAGTATTTCAGCAAAGTTTCAGTGATATTAGAAATATATTCACCATGGATATGAGGCAAGATACAAAATTGTACATTCATGCTACCAATAATTACATAGAAATAAGCATTTCTGTTTGACTTGACATAAATGTAAACAATGTTAACAGTTCTTATTTTTATGTCATATATGAGAGCCTTTTATTTCCTTTTATATTTTCTAGATTTTCTAAGTGAGCACAACTTCTATAATAAGGTGAAATAAAAATGATTATTTTTAAAAATAATGATAATGAGAAAGATGGCATTTTTAATCAATTATTTTTTCTTTATGACCCCAGATTTCTAGAATCTGGATATTCAAAACTAGTATTTCCTTTGTAGTCTCAAAAATATTATTCCCAGCTATTGCTTTTCCTATTTCCAGTGGATTGCTGCCTTTTCCCACAAACTGTAGCGTTAACTACCTCAGTAAGCATGTTTATGGACCACTTAAAACAGAAATGTCACCATCTGCGAAAACAATAAGTCAAGATGTGTGACAATGTACACATCTCATAGCAACATCATCAGCATTATTTAACTAATGTTTGCCAGCTTTATATACTACATTCATTATTCAGGCAATCTCCTTTGTAACATCATTTCATATCCAATAAAGAAATATGTTCAGAGGCTGTAACTCTAAGTAGGAACACAAGTCAAGTCTCTCCTAACCCATTTTTCCCCTCACTGCAATTAGTTTAACCTCTTTCTGAGCATGTTCTTAATATAGGCTTTTACCATGAGCCATTTTTCATGTGTCCTAGTTTTTCATCACTGAATTCTTGAGTAAGACCACAGACATTAAAATGATAACATATCATGTTTAAATTATGGTTAAGTTCAAGGGGGAAATAACATGCTCTCTCTCGAGTTAGAATGAAGGAAAATGATTGCAGATCACGACTATCACTTTCATAATATTTGGACTTGTTTCTGACTGTCACACATGGACTAATGGAGTCACATTTTGAAAGTCAGTCTTGAGCCTTCACAGGTCACGGTGCACACACTCAGGGAAGGGGGAGAGCACATTTTCTCAGAGCCAAGGCCTTAACAATTCACTAAGATGGCAAATCATGTCCTGTTACAAAAAGATCTCAAAGCCCCTGAATAAAAATGGGAAGAAACAGTTTTACTTTAAAGTGACTATGAATTAAAAATCTATCTCATAAAAATAAAATTCATCTCTACCTGATTTCCAAAGGGATACTCCCAACAAACTAGACTTATGAGATGGTCAGGTTTATTATTAATAATAGAACACTTCTAGGAGTCTCATAATTGATTCACCTGACCTTCTACATTATGTCTCTGAGATTCAGCAATTTCCCAGTACTGCCCCTGTCAGCCCAGCTTGTTTTCCTGAATCCTAGATCAGTTGACTTTCTCAACTATACTGCACTGACCACTACCTCTTTATGTAGCTGCAGTGCCTAAAACATCCAGACACATAGAAAGATCATCAGCTGTCAGGACTTAGAATTTGCTGATGTTACCAGTGCACTCATGACTTCTAAAATCTCTTGCCTCCATTTTGATAATAGTTGTTATATTAACAGATGACACTCATTGAATGCTTTCTATGTACCAGGTGTTTTTACTTGAATGATCTCGTTTAACTCCCATAACAACCACATGAGGTAGGTTTCAGTTAATAAACTCTTGGAGCCTCAATATTCTCATCTGTAAAATGAGCATGTGCAAATTTACAAAGGTCACACAGCAGGTAAATACAAGATCTAGGAATCACACCTAGGAATTCTGAAACCTAGAGTGCATGCTCCTTAACACGGCACTATTTGCCTAATCTTGCTGTCAAAATTCCCAAGGTCAACCTCATCCATTCATGCCATTCTTCAAGTTCATTGAAGAAGAACTTGTCTTCTTCAATAGTTCATCTTATAGCAAAGAAAGTGTGTGAATGTGTGTGTGAGAGTGTGTGTGTGTTTGTGTAATGTATGGGAATTATTTTAGAATTACTGAAGATTTACAAAAGTAGCACATAGAGATGCAATAGTTTCTTCATCCAACTTCTCTAAGGACCACGCATTTTTAAAAATACTGTCTTCATTCTTCAGATCATCACTGTTGAGCTGAAATCAGTGAAACCACGGCATAACAAGGATACAGCCACAAAAACCAACTAATATTTGAACAGTGCCTTGCAATGGATGACATGACCACTCCCTCGGTGGAGGAGGCTCTCAGCTGGCCATTTCACACATTAACTGTTATTATTCATGAGTCACTCTGTGCATAGCACAGACACTGACTTTGCAGATCTGCACGTGTTTACATAACGGATCAGAGACTCTTAACTTTGTTGGGTCCTTGACCAATTCAAAGAAGTATCTTTCTTCCTAGAAAATGCAGAGAAAAATCATCCTATATATTTCAGGTAGTTTGCAGACCTCCGGGTACCTCTTTAAGTTCAGCCTCATCTGTTTTATTTTTTTAAAGCTAACAATTACAGTCTGACCTGCTAACCTCACTATCTTTTCCCCCAATCTTCATACAGCTCCTCCGTATCACTAACTCTGGGGAGGCTGCCAAAGAATTGCAGAATCACTCCTTCTAAGACATGGCTTCAACCATTGAACTATTGTTGGTTTGGGGCTGCGGAAATGGCCATTTGCCAAAGAATACATGTAACTGCCACCAGGACAATCTCAGCAGGCAGTAAGGACAGTGAGTCTACTTCTCCCACCGCGTGGAATCCATGACTTCAGGGATTTCCTGACAATATGGGCAGCCCAGCCAGGTACTCAGCCACAGACTTTCCGAAAGTCAATCCACTTATCCATGCAGACCCCAGTAACTAATCACAAATTCGCATTTATGAGACTAATGTTCTGTCCAAGCTAAACATTCTAAATTAAATATTGCTATCTTCTTTCTTGATAAACTGGAAGTCTGAACTTCTCAGGTCAATATTCTACTACAGGATCAGGTGGGGATTACGGAAATTGCAACACCTAAAAACGGTCTTAAAAGAGAATCAAGGGACAGTTGGATTCTGAGTGCTGCCAGACCAAGCCAGTGAGCACTTTTTCAAAGAACACAAAACCAAAATGTTTATTGCATTTTCAAATATCAATAGGTTCAAAAATATAATGGGCAATTTCCAATAATATCCACATTTGAAAACAAAA
Source organism: Symphalangus syndactylus (assembly GCF_028878055.3). Taxonomy (NCBI): domain Eukaryota; kingdom Metazoa; phylum Chordata; class Mammalia; order Primates; family Hylobatidae; genus Symphalangus; species Symphalangus syndactylus. Next base: position 122,940,987 of record NC_072433.2, read on the forward strand.
TTAGTCTATCCTCAGCATGATGAGGAGAGCCCAGGTTTTAGAATTCAAAAAATAAACCTGAGTTCGGATGTGCCACTTACTCAGCTATGTGACTTTGTTTAGCTAAAGGCGGAAATAATACATATGAAAAAGTACTATTATGAGGATAAAATGTGCCAGTGTGCATAACGTTCTTTGCACCAAGGACTAACTCAATAAATCTCAGTTCTCTCTCCATTAAAATTCTTTCCAGAACTGCCAGGTACCTACAGCAGAAATAAAGTAGACATTTCTACAACTTGAGAGACCTGAATCATATCAAACAGTAAGGAACCACTTTGGGAGACCCAGGCAGCCAGATCACTTGAGGTCAGGAGTTCAAAACCCACCTGGCCAAGATAGTGCAATGCTGTCTCTACTAAAAATACAAAAATTAGCCAGGTGTGGTGCCCGCGTGCCTATAGTCCCAGCTATTCTGGAGGCTGAGGTATGAGAATCACTTGAGCCTGGGAGGTGGAGGTTGCAGTGAGCCAAGATCACACCACTGCACTCCAGCCTGGGCGATGGAGTGAAAACCTCTCTCTCAAAAAAAAAAAAAAAAAAAAAAGTAAGGGACTTAAGTAATTAAGGGTACAGATCCCTGTATGCCTGCCAGGGAATCATAAGCCAAGAATGAATATTTAAACTGATTAGGACCAATCTGGGACAAGACACAGTCAGTCTCTTTCACCCTGTCTCTCTCATTGAATGCAAACATAAACCCTAGACAAAAAGCATGCAGCAGTTACCTGAGGACTCCAAAACTAATGATAGTGGGTAGATTGGGAAAAGCAGAATTTGAAGAACCACCAAACTGGTGTTGTTTTCCACTTTTTCCTCTTCAGTATCACTTAGCTTGGATTCATATTCAGCCCAAAACCCAGAAGTATACACTGGTGTAGCCAGAAAGGGCTTCAGAAGACGACTTGACTTTTCAGGCCCAAAGACCAGGAAAGGGGGCTCAAAAGATCAGAGACAGTTTAGGAAGTCTCAATTAAAAAAAAAAAAAATAAGTTTCTTTCCCAGCCCTCAGGCAATCCTGCCTCACTGCAGCAGAGGCTAGGCAGGTGCTAAAACTGGGGCAAGTGAATCCTTCTCTGACCTGAGGGCATGGTTGCCACAATCGAAGGTAAACGGCCACCACACTTTCCTTTCTGTCCTCGGCAAACACTAAACATAATAACCTCAAAGAAATTAATCCCCAGATTTATCATAATACAATTTGAAAACTAAAGACAAAGGAAAAATCTTGAAAGCAGCCAGAAGGAAAAGACACATAACATAAAGGGGAACAACAATCCCAATCACTGTGGATTTCTCCACAGAAACTATGGCTACCAGAAGGAACAAGAGCATTATTAAATTTCTGCAAAAGAATCATCAACCCTAAATTCTATTTTTCATAAAAATGTCCTTCAGAAATTAAGGTGAAATAAGGGGCAGGGGAGGAGACGAGGAACATCAAGAATTAAGGAAGAGGCCGGGCGCGGTGGCTCACGCCTGTAATCCCAGCACTTTGGGAGGCCGAGGCGGGCAGATCACGAGGTCAGGAGATCGAGACCATCCTGGCTAACATAGTGAAACCCCGTCTCTACTAAAAACACAAAAAATTAGCCGGGCGAGGTGGCGGGCACCTGTAGTCCCAGCTACTCGGGAGGCTGAGGCAGGAGAATGGCGTGAACCCCGGGGTGCGGAGCCTGCAGTGAGCAGAGATTGCGCCACTGCACTCCAGCCTGGGCAACAGAGCGAGACTCCGTCTCAAAAAAAAAAAAAAAAGAATTAAGGAAGAGCACAAAAATGATAAATATTGGGGTAAACATCATATTCTTCTCATTATTTTGTCAAATATGTATGATGGTTTAAAGCAATAATTTTAACACTGACACATGGGATTTTCAATGTATATAGATATAATACATACAGTAATTATAACATAAAGGAGGAAAGGTGAAAGTACCTATATTGTAGTTAGATTTCTCCAGTCTACTCAAAGTTGAAAATATTGAGTAGAAAGTGACAAGTATGTATATTATAATCCCTAGAGCAGTAACTACTTAAAAAGTAATAAAAAATAAAAAAAATTAAAAAAAAAACCCAGCGATATGGGCCAGGAGAGGTGGTTCACACCTGTAATCCTAGTACTTTGAGAAGCTGAGGTGGGAGGATCACTTCAGCCCAGGAGTTCAAGCCTGCGATGAGCCATGATGGCTACTATACTCCAGCTTGGGCAACTGACTGAGACCTCATCTCTTTTTTTTTTTGAGACGGAGTCTCGCTCTGTCGCCCAGGCTAGAGTGCAGTGGCGCGATCTCGGCTCACTGCAAGCTCCGCCTCCCGGGTTCACGCCATTCTCCTGCCTCAGCCTCTCCGAGTAGCTGGGACTACAGGCGCCCGCCACCGCGCCCGGCTAATTTTTTGTATTTTTAGTAGAGACGGGGTTTCACCGTGGTCTCGATCTCCTGACCTCGTGATCCGCCCGCCTCGGCCTCCCAAAGTGCTGGGATTACAAGCGTGAGCCACCGCGCCCGGCCGAGACCTCATCTCTTAAAACATACAAAAAAAAAAAAAAAAAAACTATATGAAGCAATAGAGTAAAAAATATCAATAGATAATTTACAGCATTAAAATCAAATAATCCAAAAATAAGTAGAAGAGTAAAAACAAAAAGATAAAAACAGAAGAAACAAATTGAAAATGATAAAATGGTACACCTAAACCCAAACAAATCCATCACATAAACATGTAGTCTAATCACACTATTTAATAGATATTGTCAGAGAAAGTTTTTGAAAATAAAACCTAAGAATATATTCTCTACAAGATATCTACCCACTTTAAATATAATGATATTTGTAGGTTATGGTAAAAGGATGAGAAAAATATCATGCAAATGCTAGTCAAAAAATAGCTGAAGAGACTCTTATTAAAATCAGAAAAAGATTTCAGAAAAAAATTATCAGAAATAAAAGGCAACATTATATGATTATAAGAAGGGTAAATGTACAGAATGTCTATACTGAAAATGTCAAAACATTGATGAAATAATCAAAGAACACCTATATAGAGAAATATACCATATTCATAGACTGGAAGTTTTTGTATTGTTAAAATGTCAATTATATCCCCCTCCACAAAATTGATACATAGATTTAATGCACTCTAACAAGAATACTAAAAAGAGATTTAGTAGATATGCACAAACTCAATTTAAATTGTACATGACAAAAACAAAGGTAACAGAACCACCAAAACTATTGTGAAAAATAAAGTTGGTGGAGTCATACTTTCTGAAGACTTATTATAAATTTTAGTGACCAAGACAATGTCAGAAATCAGACAGTAATCAGAAAACAGTTCGACATAAAGAACAATGGAATTGTTTCTAAAGTCCAGAAACAGACCCACACAAATATGGCCAACTAATTTTTGACAAAGGTAAAAAACACATTGGAGAAAATTTTTTTCCAACAAATAGTATTGGAACAAACGGACATCCATATGCAAAAAGTAAACCTCGACCTAAACTTCACATCTTATGCAAAAATTAACTCCAAATAGATCAGAGATCTCCTTTGCAAAACACAAAACCCTAAAACTTTTAGAAAAAAAGAAGAAAAACTGTTACATGGGGTTAGGCAAAAAGTTCTTAGAGTCGTTTCTGAAAAATTTAAACATACATTTATCATACGACCCAGCAATCCTACTTCTAGGTATTTCTCTTGGCAAGCTGAAAACTTGAAGTTCCCTCAATAAAGCTGTACACAAATGTTTATAGAAGCTTCATCTGTGATAGCCAAAAACGTCAAACAACTTAAATGTACTTAAATGGATAAATAGATCCATAGATTCATACCGTGGAATACTATTTGGCAACAAAAAAGAACAAACTATTGATACAATGTAACAACTTGAGCTAACCTCAAAGGCATTATGCTGATTGGAAAAAAAAAAAAAAAACAGTTTCCAAAAGGTTGCATAATGTAGGATTCTTTTATATAACATTCTGGAGCAAAGCAAAACTGCAGTAATGGAGGACAGATCAGTGGTTTCCAGGGGTTAAGCATGGAGGGGTATATTACTACAGAGCAGCAGCATAAGATAATTTGAGGGGAACAAAGTACTGTTTCATATCCTGATTGTGGTCATGGTTACATGCATCTACACGTGTTAAAACTTACAGAAGTTTACACCAAAAAAAAGTCAATTTTAATGTTGATGTAAAAAATAAAATTTAAAAAAACTAGATTGGGGTAAAGGGAGATACTGTCACTCCCCCAAGAAATAAAACCCATACTTTGGCAATAACAGCAAAAAAAATACTCAGAAATTCAAATCAGGACTTAAGACACTGGGTAGATTTCCTTTCAAAGCAAAGTCAGCCCCCTTTATTTTTTATAATTGATTGATTTCTAATTATTTCACTACTTTTAGGGGTACAAAGCATCTTTTGTTACATGGACGAATTGTATACCGGTGCTGGGCTTTTAGTGTACCTGTCACCTGAACAGTGTACATTGTACTCAATAGGTAGTTTTTCATCCCTTATTTCCCTCCCAGCCTTCCCCTTTCTCAGTCTCCAATGTTCATTATAGCCCTCTATATGCCACTTAGCTCCCACTTGTAAGTGAGAATATGTGGTTTTTGGTTTTCTATTCCTCAGTTACTTCACTTAGGATAATGACCTCCAAATCCGTCCAAGTTGCTGCACAAGACATTATTTCATTCTTTTTCTATGGCTGAGTAGTATTCCATGGTATATGCCACATTTTCTTTATCCACTCATTGGCTGATGGGCACCTAGGTTGATTCCACATCTTTGCAATTGTGAATTGGCCTGTGATAAATATGCATGCACAGGTATCTTTTTTTTATATAATGACTTATTTTCTTTTGGGTAGACTGCCAGTAGGATGATCGCTGGATCAAATGGTAGATCTCCTTTTCGTTCTTTGTGAAATCTCTATACTGTTTTCTATGGTGGTTGTACTAATTTACGTTCCCACCAGCAGTATATAAGGATTCCCCTTTTACCACATGTACACCAACATCTACTGTATTTTTTGTTTGTTTGTTTGTATTTACTTTTTAATAATGGCCATTCTGGCTGGGGTAAGGTGGTATCATATTGTGGTTTTAATTTGCATTTCCCTAATTAGTGCTGTTGAACATTTTTAATATGTTTATTGGCCATTTGTGTATCTTCTTTTGAGAAATGTCTGTACATGTCATTTGCCCCCTTTTTAATGGGATTTTTTTTTCTTGCTGATTTGAGTTTCCTGTAGATTCTGGATATTAGCACTTTACTGGAGATATAGTCTGCAAATATTTTCTCTTATTCTTTAGGTTGGCTGTTTATTTCTTTTCGTGTGCAGAAGCTTTTTCGTTAGGTCTCATTTATTTTTTGCCTTTTATTTTCCCCCCTGAGACAGAGCCTCGCTCTGTCGCCCAGGCTAGGGCGCAGTGGCGTGATCTCGGCTCACTGTAACCTATGCCTCCTGGGTTCAAGTGATTCGCCTGCCTCAGCCTCCCAAGCACCTGGGACTACAGGGCACCTGCCACCATGCCCGGCTAATTTTTATATTTTTAGTAGAGACGGGGTTTCACCGTATTGACCAGGATGGTCTCAAATTCCCGACCTTGTGATCTGCCCGCCTCGGCCTCCCAAAGTGCTGAGATTACAGGCGTGAGCCCCCGCACCCACCTCTATTTTTGCTTTTGTTACATTTGCTTTGCCATAAATTCTTTACCTAGGCCAATGTCCAGAAGAGTGTTTTCTAGGTTTTATTCTAGAATTTTTATGGTTTCTTAGATTTAAGACTTTACTGTACCTTGAATTAATTTTTGTATGTGGTGAGAGATAAAGATCGTTTCATTCTTCTGCATGCGGCCGACCAATTTTCCCAGCACCATTTATTGAATAGGGTGTCCTTCCCCAGTGTATATTTTTGTCTGCCTTGTTGAAGGTCAGTTAGTTGAAAGTAGGGTCAGCTCCCATTATATTTCAGTTTTATCAATGGCTTCATCACCAAAATGAAGACACTACAGGGAAGAGCCCTAGTGGCAGAGAAACTATATTAGACAAAATCCAGAAGCCGTGAGGCGATTGACAGTAGGTGTCTTAGATCCAGGATTAACCTGTGTTAGAGATAAGAAAGCAAAGCGCCTTCTCTGGGCTTCTGTCTTCTTACCTGTATCACAGGCAGCTGCCGTACAAAACAGGGAAGTGGTTAAGAAACTGAAAACAGACAGTGTAGGTTAAAATTTCAGCTCTGCTTCTTTCTAGTTAAAAGACTAGTCAAATGCTTTGACATCCGTATTATTATTTTGTCAGGGTCTCACTGTCACCCAGGCTGGAGAGCAATGGCGTGATCTCGGCTCACTGCAACCTCTGCCTCCTGGGTTCAAGCGATACTACTGCCTCAGCCTCCCAAGTAGCTGGGATTACAGGCCTATGCCAGCACACCTGGCTTATTTTTGTATTTTTAGTAGAGACGAGGTTTCAATCATGTTGGCTAGGCTGGTTTCGAGCTCCTCCCAAAGTGCTGAGATTACAGGCATGAGCCACCGCACCCGGCCCGAATGCCTTGACTTCTTTATGTCTCTCTTTGCTTCTATGCTACACTGTCTCATCCAAATGTAAAATTACACAAAAGCACCTATCCTTCAGGGTTGTCAGGGGAGCTGAGACAATCTTAGTACTATACTTGAAAAGCAGTACCTGGTACAGGAGAAACATAAAACAAATGTTACTGATTTTTAAAATGATTATTTCTAAAACTAGAGAGACAGAGCCGTATCTCTCAAACTTACTGTCTTCCAAGCGAGTTTTTCTTTTACATTTTTTGCTAAGCATTCCTCCTCTCCATGAAATTTTAATGCCACAGATATGCCGTAGATCTTTTTATGTGCTGTAGCCCTTCAGAGAGCCACAAACCATTGTAATAGTTACGATTTTTTTTAACCACTCCCAAGAACCAATTTTTACCCCCTTGCTAGCAGGATTACCCATGTTGAGAATGTCTATGATAAATCAGTTGATCTCTAATATTCTAAATCTGTATAGATCATATGGCCTTCAAGATTTCCTATTTAACTATATTACATCAGATACGAGCTAAAATTACCAGTGGAGCCAGGGCGTGATGGCTCACACCTATAATCCCAGTACTTTGGGAGGCCAAGGTGGGAGGATCACTTGAGGCCAGGAGTTCAAGACCAGCCTGGGCAACAAAGTAAGACCCCCACCCCCCACCCCTGCAACCTATATCTGCAAAATTAAAAAAAAAAAAAAAAAAAAAAAACTAGCCAGGGCACTGGAAGCTATAATGACTTCCTTTTGGTAAATATAGCAGGACACTGAGAACTCTAGGAGGCATGTATAACAGGCCAGGGAACATGGGGCTGGAACTTGAGTAAAAGGCCAGTCCCTTAGGCTGGGGGTGGTGCTTCAGGCTGTAATCTCAGCACTTCAGAAGGCCAAGGTGGGAGGTTACAGCCAGGAGTTTGAGACCAGCCTGATCAACATGCAACACAGTAAGACCCCATTTCAAAGAAAAAAAAAAAAATAATTGGGCATGATGGCATGTACGTTTAATCTCAGCTACTCAGGAGGCAGGGGCAGGAGGATTACTTGAACCCAGGAGTTCACCACTGCACTGAACTGCGATCATGCTGCTCTACTTTAGCTTGGGCAACAGATCGAGACCTTATCTAAAACAATAATAAATTGTGAGTGGAACTGCTTATCTATTATAAATTATGCTGTTCAGCATTTAGGAGAAAAAAGGGTTAAATCTAAGGATTTGGAAAAGGCTTCCCTATCTAGTACACACAGGCAGCTGGCCAGAGACTCAGTGCCATTAGATAAATATCATTACACCCTAGAAATATATTTATGTCAAAGTTACTGGTATATGGTCTGGGCTTGAAGATTTATGGGATTATAAAAACTGTTTCTAGTCATGAAGAATATGAAAAGGTAAAATAGTTTTCTTATAGTCCTAAAGGCATATTGAAACGTTCTAATTTCTCGACATGCATCCCATCTCTCATCAGCATATAAGGGAGTCTGTAACTGCAACACCTGTCTAGTACTTATTTTCAATGATCAATGATCACATTAGAAAAAAGATCTCAGCCTCATCTTATCTTTAAAAGTGGAGAAAGAAGCCCGAACAACTACTCTGAAGCCAAGAAGGCATGTATTTTCTCAGTCCCTAAATCATATACTGATGGTAAAAAAGAAAAAAAAAAACAAAAAAACTCAAGCAGCTCTTTCGAATACTCCAGGCTTCCATTCTTTATTAACCTTAGAGATACTCAGCTCACTCTTGATGAATTAGCAGAGTATCACCTATCTTAACATCGGCTTTTATTTTCCCTTGAACTTTTCATGTGTTTCTTCTTTTATTCTGGACACAAGTTATTCCACATTGGTTCCATCTCTGATGTTATCCAGTTGATAATTATTGAAATCAGAAAGAACGAGTATAGTGATGTCAGAGAGGAAAGCTGACCAGTTTTCCAACAGAGAACGTCTTCTGGGAAGATCACATTCAAGTTCAGATTTTAACACTAAGTCGTTTACATTATTAGTAAGTTGACCATGATCTCTGGGACTGACTCAATCACATTCCTATAAAGTCGATATACATTAAAATGTCCAGCTTTTGGTTTTAGGTTTAATTTACTCTAGAGGAGTAAATGAGTAACTGAAACAATGGAGCCTTGTCTCTCAAGTCACACCTACACAAATAGCAAGGACTCTACGAAGAAAAAGTAGTAATCAGATTGTTAGATTAGAAAGTAATGCCCTAAAAGCGAGAGGTGGGGTAGAAGTGACTATGTAGAATAAGACAGACAAACATGTGGCTTCTGTTCCACCATTACTCCAAATCTCACCGTGAATTTTAATAATCCCCACGTGTCAAGGGCAGGGCCAGGTGGAGATCATTGAGTCACCAGAGCAGCTTCCCCCATACTGTTCTCATGGTAGTAAGTTTCACAAGATCTGATGGTTTTATAAATGAGAGTTCCCCTGCACAAGCTCTCTTGTCTGCCGCCATATGAGACATATCTTCCTTCCCCTTTGCCTTCCACCATGACTGTGAGACCTCCCCAACCATGTGGAACTATGAGTCCATTAAACCTCTTTTATAAATTACCCAGTCTCAGCTATGTCTTTATGAGCAGCATTAGAACAGTCTAATACACCCCTCTTGCACCCATGGCAGACAGTGTTAATCACTGCACACGTTTGATACTGAACCCTAATGCAGACTCAGCACCCATTCCATACAGTGCTCTAAGCAGCCCCATCCAATCAGTATTATTATATAAGATAAACTCTTTTATGCCATATCTGGCCGGGAGGGATGATTCATCCGAGCCATGGATTTTCTTTTTCTGCCATAAAACAAAACCCTTCACTAGTTACCAGAACTTCTATTTGTAGCAGATTTAGTAGCTCGCTTGCACTAGCTTAACCAGACAACTATTGCCAGATTCTTCTCCTTTTGTCCTGGTGGAGCTTATCTTACAGATACAGTTAGAGATAGAGAGCAAAGTTGAACTTTGGGGAAAAAAATCTCTAGAGATGGTACCTGAGCAACTGTATTTTTCGAAATCTCCATGGAGCTTTTGGGGGTTTTCATTTGTTTGTTTGTTTTTGAGACAGAGTCTCACTCTGTCACCCAGGTTGGAGTGCAGTGGTGTGCTCCCAGGTCACGGCAACCTCCACCTCCTGGGTTCAAAAGATTCTCGTGCCTCAGCCTCCCAAGTAGCTAGGATTACAGGCACCCGCCACCATGCCTAATTTTTGTACTTTTTGTAGAAGACGGGCTTTCATCATGTTGGCCAGGCTGGTCTTGAACTCCTGACCTCAAGTGATCCACCCGTCTCAGCCTCCCAAAGTGCTGGGATTACAGGTGTTGCCACCACGCCTGGGGTGAGATTGTTTAAATCAGCGAAGTTGTGAACTGCTGGCCACTCAGGCAAAGAAACAACCCGGCCTCTATAGTTCAATTGTCTTGTCTCTACCGCTACAAATAACACTGAGCTATCACAGTCTTCTTTGATTAGTTGAGGACAGACTCAAGACCTCCCAAGATGATGCCCTAGAAGGCACCTCCCAAGCAATTAAATGTAGTATATTATTGAATCATTAGAGTTGTTCAATTCTCTCTTCCTACAAGCATAGTAGAATGACACTGAATTGACATTTACCCAGCCGCCTTAAGGCAAGGATGACTAGGTGACTTGATTTGGCCACAGTGTTGGAGTTAGAGGTATATGCCAACCTTTAGGATACAGTATGTGATTCAACATACTCTCTTTTCTTCTGCCACAGTGACCTTCATCATTCTTCATGGTAGAGGAATGAATGCTCTGCACTCAGAATAATGTGAGACAGAACCCCCAATCTACCCATTATAGGCATGTGGAGTGATCAAGAAATAAACCTTTGCTCTTTGCTTCCATCAAGATGTAGCGGTTGTTTGTTCCTGCAGGACAACCTGGTCTATTCTAACTGATACATCGTTTAAGGGAAAGCCTTTATGCAATCCTTGTAAAATATTTGCGGAAGCTCTCGAGAGAAGAAACAAAACTGCTTTTGGTCTCATCAAGGTCCATTCAATTTTGGCAAATTATAAACATATAAGCAGATAAAAAATAAACTATATTGGTACGGCGAGATTTTTTTAAGATGAGGTGTCTAAAAAGGACCAAAGAGCAGGTTTGAATACAATAGGGAAGTGAAGGAGGAAGAAATGGAGAAATGTATAGGGGAACAATTCACTGGTGTTCACGAAATCCTGTGCTGATCCCTGACTTTTGACTTCCCCAGGATGACCAGCCAGAGACCCAAGCCAACCTGTTGGAATAAGACATATTGAACCACAGTGAGCGTATTGGTCCCAGGACTATCATCGAAAAAGCAAGACTGGAGCAGGATTAGTTAAATGTTACCAACCATCACTTTCCAGGCAAACATTTAATTTTTTTATTGCTTATATGTCTCTTCTATGACAGGAAAAAATTCAAATAACTGATTGAAAGAGGGTTTGGTGCCAAAAAAGACAGTATTTTTTTTCCTGTCTAGTTTTCACAAGATATGGTATTTTTAAGCTACGAAATATTTTTCAACAATTTCAAAATTTAAGAGGTGCCATTCAAGAACTATAAGCTACAAATCCAATTTCTAAAAGTTCATACAATGTCAAATAATAAAATTGTTTATATAATAGAAAACATATGTTTTCTTGCGTAAAGTAAGCTGCTATTTTTAATAATGCCATAGATGATTAATTGCAATCAGCTACACCAAAAGTACTTTCTTACTGCCTGTTTTTTTCAAGGATACATTTGGGAAAAAGTTGAAAATAACATGTCAACTCACATAAAAATATTGTCCTTTCACAGTAAAATTTCCTTCAAAATTACATGTTCAGTTATGGTTTTATAAAGTCCTAGAAATATATTTTATAACCATACGTGGCGCTTAAAAGATTGACTTTTACAGGACATTCCAAATGAGACATTCAATTATAGGACAGAGATTATTAACAGTGCATTTACCCTTCAAATAAGATATTTAGTGTTGTTAGGACTGCTATAGTTAATTCATTCATTTATTTTATCAGAAAATGTTTGTAAGCACTTATCACCTGCCAGGCTCAGTTCTGGATGATGACGCTACCACTGTCAACATGGCAAACAACAACCGTTGACTCACAGACCCCACATGTACGTAGCACTAATATACATATATACACACATTAATATACACCAATACTTGTATATATGCATTAATGTAAGCACTAATATATAATGTATGCAAACACACATTTATGTCTGTTTCAGTTTGTGATCCTAACTGGACCATAGGCTCTGTGAGTCAATGGTTGTTGTCTGCTATATTCACAGTGGTAGCTTCATCATCCAGAACTCAGTCTGGCAGGTGATAAGCGCTTACAAATATTTTCTGATAAAATAAACAAATGAATTAACTACACCAGTTTTTATTATACTGTGTATAAGTTCCACAGTCAGAGGATAGAGAATGATGGTCAGAGATGAACTTAGATAAAATGATCGGCAAAAGCATTTTTGAGAAAGATGCATGTGGGAAAAATCCTTAATCAAGTGAGGAAGAGTATTCCAGATAAAGGGCTAAGCGAAAAGGCCCTGAGGTAGGAAGAAACTTGGAAGATTTAATAAACAGCTTTTGGAAATCGCAAGGTCTAAGATACAACAGTGGGCGAAGACAGCAGATGTAGGTGGAGAAATTACATCACTGCAGACAAGGAGGTCAAAGACAGGGAAGCCGAAGCACCCGATGGCTCATGTAAGTGAATAATCTCATATCCTTCGGTTATTCACTTTGAATCTATTAATAAGATCAGCTTCAGTCCACATGCTGTTTTAGCCGATTCAAGTTTTTAACATGTAGTGTTTGTATTGTTATTTGGAATTCTGAGTATTTTCCAAATGCCACTTAAATTTTTTAGATGAGTAAGGGGCTGTTTGAATTAGTAAAATTATCAAACATGATTTCTGGGGGGGTTTATTATTGACTTCTAAGATTAATGTATGGTGGACAAGATTAACGTATGGTGGTATGTATAGTACCAAGTCATTGATGTGTGCTGTGAGTTACTGTCACCTGGTGTATGATTTTTACAAATTTTCAATGTGTACTTTTTTAAAAAAAGTGAGTGTTTTTTAACTTCTGGAACAGGGTCCCATATGTACCCATTAGATCAATTGTATTGATCATATATTTTGTAGCCTCGCTGATATTTGATTAACCTATTGGTATCCACGGGAGGCATGTTTCAATTTCCTACTATAATTCTATATTTGACCATTTCTCCTTGCAATTCTGTCCATTTTTGCTTTACATATTTTTGTGATTATCTTTTTATATGTGCATTGAGGGTCAAGTTTCCAGTGTCTTTCTGGTTATTTCCTTCTGTTAGAATTCTGTAAGTCCTAATAATATATTTTACCTTATAGTTTATTCTAACTGACATTAATATGACTATCAGTTTTACCTAATGTATATTTTCCATCTTTTAACTTTCAGTTTTTCTGCATTATGAATTCAACTATCTCTTCTAAGTAAAACAGATTTTTCCCCAGTATGAGAATCACTGCCTTTTAATATGTAAATTAAATCAATTTATTTGATTTGCAATTACTGATGTATTTTAATTCTTCCATCTTTATTTTTGGACTAGTTTTTATATCAATTCCAGTGACATGATAGTGAAAATTCAGATTAAACACACAAGCATGGCACAAACTTCTTACTTTGTTCACTCCTAGGAAGGTTTTCCCCTTATCCAGAACAACAAATAGAGCCAAGCTCCTTGTTGGTTCTGTGACTAATGAGCACAGTTTTTCTAATTCCTCTTCAACACTGAGGCAGCATTTCCTGGTTTTGTGCAAGAGTCTCAGTTTCAAATTCCCGCCTTGCAGGCATCGGTCTTCAAGGAAGAATTAAAACTCCAGTCACCTTCCCGTTGAGCAATGCTTCCTGGGATGCAAAACATCAGCTCACACCCTCAAATTTTGCCCTTGAATTCCATCTTTATTTCTAATATATGGAGATCTACTCTTTCTTTTGATCTTGGCTACGTATTTCATTTGGGGATACACAGGTCATATTTTATCCAGAATGTCTATATATTTGACTTCAAGTGAAACAATACATAGTTTGCTCGCGTTGCTGATATGGTTTGACTGTGTCCACACCCAAACCTCCTCTTGAACTGTAGCTCCCACAATTCCCATGTGTGGTAAGAGGGACTCAGTGGGAGGTAATGGAATCACGGGGCAGGTCTTTCCCGTGCTGTTCTGGCGACAGTGAGTAAGTCTCACAACATCCTGATGGGTTTATAAAGAGGAATTGCCATGCACAAGCTGAGACCTTTGCCTGCCACCATACACGTAAGACATGACTTGCCCCTCCTTTCCTTCTGCCACGATTGTGAGGCCTCCCCAGCCACATGGAACTGTGAGTCCATTAAACCTCTTTGTTTCGTAAATTGCCCAGTCTTGAGAATGTCTTTATCAGAAGCATGAAAACGGACTAATACAGCTGCCATACAGAAACTTACTTTCTTACAATTCTGGAGGCTAGAAGTCAGAGATCAAGATGTCACTAGAACTGACTTCCTCTGAGGCCCTCCTCTTGGTTTGTCAATGGCTGTCTTCACCCTATGTCTTCACATGGTCTTCCCTCTGTGCATATCTCTGTCCAAATCTCCTCTGCTTTGAAGGATTCCATTCTTACTGGATAAAGGCCCACCCGAGTGACCTCACTTTAAATTAAATACTGTCTTAGTCTGTTCAAGCCGCTGTAATAAAATAGCATATGCTAAATAGCTTATAAACAACAGAAATTTATTTTTCACAGTTCTGGAGTTTGGGCAGTCCATGATCAAGGAGCTAGCAGATTCAGTGTCTGGTGAGGCCCTGTTTTCTGGTTCCCAGATAGTACCTTCTATCTGTGAAAAGGAAAGGCACCTCTCTGAGGCCTGTTTTACAGGGGCACTAACCCCATTCATTAGGGATGCACCCTCATAATCTAATCACCTCCTAATATCACATTGGTGATCAGGTTTCAAAATATGAATTTGGAGGTGGGGGCACAAACGTTCAGACTGTAGCAAGTATGTATTTATTTTGAGACAGGGTCTTGCACTGTCACCCAGGCTGGAGTGCAGTGGCACAATCTCCGCTTACTGCAACCTCCACTTCCTGGGTTCAAGCGATTCTCCTGCCTCAGCCTCCCATGTAGCTTGCACTACAGGTGTGTGCCACCACACCCATCTAATTTTTTTTTTATTTTTAGTAGAGACAGGGTTTCACCATATTGGCCAGATACATCTCAAACTCCTGACCTGAAGTGATCTGCCCACTTCAGGCTCCCAAAGTGTTGGGATATGGCCCTGAGCTACCATGCCCAGCTACAATATGTAAAGATCCCTTCCTGTCTGGGAATGGTGGCTCATACCTATATTCCAAGCACTTTGGGAGGCTGAGTTGGGAAGATCACTTGAGACCAGGGGTTTGAGACCAGCCTGGGCAACATAGTAAGATTCTGTCTCAACAGAAAAATTAAAAAATAGCCAGGTGCAGTGGCACACACCTTTGGTCCCAGCTACATGGGAGGCCAAGGCAGGAGGATCAGTTGAGCCCAGGAATTTGAGGCTGCAGTGAGCCAGCACCATGACAGTGTACTCTGGCCTGGGTGACAGAGTGAAGAGTGAGACTCTTTCTTTAAATAAATAAATAAATAAAATGAATCAATCAATCATCCTTTCCCTTTTCCCCAAGTGGACTCACATTTTGAGGTACTGCGGGTTAGGACTTCAACATACAAGTCAACATACAAGTTGGCAAGGAGGCACAATTCAGAACTTAACAGGCAACCTTCCGATTCCATCTGTCAGAATGTCAGAAGTGGAGGTTCTATGTTGTCTTTTATGCCCTTCTCGGAGTCTAAATCAAGACCAAGTTCCAATGTCACCCTTCTTAGTTTTTCCTTTGTCTGTTATTCTCAAATGCTAAGTAAATGCTTCCTCATTCCAGGCATTTGGTATCTACTTCTCTTAGCATGTGATATAATCACTGGGTACAGGAGAACGACATGATGCTGTACCTGGCACAAAAGCTCTGAGGTGGTTACTAATCACATTTTGAAAATAAAGAAGCAAAGTCATACAAGGCTAAATAACCTACCGAGGATCACAAAGCTAGGAAGTGATAAAGTCAGGATCTGAACATAGGTGTCCTCACCCCAGAATCTACACTCTTAAATCACTACTTATTTTAAAAAATTAGCCAGGCATGGAGGCATACACCTGTAGTCCCAGCTACTCTGGAGGCTGAGGCAGGAGAATCGCTTGAACCCAGGAATCCAGGAGGTGGAGGTTGGAAACAAAACAAAACAAAACAAAACAAAACAAAACAAAACACTACTTACTGACTTTGGAATCAAAGAGACTTGGTTTGAATTTCAGCTCTGCCAGTGAATTCTCTGTGAGCCTCTGAGAATGTTGCTGTGAGCATACCTCATTTGCTACTCTAATTAAAGCTGAGGACTAACAGTTATACCGGTTAGCATGCCAGGGGCAGGGGGTACATGGAGCAAAACCCAGCCAGGACTGTGTTCTCCTGGAACCTACAGTTCAATGGGTGTGATGAACCTGGGTGGATGGCATGAGGTCGTGATTTCCTTGAGGATATATTATAAACCAACAAGAGTGCCCTGAAAGAGAGGAGCATGATTATCCAAGAGCTTGTTGCATAGAAAGCTGCTGGATAATTGGAACAGCCATTCTAAGTCCTGCTGGGACACACACCAAGAGGAGGAACTGGCATACTGGCATTAGCTAGGTGAGGGGTGTGGTAAAAGGATGCAGAGAAATTAGTCCAGACCCAGCGGAGAGCATGTCCCAATGTTCTATGGAGGAAAAGGACAGGACAAAAAAAGTCAAGGAATACAAAAAATAAGGTTAAAGTTGGTGCGAGACGACACTGAAGAGGCAGGCAGAGAGGGACAACGCAAGATCTCTCTAAAGATTTCCACCAAAAAGATTTTACCGGAATTCATCCATAACCTGTGAATAATTTCTTCCCTGTGAAGCTGTCCTGAGGATCCTATGAAAAAGCTATGTAATATGTCTGGGTTGTGGTCACTGTTCAGACATTAGTCTTGCAGTTTTATCAACTGTTATTTATTTTAAGAAATGTCTAGTCAACAGTCTCATCCACTGGGGTTTTAGTCTTCCTTTAAATTGATGTCTGCATAAAATGTAGAACAATATATCTCACTATGTAGCACACATTTGCACCCTTTAATTTGCATGGAAATTGCTAGATCAAATAATGTTGTCCTGCATAAAAACCACAACTGTGAAATCAAACCCTGCAAAAGTGGCCAAACCAGGGGATCTGCCAGATGCCACCAGTACTAATTACAAGCCACAGTGATTTGGGACAGTATCTTTAAAAAAGAATAAGTCCTTCTTTCAGAAAGTACCATTAAAACTCTCCTTTTACACAGAGCACAGGGCAACGCATTTAACATTATTCTTCCCAAACTTTATTTGGTACAACTGAGTACTTTTTGCCCATGAGGTAAGGAACTGCTATATTTCATTGATTTATCATCTTTAGTTATGCAGATGCCCTGACTTTTAGGAAACATAATGTTAAGAAATCCCCCTTTCTCTTCTTTACCAAGTATAAAATTGAGAACCTTCAAGTTCACCACTTTTGGTTCAGAAGGGGAGCTAGAATGTACAGCTCTGACTCTGTCCCCAAGATGCACTTTTCTTGTAGCATTTCTGGTGCCACTGCCTCATCGGCCTTGGGTAGTGTTGGAGGGGAAATTACTCAATATGTTTTCAAACTTTAGCCTAAGTGTGGATCAAACACTCTTTTCTTTATAACCCTAGCATGATGAAGACAATGCTAGAATGGTCACATTCAGCTTTGCTAAATGGGATATCAACACCAAAATAAAGAGGACTGCGAATGTAGATAATCTGATTTACCAAGTATGACCCTATGCACTTCCCGCTTGTGGCTCCATGTGGCTGAAGATAATTCCTGATTTTTCATCTTTCTCTAACTCTCAATATCTAAGAGTCCATTCCTAGCTATACTAAATCTTATACACCCTAGTGGAAACATTGAGTCCAACAGAAAGACCCTCATCTTTATTGTTCACCTAAAACCCATCTCTTCCTTGGTTGACTGACAAGAAGAATGAAATTCATATGAAACTCATCTCCTTTGCCTCCATAGGCTAAGGCTGTACTTTAATGGGCCCCAACAGTTTACTGTCTCTCAAAACCGATCTAGAAACACAAGCTCCATGCATATAACAGCAGAAGTCTCATTTCCTCACAAATATTTCATTCTCCAAATTCCAGCTTTCTCAATACATAGAAAGAAAAAATATTTTTCTAATCTTTCTCAATACTCAGATTTGTGCCACATAAGATGGCATTTGTATGTCCAACACCCATAAACCTTCTCCCATGTTACAGTCTTTAAAATACAGATGTTGCTTTAATAGCCACAATAATATTACATTCCATTTCATAATTTCATAATCATTGTAAAGCTGTTTCACATCTCATTTCCCTAGGCTCCAAACAGCTTTATTTCACCCAGTTGGTGTAAGAATAACTCTAATATAAGGCATCATGTGCTGTATCCCATGTCCTTTAATGAACTATAAACTCTGGGGGGCCCAGGCTCTGTTTGAATCATCTTCTGTGCAGCTGTGAGTTTGCACCTGCTGGTTACTCTGCCTTTAATTGCTTATGGCAAACACTTTTCACCTTTGCTTTCCAGCATCTCAACTTTCTTCTACATTTGGAGAATTCTACCTGTGTTCTACTACAGATGCTGAGAATGTCAGAATCTTGATTCCCCAGATTCCCTTGCAGCCAGGGTGTGAACACAGGACCCAGGTTGTCTTTCAGACTCACCCACAATGGACTTTAAAACAGGACCCAGAGGGCCCAGGTGCAATGGCTCACACCTGTAATTCCCGTACTTTGGGAGGCTAAGGAAAGAGGGTCACTTGAGGCCAGGAGTTCAAGACTAGGCTAGGCAACATAGTGAGACCCTGTCTCTATAAATAATTTAAAAATTAGCCAGTTGTGGTGGTATGCATGCACCTGTGGTCCCAGCTACTTGGGAGGCTGAAGTGGGAAGATCACTTTATCCTGGAAGGTTGAGGCTGCAGTGAGCCACGATCATGCCACTGAACTCCAGTCTGGGCAACGCAGTGAGATCCCATCTCAAAAAAACAAAAACAGGAAAAAGAGGTGCCAGGAATCAGGGCTACCTCTGGCAGCAATTGACGTTGCAGCAGACTAGCTCACAGGGCACAACTGCAGGGGTACAAGTCAAAGTATTCAGATTTTGAGTGTTTCCTCCCACTGCCCCAGACCAGTTCTAGGGTATGATTTTTATCTTTATCTCTGGCTGTATAAATCTGGGCCTGGTTTTCAGCTCTTTCAACAATATACTTTTTAATAAAACTTCTTCTCTGTTTAAATCAGCCAAAATCAGTGCCTGAAGTTTCCAGCTAAGAGTTCTCACCACATTTTCTTTATGTGGAGCACTAGCTCCAAGTTCCCAAAAGCTGGTTGATGAGCATAAATGTGAGGCAATCACTTGACTATTGTTGATCTAATTCCTGCAGATAAGCAGAAAAAATGGATTAGAAAAAAACCCAGAGTAGTCTTTGGTTTGGGTGCATATGGAAACAGCCTAGAATGCTGTTCTCCTCTCACTGAGAGTATAGATAATCCTCCCACATAACTACCCATCAATCTGATCACAGTATCATATATAATATCGTATACATACACAAATATTCTTACCAGTAATGATGCTGAAAATGCTTAAAATCACTTTCCACTTTTAAGAGATTGAACACCCATAACTAAAGAGGGATTTTTTTTTTTCCAGGTGACTATTTCAGACCACATGTTTCTGTACAGTTTTACTGAAAATTTTTTTTATCATTTCATGTTTTAAGAACAGAAATAGACATTTCCAAATGAATCTGCATAATCTAATCCTTCATGTTGTCATGGGCTCAGGACCAAGTGAATCGTGCTTAAAGGCAGAAGTCCTTATTCCTGGTGAGGAATAAGTCCTTTCCCGAAGTGGGAATAAGACTCTGTCACCCTTCTGGGCTGTTCTCCCTTCCTGTCTTTTTTGTTTGTCCCTAAATCTTCTGTCTGGGGAATCTCTCGCCATGCCGAGGGTGGAAACACAAGGTGTCCTCCAAGCAAACTTAGAGACGCACCTCATCGTACTGTGAAAGATTTCAGAACACATCACTGAGCAATGATGTGTAAACAGATACACAACTGGGTCCTTGTTTTAGGCTGTGGTTACTCATGTCAGCATGCTTTCAAGTGCATATCCCTCACCAGCAGGGTCGGCAACAAACCCTTAAATCACATAGCTGAGAGTATAGACAAAGCCTCCCAATCTTGGCTCTCAATCAGAACAAAAATTGTGCTGAGACATCCAGAGAGCGCTGTACTGCTGGGAATGTTCATCTAGGGAAATCTAAAAATAGTGAGCTATTTTACTGTGGATGCCCAAGGGGACCGTAAGATAACACGTTGCTATAAGTGAGTTTCAGGCAAAATTAATCTGCTAAAATATCAGTAGAGAAATCCTACCTAGAATGCAGTAGGATAAATTGGACTTAAGCTCCTTGCTTGTCAATTTCTAACAATAGGTGAGTAGAGATCTGCACTAAATCCTAATCACTGGCTTACTGGGAAAGAATACAAGATTGATTAGTTACGTCTACCATGGCAATGGAAGTGAAGAGGAGTAGTACAAGTGCCATGGATTTGCAGACCCTGTTATCTGGTGTCACCATGTCAATTAAGCATTCTCTGACTTCTTCACCTCTGTGTTAAATTCTCCATCCTTGGAAACTCCAAAGTTGTTGCCTTCTGCTTCTCTTATGACACTATTTTCTACTCTTTATCATTTACATGTTTCTGTTTCCCGCTTCTAGACCATTAATTCCTCAAGGCAAGCAACTAGACTTTATTATTGCATTTCTCTTGGATCCTAGTAGATATGCCCTTCTGTCTAGACTTTTACTTATTGTGGAACTCAGCAACCAATACCAAACACTGCTACTGGTTGAATGTTGATGTCTCCTGAAAATCTGTTCATTGGACACCAATACCCGATGTGATAGTAAGAGGTGGGGTCTTTAGGAAGATTAAGTCTCGAGGGCCCCACCCTTATTAATGGGATCAGTGTCCTCATAAAGGAGGCTCAAGGGAGGTCCCTTGCCCCTTCTGCCATGTGAGGACACAGAAGGTGCAATCTATGACGAACAGGCCCTTACCATATACCCAGTTTGCTAGTGCCTTGATTTTAGACTTCCCAGCCTTCAGAACTGTGAGAAATAAATTTCTATTGTTTACAAATTACCCATTCTGAAGTATTTTGTTATACTAGCCCAAATGGACTAAGACAAACACTTTGTGTTGAAACTAGCTAGGCTCTGGAAGACAGGCATAAACAAAACCCTTACCATACCTTCAATTAACTCATGGCCTAGTAGACTATTGAATGAATAACACAAAAAACTATATTCTTGTTCCCTATGGGTGGGATCTATGCTAATGATCATCCTTTAGAGGAGCTTGGTCTTGTATGGCTTCTGAAATAGGTTTCCATACACGTCCTATTCTAACATCATCCCAGTGAGGAAGGCAGAGCAGCAAACTGAGATCATGACATTCAAAGGTTAAAAGACTTGCCCACAGTCCCACTGTGGTGTGTTTTGACAAATAAATTGACAAACGTTTCTGAAAGTAACCGTGAAGCACATGAAGAAATCTTTTGCATAGCGCTGTGGCCTGATGTCTGGCCTTTGAGAATCATCTGAGCTTTAAACACAGAGCGTAAGTCTCAGTGTCTATGGCAGGCTGCATAACAGCCCCCACAACAATGTCCACATTCTGATCCCTGCAAGCTGAAAATAAGTGAGGTTTTATGGCAAAGGAGAAATAACGTTGCAGATGGGTTGCAAGTTGGCTGACCTTAAGATGCAACTGTAGCCTGGGTTTTTCAGGTGGATCCAGTATTATCACAAGAGCCCTTAAATGGGGAGGAGGCAGGCAGAAAAGAATGAGCGTTGACAGCATGAGAACTCAGCTGGACATTGCTGGCTTTGAAGATGGAAGAAGGGGCCACAGCTAAGGAATGCAGGCAGTCCCTAAAAACTGAAAACACAAATAAATACATTCTCCCCTAGAGCCTCCAGGAGGATGCAGCCCTGCCAACACCTTGATTTTCACCCTGTCAGTCTTATTTTGGACTTCTGACCCCCAAAATTGTAAAATAATATATATATTTTGTTTTAAGCCACTAAATTTGTGGCAATTTATTACAGCTGCAATCAATAGGAATCTAATACAGGGTCTTTCTGAGCAAATCAGTTTCAAAATATCCTTTTTCACCAAGTGCACGTATTAAGTAAGACACTATGCACAGGGTCTCCCACCAGTGCTAGCTACTTTCTAACAGAGTAGCCACCAATGCTAGCTAACTCATCCCTTCCCTTGGAAATATCACATCCTAGAAGTCTTAAAAATAAAATTACAGTTTAAGTCATTTGTGGCCTCTCTTATTCTCTGACAACATTCAGAAACACTAAAAACAATAAACTGTCTTTTGGGAGGAAGTCTCAAGCACAGGTCTTATTTTAAAGCTCCTCAGGTGGTCAGGAGATCGAGATCATCCTGGCTAACATGGTGAAACCCCATCTCTACTAAAAATACAAAAAAAACAGCCACGCGCGGGTGGCGGGCGCCTGTAGTTCCAGCTACTCGGGAGGCTGAGGCAGGAGAATGGCATGAACGTGGGAAGCAGACCTTGCACTGAGCCGAAACAGCACCACTGCACTCTAGCCTGGGCGACAGAGCGAAACTGTCTCAATAATGAAAACAACAAAAAAAACAACGAACCTCAGGTAATTCTAAGGTGTGATAAGGATTGGAAACACCCACACGAAAGCTGCTAAGGAGCCCTTTGGCAGCACAGGTGGGAATGCCTCAGTCTAGCCGAGACCAGAGTCCAGTCTCTTTTTCTTCTGACCCTACAGTTATCTCCATCAAGCCCACAACGTGGCTTCCCAGGTCCTTCTCCTAGATACATTGGTTTAATTTTGTTTCTCATTGCAGAAAGCTCTTATCAAAAGAAAGCGGAGCCAGAAGTCCAACAGAAAAGAGATGAAAATGGGATCTGAAAGCCTAGAACTCAGCTGATGCGTTCCACATCTCCTCTGAACCAAGTTGAAGAGTTGCAATTATTGACTCTGTCAACCAGAGAGCTGGGCTGGAGTTGAGTAACCTAATGTAGCTTGTCCCAAACCATATGCCACAAACCGCCACATCCTCAAGACATTCACAGGTGTTGTCTGGAAAAACAACAAGAGTGAGGATCCCATGGTCAAATACACTGTCGCTGCTCTCCCACTCTTGGCTAGACGCTCTAAGATGCCCTGCAGTTTTTAAAAAAATGTTGTTTAATCTAATACTTCCTAAAGCTATTTGACCAAGTCAACTTTTTTTTATTTCAATGAGTTTCTGTGGAACAGGTGGTGTTTGGTTACATGACTAAGTTCTTTAGGGGTGATTTTTTTTTTTTTTTTTTTTTTTTTTGAGGTGGAGTCTCGCTCTGTCGCCCAGGCTGGAGTGCAGTGGTGCCATCTCGGCTCACTGCAAGCTCCGCCTCCCAGGTTCACGCCATTCTCCTGCCTCAGCCTCTCCGAGTAGCTGGGACTATAGGAACCCGCCACCACGCCCAGCTAATTTTTTGTATTTTTAGTAGAGACGGGGTTTCACCGTGGTCTCGATCTCCTGACCTCGTGATCTGCCTGCCTCGGCCTCCCAAAGTGCTGGGATTACAAGCGTGAGCCACCACGCCCGGCCTTTTAGGGGCGATTTCTGAGATTCTGGTGAACCTATCACCCAAGCAGTATACACTGTTCCCAATGTGTGGTCTTTCATCCTTCATCCCCCTCCCACCCTTTCCCCAAGTACCCAAAGTCCATTGCATCATTCTTAATCCTTTGCATCCTCATAGCTTAGCTCCCACTTATGAGTGAGAACATACAACGTATCGTTTTCCATTTCCTGAGTTACTGTGCTTAGAATAATGGCCTCCAATTCTATCTAGGTTGCTGTGAATGCCATTATTTCATCAAGAAACAATTTTTGTAAGGAGCATCTGTCATTCAGGAGACCCAGTTTGGAAATTCCAATTCCTTCTTGTGAAAGATGAGAAAAGAGGGTTTAGAGAGGACATAATTTGTCTACAAGCACTGAATCACAGTCTGCCAATGCCTCGTGCATTTCCTTGGCCCATGGAAGTTCCCCAGGCCCTGACTGCCTCCAGCATGCTGGCAGCTTTCCCCTCCAATGCCTGTATTTCCAGTCACTGTCAGAATTTCCTTGGGTCCCCTGGACACTTGCTGTGGGAAAGGGGAATGATGAGACTTGGTGCATAAATGCACTGGTTTTCCCATCCTCGTGGTTGGCTGTGCCTTATGTAGATTCTCAGAGGGTCTCCAGTGGCAGTGAGTCCTGGTTGTCCACTGCCGAAAGTCTGCTCATGAGTGCCTCATTGATTGGCTTTCCTCCTTTTCCTGCCCCTAACTCTACTTCCTCACCTGTTTTTCCTGGATCCGCTTCCTAATGAATTAATCACACAGGAGTCCTTGTCTCGAGGACTGCTTTGGGAGGATACCCAAACAAAGAGTTACTTACAATGCAAGTTAAGAACAATGACCTAGATGTCAGGCCCTGTTCAGACACTAAATAAATGATTTGGTTTTTATAAATGAAATCAGATTCTAGCTTAAGATTCCAAGTTTTAAACAGCCACAGACGTTTCCTCCTGAGACAAAGAACTAAATTCAACTGTCAAAACCCAGAGTTTCAGCTTTTTCTTCCTCCTAACCCCTAAAAAAAGAAAGAAGGCTGTGTTAGAGACAAGACGCTTTGCCTTATCTTCAGAAAGTAAGAAGGGCTTCTCCACCCCTGTGCCCTTTGGTGAAAGGTCACAGTCAAAAACTGTCATGGCTGGGCGCGGTGGCTCGTGCCTGTAATCTCAGCATTTTGGGATGCCGAGGTGGGTGGATCACTTGAGGTCAGGAGTTCAAGACCAGCCTGGCCAAAATGGTGAAACCCTACCTCTACTAAAAATACAAAATGAGCTGGGCGAGGGGGCACATGCCATAATCCCAGCTACTAGGGAGGCTGAGGCAGGAGAATCACTTGAACCTGGGAGGTAGAGGTTGCAGTGAGCCGAGATCACACCATTGTACTCCAGCCTGGGCAACAAGAGCAAAATTCTGTCTCAAAAAAAAAAACAAAAACAAACAAGCAAATAAAAAAACAAAACACTATGTCATGTTGCCAGAATTTTCTTTCACACCTAAGAAGGAAACAGAAATGCTTAAGAAAGTTGAACTCAAGAATTTCTCAACAGGCTGCACATCTGAGGTGGCTCGGGCTGCCAATTTTTTTTTAAAAAAAAACCAGTGAATAAATTTGCTCAAGAAATTAGCTGTCGATAGCAGGGTTATAAAAACCTAGCCAGAGATTTTTATGTTTGGCCAAGGATCTCAAACTGTTTTCCAGATAGTTGAGGATCAGTAAACGTAACACATTTTTCTCAGCAACTTTTTCCCCCCTTTAATTTCCAAACTCTGAAATTATGAAAAACAACTTTCATATGTGTGTTTTTCTTAAATTATTAGTTGGTATCAAGCAGGCAGGTGAGCATTTTCTGGTTACTCTTATCAGAAGGATTTTCAAGAAACGCTATTTTGGTATATTTGATTTTCCCTATATTTGAATTGTACACACTTCTGGCATGTGGATGGGGAGGATTTATGCTTGAAATCTTATGGGAGATGCCTCCGCTTTCACAGAGGCAGGGAGCCCAGTTGGGCGGGGGGTTGGGGGGGGGGTGGCAGGGATGGGGGGCGTCTAGGCAACCTGGCCTTAAAGAGCTGACAAGGAGAGAAAATGCCTATCAAAGTGGGAAAAATACAGCTCCTTTCCTTTACCTCCAAGAAGACTGATGATGACCAAGAACAGTTGGTTAGCAGTCAGAAAAGGTATTACCATCAGATAAGTTGTTATTTTCCATCTGCTCAGCTCTAAGTGTTTTAAGAACTGACTAGCTCCACAGTTGTGTCCTTCAAAACACAACTCTATCTGACTGCTCTCCGTCAAAAGTTATGATCACCTGGAAATCGGTTCCTCAGAAGGATTGCTCTAGTGCCCCATGAGGATGTGACCTGTCACTCACTCTTTCTTCATCGCCTTCTTGATCCTCAGCTTTTGTCAGGCCCATTGCCAGAAACTTCCCTCTGTCCTGTTGTCTCACCCCAAACCCAGACAAATGACCAAACCATCTGCCTCTCTCCTTGCTTGGCTTTGAAATAAAATTTACTTCTGAAAGGTAGGAGAAGCCATCTGAAGGCATTGTTTCCATCTTCCTTGGCCTCCTACTTCCTTGGAAGTATAGAAAGGAGCTAGTCAAAGATACTAGGTCTTTTCTACACTTCCACCTCTGATACCTTCAGCCAAGCCCCCTCCCCATAGACTTTCCACCGGCTCCATACAATATCCATAACCCTTCAGGTACAAAGCACCCCCTGAAGATTACATAGGAAATACATGTATCAGTAAGGAGATTCTCCACAGAGCAGTACCAAGAAGACATAGGGAAGTATATAGAAATATTTATTACAAGTGATTGGCTCATGTGTTTATGAAGGCTGAGAAGTCCCACAGTCTGCACGCTGCAAGCTGGAGGCCCAGGAACACTATTGATGTAGTCCTAGTCCAACCCGAAGGGCCTGAGAACCAGAGGAGCCAATGGTAAAAGTCCCAGTTCAAGTCCAAAGGCCCAAGAACCATGAGCACTGATGTCTCAGGGCAGGAAAAGATGGATGTCCCAGCTCAAGCAGGGAGTGAATCTGCCTTTCCTCAGCATTTTTGTCCTATTTGGGCCCTTGATGAACTGGATGATGCCATCCCCATCGGCACAGGTGGCTCTTCACTCAGTCTACCAATTCAAATACTCATTCTCTTCCAGAAACACCCTCAAAGACACATCGAGAAATAATGTTTTACCATCGATCTGGGCATCGCTTAACCCGGTCCAGTTGACACATAAAATTAATCATCAGTCTCCTACAAAGAATGCTTTAAGAGGGAGATAGAAAAGGTTCTCTTTAACCAAAAATAACTGCCTCAGAAACTGGTCATAGGACCAAAAAGTCCATCACTCAACTCATTTATCTGGATGAATTAAAAACTCGAAAGGCAACTGACTAGGGAGATGGAGAACACAGGAAGTTATTATCAGCCACAAACCCTCCAGCTACAATGAACTTATCAGATTTCCTCTGTCCACCAACAAGCTTGATGAAATGGCATCTTGGACACAAAATGCACGTTTGGGGATCTAAAAAGGAAAAATGCCTGGGGCCCAAGGTGCTGAGCAATCTAAGTGGTTTTCCTTAGTTATGAGACTAATGGGGAGGACGCAATCACTACACAACACGGGTAATATATGCCCAGAGAAAGAACATAACCCAAAGGAGAAAACACACGCAGAGCTAGGAAAAGACGGTGATGATGATAATCAAATCTTTAGCCACAGCTACCATTCATTGAGAAGGCACAATGTCAGGCACTTAGCATACATTAGCTTATTCAATTTCCATGATCCATATGCTAAAGAGTTATTCTCATTTCCATTTTACAGATGAGTAAATTGAGGCTCAAAGACAATTCATTTCTTACTTAGTCACACAATAAGTGGTAGGTTTAGGGTTCAAACCCAGATTCCTCTCCAGTGGTTGTCATTATTCCATTTGACTATACTGTCTTCCTAACAATGCAACAGTTATAGTTAGGGAGCACATGTGGCTTCTCACGGAAGAAGAAAAAATGTAGGGGGAAACTCCCACTAGATTTCTCTAAAGTCTTGGCCTAGAACAATGAAAATGCTAGAGAACTAAACTGATGATTGCTCCTTGGCCTCACACCCCACCATTTACCTAAGTCTATGGCACCCAACTGGGGACTCAGTTGTTGCATGCGATCTGCGTGTCCATATGCACACTAACCCCTGCCTGCAGACAAAATATATCATGCACATATCAAGATATTTCTGTAATTAGTCATATACCAGTTGATTCTAAAATGTTATTGAATTCAAAAGATATTTATCATTGTATATTTTCCAACCTAGTAATATTAAAAGTATAATTAGAATCATGTGGGATAGACGTATTTATCATTAAAAGGGGATTTTCAATTCTACAATCCAGAAATTCCATTCCTAGATATTTACTCAACAGAAATGCATCAATCCCCTCATCAATAATCGACATTGCGCAGGAATGGTCATGGCAGCATATTCACAATTTCCCCCTAAGTGGAAAGGACCCAAATGCCAACAAAAGTGGAATGGGTAAGAACATGGCGGTACAGTCACACAGTACAATGCTGTATGGTAACAAAAGCAGACAGACTACAACTACAACCAACAACAGGATGACTCACAATTGTGATACACAGCAAGGGAGCCAGACACATTTAAAAGCACTCACTGTATAATCCCTTTTATATCATATTCAAAAACAAGCAAAATTCATCTATGCTGTTAGAAGTCAGGAGAAAGATTACCTTGAGGGATGGAGGGAGAGTGAGCGAGGGAATCTTCTAGAGACACTTATAATGTTCAGTTTCTTGATCTGGGTGTTGGTTACATAGGTGTATACAGTTTGTGAAAATTCCATGAGCTGTGAATGTGATTTGTATATTTTTTAATTTATGCGATATCTTAATAAACATTCAAAAAACAGAAAGAGTTGTAAGACAAAGATAACCCATTGCTCTGTAGCAAAGTTCTTCCCAGCCAGGCTGGGCACTTACTCTTTACCAAACACGCAAATCTTTTTCATCCCTATTTTTGCTCAGGCCATATTCTCACCTTCAAATTACCCACCTCACCATCTCTGTCCATTAAAACACTTTCCATTTTTTGAAACCCAGCTCAAGGGCCCCACCTCCAAGGAACCTTTCAGTTTCTGTAGCCAGAAAAGAATTCTCCCTAGAGTGCTTTGATAGCATTTCTCAGACCACAACTCTGAGGTCTTTTGAGCCCCATATATAGCCTGGCAAGTGATAGGTCATTGAGAAATGTTTTCTGTTGTAAGAACGTCTACCTTAACCTCATAATGCAGTGATCTCTGTTTGCTTTACTTCCTGCCTTCAAGAAGCTCTTGGGAGAAATAGGTCTACGTGTCTTTGTACTGCTCACCACATCCAACCCATAACCATGCATATTGTAGATGCTCAGGTAATGTTATTGAATAAAGATAAATGTCACCTGTGAAAAGAATTTGCTGTGAAAGAGATACCTTGAAGATCTCAGCAGATCTACTACGGGTCTTTTGTTTTCTCTGCCACTCTGTGGCCCAGGCTGGAGTGCAGTGGCATGACCACAGCTCACTGCAGCCTTGGGCTCAAGTGACCTCCCACTTGACCTCCCGACCTCAAGTGATCCTCCCATCTCAGCCTCCCAAGTAGCTGAGACTACAAGTGTATGCTACCATACTCAACTAGTTTTTTGGGGTTTTTGTTTGTTTGTTTTGTTGTTGTTGTTGTTGTTTTGTAGAGACCTGGTCTTACTCTTCTGCCCGGGCTGGTCTCAAACTCCTGAGCTTAAGCAATCCTCCCCCCTCAGCTTCCCAAAGCGCTGGGATTACAGGTGTGAGCCACTGCATCCAGCCCTATTTCATGTCTTTATAAAAGAAAATATAGAAGACTTCAATATGAGGTCACCCTTTCTCCTCAGTGGCTGGTATTTTATTAGGTTTGTACTTAACTGAAAGCGCCCTTGGGGGGTCTAGTTATCGATACAGGCAAAAATGTGAGCTTTTCAATCAGAAAACTGAAGGCAGCTGAGTTGTCTGGATCATAGTGATGAAGAGGCTCAGCCCAATTCCAAGTTCCTTGGATCAACCTCAGCAGATGCTTCCACATGCTAAGAAAAAGCATCCAACAATCAAAACAGCACAGCAATATGCAATGAAAAATGACAGAGTGGCATCAACAGACAAGCACTGAAGCTCACTCCAGCTTTGTCTCCCAGAAGAACGACAGTATTTCTCAAGAGTCCCTGATGTGCCCTCAATCTGTAATTCTGCTCCCCCTTCCCTCTTTTCTTCCTTTTCCAATAAACTGCACATTGTTCAAGACAAATTCACTGTGAAATTATTCTTTTTTAATCATTAGGGCAAAATGAGCAGTGTTAGAGTGCTAAGATTCCTGAATTAATAAAATTGCTGCCATCCATGATTTTAACTTTCTCTTTTCTGTTGACAGAACCCAAGACATTAGGAGATATTTTCCAGCACTACAGTCAAACTGTGCATTTTTAGATTTGTGGGCAGGCTGAGTGATCTCCAGCCAGAGTCTCAGCCCTCAGCTCTGCATTCCTATGTCATTCTCTTACCACAGCATCATTTCTGGTCTCCTCCAAGTCATTGCTTTGGAGAAAATGAAGCACATTTTCAGAATACAAGAATAACCCAGGCAACCTAAGGCCAACTAACAAGGCAGTTGGTGAAGTCAGCCGAAGCAAGAGCTGCTATTAGCAACATACATGTGGGTAACACCTCCCATCATGAAGATCTGTAACAAGACATTTTATACCTGCACCAAGAATTTCATTGGTGGGTGCAGCTTACAGGTTCAAGCACCCTAAAGGGTCCACGTCTTTTCCTGTTTTTATTAAAAGTAAAAGGAAACATAGCACTTAAAATAGGTTTGCCAGGACTAACCTACTTACATTCAGGTATCAACTTGAATTTCCTTTCTCATGAAAGCCTGGCCCAGTCCCAGTTAGGAGCTGGACACTCTTAACATTCTTCCTCTATGTCACTTGCTGCAATTTTAATTTACTAATTACGTGTGTGATCATCTCTTCACAGAAATATAAGTTCCGTGCAGACAAGAATTGAATCTGTCTTGTTCGTGGCTGATATCGTTTGGCTGTATCCCCACCCAAATCTTACCTCGAATTCCCACATGTTGTGGGAGGGACGGGATAGGAGGTAATTGAATCACGGGGGCAGGTCTTTCCCATGCTGTTCTCATGACAGTGAGTAAGTCTCATGAGATCTGACAATTTTAGAAAAGGGAGTTTCCCTGCATAACCTCTCTCTCTTTGCCCATCGCCATCCATGTAAGACATAACATGCTCCTCTTTGCCTTCTGCCATGATTGTGAGGCCTCTGTCACCCAGGCTGGAATGCAGTGGCACAATCTCGACTCACTGCAGCCTCTGCCTCCCAGGTTCAAGCGATTCTCCTGCCTCAGCCTCCTGAGTAGCAGGGATTATAGGGATTACAGGTGTGCACCACTATGCCCAGCTAATTTTTTATATTTTTAGTAGAGACAGTGTTTCACCATGTTGGCCAGGCTAGTCTCGAACTCCTGACCTCAAGTGATCCACCTGCCTTTGCCTCCCAAAGTGCTGGGATCATAGATGTGAGCCACTGCACCTGGCCAACCTTAGCTTTCTTTTAAGTAGGTCTCTTCATTTCCAGCTAGCAGGTAGTTCTTGATGCTTTCAGATCACCCCCTACCAGAAAAAGCATTAGTGAATTCCTCATACCCATGTGAATAAAATGTAAGCTCCATAGCTTGGAATACTCCATGTGGTCCCCAACCTGTCTTCAATTCCCTTCCCACATGATCCCTCAACATTCCCCTTCATGCAGGAAGCCTTTCCTAATTATCTTCTACCTGAAGATGTAACCAAATACTCCCACCACATTTTCTAGAACTTTGTAAATGTTTAGTTTCATAAATTAGAAAGCATATGCTAAATTGTTCCTAGTAGTCTGGAAGGATCTTCCAGCCATAATCTAGATCATATTGGTCTTTGTTTACCCAAAAATGCCGAACACTCTGTTTGACACATAATAGCTTTTCAAAAACATTTCTTGAATTTAATCAAGTTAATTCTTTCATTTATTCTTTGAAACACCCAGTTTCTATTTACCAACATCCACCCCACCCCAGGGATAAAAATGTAGAATTGTGTGACCTTAAGCACGAGCCTTAACTCTTCTAGACCTTGGTTTATTTCTCTGTAAAATGATCTGTGCTATGAACCAGGTAAGACAATGCATGTAAAACACTTAGCCTAGTGTCTCTCACATAGTATATGCTCAACAAATGTTAACCTGGTATTATTATTATTATTATTGTCTCCCAAGGCAGTCTGTTCCATTGCCAGGCAGCTACAATTACTAAAGCATTCTTCCCAGTTCCGAGTAAAAATATAGCTCCCAACGACACCTATTCATTGATCTTAGCTTCCTTGCTTGTGCGCAAGAAGAATGAAGTGACTTCTAAGTAGGCTCAACTAATACTTCTAAAAACCTGATTCTCGGTACCAGGCCTGGACTGAAAAGAGGAAAACTGAGGTCAACTAGGGAGAGAGAGCTGGATTTCATTAATTCCATGGATTTCTAAGAAGAGCTAAGGTTCTTTAAGTGGGTTCCTTTTCTACCTTACAAGTTTCTCTCTGGGAGTCCAATATACTGCTTAAATTTCATTTATTTTCTCTAGCTGTAGTGTTTAGGTAAGCAACGAAAATTCTTCAAAATGACTTCACCATTGGCAGTCATTTGCCCTTGGCCAAACTGACTTGCAATTATTCTCAGAGTGTCAGAAGTTTCCAAATTAGCTTAGCCCCTGTCTGGTGCTGAGTAGGCTCCTCAGAGTGGGTCATGTCCATGCCCTGGGCCTCGTGCAGGATGGATCCCATTGCCCCTGAAGGGTAGGTGTCCCACTGTCCATTTTCCCCCACAACTGATTCAGCTCCTGCTGGTAACTATGACATTGGCATTTCTATTTTTTCAGTATCCTGCACCCACTTCCACTAGACTCTTCTGTCCCTGGTTTTTTTTTTTTTTTTTTTAAGTAAATGACGTTTAACCGACAGACGCTTCCCTTCTTGAAGAGACCAGGCTTTTCACTTTCTTCAATGCACTCTAAAACTGTTGTGTTGTGCTCTCAGGCTAGACAAGCCAAGCTGTGGAGAAGCTTCCACACCCACACACAGGTACTGGGCTTAATTTTCAGAACTCTGAAACGATTTCCAGAAAAGTCAAGAAGCTTCTGCAGCTCTTCAGGGGTTACAGTTACTTATTTTTATGTACACACTAACTTTAGAATAATCCACAATTTTCCTTCAACTCAAGCACCCAAGAGAAAATAAACTGTGTAGTACTTTTTTAAACAAAGTTCACTAAGTATCTACTATATTCCACTGCAGACAGCACTAACCTCCCAAATGACCGTCTGTCTCTAATTTTGTCTTTAATCTATTCTCTACCAGATCAGAGGAATGTTTTAAAATATATAAATCAGAATACCTTACAGTCCTGCTTAGATGTGCTCAACAGCTTCAATTCTACTCAGAAGGAAATCATGGACTTCAAAGCCCTCTTCCTCTGGCTTCTGGCATTTCTCCACTCACACCATCTTCTCATTTGCTCACCACACACAAGCACACAGAACTTCTTACAGCTCCTCAAATGTGTCAAATCTTTCCTGGCAAAGGCTCACGGTTTTGTACTAACTCTTCCTTCCACCTGGATTACTCTTCCCTAAGGTCTAAATATCTGGCTCTGTCTCATTCTTTTGCCTCCATCATAAATTTAACTTCCTCTGAGAACTCTAGAGTAGAACCGTCTTCCTAACTATGCAAAGCTACCCTTTCAATAATTTAGCGTATTTTCTTCACAGCCAGCCATACTCTGTGCCAGGCTTCTTAGAATTGCCATGATTTATGTAGATGATGGCACCAATTCCAAATAAATAAAAAGACTAATGACAAGAGTCTTCAAACACAGACTTGCTGCATTACTTCCTCTGGAGGGAGAAAAACAGTAACACAGTAACAACCTTTAGTCATTAAACTTATGTGAATTGTATATAAAAGCTACGTCCGTAACAGCCCCAGAGATATTGCTAGGCAGCATGATTAAGAAGAAAATATTCTCCT
Organism: Symphalangus syndactylus; assembly: GCF_028878055.3. Classification (NCBI taxonomy): domain Eukaryota; kingdom Metazoa; phylum Chordata; class Mammalia; order Primates; family Hylobatidae; genus Symphalangus; species Symphalangus syndactylus. The sequence goes on from NC_072433.2 coordinate 122,974,704, forward strand.
TCCTTCTCTTGAACAGTGCCTTGTTTGCATTTTAAGAAGGAAATCCCACCGTGATGGGGCTTCTCTTTGTCACTGGAAGAGCCAAGTTTGATATAACTGCAACAATAGGTTTCCTCTTTAATATTCCAATTTCCTTCTAGGACTGAATTTCCAACCCACTTCACACTCCTTAGAAGCTGCGAAAGCAATAAAATTAAGCAGAGTAACTTCCTCCTATCACTGTCCATTATTGTGCTCTTCAAAAGACAGTCACTTGACATAGAAACTTCTGTCATCAGTGAACAAATAAGCCTATGGTTTATAAACCTAGCAAGAAGCATGTCCAAATTTCACAAATCCTGGAAATTGAATTAATTCAAAATCAAAATAGAATTTAAAAGTAGCAATGAGGCCAGGCACAGTGGCTTATGCCTGTAATCCCAGCACTTTGGGGATGCTGAGCCATGTGGATTGCTTGAGGTTAGGAGTTTGAGACCAGCCTGGCCAACAAGGGGAAACCCCGTCTCTACCAGAAATATAAAAAGTAGCCAGGTGCGGTGGTGGGCACCTGTAATCCCCGCTACTCAGGAGGCTGAGGCGGGAGAATTGCTTGATTCCAGGAGATGGAGGTTGCAGTGAGCTGAGATCGCGCCACTGCACTTCAGCCTGGGCAACCAAGCAAGACTCTGTCTTAAAAGTTGCAATCAGTAAATGCTAACACTTTGTGAGTGCTTATTTTGTATGAGAGGTTGTTCCGAGCCTTTAACAGGTGTTATTTCATTTAAACCCCATTATCAATTATTTGAAGATGGAGCTACTATCTCTGCAGTTTACAGATGAGAAAACTGAGGCATAAAAATATTTAAATGCATAGCATCACCCAGAGAGTAAGTAGTGTGTTAGGATTTAATCCCAGGGGTTGTGATTTCAACCACTTATTGTTCCACTGTGCGTCAGAAAGACTCGGGAGTAAATATCTCGTATTTAGCGGATACACACAATAACCAAGCACTAGGAGTCCCAAAGGGAAAAGGTTTCTGTAGGTGGTTATGCGAGGCTTCTTCTACCTTGCCAAAATCTTGAGACACCAGTAAGTGTGGTTGTTCTACTCAACCTCATGTGATTCAATCTGACAAAAAGTTGTAGGGATTCATGAAACATCTCCCTTCTCTTGCACCTGGGGCAGATCTTTCGGAGCTAACCGTTGTCTGTCTGAGCTATTACACTGGAGCCCCACCACCAGTTTCTCCTCTTTCATCATGCAGTCAATTGTCATCCTAAATCTCTGTTCTAATCACTTTGACGTCCGACACCCATTACTTATTCGACCAACTGGATATGAATCCCAGCTTTTCCACTTACTATGTGGGGTACCTTGAATGTGTTACTTAACCATGCCTTACGTTAGGTGCCCTCACCTTAATTGAGACTAGAGTAACTTTCCCACAATGTTCTTTTGAGGATCTCATTTATAGTGACTCCTCAAAAGATGGTAGCTATGTTGCAAAATAAAGCACTGAGAATGTAAGACTTACGTGTGTGAGGCTCTACTAGTATTTCCAGGTTTACACTACACAAATGCCCTTCAAGAATATTTACTTCTGAGGTCCGCCTTCTGTCCTGTAGACCAGCATTTCTCCAAGTGTTGTTCTTTGACCCTCTGGATCAGACTCATGGGCAGTGCTTTGAACATTCAAATTCCTAGGCCTTGTTCATTGGAACCTCTGGGAATGATCTTGACTATCTGCGTTATTTATTTTTTATTTTTTAATTTAATTTAAAGTTCCAGGATATGTATGCAGATCTTCAGGTTTGTTACATAGGCAAATATATGCCATGGTGGTTTGCTGCACCTATCAACCCATCACCTAGGTATTAAGCGCCAGATGCACTAGCTTTCATTTTTAAAGCCTCCTCGCCACTCCAGCAATATACACATACACCAATAACCAAGTCTTACTGCCCAGGCTATGATCATGTTCTGAGATTCCTCCAGCTCTCCTGTCACCCAAATGCCATCATTTAAAGTCTGTCTGGAATTCCTCCTCATTCATAAGACCTTTCCAGATTCCACCCTCCAGAAATAACATGTTCTTGTTTTGAATTATCACAGCATTTATTTATATACATGATGACTCTCCCTAATGTTTTCAAGCTCCTTGAAGTGAAAGTCAGTATGCAACTCATACTAGTATCTCCAAAGCTACCTGTCACGCGGCTTTGCCTGGAGTTAAGTGCTCAATGAAAGTGAACTGAATAGACAGCGTGGTGTCCAACCCAATGTTTTTAGATCATTTTGATAAACCACATGTATTAGACTAATAACCTGACTCAGGGGAGGAAGAGGAGGGAAGCTGACAAAACAGACCTTAATCTATTTCTCTCCTCTCCATTTTCTGATTCCTGCTGCCATCACCATCCCAGGTTGCCTCTTTATTCCTTAGCCCAAGTCTTGGGAAGGATGCAATGAGTGGGAGACCTTCCTTATTTCTCTTTAGCACAGAGACTAAAGAGAAATAAGGTGATGAAATTAGGTTATTTCCCTTTTAATTTAAAAACAAAAAAGGTTATCAACATAGCAAGCACAAACAATGTAAAATCGTCATGTTTCCCTGGTAGAGGTTCCTGTATAGCCCCAATAAGTGGAACAATTTCTGTGGCATCTTGGCTGACTTCTGGCTGTGTGAGCCCTGCAGGTTGATTGCTGTGCTCACTGTAGCTTTGCTAAACAAAAACCAGTCACTCAATCTCCTCCCTTCTTAAAGCACCCTACCATTTTTTCCTCCCACCCACCCACAGTCTCTTTATAGCCTGGATTTTGCTGAGAGGGACATACCTTATCCCTAGGCAGTGACAAGCCAGATGACACAAACTATTCCTGTGTAATTTCAGACCCAAGAGTATGATCACATTTCAATAGGATGAGAGTAATAATATTCATTTTCCATTCATTCTCATCTCACCATTCCATGTCACTCATCCTGTAGTTCTTCAAACACACCAAGATCTTTCCCATCTTAAGCCTATGCATAAGCAATTTCCTCTATGTACAATGCCCTTTTCCCCTATTCACATGAATATATGGATCCTTCCCTTAAGAATCATCTTTTCTTTTAAGCCTCAGTTTAAGTATTCAGTCCTCAAAAGAGGCACCATGGCTGTATTTTTAAAGTTACCTTTCCCAATTCTTTTTCTATTTTAGTCCCTTTATTTCCTTCCTAGCACTTACCATAGTCTATAATTCTTCTATTCATTGTTTTTATTGGCTCACTTTTTGTATTTCCGAAAATGATAGAGACTGAACAAGGTCAAGAGTTGTACCCATCTTCTTCATTTCTGACAAATAGTAGCAGCTCAATAAACATTTGTTGAATGATGGAATAAAATACACAATATATAACCACAAGGAAGAAAAGGGGGTCACAATCAGATACATCAAATCTTTTATTCATATAGTGTACAATTTTACAACCAGGAAATAACTTTTAATTTTCTAACAGTTAAGATCTCCGCATTACCAATATACTTTGGATTATTTTGGTGTCAAAAGAAATAGATCCTTTTCCTTCTGCTAGGTTGTGACTTACCATAATATTTATTCTATAGTCCCTTAAGAATAAATCTCTTTCCTTCCCATTGAGCCCAACTCCTAGAGATTACAACTTGACATCCTTATGAGACATCAACCCAGGGAGGACAACTCGAAGAAGCAGATGTGGCTATTTTAGAAGAAAAAAGAATTTCCACATACTGTTTTAACTTTGCAAGTCTCAAAGAATTCTTTCATGACAATACACTGAGAACTACCTCGTGAAAATAAATAGCCACAGAGGAATATGGATTTAATTGCTTGAAATGCTGCATTGGCTAAAATAAAACAGCTGTGATCACATTCTGGGGTAAAAACCATTGTTCAACAAAGAGTCCTATTAAAGATCACCCCAGTGATGAGTCTTGTTCTCTGAAACTCAGGCATGCCACTTCCTGGACCACCAGGGTAACAGTGATTTCAATTTGGGGGGACATCTGAGTTGGAGAAATGTTGTCTACGCCATAGGGCACAGGACTGCTTCATAGACTTTTTTCCCCCAAATACAGAGGTCAAGTTACTCAAAATTGCTCAGCAAAACAAATTCCTTTCATATTTCTATAATCCCAGGACACAGAAAAGGTGCTGGGCTGGCAGCTTGGACTTTCAGAGTTCCAATTTACTCAAAAATAAGACGAATGAACTAAAAGATGAAATGAAGAGCAGAGTTTGTCCAAGTTCTTCCTGAGCAATCTCAATGAAGAGACCTTGGTCTCCAAGAATATGTCTCCAAGGTGGTGGTATTTTATATTTCTCAGGGTCAGAAACCACCTTGAGATACTGACAGGGCCACAGATCCCTCCACCTAAAATTCTCATGTATGTATTAGCACATAGTTTGAAACCCTACTTCCAGAACGTCCATAAACACCTAAAATTATATATGGCTCACAGGCTCAAAACTCCCACTCTTAAAAAAAAACAGAAGTAGGGCTTAAGATGGGAAAAGCCAAGAATTCAAGTGTTTTTCCCACCAACAACTATCATGTATCCATTTTAAATGCCTCTACCACACACCAGACTCACCCCTAACCCCTCTGCTGACCATATGCAAATCTGACGCACAACCAATAGATCAAAGAAAGCAGAGAAGTAGAAAGGGAAGGTGAAGGGAAGGGAAGCAGAGGAGCTTTTGAGCAGAAGCTCGAGTTGCAATATTCTGTAGAGTCCTACATTATTAATGTTATCCCCTTAACCTCACAAGCCAATGGTTCTCAAAGTTTAATATGCATAAGACTCAATCTGGGAAGGACAGCTTAACATGCAGATTTCTAGGTCTCCCCTGGCGTCTGATTCAAGAGGATCTCATTAATGTTTTATTAATAGTCAGCTGAAGCTAGTGGTCTATTTCCTTTCATCCATACCCCTGCTAAGGGAAACTTCCAGGGAAGAGCTGTAGGGAGAGGTTGCTAGATGACTCAGCACCTGAAAATTGCCCAACTACTGATTACCAGCTAATCAGGAGCCTTAATTTCATCTGCAGGGTCCCTGTGCCACGTAAGATAACATATTCACTGGCGTGACAGCAGGAGGAGGAGGCCCTGGAGACTGAAATCTTTCCTTTGCCCACCTTTCCCACTGATTTCTCAAGACTCTCCTTCTCCACGATAACTCTCGAGTGATTTTGCCCCTCAAAAATGACTCGTCCCTTTTTGAATTCCTATTATACCTCGTTTAGCTGTTTATTGTGAACAATAAACTGGGGATAATATCTTTCTCTTGTTCTCTAATTGTCTCATGTTTCTTCTTACCCAATACCCGATTAACAACGCTTTGGGAGCAAAACATGCTTTCAATGTCTCTTCATCCCACACAATATATAACCAATCACAAGCACAGAGTGGGTGCAACCAGCACTTGCTGCTTTCACCTACCCAGCATCTACTCCCCTTTTCTCCTCATTCTGCCCTGGTAACTGCATCTCAGTTTATTTCTGGACAACTGCCTTCCTCCAGCCCGTATCCATTTGTTTCAGATGATGCTAATCCCACTGCCATTCCAGGGGAGGGCAGATGATCTAAGTTGGGCCAATCAGCATAGCCCATTTCCCTGGCTGCAGTGATTGGTTCGTTATCATCACCTGACCTTTGCCATGCTAATGAGATTTCAGTCTCAGAACTTCCGCAAGTACAACCAAGGAAGGCTGAGTCATCTCTTTCCCTTTAAGTTGCTGGGGTTACTGAGCTTCTGTCAGCCATCTTGTTACCACTAGGGGAAGATCTGTTCAAGAATGGAGCAACACACATTTAAGTAGGACTGAGAGATACAGAGCCAGGGACAGAGTCCTACAAACCTGGTGTATTTGTCCATTTTCACATTGCTATAAAAGATTACCCAAGAGCTGGTAATGTATAAAGGAAAGAGGTTTGACTCACAGTTCCGTATGGCTAGGGAGGCCTGGAGAAGCTTACAATCACGGCAGAAGGCAAAGGGAAGACATACATCTTCCTTGCAAGGTGGCAGGAGAGGGAAGTGAAAAGCCACAGGGAAGACCCCCTTATAAAGCCGTCCAATCTCATGAAACTAACCCACTATCATGAGAACAGCCTGGAGGAAACCAACCTCATCATTCAATTACCTCCACCTGGCCTGTCTCTACACGTGGTGATTATGGGGATTACAATTCAAGATGAGATTTTGGGTAAGGACACAGCCAAACCATATCACCTGCTTTCTGGATTCAGCCAGGCCAGGAGCTAACCCCACCTCCCGAATTTCTCAGTTCCACGCAGTGTCCACATTAACCTCATGCTTAATGAATATTGATTTGTTAATACCTATTTTTATACCTGGGAAATATTGAACATATTTGGGTTCTGAAAACCTACAAAATACCTCTTCACAAAATGTCAGTTGTTTACATTCTTTGGTAAAGAAGACTCATATGGTGATAACCTCTGGAACCAGACAATTGAATTTGGATCCCAGCTCTGCCACTCACAATTTGCATGACTTTGAGCAAGTTACTCAGAAATCTTTAAGCAGAGGAAGACCAGAGTGAAAAATGTGATTGAAAGATCATTTTCTGTGGATGATGGACTAAAGGGTGGAGAGGTCAGAGAAGCGTTATTTTTTATCTTTTTTTGAGACGGAGTCTCGCTGTGTCACCCAGGCTGGAGTACAGTGGCACGATCTCAGCTCGCTACAACTTCTGCCTCCCAGGTTCAAGCGATTCTCCTGTCTCAGCCTCCCAAGTACCTCGGATTACAGGTGCACGCCACCATGCCTGGCTAATTTTTGTATTTTTAGTAGAGATGGTGTTTCACCATGTTGGTCAGGCTTGTCTCAAACTCCTGACCTCAGGTAATCCTCCTGCCTCGGCCTCCCAAAGTGCTGGGATTCCAGGCATGAGCCACCGCACCTGGCCAGAAGCATAATTAATGTTCAGGCAACAGCAAGTGATATTTTAGACTAATGGCAGCACCATTTAGGATGAAAACCAGGGAGCAGACTGCAAAAACTGCAAGGCTTAGTGGCAAACAGAATGTTGAGTGATGAGGGAGATGAAATGAGGAGCAAACTTTGTCCAAATACTTCCTAAGCAATCTTAGTGAACAGAACTTAGTTTATTCACCCCACAGGGTCAACAAAACTAGCTCAAATATCTTTATGTGAAGATTCTAAAACAAAGAGAGAAATACAGACTGCTAGCCAGGTAACAGGGTGCTTCTCAATTCTAGTTTATCTGTTATTTTTGACAATACAGTTTTGGGGTTAGATCTATAGCTTCCTTCTTCTTGAAGGACTTGAGCAGCTTCTCTCCTCTGGGGCAGCAGAGAAAGGGCTTTCTGGCAGTTGATGCTTTCATCTCTTTGATTTAAAGCCGTGTTCACCCAAGTGTTAGAAGAGTTCCACTGGTGGTATGTTAGGTGTTTTTAGGTGGATCACAGGTTGGCTGGCTATGCACAGACATTAAGTAACTCTGAATGACATAGAAAGAAAAAGCTGTGTGAAGATGCCTCTCTTCCCTTTGCCTTCTGCCATGATTGTAAATTGCTTGAGGCCTCCCCAGCCATACAGAACTGTAAGTCAAACCTCTTTCCTTCATACGTTACCCACTCTTGGGTATTCTTCCTTTCTTTCTTTCTTTCTTTCTTTCTTTCTTTCTTTCTTTCTTTCTTTCTTTCTTTCTTTCTTTCCTTTCTTTCTTTCTTTCTTTCTCTTTCTTTTTTTCTATTTCTTTCTCTTTCTTTCTTTCTCTCTTCCTTCCTTCCTTCTTTCTTTTCATTTTTTTTTTTTTGACAGCGTCTCGCTCTGTTGCCTAGGCTGGCGTGCAGTTGCACGATCTCAGCTCACTGCAACCTCCACCTCCCAGATTCAAGCGATTCTCCTGCCTCAGCCTCCTGAGCAGCTGAGATTACAGACGCGCACCACCACGACTGGCCAAGTTTTGTATTTTTAGTAGAGACACGATTTCTCAAACTCCTGACCTCAGGTAATCCACCGGCCTGGACCTCCCAAAGTGTTGGGATTACAGGTGTGAGCCACCACGCCCAGCCGGGTATTCTTTACAGTAGTGTGAAAATGGACTAATACACTAGGTTAGTAGGACTCTGTCCCTGGCTCTGTATGTCTCAGCCTTTCAGGCGTCTTGATTATTTTGTTGAGGAGGAAAAAAAGAAAAAAACTTATGAGGGAACTAAAACATCTTTTACACCTCTTTCTAGTACTTGCTAATTCCCTTGTTTACTAGGGAGCAGATCTCAGTTTCAAAACCTTGAGGAGGGCACAGTCTCTAGCTAGAGTTTAGTAATATGGTTGTGTCTTTGTTGAATTTATTTTTACACATGCTTTCTATTTATGGCAAATGGAACTTGTTTTCCCAATTGTAATAGCTATATGCCTCTTTTGAAAATAACTTATTTTATCCTAAGTAAAATGACTCTGTTTAAAGGAAACTAAAGAAATGTGGCACACAGCCATGGCAGAAATTGAGAAAAGTGTCTACAAATGATGGCTGTCTAGGGCCACTGCTTCCAAAACATTATTCCTTGATGGTTAAACTTCTGGCACTATGGCAAACATCATCTTAGGAGGTTTAGCACTGAGAACATCATTCCAATTATACATTGTAGCTAAAAGCCTGCAGTGAGTAAAGGTGCCCTCTCTCTGGATAGCATATGCTTCTTGGCACACTCGTCCTACCCCAGGAAGAATCTCTCAGCACTACCGGGTGTCTGCCCCAACCTGTACTGAGAACAACCCCGCTGTGTATGCAGCATTCCTGTGGGAGCCTAGTGCAATCTCCTCAACAATGCCTAAACAATCCAGGAGTTTGTTTCACTCATCGTGAATAAACACGCGTAGCCGCGATGTTTGGAGATGCTCAGGCTCTTGCTCCCAGGCATCCACCCTTTGGCTGCCCATGGGATGGATTCATCAGCTCTTCTCAGACGCCCGCCACACTTCTGCGGAACATTCATTCACACGTGCCTCAGGAAAATCTTCGGAGACGCACATCAAGCCATCTGGCATGGGAGTGTTGAATTTTGAGAGTGATCTTTTGTTTATTGAGAAGCGGACTCTTCAAGGGGGAAAAAAAATCACTTCTGGCTGACGAGAAGAGTTCCAACGCTACTCAACTTCGCCCCCTAGTGGGCTTTTCAATGAGACTTGCAAATCACTCTGCACCGGGAGTCCAAACACTATTGTCATCGGGGCTTGTAGTTTTTGAATTTTATAAAAATGGCATTAAAAAACAAAAAAATCATTAACCATGTGCATTCCCCTGCCGTGTGTGTGCGTGTGTGTGTGTGTGTGTGCGTGTGTGTGTACGTGTGTGTGTGTGTGTTTACTATATAACACCAACTACATGACATTCAGGAAAAGGCAAAACTATGGAGACAGTAACAACAACAAAAATCAGTGATTGCCAGGGGTTGAGGCGAGGGAGGGATGAATGGAGAATTTTTTTAAAAAGATGATTTTTTTGGCTGGGCGCGGTGGCTCATGCCTGTAATCCCAGCACTTTGGGAGGCCAAGGCGGGAGGATCACGAGGTCAGGAGATCGAGACCATCCTGGCTAACACGGTGAAACCCCGTCTCTACTAAAAATACAAAAAATTAGCCGGGCGTGGTGGCGGGCGCCTGTAGTCCCAGCTACTCCGCAGGCTGAGGCAGGAGAATGGCGTGAACCCGGGAGGCGGAGCTTGCAGTGAGCAGAGATCGCACCACTGCACTCCAGCCTGGGCGACAGAGCAGGACTCCGTCTCAAAAAATAAATAAATAAATAAAAATAAAATAAACTTAAAAATGATTTTTTTACAGAAGTCTTAGGTTTACAGTACAATGGATAGGGAGGTACAGACATATCCATATACTTCTGACATATATATGGCGTCTCCCATTATCAATATCCCACACTAGAATGGTATATTTGTTATAACTGATGAATCTACAATGGCACACTATTATCATCTAAAGTCACAGTTTACATCAGGGTTCACTCTTTATGTCCATTCTATGACTTTGGACAAATACATAATCACATGTGTCTATCACTTGCATCATACAGAGTAATTTCACTTCCCTGAAAATCTTTTGTGCTCCACCTGTCCATCCTTCCCTCCCACTTAATCCCTGGTGATCCCTGATCTTTTTACTCTCTCCATAGTTTTGGCCTTTCCACAATGTCATATAGTTGGAATTTTGTAGTATCTACCCTTTTCAGATTGGCTTCTTTCACTTACTAATATGCATTTAAGTTTCTGCCATGTCTCTTCATGGCTTGATAGCTCATTTCTTTTCAGTGCTAAACAATATTCCATTGTCTAAATGTATACAGTTTATCCACAAACTATTCATATTTACCCTACTATATCCTATTAAAAGATATGTTGGTTGCTTCCAAGTTTGGGCGATTGTGAGTAAAGCTGCTATAAGTATATCTGTGTGCAGATTTTTGTATAGACATAGGCTTTCTGAGGGTGGTCTCAGGTCAGTAGCATCAGCGTCACCTGGGAGCTTGTTATAAATGCAGAACCTCAGGCCGACCAGATCTGCTGGTTTAGAATCTGCATTTTAACAAGGTCTGTCGGTGATTTATGTTAAAGGTTGAGATGTGCTAATGTAGAATACCTACTTATGGAAAGTAAAAAGTTACTCTTCAAAGTTTCCATTCTTGTTAAAGAATAATAAAAATAAATATTAGAAATAGTAGTTTCTTTTAAAGACTTTCTTCAAAGCCTTCTTGCTCTTTGCTAATAACTCTTTGTTAAACCTTATCCTATGCAGCTGTTAGACATAAGGGAATAAGTACATTCTATGTCCTTATACTTTAACCAATATATTTGTGCTAGCCATGTTCACAGGCAAGTTCCAGCTCACAGACTATGCCCCTTCCTTATTGTGAAATGTTGTTACTTTTCTAAGTCCTTTCACAAGCAACTTCCTCTTTGCCTTTTGTTCTCCACTGCCTCTACCGATTTAGAAAAGTTTTGAGTTATTAGCCAATCAGGTTTAGCTTAGACTGTGAGGTCCAGCTCCAACCAACAGAGGTCAGACACAGCAGTAAGGACCCAATGCGTAAGGGATAAATATTCCTACCATTCCTTTGTTCATTGTACTCTCGTGGCAAGATTGCTGATGAGCAGTACCCTTTCTGCAGAAAGTAAAGTTGGCTTGCTGAGAAAACTTTTTGTCTGAATGTTAATTTTTCCTTGTGGTAACAAGGAACAAGCATTTTATTTATAACACTGCTCCCTATCCTCAACTTGATTTCAGCCCATTAGAAAACTTGGGGGGAAAAATGTCTTTGGTGGAGTTATATGGGAAGAAAAGCAGTAATGTGCTTAACAATAACGAACTTCATGCATTGGGCCAGGCGTGGAGGCTCCTGCCTGTAATCCCAGCACTTTGGGAGGCCGAAGTAGTTGAATCAACTGAGGCCAGGAGTTTGAGACCAGCCTGGCCAACATGGCAAAACCCCGTCTCTTCTAAAAATACAAAAATTATCCTTGCTTGGTGGCGCATACCTGTAATCCCAGCTACTTGGGAGGCTGAGTTATAAGAATTGCTTGAACCTGGGAGGCAGAGTTTGCAGTGAGCCAGGATCGCACCCCTTCACTCCAGCCTGGGCAAACAAAGCAAAACTCTGTCAAAAAGAACAACAACAACAAAAAAGAACTTCATCCTTTTGATTTCATTTCTCAATTTCTTTACTCACAGCTTTTCCCAACTGAGATGTCTTTATATGTCTTTATCTCTCCTCCATGTGTCCAGTTCTTGCTAAGTATTTATTCACTAATTATCTCTGGGAACTTACCATATACCAGGCACAGTGATACATACAAGGCATAGATCCCCCTCAACACACACACTTTTTTGAGACAGAGTCTTTCTCTGTTGCCTAGGTTGAAGTGGAGTGGTGTGATCATGGCTCACTGCGGCCTTGACTTCCCAGGCTCAAGAGATCCTCCCACCTCAGCCTCCAGGGTAGCTGGGACTACAGACATGCACTACCATGCTCAGCTAATGTTTTACTTTTTTGTTGAGAAGGTGTCTCCCTATGTTGCCCAGACTGGTCTCAAACTTCTGGGCTCAAGCTGCCCCCTGCCTCAGCCTCCCAAAGTGCTGGCATTACAGGCGTGAACCACCACACCTAGAGACCGTTCTCTTAAGCATGCAAAAAGTTAACAAGACATTACAGTTTGTCTCTCTTCCCTACTAGATTAAATACTATAATGGGAGTAAGCACATCAGCTATTCTGGAAGGTGTTCGGGAGAGGGTAAAGAACTGACATTTGTCCTGCTCCATCCAGTACCAGGCACTCTAGTCAGGCCCCACATCTGTCACCTCCTGTCTGCAGAATTTCTGTTATATAATTTTGTGTCAGACAGCTGCCATGGTCCTTTAGGTCACAAGCCGCTGGGAATTTGAACAGTCATTGAGAGGGAATTTCATCTTTCACCAGATGGGCAGGGAAGGGGTTGAGTTAATCTCATCTAGTTCCTAAGGGGTGGGGAACCACCTTTTATTGTTGGATTGTACACTCTAAATGAAGCCCTTAATCCTGAGATGGAACACGGGTTTCTTCCCACTTGTCAATCATGAATGTGTGTCAATGATTCCTGAAGCATTCTATTGAGGGATCCTAGAGAACATGCAATAAGGGGGAAAAGTTATTTTTTTAAAAATGCAAATCCAATCAGATTGGATTTGCTGAAAATCTTTCAATAATTTCTCATTTCTCTTAGGTCATGGTAGGGATTTGGGTCTTTAGTGCCTGAGCTCCTGAATGGCCTAGACTTCATCAACCTCGCTAGCATTATCTTTTCTACTCCTTTTTTTGTGTTTGTTTTTAATTCCAGCCACACTTGCTTTCCTTCTGTTCTCTCTTAAATTCCATGTTCCCTCCTACCACAGGGCCTTTGCACAAGCTCTTTCTTTTTTCTTTTCTTTTCTTTTTTTTTTTTTGAGACAGAGTCTGTCACCCAGGATGGAGTACAATGTCATGATCTTGACTCACTGCAACCTCCGCCTCCTGACTTTGAGCGATTCTCCTGCCTCAGCCTCCCAAATAGCTGGGATTATAGGCACACACCACCACACCTGGCTAATTTTTTGTATTTTTAGTAAAGACAGGGTTTCACCATGTTGGTCAGGGTGGTCTCGAACTCCTGACCTCAAGTGATCCACCCGCCTCGGCCTCCCAAAGTGCTGGGACTGCAGGGGTGAGCCACCGCGCCTGGTCTGCACATGATCTTTCTCAACCTCCTTTATCTGAAAAATTCCTGGTCATCCTCTGGACGTTGGTCAAAATATCCCTTTTTCAAGGAAAGTGTCCTCATCTCCCAGGCCAGGCACTGATCCTCTGCTCATGCATTCTCGGTGCTGCATACGGCTCCTTCGAAATCCTCACCAAATTTTCACTAAACGATTATTTCTATGATTATTTACTGGTTACCGCCCTCTCCAGAATTATGCTGTTCACTCTGGTAATGCCTGGTCACATGCGGCTGTTGAACATTTGAATTGTCACTAGTGCAACAACAGAAATCAATTTTTAACGTTATTTAATTCTAATAAATATAAAAGATGATACTTGACATCCTTTATGGAAATTTTAAAAGTATGGAACAACTGGAGTATGCAAATCTACTTTTTCAGGTGTAAATTTTATGAAATCTAAAACAGACCAACTATTTCCAATGGAAACTTAGCATCTAAATTAACGTGCTGTATTCGTAAAATATAAACTAGATGAAGACTTAGTATGAACAGTAATGTAAAATACCTTATTAGTATTTTTCATATTGCGTTTATGTTGAAAAGATAACAGAGGTAATGGAAACAAAATACATTAACAAGTTTGTTGAATTAACAGATTTATTGTACCTGTTTCCTTTTACATTCCCGTGTGACTCCTAGGAAATCTCAATTACATCTATGGCTCACATTATATTTCTGCTGGACTGTGCTGCTCTACTCTAGATTGTAAGGAGCGTTCTTGAAACCGGAACCAAGCTCAATTTAAGGTTCAGTACCTAGTAAAGTATTTGGAAAATAATAGATGCTGAATAAACATTTTTTTGACATTTAAATAAATGAATGAGTAGCCATCTTTGTAAATGTGAAGAGAGCATATAGCACGTTTGCCCTATATTTTCTTTTCTGTTTTTTTTCTTTCCTTTCTTTATTTTTTTTGAGACAGAATCTCGCTCTGTGGCCCAGGCTGGAGTGCAGTGGTGCGATCTCGGCTCACTGCAACCTCCGCCTCCCCAGTTCAAGTGATTCTCCTGCTTCAGCCTTCTGCGTAGCTGAAACTACAGGCATGCTTTTGCCACCACACCTGGCTAATATTTTTTTGTTTTTGTTTTGTTTTTGGAAGAGAAAACTTCACCATGTTGTCCAGGCTGGTCTCGAACTCCTGAACTCAAGTGATCTGCCTGCCTTGGCCTCCCAAAGTGATGACATTACAGGTGTGAACCACTGCACCTGGGCTGTCCTATATTTTCTAACTTTATGCTAAGTTTTTCTTTGCCTAGCATAGGGCCTTGAAAACAACGATAATAACAACTACAACTGTCATTTTCAGTCACCTACTATGTGCAAAGGACTTTTAACCTTGTATAAATGTTGTATAAATTAGGGACAATGTATATGAAGTGACTTACCCAAAGTCACATTATTAGAAGACAACATCTAGTAAACAATTGCTTGTCAATAATTGACTGAATAAACAACCCGACGAAGCCCAACAGGGCTCAGTTATTATCGAGCTCACTCAATTATTGACAAACAACAGAGCTTTGTGGGGTTGTTTGTTTTTCCACTCAATTATTGACAAGCAATTCAAGAACCATGATAAAATCTGTCAAGATTTCTGTTGTCTTGGATATGAATATGAATCCTTCGATTTTATCTGATTTGAGATTGCTTTCCCCAGTTTATGAAAGCTCATAAGACATTTAAGGATTTTTAAGTCTGAAATTCTGAAACAGAAACAAGAAAAAATAATCTGTTAACAAGAGAGCCAGTTTCTCAGGTTACAATAAATTAGATTTGGAAACACCAAACATACATCTGCCCTCAGGAGCTTGAGAGAAAGTCCTGTTCAATCTGTAATTTGCCCAAAGGTACTCTTAAAAACACCACAAAACCTAATTAATTAGGAATAGGTGAACTTCAACGTGCTGAAGCCATTGGGCACTTTAGGCTAATTATCCAGCCTTACAGGCACAAGGAAACACACTGTGTATTTGGCTACATGCTCTGCTCTCAACTTTTAAACCTGTATGTATATTTTAATGGCAATTTAATCCATATGGTTGAGATTATTTGCATTCAATTCATCAGAAAGCAATTTCTGAAAGAAACTCCTATCTAATAAAACTTCCTCAGTGTGCTGCGCCAGACGTGAGTTCCTTCTGTACAGATTTCTCTAGCAGAGCTGGCTGGGTGGTATTAACATTTGTATTAACTAAAGGCAACATCGAGATTAAGTACAGGGACCCTTCAAGCCAAATAGCCTTGGTTCAAAAATCTGTATTTCACCACTTAGTGTGTGTGTGGCTTTGGACTTACTTTCCTGATAGAGTTTGGATCTGTGTCCCCATCCAAATCTCACGTTCAATTGTATTCCTCAGTGTTGGAGGTGGGGCCTGGTGGGAGGTCATTTAATCACGAGGGCAGATTCTTATGGTTTAACACCATCCCCCTTGGTGCTGTCACCACGATAGTGAGTTCTCATGAGATCTGGTGGTTTAAAGTGCGTGGCACCTACCCCCCACCCCTCTTGCTCCGGCTCCAGCCATACAAGATGTGCCTGGTTCGCTTTCACCTTCTGCCATGATCGTGAGCGTCTTCAGGCCCACCCGGAAGCCGAACACATGTCAGCCTCATGCTTCCTGTACAGGCTGTGAAACCATGAGCCAATTAAACCTCTTTTCTTTATAAATTACCCAGTCTCAGGTATTTCTTTACAGCAATGCAAGAATAGATGAATACATTTCCTTATTCATAAAATGGGTAAAGTAACAATAACCCGTGTGGGTTATTGTAAAGATGAACTGAGTCCGTGTAAAGGCTTCCCTCTGTGAAGATTCTGTAAGCCAGACACTGTTCTAGCCATTAGCTGTCAGTGTTATTATTAGGCTCCACTGCAAGTGACAGACAAATAACACTGGAATGGCTTGTACATGATGGTTTATTTCTTTTACACACAAACACAGGCAGTCTGGGGCTGGAATGATGACCCCATGCTCATCAAGAACCCAGATGCTTTGTATCTTGTTTCTGTACCAACAACAGCACACAATTCTCACCCACTGATCCAAGGTGACAACCCCAGCTCTAGCCAGTTTGCCCACATTCCAGCTAGAAGGAAGTAAGAAAGACAGAAAGTCACATTTCCTTCCTTCAAGACTGCTTCCTAAGATTGCTTGGGGCTAGGAGTTCAAAAACAGTCTGGGCATTATAGTGAAATCTTGTCTCCATAAAAAAAAAATAAACAATTAGCTGGGCATGGTGACATGTGCCTGTAGTCCCAGCTACTCGCTACCCAGGAGGCTTGAGACAGAAAGATCCCTTGAGCCCAGGAGTTCAAGTCTGCAGTGAGACACAATCATATCACCGCACTCCAACCTGAATGACAGAGCGAGAGTTCGCCCCTAATTTTCTTTTTTTTAAGAATGCTTTCTAGAGGTTACACATACCCCTTCTGCTTCTATCCCAATGAATGGAACTTAATCTCATGGCCATGAGTAGTCTTAAAGGAGACTGAAGAATGTAGTTTTTTATTCTACAATTTGTTCTATTATTATGACTGTAGAAAAAAGAGAGAACACATATTGAGAACAACCAGCTGTCTCTGTCACAGATTTGGAATAAAGGATGAAACACTCCATCCTTGACAACAAGCTGTGTGCAGATCTGGCATGCATACTAAATGGAGATCTTTGGAAAATAGAATGTGGTTGGAGAAAACTACATCTTTCACTCAGTACGCAGCAGTCTCCACATGCTGTTTGTTTATAAATCCCAAAAATATATGCTGCATAAGACACTAAATAAATGTTGATTCTAATTATTGTACAAAAGTGACCACAAATCTCCTCTTCTTTCCACTCACCAGAATTATATCCATGGAAGATCTTCAGATGCTTGTGGATTTAGAAAGAAAAGGAAGATCGCAACTTCTCTTGCCACACTCCAAAGCCACCTTCTAACCCTTTTTCCTCTATCATAATTGAGAAAGTGATGATGCTCCAGCAAGCTCAGGGTGCCCCTCCAGAGACTGACCACAGATACTTGTGTTAGACAAGACACCTTCCAACCCTGTCTGCATCTTTACAAATAAAAGATGTTGACAACACACCCATAGATAACAGAAAACATATTTCTGGCCAGTGAGTGAGCTTTTCTGGTCAGGCTTGAGGACTGCAGCAGATACTTGTTGGAAGCCTTCCCAGCAGCCCACTCCCCTTTCTCCTTCTGAACAACAAAACGGTATTTCCCAGCCTTGCAGTGAGGCTTAGGATTGGCTTAAGCCAATCAAAATGTGTGCAACCCTGTGTCCACAACAATTATTTCAGAGTTGGGCATGTGATAGAATGAGATGGGAAGATGTGGGAGCCTTGGAGAAAGAAGTTTCAGTGGATGTCGCCATTCTCTTGGGATCACAGAGACACTCGGTTTCAGCTGGGGTTTCTGTTAAGTAGTATTCTCATCAACACTGAGCCATGAAAGGGAATGCTGGTAATATTTAACAGGAGACAAACTAATCAGGAGGTCGTAAGTGAACATTTATGATACCAGGCGTACCAAGATGGAAATGCTACTCTACCATTTTACCACTTGTGTTATTTGAAGGAAACACAGATGCAGTTTCTTAATCAGGAAACTGGGGAAAACTACATTGATCTCACAGCATTGTGCATATAATACCAGACAACATAAATGAAACTGCCCGGTGCCAAGCCTGTTTCCCAGACACAGAAATCAATAAGGACACAGATAAAAAGAAAAAGAAAAATTATGTTTGCTGAGTGGCTGGCTACTATAAAAACAAACTGTATATGAAGAGTCCCCGTAAGGTACACCAAAGGAGGCAGAAGGTCAGAGCTAGGATGAGCAGCTTGGATCCCCAGACTTCATGTGACAGGACATGAATGACAGCAATCCCAGACACTCTGAGTAAAACTTACATACAGTAAACAGAAAATACATTTTATGGCAGAGTTCTGCAAGTTGACAAGCACATTCAGTTGTATAATCATCATCACACTCAAGATATGGAACAGTTCTAACATCTGCCAAAATTCCCCCATACTGCTTTGAAATCGACTCCTTTCTCCATTCCAGTTCCTACCCCCAAAAGATCCACGAGCCACTGATCCATTTTCTATCCCTATAGTTTAACCTTTTCCAGAATGTCATATAGACAGAATCATACACTTAGTGGTCTTTTGAGGCTGACTTCTTTTACATCATATAATACATTTGAGAATCATCTAGGTTGGGGTGTAAACCAGTATTTTGTTTCCATTGCTAGCCATTTAACATTTGATTAAAGCCCATCTTTCTTTTTAACGGTGTAAGCCACATGGGATGACAGACTGGGGGGAAGAGAGCTGAGTTACAATGATCATTTTCAAACATGTGCATCCAAATACATATATTTGAAACTGTTCGAGGGAAAGAAGCATGTTGGAACGTGCTATAGACCAAATCGTGTCCCAGCAAAAATCCTGAGTTAAAGCCCCGGCCCCCACTGTCACTATATTTGGAGACAGAATATTTAGGAGGTAATTAAGGTTAAATGAGGACACCCGGGTGCAGTGGCTCACGCTTGTAATCCCAGCACTTTGGGAGGCCAAGGTGAGCAGACAGCTTGAGCTCAGGGCTTGAGACCAGCCTGGGTAACACAGTGAAACCCTGTCTCTACAAAAAAAATAAAAATTAGCTGGGCATGGTGGCACCCACCTGTGGTCCCAGCTACTTGGGAGGCTGAGGTGGGAGGATGGCTTGAGCCCAGAAGGAGAAGGTTGCAATGAGCCGAGATTGAGCCACTGCACTCCAGCCTGGACAACAGACCAAGACCTTGTCTCAAAAAAAAAAAAAAAAAAAAAAAAAAGGTTACATGAGGCCATAAGGGTGGGGCCCTAATCCAATAGGATTGGTGTCCTTATAAGAGGAGGAAGAGAGGCCAGAGCTAGGCAGCACACTCTCTCTTTCTCCCCCAACCCCACCTGCCTAGCCCTGTGAGGATACAGCAGAAAGCCAAAAAGAGAGCCCTCACCAGAACCCAACTATGCTGGAGTTTCATTTGGGACTTGTAGCCTCCAGTATGCAAGAAAGTTAATTTCTATTGTTTAAGCAACCCAATACCAAACTATAGTGTTTTGTTATGGCAGCTTAAGCAGACCAATACTGAGTGGCTCAGAAAACAGACCTGCAGCCAGGAGTCAGTGAACTGGGTTTGATCCCAAACGCGTTTCCTTTTTTATGGAATAGGGATGAAAATAACCTTCCATGCAGGCTCATCATGAAGACTAAACCACATAGGTTGATATGTAAAATTTTTAGCCCATTTCTTGACACTAGGAAATGTCCAATATGGGGCGCTTATTATTGGCCAGCTTTGTATCCATCCCTGCACCCAATATGAACCCTTATATATGCAGGGATGCTCTGCAAATATTTGCAAAAAAAAATTGAAATGCAATTGGACATACTAAGGAACCTGTCTGTGTTTTGATTTGTTTAATTTGTAAAATGAAGTTGTTAATGCAAACGAATGTTTCTGAAACCCATCTAGTATGTTTAACACAATCTAAACAGGAAGTGATTTTATGGTAGTCATTTCCATGTTAGTATAAGCAGATTTCAGTTATCATTCCCACAATTAGATGTTTGCATGTTAAACTATTTACCAAAAATTATGAAAAGGAAGTATGTGTAACCTTTTTAAGTATAATGTGTCTACAACCAGATGGAAAAGATTTGGGAGAGGTAAAGAGGGACAGTGAGATGCTTTTTTTGCACCTGGAATGACAATTGGTTCTTCTCAAGGCTTTGACGGGAGCCTGAGGTACAGAGGAATGAGAAGAGCAACTTGTCTTTTGGCCTTCATAGCTCCCTTAGGGAAGGAAGAGGGGACAGGTGGCTGTTTTGTCTACTCATTGGTACCCGCAGTGGTATGCTAGCGCTGGCTCATTCCAGCTCTTGAGAGCCAAATGTGCACTTCCCTTCCCAGCTCCATGTTGAGCGATATCATGTTGGTGGCTTAAAATTGGCCATGCTGGGAATTTACACCATGGAAGTTGTGATGGTCAATAACTGAGTGTCAACTTGATTGAATTGAAGGATGCAAAGTATTGTTCCTGGGTGTGTCTGTTAAGGTGTGGCCAAAAGAGATTAACATTTGAGTCAGTGGACTGGGAGAGGCAGACCCAGCCTCAATCTGGGTGGGCACCATCTAATCAGCTGCCAGCATGTCTAGAGAAAAGCAGACAGGAGAAGATGGAACAGCAGACTTGCCGAGTCTTCCAGCCTTCATCTTTCTACCCTGCTGGATGCTTCCTGCTCTCAAACATCAGACTCCAAATTCTTCAGCTTTTGGACTCTTGGACTTACACCAGTGGTTTGTCAGGGGCTCTCAGGCCTTTGGCCACAGACTGAAGGCTGCACTGCTTTTGAGGTTTTGGGACTCGGACTGATCCACCACTGGCTTCCCTGCTCCTCAACTTGCAGACAGCCTATTGTAGGACTTCACTTTGCGATCGGTGAGTCAACAGTCCTTAATAAACTCCCTTTCATATATACATATATCCCATTAGTTCTGTCCCTCTAGAGAACCCTAACTAATACAGAAGGCAAATGCTACACATGAGGGCATCCCTCACTTCTCTGGAGAGTCAATTGTTAAACATTTACCAGGGCCATGGCCCAGAGTCACCACTACTTCCCAGGGAAGGAGCAGGGAGCAATGCAAACTGCCCTTCAGAAATCCCTAAGAAGGGTGGAAAATGGATAGCAGAGGTATTGGGTAAATGCACCAAGAGAGTCAAGAGGGTTAAAGAAGGCCAGAATTTGGAGTTCATTTTTGTTTATTTTTTTGAGACAGAGTCTCACTCTGTTGCCCAGGCTGGAGTGCAGTGGCGGGATATTGGCTCACTACAACCTCCACCTCCTGGGTTCAAGTGATTCTCCTGCCTCAGCCTCCCAAGTAGCTGGGACTACAGGTGTGCACCACCACGCCTGGTTAATTTTTGCACTTTTAGTAGAGACAAGGTTTCATCATTTTGTCCAGGCTGGTCTTGAACTCCTGACCTCAAGCGATCCTCCCACCTTGTCCTCCAAAAGTGCTAGGATTATAGGCATGAGCCATCGTGCCCTGCTAGAATTTAGAGTTTAGACAGGAGATCTTTCTTTATCCCTCACCATTTTTGAGGTTCAATGTATATTTGAGATCTGATTCCGATAATTGAACCATGTGTGGTATTGAGAAAAGTATCTTCATGGATCTCTTTTCACCCACTAACTCCATTGCCGAAACACCTACCCCTAATAAAAGTATAAAGAATGCGTGCAAGGATTGAGGTCATCAGGTGGCTTCGCACAATGTGATTGTCACAGAGTACAGCCTGGAACCATCTAACATCCTGCAACAAGATTCTACTTACCTCTATTACGGTGAGCCCACGCAACCAGGTACTGTCAGTCTTCAAATATTCTTCTAAAACTTGATTTCTCATAGTGTGGGAGAGGAGTCATGACGAGTAAGAAAAGTTACATGGCAGAATGATTTTAATAAGAGTTGTATAAAATGTAAAAATTCATAAAGGTTATAGAGTAGTTAACTTTGAGTGGGGGGGTTAATGGTAATTTTTTTTTCCTTTGGTGCTTTTCTATATTTTCAAATTTCCCCATGGTGAGAATGCATTACTTTTTGAAAAAAGAAAAAAAAAATGAAATACTGCTTTTGGTTTGTTTTTTTGTTTGTTTTGTTTTGTTTTTGAGATGGAGTCTCTGCCGCCCAGTCTAGAATGCAGTGGCTCCATCTCGGCTCACTGCAACTTCCGCCTCCTGGGTTCAAGTCGTTCTCTTGCCTCAGCCTCCCAAGTAGCTGAGATTACAGGCACGCGCCATCATGCTCAGCTAATTTTGTATTTTTAAGTAATTTATCCAACTAGATAATGTAGCAACTTAAAACCTAAAATGTTGTTTCTCTATATAAAAGGAGTTTGAGGCCGGGCGCAGGGGCTCACATCTGTAATCCCAGCACTTTGGGAGGCTGAGGCGGGCAGATCATGAGGTCAGGAGCTCGGGACCGGCCTGACCAACATGGTGAAACCCTGTCACTACTAAAAATACAAGTATTAGCCTGGTGTGGTGTCTGTAATCTCAGCTACTCAGGAGGCTAAGGCAGAAGAATCGCTTGAACCCGGGAGGTGGAAGTTGCAGTGAGCTGAGTTTGCACCACTGCACTCCAGCCTGGGCAACAGGGCGAGAATTGGTCTCAAAAAAAAAAAAAAAAAAGAAAAAAGAAAGTAGTTTGAATTAATGAGATTTAACAACCATTATGCCTAATAGGTAATATAACAAGGGTAATGAAATCATCAATTGTATCTGAAAAAACAACCATAGCTATTTCTTTCTCCTTCCTGTGTCTTCCTCCTGCTTCTTTTACTGATAATATTTACGGATCATTTTCCACGTATAAGCCTTGGAGCCGAGTAAATTAAATAAATTAACTCCTTTGTTTTTCAGAACAAAACTATGAAATAGATACTACTTATATCTCCATGCAGAAACATAGAGAAACAGAAGCTTAGCGTCAATAAATGGCTTGCCCAAATTCTCATTGCCGGTAAATGAGAAACTCTAACCCTAGTTAATAAAAGCACATATTTTGTGTTAGTAAATAATCAGATTAAGCCTTGTTACTCACATGGTTGTCCCTTTAAGGAGCTGGTAGCCTCACTGCTCAGAAAGTTAAGCTCAAATACGTACTTTCAGTTCCACGGATTCCTTGGGTTGTGGTCACAGTCGAAGACTAAACAACTGCAACACGATGACCCACACTGCAGATATTTACCCAAAAACACAAAGGAACTTTTCACCTATCAGCTATCAACAAGACTTTAGAGACAGTCAACAGGATTTTCAGTTGGTCAGGAAAGAACTAATCATTGAGCATCTCATGTGTACATCATACTGTTACTAAATTCTGGGGCTACAGCAGCAAAATAAGGTGAATATCATCCCTGCCCTTATGCAGTCTGTAGACTTGTAAGAAAGACTAAGGAATTCAATAAGCAAGATAAACGCTGTGATGGAGAATTACAGGCTTCGTCGTGAAGCCGTCACCCTCTTGACATAATAATGGTTATAGTCATAGCTACATTCAATCCCAGTTTAACTTGATCATCTTTTATAAAACTGACAATGCTTGGCAAATTTTTTTGTCCTCAGGGTAGATTCATTGCATGCACTCTTCTGGGACTTGATAAACCAATTTCTAAATGTTCACAGACTTACAAACTAGAATAGACCAGGACCCCTGCAAAACACCTCTTAGTAATACGGCAAGCCTTTGAGACTTAGTAAGAAAATGGCGATTACACGGGTGGCTAAAAGAGTGGGGCTTCCAATATTCCCCTTGAAAGAAACATTGTCACCTCCCAATGCTCGGCCCCCCCTCCTTTAATAAAAGACTACGCTTTCCATCCTGGTACCAGAATTCCAACAAATCCCTGAGACACACCCCAAGGAACCCCAGGATTGCCATTTCTCCTTACAGGGAGAATCTTTCAGGGTGACATCTGGCTGGCTTTATTGGCGGATTTCTCATGCGCTTCCCTTTGCTGCAATATGCACACTACCCAGCAGAGGGCAGGATTATACAACACATTCTCCCCGTTAGACCTAAACGAGAGGGAATATGGCACAGACCCACCAGCAGCAGAGGAGGTTAAAAAGCACAGGACACATTTTTGCCTGTGTGCTAAGAGATGACAGCATGAGAAATATTAAATACTTGGAGCTGGGACTCAATATGTCCGGGGCCCTGGAGTCAGTCTGGTAGTCACTTCACTGCGGATCGCAATTTTCCCAACTGGATGGTGAAAGTTTTATGCTATTAGGTTGCAAAAGTACTTGCAGTTTTCGCCATTAAAAGTAACGGCCCTCAAATCTTTTTTCTCCTCTAAATTTCTATAATTCTACATTTTGGCTTATTTAATAAATAACCCTCAAATTTAATAAATGACCCTCAAATCTTATGTAATAAATGACCCTCAAATCTTATGTAATTAATGACCCTCAAATCTTATTTCTCCTCTAAATTTCTATAATTTTACATTTTGGCTTATTCTGAAGTAGCTCTCCTGAAGTTGTACTCTTTCTAGAATACAAATTGGACCATGTGTCTCCCTGGTTTAAAATCTGAGAGTAGGAATTTAGAATGTGAGGTCATTCACACCTAAGGGATCCAAGTCTCTCCTTCAAGTCAAGAGCAACACCTTCCTCCCCAGTTTGGGAGTCAGAGGTTGTGTTGGTTACAGGAGTAATAAAAATAATAATAGGACAATATTCATTGATGTACCAGGCAAGTACCAAGTGCTTTACGTGAATTAATGCATGAATTCCTCTCACTCACCCAGTGAAGTCAATACTCTTACTATCCCTATCTTTAGATGAGGACAAAGAGATCCCTATTGTTAGATGAGGACAAAGACAAGAGATGAAGCGCACTGCCCAAGAGCATGCTGATAAGAAATGGTGCCACTGGGTCTAAACTCCAGAGAATGGGCTCACAGCTGCTCTTATATTGCCTTCAACGACTTTGGAGGTGGGAGAGGAGCTGAACAAAGACAACTACAGGACTTTGAACTAAGACATGTTCATTCATTCACTCATTCACATACTCTCTCAAAGACATACCAGGTGCCTATATGTCCCAGGTACTTCATTAAGCACTGGAATCCAAAAATTTGTAATGTAGCATCCTGCCTAGTCACATGGGTTTCTGCCATAAAGTTCAGAAGCGTGGGAGTAAGAATAGAGAAAGCATATTCACTACTGACACAAAGTTAAGGTTTTGCTGGGTGGGCACAGTGAAAAGTAGGGTTCAAGGTATGAAAGTTGCTAGGGAGACAGTGGTTGAGGCAATCACCTATGAGGTCCAGCTAAAAACATGAGCACCCTCCTGATCTGCAGCCTGGCCAGTGTGTTATGAATCTGCCCCACTTCCCAGCTTTTTCCCAGCAAATCACTCTATGTTGCTAACTGGGCTAAATGCCTCAGGCGAAGGGCCAGAAATACTGGATTCCATCATAGCACAGATTATGCAACCTAGGGAAACCATTCACCATCTCTGAGCTTGCTTCTCTCATCTATAAAATGAGGCACCATCCAGCTCAATGAGTAGAAAAATATTTATAGAGGAACACAGTGTGACAGGCACAGTGCTTTACGCCAAGAACATGAGGATATTTCCTTCCTCAAATAGTTCACATCTGAACACATTCTAGATGTTTCTAATCTATAATTACAGAACAGTGCTCCTATCTCTGACAGAAGATTCTACAGGACACCACAACTACATTACTAATAGCCTATGTTTTGGGATACCTAATTTGGGCCAAGCTCTCCATATAAATAATTTTTATAATCCTTCACGATAACCCTCTGGGGCTGGGCGCAGTGGCTCACGCCTGTAATCCCAGCACTTTGGGAGGCTGAGGCAGGCAGATCATCCGAAGTTAGGAGTTCAAGACCAGCCTGGACAAGATGGTGAAACCCCGTCGCTACTAAAAATACAAAAAAACGTAGCCAGGCATGGTGGCAGGCGTCTGCAATCTCAGCTACTTGGGAGGCTGAGGCAACAGAATCCCTTGAACCCAGGAGCCAGAGGTTGCAGTGAGCCGAGACGGTGCCATTGCACTCCAACCTGGGCAACAAGAACGAAATTCTGTCTCAAAAACAAACAGAAGCAAAACAAAACCCTCTGTAACAGACATAATTCTTATTATGTTTTCTGGTAGAAAATCTGAGGATTAAAAAATGTCAGGTACTCACTGTATTAGATTATTCTCACACTGCTAATAAAGCCATACCCGAGGCTGGGTAATTTATAAAGAAAGAGGCTTAATTGACTCACAGTTCAGCACGGCTGGGGAGGCCTCAGGAAATCCACAATCATGGTGGAAGGGAATGCGAACACATCCTTCTTCACGTGGCAGCAGCAAGGAGAAGTGCAGAGTGAGAAGGTGGGGAGAACCACTTATAAAACCATCAGATCTTGTGAGAACTCATTCAATATCATGAGAACAGCATGGAGGAAACTGCCCTATGATTCAATCACCTCCCACTGGGTCTCTCTCACGACACGTGGGGATTATGGGAACTACAGTTCAAGATGAGATTTGGGTGGGGACACAGCCAAACCATATTATTCACCAAAAGTTGCACTGATAGTAGGAGGTACCAGGCACAGTGGCTCATGCCTGTGATTCCAGCACTTTGGGAGGCTGAGGGGCAAGGATTGCTCGAACCCAGGATTTCAAGACCAGCCTGGGCAAGATAAAGAGACCCCATCTCTACTAAAAATACAAAAAAATATTGGCAATGCACCTATAGTCCCAGCTACTTGGGAGGCTGAGGTGGGAGGATCACCTGAGCCCAGGACATCAAGGCTGTGGTGAGCTGTGATTGTGCCACTGCCACTCCAGCCTGGGAGACAGGAGTGAGACCCTCTCCCAGGGAAAAAAGAAAAAAAAAAAGGCCTGGCATGGGGGCTCACGCCTATAATCCCAATACTTTGGGAGGTGGAGGTGGGTGGATCACTTGAGGCCAGGAGTTCGAGACCACCCCTGGCCGACATGGTGAAACCCCATCTCTACTAAAAATACAAAAATTAGCTGGGCGGGGTGGCACGCACCTGTAATGCCAGCTACTCAGGAGGCTGAGGCCAGAGAATCATTTGATCCTGGGAGGCAGTGGTTGCAGTGAGTCGAGATCACACCACTGCACTACAGCCTGGGTGACAGAGCAAGACTTGGTCTCAAAAAAAAAAAAAAAAAAAAGATAGTAATAGGTGGTAGAATCAGAACTCAAAGCATAGGTGTCATTGAGACTAGTGACTGTTCTTAATCATTGTGGAATCCCGGAGCAGAAGACCCAGCTCTCCTAGGAGGTGAAAGGTCAAGTCTGAAACTTCATGCTATGCCTGCTTGGATTCTTGAGAATGATCTGTGCTGATCTTATAAATCTCTCTTCTAGACTTAAATTTCTCTACACACTTTTCAGTCCTTATCCAAGAAAAGTTGGCTTAACACATACAACTAGAATCAAGGCAAATTCGATTCCTTTAAATGCCTCCCATAATGTCTGCTCCCTGGCTCTTCAAAAAAGACATGCAATGCTGTGTAATGCTAATTTGATACATAACCAAAGGAAAGTAACATGCTCTTGTCTTGGCTAATTCATAGCTGTAAGTTGAGCAACACCGTTTATTTCCAGGGCTAGCCTTAGATATAGCACAGTTATGGAAAAGGGCTGTCAGCACTAATTGCTCCAATGCATGCCCAAAAAGTTCTACAGAATCTGAAATGCTGACAAACAGTCCAGACCCACTGGAAAATATCTGTAAATAACAATCTTTTAATTTCAATGAACATGGTGGAAAGTTTCAGCTTCAATGACTTACTAAATCCCTGAGCCATCTTAAAGTCTTGCGTTCTTTTCTTTCCTAAGCCAAAGAATAAAACAGCTTTGAAAGTTGTGTTTTTTTAGAGTGCGGAGCCAAAATGACGGCTATAGTTGTTAATGTTTAAAATGACATTTCAGATATGCCATCTAACCTAAATGAAATTTTTAGGAGGCTATTGATGGTTATAAAAATATTTTGAAAGGTATAATTTATATATAGTACCATAAAATTCATTTAAGTGTACAATTCAATGATTTTTTCAGTAAATTTTCAGTTATGCAACTAGTGCCGTAATCCAGTTTTAGAACATTTCTGTTAGCCCACGGAGGTCCCTTGTGTCGGTTTGAGGTTATATGCCTCATTTCCACCTCCAGTAACCCCTAATCCTCTGTTGCTAAAGTTCTGCTTTTCATGATATTTCACGTCAGTGCCATCATAGAAACTGTTTGCATCTGGCTTCTTTCACTCAGCATGTGTTTTTCAGATTCATCTACATTCTAGCATGTAACAAGGGTTTGTTCCTTTTTTATTCCTGATTAATATTCCTTTTATGGATGCAGTTCATTTTGTTTAAGCATTTACCATTCAATGGATTTGTGATTGTTTCCAGTTTTCGACCATTACAAATAACGTTTCTATGATAATTCATGTCCAAGTCTTCATGTGGACATGTGTTTTCAGTTCCTTTGTGTAGATAACTTGTAATAGAATTGCTCGATTATATAGTAAATTTATGTCTAATGTTTAATACTTTGAATTTTATTTTATTTTATTTTTTTGAGACAGTGTCTCACTTTGTCGCCTAGGCTGGAGTGCAGCAGCATGATCACGGCTCACTGCAGCCTCACCTTCCAGGGCTCAAGCAATCCTCCCACCTCAGCCTCCAGAGTAACAGACTACAGGTGCATGCCACCCAGCTTTTTTTTTTTTTTTTTTTTAAGAGATAGAGTTTCCCTATGTTGCCCAGGCTGGTCTCAAACCCCTGAGCTCAAGCAATACTCCTGCCTCAGCCTCCCAAAGTGTTGGTATTACAGATGTGAGCCTTTGTGCCAGGCCTGAAATTGTTTTATGTGTAATTTTAACAAACTGCCAAACTGTTTTCCAACGTGGCTGCACTATTTTACATTCCCAGGCTGGTCTTTTTTTTTTTTTTTTTTTGCAGGAGCTTGGGTGATTTTTTGTAGAGACAGTGTCTTGCTATGTTGCCCAGGCTGGTCTCAAACTCCTGTGCTCAAGCAATCCTTCCACCTCAGCCTTCCAAAGCATTGGAATTCCAGACGTGAAGCACTGTACCTGGCCTCTCATACTGGTCATTTTTAATAAGACAAGGGATTTTCTAAAAAAAAAAGAAAGAAAGAAAGAAAGAGAGAGAGAGAGAGAGAGAAAGAAAGAAAGAAAGAAAGAAAGAAAGAAAGAAAGAAAGAAAGAAAGAAAAAGAAAGAAAAAGGAACTGTAGTGTGGAAAAAAAAAAAAGACGCCCTGGAATTACCCTTGGGACAAAGGTGCTGCAGAAAACAGAATGTTAGCAGGAGCGTGAGTTTCCTGAGTTGTTTTAGGAACTCCAAAATGCCGGGAATTTCAACTCTCTTTAATCCAAAAAGCCTTCTGGTTTTAAGCTGCTTCCAACCTTGTTCTTGCTCCGTGGTTGGGGAGAAGTTGAAAGGGAAACGAATGCTAGGTCTCTTAGTAAATAATCCAGTAATCATATATTCAGATTGCCACCCTACCCTACCCTTCCACATTTCCCAGCCATGCCCTGGCCCATGCCTCTTTACAACAGCTTTCTGACTTATCTTACTGGCTCTGTGCAACTACCTTGAACTCCACTCCCACTTCTAAACCTGAGTGAAGCATTCTTTTTCTTGGTTTTCCTAATACTCTGTGTATGCCTTTTATGATAAGATTTTCTAGCCTCTCTCAAGGAACTATACTTTACTCATTTTTATCTCTTCAGTACTCAGTACAGACTTTGCCTCACCGTGTATACTCAATCATATTGCATGGACCAATGAATGCACTGATTAACACAGAATAAGCCCTATCTATTAAATGCATCATGGTCTTAATCTCATTAACTGAGACATGTGACAAATAAGGATAGCTTTGAATGTCTGTCTACAATAGTTAAATGTCTGCTAACTTCTGATTTTCTACAAAAATAACTAGAAACTGAACCTAGAATTGGCTGTCAGCTCTACAAAAATTCTGCTCGTTCCATCTCTCATCAGCTTTGTGGCCTTGACCTTTGCTAAGCATCAGTTTCTTCACCTAAAAGAATTGCTATAAGGATTCAATGAGATAATCCATATAAACCCCTTGGTTATTATTTTATTATGTCATCATTCTAACATTTATTGAATACTTATTAGAATTTTTATGAATATGAGTACAGAGGTTGATGTGTCTTGTGCATAACTAATGTTCTGGCCATTACAGTGGCTCACACCTGTAATCCCAGCACTTTGGGAGTCTGGGGTGGAAGGGGTGCTTGAGCCCAGGAGTTCAAGACCAGTCTGGGCAACATAGTGAGACCCTGTCTCTAAAGAAAATTGAAAAATTAGTTGGGCATGGTTGTGCACACCTGGAGTCCCAGCTACTCAAAAAGCTGAAGCAGGAGGGTAGCTTGAGCCCAGGTGTTCAAGGCTATAGGGAGCCAAGATCACAGCACTGAACACCAGCCTGGGTGACAGAGTGAGACCCTGTATCCACAAAAAAAGAAAAAGCCATATTCTTTCCTACAGGGAATCGTGAAAAGTAATGATGCATATCGCAATTCTAGAAATTTTTGGCTTTCATCTACATAACAGTCTTAGGTCATCAAACCAACCTCCAAATTATAGTCATCTATTGACAGGCTGTGTAAGAGACAAGATCCTAAAAGGCAAAGGTAATAAGTGATGAGAACTATATTGACAATGCACACACACACTCCTCCATTCTATTCATATCCCAGTGGAAACATTAGATTTCAGAACTCCCATTCAGGGCGATTCTCACCTAATGGAGGCTGGTTTCAGCACGACACCCATCAGCCAATACTCCGGACTCCACACAGCCAGGCTTGCACACATTTATTATCAAGAGCTGCAGCTTGTCTCCGGCGGCTTGACTGGCCGCTACCCACCTCCTCTTCACTGATTCTCAGAGGAAGCAGCAAACTCCGCTGGAGCACTCTGTGGAATCCTCAGATGGAGAAAGGAAACCGCCACGGTGCAAGTGCGTTCACCACTTGATACACACTTTGAAGATGACGGGCTTGTTAGGCTGCAATACATCCTTGGTGTTGCATTAACTAGCATGATTCCTCATCCAGCTTCGTGAAACTACTTAACCGTACCCCATGAGGTGCGCCCCAGGTACATATATAAACATACACATTCCTATAAAACCATTTTTGGAGGCAAATTTCTATTTGAATTCTCACCTATCATTTACTAGTCATGGGCAAGTTATCTAGTTTTTCTGAATCTCAGTTTCTTTATATGGAAATGGGGATAAAATGCATTGTTGGGTCGTTATGATAATCATATGCAATAAACATGAAACTGTCCAGCAAAGTGCATGACAAGTCATAGTTGTTAAATAAATAATATTACTGTGATTACTAGTAGTATTACTATTCTACAATGTATATATGAATATGCTTACACACACATAAATATGCCATTATGCTAAACCAATTATTCAGCAATATATTGTAAAAAAGTATCCTATAGCAAAAATCTCCCAAGCACAGAGATGGGCAAACAAAGGTAAGTTTTCCTTCAGGTCCCCGTCTTTATTTAGTTTGCATAATTTCTTTTGCATTGGTCCTCCTGTTAGCACTGACTGGTGACCACTGAGCTAGTGTTTTTTGTTTTTTGTTTTTTACATGTATAGTCTGATTGCCTGTCATGGATGGTGACGTCACTGAGTCGAAGTAAATTACCTTGTTGATAATAGGAGACAGCCCTGACCCACTGATGCCTAGTCACCTCATGAGAAAATCAAGAAGTGGAGAGAAAGATGTCTGGGCTATGGCTGCTGGGGCTTCCTTAGCCCCAAGTGTCCGAGTCAGGGATGCAGCTCCAAGATTCCATGTAGGAAAACATTCATTGAACACTTAACACCCTCAGAAAAGTGGCAGCTCCACAACCCCACCCACCTCCTTCCAAGACCACTAAATTTCAGAACTCACTTCTCAATGAGGAAAGAAAATTGCCCAAAGAGGTTTGGAGTGTTTTGTTTTGTTTTTTTTTTTTCTTCATTTCAAAGCAGAATATATTCTCATCAGTGGGAGCAGATAGTCTGGCATCATGACTAATAAAAACTCTGTTGCGATTTTTGACACTACATTTTCCTAATTGCTTTAAATGTGTTCCACAATGCTGTGTAACTAGCATTGAGACATGAAGTTGTGGGTGTACTCAACAGATGTCAGTTGCCCTCCATTTAAGCAACTTAGAAACAACCAAAAATAAATGAGGATTATTGAATGCTGGAGAGAAAGCGAAGATATTAAACATTTAATTCTCTGAACATAATGATGTAGTTGATTTTCTGTTCTTCTTAGTTGCCTTTTTGTCATTTTGCATCAGTGATCCTGAGAACACATTCATTATTCTGGAAGGCTCATTGGATGTTGCTATGGAGACCAGAGCTGCTCTGACATATTCCCCCAGGCCCTGTTTGCTGGCTTTTTCAGTAAACAATTATGCGTTGCATTCTGCAATCAGTGTGGTTGGAGGAGACTTTGCTTAGCTGATTTCAAGCTAAAGATGAGTTCTCCTCACAAAAGGATGCTTTCGTAGGTCTATCGATTGTGATTTTAATAAATGGAGCAAAATCAAGAAACATCCAAGAGAAAAATGAAACAAAGAAGAAGGCAAGGAATCAGTCTAATTACCTTTGATAGCCTAGCAGTATAAAAGCTTTTCAAAGTCGTATCAACAACCTTAACTCTACTAAAAACCCCGATGGTTTGGAGAAGGGGAAAGATTCTTCTAAACCATATGACCCAAGCAGGCAAATCGAACAATTAAAATTTTTCTTTAGGGGCATTCTATCTAGGAAGAAGGTATTAATAAATTATAAGATCCTTTTTAGTTCAAGGATTCTCAATGCAGGAATGGGCTTCTGATGTCTGTGACCAAGCTCAACTCCTTCCACAGGTACATGCAGAATATTGTTTGCATGCATAAGTGCATCTTTGTAGAAAGAAAGTCCTTAACTTTCATTATAAACTGAAAAGCCATCAGATAAAACAAATGGATTACTGATAAATTGCATACTAGTGAAAAATACTCTATCTTTCTCTGAGGAAGCATATTAACTCTTTCTCACAATATATGATTTACGAAAATAAAGAAGGGTTTTGCAGGAGGGAAGCCACCCCCAGGGTATTCTTTATCCAACTGTGAATTTTGATAGATGCACTTGGAATTCTTCCTCATTTGAGAGAACAAGTGCCAGTTTGGAGGCCTGAAATAAAGATAGAAGCTGACCCACACTCAGAATTCTAAGTCTCGACCAAAGCTGTGCCAAATGGATCACCCAGTTTTACTAAACTGGTTTAATTCAGTGAAGCCACTTATTTGGCAGATTCTCCAGGAATTGTATTTGATTTTCTCTTTAATATGTATTTACTAAGTACCAAGCCCTTCCTTATACACACTCTCAATTTTATGTTCTCTTTGTGATTTCGGTGTAGGTGAAACTAGAACATGGAGGCGAGTGTTTGGAGCCAGGCAACACTCAGAACTGAAGCAAATTTGAGAATGAAGGAGGTATCTGGGGACTGCCAGGAAAGAAGGACTCACAGCTCAATAGCATGAATGTGAGCATCCAGGCAGCTACTTTTGATGCATAACACACCACATCAAAACTTGCGGGATTAAAATCACCCCTATTTCTTATTATCTCTCATGGTTCTGTGAGGTACAAAGGAGACCACTCATCTCTGCTGCACAATGTCTGAGTCTTCTGCTGCCTTGACCCAATGGCTGAGGTTTGGATGGTTGGAACTACCTGTAGGGTAAACGCTCTGATAGCAATAACAAGCATACCCTGAGAATGACCTTGTATGGCAGACTCTATGAGGAAAATCTGAGCTCTCCCGGCCACCCCCCACTCCTTCCCTACCCTCCTGATGTCACATCCCATGGAACATGGGCCATATAGCGGACTAAGGTCCTGGGTTTTGGGTTGGATGAAGGTTGCCGGGTAGAGGTCATTAAAGGGAGGGTATTAAGTGAAAATCCTATTATATATAAACCGTATGCTGTTTGCAAGTGGTTGCAGTTTAGTATAACTACCCAGCCCACCACTGCTGGGCCATGCAGGGATGTTGTCCAGCTCACTGCCGCTGGACTGTAGGTTAGGTGGTTCTCCTGTCTAGCCCACCACCACTGGATGCTCTGTCTCATACATAAGACCCTAATAAAACCCCATGTCTCTTTTTCTCACTCACTTCTTCAGTTTCTTGAACCTGGTGCTATCCTACTGAGATTAATAGGGTTCAGCACAACGCTGCCCACCATCTCTCTCTATGCAGCCTCGTGCCTCTCTGTGTGCTTACACACATGGTCTCCCCAGTATGACAGTCTCAGAGTTCAACAGCAAGTTTTCCAAAAAACCAAGGCAGAAGCTGCAAGACTCCTCACAATCTAGCCTTTTCAGTCCCAGAATATCATTCTACTGGTCAAGCAAGGCACTCGAGCCAGCTCAGATAGAAGGGGGAGGGAATTGGACTCTACCTCTCAATGGAAGGAATAGCAGAGAATTTGGAACTCTGTTCGGCAACTCAAAAGGGAGGACAGATATTAGGTGACACTGTTAATTCACTGTCCTAACTATTATACATACACATTATTTCTATTAGCTCTGCAAATTAGCCCTGTCATCCCATTTCACAAATATGAAAATTGAGGGTCAGAGATAGAGGTCATTTCTTATTAACTTGTCCAGACGGTGGCAGAGCAGGAATTGAGCCCAGGACTGTCTGCAAATTCTGTGCCATTCACCACTACCCTTCCAGGTTCTACCACACTTGACTCAAGTTCTAGTCATCACAGCTCCACTTGATTTCTTCCTCCTTCCCCCTATTTGGATCTTACATGCAATATAGTATAGTTACGCATCATCTTTTTTGGCATACAGGTCCATCTCCCAACAGAGACCCCAGAATCACAAAGTAGGAGAGCTCTGAGTCCTTCGATAGAAAACCAAAGTGTATACATGGCCAGTATCTTGCCTAGGAATACACAGATGCTTGGAGCAAAGAGCACTGGGCTGAGAGTGGAGTTGTTGCTGGTCCTACCCCTGGCAACATCTTTGTGTCTACAAAGCCACTGAAGGGAAAAATGTGTGGCAAAACCAGTGATTACTGGTGATACTCCCTTCCTCTAGATCTTGTCTAGAGCTGAACCTTGTCTAATGGAAGATAATTTGCTCGCTAATGAGAGTCCTTGAAGTACATTGCTTTCATTCGCTTTGAAATTTCTGTCAATTTTTTCATAGAGTTCTATTCTAATAGAGCCTAAATCCATTTTCAACTAATTACAGCAAGTGATCCTAATGGGTAAATGAAGTCTGCTGCTCCCCCCTGATCTCTCCAACCAATATATTTTCCTCTTTTCCCCAAGGTTTACTTTTCACTCAAAGAGCTCATTGCAGCCCGATGCAGTGGCTCACACCTGTAATCCCAGCACTTTGGGAAGCTAGGGTGGGTAGATTGCTTTGATCTCAGGAGTTCGAGAACAGCTTGGGCAACACGGCAAAACCCCATCTCTACAAAAATACAAAAATTAGCTAGGTGTGGTGGTGTGTGCCTGTAGTCCTAACTACTTGAGAGGCTGAGATGGGAAGATTGCTTGAGCCCAGGAAGTGGAGGTTGCAGTCAGCCAAGATCACACCACTGCACTCCAGCCTGGGTGACAGAGCCAAATACTGTCTCAAAAACAAAAAACCAACCAACCAAACAAAAAAAAACAAAAAAAGAACTCATTGCTCCCAAATCCCTCCAAATCACTGGGCCATGTTAAAAGTTTCCAGAAGTCAGTCTGCCCTCAGGAAGGAGTAGTATAATCCCCCACTGATTGTATGTCCAACAGCCTTGGAATTCACTAACTACAAATTGCTAATCATTGTAATTTCATGAAATTCTCTTTCTGGCTGTTTGAAAATAAAAGGCAGTTCTTTACTTGCTTGGAGGCTAAAAAGCGTGCCAAAAGCAGTGATGGGAAAAAAAATTCTTTGAAAAAATGTGAAAATGCCTATCTCATGCACAATGCTACTTTGCATTCCATCAGAAATGAGCTAAGGGAAGCACACAGTCCTCTGTGCTTGTGCTAATAATGCAGGGACTGGTGAAGCCCAAAGTAACAGGGAGAAAAAGTCTCTAGTGGAAAAGTCCAGCTGCAGAGAGAAAGATCAGCGCCTCAAATTCTACCTGCTGGCTGGTTAGCAGTACGATCCATCACATGACCCAGGAGGTTAAAAAAAAAAAAAAAATCACAGAAATGTTGATCCTTCTATGTTTTTAAGCACCCAACCACTTTGTTGCAAACTAAATATGTTTGTCATCTGCTCCCATTAGATCTTAAAATAGTGAATGGTATGTCTGTAAAACAAATAGGCAACGAGTACCTGTCTCCACTGGATAGAAATGCCCCACTGAGCCTTTCTACAACCAACTTCTCACAATTCCAGTCACCTAAACTGTCCTTCATCCCTGATTTTGGAGGTCTTCACAATTTTTTTTCTTTTTTTTTTTTTTTGAGATAGGGTCTCATGCCATCGCCCAGGTGGAGTGCAGTTTTGCCTTCTTGTCAGTCTGGAGTGATCGGAGCTCACTGCAGTTTAGACCTGGGCTCAAGTGATCCTCCCACTTCAGCATCCCAAGTAACTGTCATTACAGATATGCACCACCGCACTTGGCTAATTTTTAAATTTTTTTTTTGTAGAGAGAGGATCTCCCTAGGTTGCCCAGGCTGGTCTCAACCTCCTGTAAGCTTCAAGCGATCCTCCCGCCTCAACTTCC
Source organism: Symphalangus syndactylus (assembly GCF_028878055.3). Taxonomy (NCBI): domain Eukaryota; kingdom Metazoa; phylum Chordata; class Mammalia; order Primates; family Hylobatidae; genus Symphalangus; species Symphalangus syndactylus. The sequence goes on from NC_072433.2 coordinate 123,011,448, forward strand.
AAAGTGATGGGATTACAGACCTGAAGCACCGCACCTGGCCTTCTCTCCTGATTTTTTTTTTTCATTTATTATAATTTTTTTTTATTATACTTTAGGTTTTAGGGTACATGTGCACAATGTGCAGGTTTGTTACATATGTATCCATGTGCCATGTTGATTTCCTGCACCCATTAACTCGTCATTTAGCATTAGGTATATCTCCTAATGCTGTCGCTCCCCCCTCCCCCAACCCCACAACAGTCCCCGGAGTGTGATGTTCCCCTTCCTGTGTCCATGAGTTCTCATTGTTCAATTCCCACCTATGAGTGAGAACATGCGGTGTTTGGTTTTTTGTCCTTGCGATAGTTTACTGAGAATGATGTTTTCCAGTTTCATCCATGTCCCTACAAAGGACATGAACTCATCATTTTTTATGGCTACATAGTATTCCATGGTGTATATGTGCCACATTTAAGGCTACAGTAACCAAAACAGCATGGTACTGGTACCACAACAGAGACATAGATCAATGGAACAGAACAGAGCCCTCAGAAATGATGCCGCATATCTACAACTATCTGATCTTTGACAAACCTGACAAAAACAAGAAATGGGGAAAGGATTCCCTATTTAATAAATGGTGCTGGGAAAACCGGCTAGCCATATGTAGAAAGCTGAAACTGGATCCCTTCCTTACACCTTATACAAAAATTAATTCAAGATGGATTAAAGACTTATTAGACCTAAAACCATTAAAATCCTACAAGAACACCTAGGCAATACCATTCAGGACAGAGGCGTGGGCAAGGACTTCACGTCTAAAACACCAAAATCAATGGCAACAAAAGCCAACATTGACAAATGGGACCTAATTAAACTAAAGAGCTTCTGCACAGCAAAAGAAACTACCATCAGAGTGAACAGGCAATCTACAGAATGGGAGAAAATTTTTGCAACCTACTCATCTGACAAAGGGCTAATATCCAGAATCTACAATGAACTCAAACAAATTTACAAGAAAAAAACAACCCCATCAAAAAGTGGGCAAAGGACATGAACAGACACTTCTCAAAAGAAGACATTTATGCAGCCAAAAAACACATGAAGAAATGCTCATCGTCACTGCCCATCAGAGAAATGCAAATCAAAACCACAGTGAGATACCATCTCACACTAGTTAGAATGGCCATCATTAAAAAATCAGGAAACAACAGGTGCTGGAGAGGATGTGGAGAAATAGGAACACTTTTACACTGTTGGTGGCACTGTAAACTAGTTCAACCATTGTGGAAGTCAGTGTGGCGATTCCTCAGGGATCTAGAACTAGAAATACCATTTGACCCAGCCATCCCATTACTGGGTATATACCCAAAGGACTATAAATCATGCTTCTATAAAGACACATGCACACGTATGTTTATTGCGGCACAATTCACAATAGCAAAGAGTTGGAACCAACCCAAATGTCCAACAACGATAGACTTCTCTTCTGATTAATGGTACCACTACTCGTTAAGATCAAACCAGAGTTTTATCTGCCAGTAAAACTCATCACAATCCTCCAAATCTGAAGACCAGTCTTACGTGTCTTGTCAACATTTTCAGAAAAGATGGGCATCTCTTGACCATCTCCCTTGATTCCCAACTTACTGCTCTTTTCTGCCACTAGCAACCTTTGTGTTCTGCTTCAGGTCATGGGACAAGCTTGTTCAAATCTCTATTCCTTGTTGAAAGCTCAACTCAGATGCTCTTCCTCACTAAAACCTTCCCTGAAACTCCCCCAGGCTCCTCACCCGCCAGCCACGTGGATCTCAAGACTTCAGGCTGTGTAGCCAGTTGATGGTAAAATTTGAAGTTGGGGTTAGGGGATGAGCAAAGGGACCCCCAGCCTGCTTTTCTGGAAACCTGTGTGCACAGTGAGGAGCACCAGCTATCTGTGTAGTGGAACCTCGTCTTCCAGGTGCAGTATAGTTCCAAGTGCATCCATCTCCCCAGTTCCTTTGAGGAAAATGGGAATTGGAGATGGTGTGTGTGAAGACATTTAAGAGTCTCTTAGTTTGAACATGGGCCACAGTGTTCAAACTCCCCAATAAGAGACTTCTATGTCAGCACCCCTTATCACTCTAGGATTGTTTTCTAGGAAGGGCGATGAGAACATTCCTACAGATGCAAAGCCCTTCGCCCCACCCCACCTCCCATGAGGCTTTTAACACAGCCCCCCAGCACTGAAATCTTCCCCCACCACCACAATCTCGGCTGCCTAAAAGAAATCTTCAAGTCGGGATTGACAATCACGTCCCAATTCAATTGATCAGAGGCACCTGATCAATTCAATGGCACCTGATCAACTGAATCAGAGGCACCTCCCCAACAGGGGAGGATTCTGAAAGTGAGTCTGACGTTAGTGGTTAGACATTCAAACATTTTAATTAACAAATATTATATGCCAGCAACTGTCTCAGATGCAGGAAATGTATCCGTGAACGAGGGAGACGTGGTTTCTGCCCTGCACAGCTTACATTCTGCTGGAAAAAGCACTGTGCTCCATTAGTGCTGTTTGTGATGGACTCAGGAAGGATTGGTGATAATGGTGTCTGTGCTACATTTCTGCCAACTCAGAACATACCTCTCATAAACCCCTAACCAGGGAAAAACTCTAGAAAAATCAATACGTAATTCATGGAAATGTGTTCCAGTAGCCAAACCAATTATGGAGTTTCCCACCTTCTCACTTCTTGCAGTTAGTCTCATTTTTGATCCTCTTACTGAGAAAAATATCCGTACATATTTTAGGATTGAAACTACATGCAAAATTCATTTTGTCATTTTGTATTCCTCCTTTAAAACTATCGGGCTTCTGACTTGCAGCGTTTAAATAAGTAGGTTCAGCTTGAGGACCTTTTTAAACTATATTCAAAATATATAATTTGCTTTATTCATGAAGTGCATTACTTTTGCAGACATGACTTTGCTAGCTTTTAAAAATAAGCTATTAAATTTAGCACATTTAAGAGCAGAACCCAGGGGATTCTAGACACGGGGAGTACATGAACAAAACCTTGATGTTGGGGAAGTAGAAGGTAAATTCAGGAGACATTGATATGCCAATCTGGAGGCCAGAGGACAGCTCCCAAGGCATGTGCTAGGCTGAGGTGCTGTGTTAGTCTGTTCTCTGATCGCTATAAAGAAATATTGGGGACTGGGTATTTTTCATAAACAAAAGAGGCTTAATTGGCTCATGATTCTGCAGACTATACAGGAAGCATAGCGGCTTCTGCCTTTAGGGAGGCCTCAGAAAGTTTCCAATCATGGCAGAAGGCAAGGGGGAGCAAGGAGTCTCATGCGGCGGGAGCAAGACAAAGAGACAGCAGAGTGAGGTGCCATACACCTTTAAACAACCAACTCTCACGAGAACTCACTCACTATCACTACAGCAACACCGAGGGGATGGTGCTACACCATTCATGAGAATCTGCCCTCATGATCCGTCACCTCCCACCAGCCCCACGTCCTACACTGGCGATTGCAATTCAATGAGATTTGGAGGGGATACAGATCCAAAACATATCAGGTGGTGAAGTTGGTTGTGAGTTCCAGGCTCAGACATCTGGGCTTTTTTTTTTTTTTTTTTCATAAGAATTTTCTGTTGAATATAGACATTTTCTGTCTAACAGTGCAGAGGGCTGATTTTGAGGTAGTGAGCCCTTTGGCTTTCAGAGGTGATTAAGCAGAGACCAATAACTGTCAGAAATGGTGCAAAATCAGCTGGGAAGGTAAGCTAGTTCTGAGGTTATGATGCAGGGCCCATACATTTGTTTGTGGCTTGCAGGTGTGTTTTGCTTGGGCCACAGAGCTTTCCCTTTTTGGACAGGAGAGGAGAGGAGAGGAGAGGAAAAGGGAGACAATCAACAAAATTAGTGAGATGACACCAAAAAAAAGAAAAAAAATCCCGATTTCCTTGAAAAAGAGAGAGATGTAAAGACACAAGGCCCATTTCATGTGACATCATTGGAAGAGAGGCAGGCACTGCTGAGTCACTATTTGGCCCTTTAAATGGGTCAGGTGTTCTAGTTTACCAATTCTACTTCATTCTCATCAAGCCCCTGTTGAGCCCCTGGAGGCATCTGCCTATTTGACCATGGAGCGAGATGCCATGTGAAATGTTTTTCCTATATTTGATGAGGCAGGCAAACATGCCTTGAGCCCCATTCTGGGTTTCCATTATCCTGCTGGAAAGAGATTGGCAAGGTCTTGATGCAAGGCCTGGGTGGCCAAAATAGACCACCCAGGCTCACTGTGTTTCCTGAAGACTGGCAGGGAACAGGTCCCAGCTGATTTTATCACCAGGGTCCTTCAGGAACTACAATGTCTCCTCCAATATTTATTTCCACAGTAACATTCCCTTCTAGCACAAAGATGTCACCTCCCATCCTAAAGCCTCTTGAATCTTGAATTCTACCAAAATACCGATGAGATGAGGCAGAATCCAAGAATCTCAGGGCAGAGGGGAGGAAGGGAGAGAGCACTGATATCTCTAACACCACAAAATCAGAGGCTTGCGATACTGTGATTTCCCCCCCGTGCTACTGCAGACACAGTAGAAGGTACCTCATTTGTATAATCATTTGAACTTTGCAGATAATGAATGGAATGCATTTTGAAAATCTAATTTCCTTTCCGCTCTACTCTTCACGCTGCCACTTGAGCGATGCTTCTCAGACACAGGTGTGATATATCATACACTCACTTCTAACCCTCCATCTCTTCTCTTCACCTGCAGCTTTATTAATAGCGTGAGATACTATGTGGGTGAGGCACTATAGGGAGTTTGCAGATGAGATTTTTATGTTTCAGAAGTCATGTATTTAACATTTAACATATAAAAACTCATCAAGCACACGAAACTCATAATTCAGTTGAAATGTAAAGTTTCTTTAAAATACTATGTTTAAAAATTTCCTTCCTATGTACATTAAACAAAATAAAGAACAATTTTATAATATTGGTATTATGTATGTAATTATAACTGGTCTTATATAATGAAAAATGATACTTGAATGATTGAAACTGGGTTTTAGAAACACGGATCTGGCCGGGCACAGTGGCTCATGCCTGTAATCCCAGCACTTTGAGAGGCCGAGGCGGGTGGACCGCAAGGTCAGGAGTTCGAGACCAGTCTGGCCAATATGGTGAAACACCATCTCTACCAAAAATACAAAAATTAGCTGGACGTGGTGGCGGGCGCCTGTAGTCCCAGCTACTCAGGAGACTGAGGCAGGAGAATCACCTGAACCTGGGAGGTGGAAGTTGCAGTGAGCCGAGATCACACCACTACACTCCAGTCTGGGCAACAGAGAGAGACTCTGTCTCAAAAAACAAAACAAAACAAAACAAAAAAAACACTGACCTACAGGTGAGTGTCCAAATTGCTTAGAGTGTCCTGGATTCCCATCATAGCCTTACCCACTGTCAGCTGTCCAGTCCCATCCGATGCCACTCATCACCATCTACCTTTAAGATGACTCGGCTTTCTGGAGACCTGCATAGTTCTTTTTGCCTCAGGGCCTTTGCACAGACTATTTCATTATGGCTGAAGTCCCTTCACTCCCCTTTTCCACCTGGTGAACCAATGCTCAGACTTGTCAACCCAGCCTCTATCTCACTTCCCCTGAGAAATCTGTTCAGCCTCAACAGGAAGCATTAACTCCTGACTTTGTGGCCCCATCATTTTTTAGTACACATTATATTTAAACCTATAATCCACAGACATTATTTACTTGTGTCTCTGACTTTACAACTAGGCTAAAACTCAATAGGTCAAAAGCTGCCCTACACACAAGCACTTAATAAATGCTTCCTGCGTGGGCAGTTTTTCCAGTGAATTTCAAAGCAAAAACAGTTTTTCATTTTATTCCCTTCCTCCACCTGCACCATGCTTTCAATTTGAAAGAACTCTTCAAAGGAGGCTATGGGAAGCAATGTGATATTCACTTAAGAATATGAAAGCCGAGGGTGATATTTTAACAAGCCTCCCTCTCTTACAGATATTAACAAGAATTGAGTACCCAAAAGCAGCTTAGTTTATATCTCAAAGCACTATAGAAAGGATCTAGCAGATGTCATCATCCCCCAAAGCTCCAGGAAGAGATATCATCATGAGTTAGTAAAATTTCTTAAATACTGGCCAGGCACGGTGGCTCATGCCTGTAATCCCAGAACTTTGGGAGGCCAAGGCGGGAAAGTCATCTGAGGTCAGGAGTTCAAGACCATCCTGGACAACATGGTGAAACCCCATCTCTACTAAAAATACAAAAATTAGCTGGATGTGGTGGTGTGTGCCTGTAATCCCAGCTACTCGGGAGGCTGAGACAGGAGAATCACTTGAACCTGGTAGGTGGAGGTTGCAGTGACCTGAGATCATGCCACTGCACTCCAGCCTGGGCAACAGAGCAAAACTCTGCCAAAAAAATAAATAAATAAATAAATCTTAAATACTACTATAGCAAGTGTAGTCACATGGAGATGGGACTGAGTAAAATGTTCCTCAAATCTGCCCTCCTTGTCTTCAATCCTCAGCCATACCCTGGGGCAGGGCACCCTGGGCTCTTACCTGAACAGGTGTGGCCATTCACAATTGTCCCATCCATCTCATCTCTGCCACCTCCCTCTGCACCTTCAGAGTCTTCACAGGTGGTCTTCAGGGCTCAGTCATCAGGTCCCTGGGGTCCTCTCCTGCTCTCCAACATGCCTCACGCTACTCCCCCACTGCTAGTGAGTTCTAGCACCTTCCCACCTGGGCGTTCCCTCTGCCTGCAGCCTTCTTCCCCAGCTCTTTTCAAGACTTACTGTTCAGCTCCTGGCTTAAATATGATATCCTCAGAGTCCTTTTCTGGCCATTCTATAGGAAACAAGCACCTCTTCTTTTCCTCATCACCACATTCTGCTTATTTTCTTTATCATTTTCATAAGTATCTATGTGGGGTCATTTTAAGGAGTTTGCTTCCTTTAAAAAAAAAATATGGACAATTCGGTCAAGATTCTGTGTTCTTTGCTCTCTGCTCTATTCCCGGAATCTAATTCAGTATCTGGAACACAGTAAGGACATAATGTGCGTTTGAAGAGAGGGGGGAGGAGAGAGAGAACATACTCACAATTTCCAAGAATCATTGCTTTCTGTCACGTACATCCATTCAGTTTATTAGAGCAGAAATGTGTTTTGGAAGTTGAGAATTAACAGAAAATAATGTAAGATCAGTTGGAATGGAGGAGGAAGACAAGGTATAGGGAAGCCTTTTTTTATTTCCATGGGGCACTGGTATGAAAGTTGTTGAACTACACAGATGAAATAATTTTGCTGGCAAACATGGTTGTGTTTCTAAATTGTTTTATCCAAGTGTCCGTTACACACTCCCCTACCTCATCACTGCCTTACCTATGAGGAAGGAATGAAGAGGGTTAAATGGTATCTGTCTACACAGTGCACTGGCCCCTTCACAGCGCACCATTCAATGGTGTACGTGTCTTCACTAACCATATCATGCTGTTTTTAAATGACCACCGGTCTGAGAGGAAGAAAGAATTCTTTACCAAAATGTCATAAATACATTCTGAGTACCATTAAAGAGCACTATAAAACTATCCCTCCTAGACAGATCCTAAACTCTAATACATCTAATAAAGGCATGTTAAATCACTTTGTCTCGATAAAGTAATACTTATTTGGTTCCTCCCTGGCCCAAGTCGGGGGTAAAGTCGGTTAGGAGCCCTTCCGGAGCTCAAACTGCCCTTCCCGGAGTCAGAAACTGCTGCACGGCCTCCTTGACTCCTCCTTCCTTCTCCCCTGTGACCCATTCTCTCCTCTTTCCTCCAGCTGCTTATTCCTATGCTATCCCATTTGCTGACTCCTCCTCTTCTTTTTAGGGGGTGGGTGGGCGGGGAATGGAGTCTCACTCTGTTGCTCAGGCTGGAGTGCAGTGGCGCAATCTTGGCTCACTGCAACCTCCACTTCCCCAGTTCAAGCTATTCTCCTGCTTCATTCTCCCAAGTGGCTGGGACTACAGGCATGCGCCACCATGCCTGGCTAATTTTTGTATTTTTAGTAGAGATGGGTTTTCGCCATTTTGGCCAGGTTGGTCTTGAACTACTGATCTCAAGTGATCCACCCACCTCAGCCTCCCAAAGTGCTGGGATTACAGGTGTGAAGCACTGCGTCCAGCCCTCCTTTTGTTTGCTGTTGTTGTTGTTGGTGGTGGTGTTGTTCTTGTTTTTAGACAGAGTCTTGCTCTGTTGCCCAGGCTGGAGTGCAGTGGCGCAATCTCGGCTCACTACAAGCTCCGCCTCCCGGGTTCACACCATTCTCCTGCTTCAGCCTCCCGAGTAGCTGGGACTACAGGCACCTGCCACCACGCCCAGCTAATTTTTTGTATTTTCAGTAGAGACGGGGTTTCATTGTGTTAGCCAGGATGGTCTCCATCTCCTGACCTTGTGATCCTCCCGCCTCGGCCTCCCAAAGTGCTGGGATTACAGGTGTGAGCCACCGCACCCGGCCCCTCCTTTTCTATTTAATCTTAAATGTTAGCGTTTTCCAGGGTTCACTCCCACATCCCCCCACTTCTTGAAATAAGTAACATGGGGAATATAACACCTGCAAATAATACGATCCAGATACTCTAAGCCATTTTCTCAAGCTTTCTCATTTATCTCGCCGAAACGAATGAAGAGCCAGCCCCTACTATTGCCTCTTTCCAAGAGGAGGAAACCGAGACACAGACAAGCTCAATAATGTACCCACCATGGGTCTTGCAGCTAGACAGGGACAGAGCCAGCCTCAGAACCTAGGTAACAGAGGACCACAGAGCTCACCTCAGAACCAATACTCTATGCCAGTGATTCTTAGCTGGGGGCAATTTTGCTTTCCAAGGGACAGTTGGAAATAGCTGGAAGCATGTTGGTTGTCATGAAACTGGGGTGTACTACTGGCATGTAGTGTGTAGAGGTCAGGGATGCTGCTGACATCATGCAATGCACAGGACAAAGGGATTTCCCAGCCCAGAACGGCAATCCCTGATCTCTTCCATGTTGATAACCTCTTGCTAGGTGAGCTTATCCATGCCCACAGCTTTAAGTTCTATCTATACACTGAAAACACCAGAATTATATTGCTAGCCCTGACTTCTTTTGCCTCTATAACTTTCCTGCAAATGGATCTACAACTTAGCCTCTCCGTTAGATAGCACAGTTAATATATCCAAAACTGAACTGAAACTTTCCCCCACCACTCAGTCTTCTCAAGGTGCCTGGTCTTAGCAAATGATACCACCATCCAGCCTACTGCAAAACTTGGAAACCTGGGAGACTTCTCGGCAACTCCTCTCCATTTCTATCCAACACGAGTGCTATAGATTCTGCTTCCTAAGTATCTCTGGAGTCCATCCATCTCTCTCCACCTTAACCAATATCACCCTCCTAGTCCGAATTTTTCTTCAGCGATTTCCAGCTCGGGCGATGGCTTTCACCTCCTTGGCTCTCTATCATCTCCTCATACCAACCATGGTAGCCCACACGTATTTTGATTCCTCAGAAGACACTACTTAAAATTGGCCATGATAACTTAGTTTTCTAAAAAACTCACAAAGTTCAAAAGATTGTGTATGTATTTTACCCAGCTGTAACATCCTTCTTTAGGGGGATTTCCCGGTTTGACCATTGGCAGAGCACTGACCCACTCCAAGAAAGGATTCTAGCCTAGTTTATCTGTTAGTGTCCCAACAGCAAACAGATGGCACATTCGAGTCAGGATGGTTAGAGAAACTATGTGACAAAGGTGTGGGTGGGTGTGGGGCAGAAGGTAGTGAAAAAACCTGCAGCTCATAGCAGCAAAGCTCCAAGCCAGAAGGAACAGGGCAAAGGGAATCATTTCCAGAACCGAGGGGGAAAACAGCCCTGTAGAATTGGCCACTTTGAAAAAAATGGTGACTGTAGTTAAAGGTCAATGACAGTCTAGGGTGACCTTGCAGCAAGGGAGACAGGAAATAGATAACCTGATGTTTAAAGGAGGGTGATGACTGCCAAGGGGGTGTGGGAGGGGTTGTGGGGTGCTGTTAATTTCTATTTATTGATTTGGAAAGCCAGCTGCACATGTGTTCACTATAAAAATTCATTCACTAGTACATGTACGCTATACATCAATTTTAAAAATTAAAAATAAGTAGCCTCACTGCTCTCCCTTCACTCCTTCCCCTTTCCCTACCATCCCCTATGAGGGCTTCCTATTGTCCGAACCAGTTGGTGGTGGCCAGAGTCCTACCTATGTATTTCCTTATGACAACATCATCCTACGTGGGGGTAGAGAGCTACATGGCACAGGGTGGAGAGTGGACCCAGAGTATATAAAGCCCACCTATAATATAAAGGGTATGAGACAAATGCCCCAGCTACCATCAGGCTGCTTGGAGAAAGTGGCAGAGAACTTAGCTTTCTGTCTCCACCCTGCAGAGTCAGCAATCAGAAAGTTTCCCCAGTATTTCTCACTCACTTAGTACATCCTCCTGTAAATCCATACTTTCCAGATCAAGAAACCAGGAATTTATCAAGAGCATCAGGAAACTCCCAAAGAGAAGGAGCCAGATCCTGAATTCCAGAGCTGGAACTTGACAATGCATTCAACATCCCCATCATCCCTAAAAGCTGGGGAGGAGTTTGTGTCTAGGCCACTCCTTCTCCTTCCTTCTTCATCCTTTGGGTAAGTGTTGAGCCACCACAGGAACAGAAGACATGTTTACCAAGCATCAGCCACACTGCTAAGAACTTTGCAAATGTTATCTCACTTAATGTCACAACCCCCGTATACAATGTCTCACTTTTTAGACAAAGAGTTTGAGGGCTGGGGCATTTAAGTAACCTCCTGAAGACACATAGTGAATTGACACATACTCTATGCAAGATCTGGGCTATTCTTAGCTCCAGGGCCAGGAAGCTAAGCTCTTACAAACAAATGCATTAGCAGGGCATATGAGGTCCTCGACAACCTGGTGCCACCTTTCCTTTACCAAGCAGTGGAGGTCAGCTTTGGGGCATTTCATTGTCTCTGGATAAGCTCACATCTGCAAAGCTACTAGATATGAGAAACTCACACCTGGGTTCTATGGAGGTGTTGATCTTGAGACATTCATTTGTGCATTCTCACATAACTTCAACACAGGAAAGTCTAGGTTAGTGATAGCAGCATGGACTTAAAAATGAGGCTGACCTCTCAGTCCTGCTACCTACTTGCTGTGTGACCTTAGTGATCCTTCCTAACCTCACCAGCCTTCTTTTTCTTGACTTTAAAATAAAGATGGTAATTATATCTACCTTGCATAATTCTTGTGAATGTGTGTGTGTGCACTTTTTCTTAGTCTTAAGAATGTGCTTAACACACAGTAATCCCATAGTAAGTTAAAATTAAAAAAGACCTGGGATATATATTGAGCACTTGCTACGTACCAGGTCCTATGCCAAGGTTGGGATTGCATGAGTGAAAAAACTAGATATTATCCTGGATCTGGAGACCTTACAGTTAAGGCCTTTCCTGATTGTGAGCCAAACATCTTCACAATTAAACTATTCCAATAGGGAAGATTTTCCCACTTGAGTCCCACCAGCGTTACACCATTTATTTCCTGAGAACAGTAGCACTAGGTCCACTTCTTTACCTTAATTCTTGCATGAATTCCTCTTGCCCATTCTTCTTGATAATCTTCATTTTTGTGTTTATCCCTCTAGGACTGAATGCCTGGCCAGAGATGACATGCAGGATATGAAAAAATAAAAAAAAAAAAATCAATCGTTCAATACATTGTTGCTTTGAGTGTCCTCAAAGGGAGTTACTCTATCTCCATCAATTCATTGGACCACATTAAAGCCCTAAATCAAAATACTAATGAATACTTGCCATTGTCACAGATTTTATCACGCTAAAGAGCTATTTTATAAGTTGTCTACTATACTAAAATTCTGCAGGCTGCAAGAGCGCCTGGTTTCAGATGACTGAAATTATTTCACTTAGATAAATCTAGTATAGGATGCTCCAAAGAGTAACTGATTTATGGCTTAATGGCTTTTCAAACACTGTAGGTTCTAAGACAAATTATCTGCAGGGAATGATATGGTGGGGTTGAGTACGGAGGAAAGTTACACTGAGGATTCTTAGGGCTTGTTCTTGTTGCCTGAAATTATATGATTGCTAAGTACTTAAATATCACCGAAGAGATCCTTGAATTTTTGACACTTGATTGAAGAATGTATCCAGTATTCATACTTCCCTGCATGTAACTTAAATGTAACGGCATTGCTTGCTTTCAGTGCAAAGTCAAAATGTCTTGAAATAATGAAATTAATGGAACAGCATGGCAGAGTAGGAGTAGATATAAATTGAAGTCAGGAGACCAGGCTTCAATCTCCCATCACTTCCACTTACTGTCCAAGTATACAGAAGTCACTTTGCTCCTTGGCAACCTGACCTGTAAAATGAGGTAGCCGGACTGGATTAGAAATCACCAATTGGCCTCCCCCTGGCAGAATCTGGCTTGCAGATGTGTTTTCTTTGGTCTATACAGTATTAAAAACAAAAAACCTGGCTGGGTGCGGTGGCTTACGCTTGTAATCCCAGCACTTTGGGACGCCGAGGCGGGCGGATCACAAGGTCAGGAGATCGAGACCATCCTGGTTAACACCGCAAAACCCCATGTCTACTAAAAATAAAAAAAAAAATTACCTGGGTGTGGTAGCGGGTGCCTGTAGTCCCAGATACTCGGGAGGCTGAGGCAGGAGAATGGCGTGAACCTGGGAGGCGGAGCTTGCAGTGAGCCGAGATGACGTCACTGCACTACAGCCTGGGCAACAGTGCGAGATTCCAACTCAAAAAATAAATAAATAAATAAAAATAAAAAGTAAAAACCCAACACGGCCAAGATTTTTAAATCAAGAGATTGCCAGTCAAATTCCAGATTTTTAGCTTTTCCTGAAAAAATTGGAAAGTTTAGCCACATACAGCTGCACCCCCTAAGGACACAACAGTTAGAGCTGTGTAGCCGCTATCCAGAAGGGCCCCTAACAACCTCATTTGCCACAATTTCTATACTCCTCAGATTGGTCCCTGATGTTGAGGCAGAAGTTATTTTTCATTTGTATTTACATTACTCTGTTATTCTCCTGTAGTAGAAAACCATTGAATTTTCCAACTAGTGATAGAACAAAGAACATATGTACAGGAGCAGAGAGACAAGGGGAATTCAATAAAAGTGGCAAACAGAACATGTTCTTGTGGAACTGAGGACAATTTCTAAGTCTGTCTTATGCAAACAGAGCACATCCTTGTCGACACAATGCAACCAGCTAGTCCTATTCATTGATGTTGCCACCTAGAATGTAGGTTTTAGAGTTTACATCTCCCAGATGAGACTATCTCAAGGGTCCCTTCCAGTTAAGTTGTAAAAACCTCATCTGCTAAAAATGTGTGTTCTGGCATTAGAAAAGCCATTCATTCATTTTTAGCACCAAGGGGGATTATGGCTTCTGGTGACTCGATATCTACCTAGGAAATCCAAAGGGCTGGGCCTTCCACTATAAAAGTCCTTTGAGTTTTAAGTCCGCCATCAGCTCATACACTTGGTGGGAATCAGCATGGTTCCAGCTCTTATTTGGCAGAATCCTAAGACAACATCAAATCGACAAGAGAGGCAGAGGGAAAAGAAATAATAGGAAACCTAAGATCTCATCCCAGTTCTTCCACTTTCTAGCTCGGACTTTCAGCAGGCCATTTATTCTCTCTGAGTCTTAGATTCTTAATCTGTTGGATGGACACAGTACCTACTAAGTATGGAAGCTGTCCATTTCAAAATGAAACAATGAATGTAGATGCTGTCTGAAGGTCATAAAACCATGCATTTGTACATGACAACTTTAAAAGGGTATAGCATTATTTTTCCTGAATCTCATCTGTTATTCCACAATTGCCTTTTCAAAAAAAAATTTTAATTGACAAATTAGACTCATATTAACTTGGTACAAAAGTAATAGCAGTTTTTGCCATTAAAAGTAACAGCAAAACTGTAATAACTTTTGCACCAATTAATATATATAACTTTATGGTATACAGGTTTTGATATATGTATACATTATGGGATGGATAAATCAAGCTATTTAATATATACATTTCCTCACATATTTTTATGGTGAGATCACTCCAAATCTACTCTCTCAGCAATTTTCAAGTATACAATACATTGTTACCAAATATAGTCATCATATTGCCTTCAACAAAAAGTAATGAGGAAAAGACTAAGGTTTCCAAACACAGAATTTGTTGTCTCTCTCTTTCCTTTTTTTCTCTCCCTTATTCTCTCTCTTTCCTTTTTAACAATAATTCACACACTAAGCAAATTGATGTCTTTGGCAAAGAGGACCTTACTACATTCAATGAAAAAGTATATGCAACCCTGCCTATGTTTGGAACACACACAAGTCCACTCATTCATACACTGTATCCTTGGCTAAAAACTACCTATGCTCTTTAGCAGGGGCAAAATAGAATTGCAGGGTGGTGGGTGGCATACTGATAAATTGGATATAGAAACACATCTCATATCTATATGCGTAGATCAACATCCGTCATCCACAGAAGGAATTCTTTTTTTTTTTGTTTTTTGAGACAGAGTCTTTGTCTGTTGTCCAGGCTGGAGAGCAGTGGTGTGATCTCGGCTCACTGCAGCCTATGCCTCCCAGGTTCTAGCGATTCTCCTTCTTCAGCCTCCCAAGTAGCTGTAGCTGGGATTACAGGCATGCATCACCACGCCCAGCTAATTTTTGTATTTTTAGTAGAGACAGGGTTTCACCATTTTGCCAGGCTGGTTTCAAACTCCTGACCTCAAATGATCATTTCACCTCGGCCTCCTAAATTGCTAGGATTACAGGCATAAGCCATCGTGCCTGGCTGAGAGAAGGAATCCTTAATCTGGAGTCCGTGGATCCAATAAATTCCTGCAGTGAAACAAGTTTGTGAGGATTTCTGAAATGCCTTGGAAAAAATGCACATTTTTGCATGTCAATGCGTGTGCATTTTTTTGAAATGATGATGGATAGCTTCAGTCAAATCCTCAAAAGGCCATGACACACCCACACACGGGTTAAGAGCTACTGAGATGCACAGTGTGTCAGTTAGGCAAACCAAATGTTTACGTGTTCTTGATGGGGCATAATTACAATCACTGTATTTTTGTAAAATCCAAACATTGAGATATAGGTTTGACCATACAGCTGGACACTACGACAGGATATTGAAATGAGGATTGTTCTAGAAGATCTAAGACATCCAGTCCTCTTAGAAATAGGTAATCAGGATGCAATGGGGAGCTGAAAAAATGTGGTTTGCCAAGGATTATTACAAACAAGTTAGAACAAAAAGGTACCCTGAAGACCATAGCATCACAGGCAAAATCAGGACTAGAATCACGATCTTTAAAAAATATATATTATTATTTAAAAATTTCTGTGGGTACCTAGTAGGTGTATATTTTTATGGGGTACATGAGGTATTTTGATTCAGGAACACAATATGAAATAAGCACATCATGGAGAATGGGGCATCCACCCCCTCAAGCATTATCCGTTGAGTTACAATCTAATGACATTCTTTAAGTTATTTTAAAATACACAATTATTACTGACCTCGTTGTGCTATCAGATAGTAGGTCTTACTCATTCTTTCAAATTTTTTTTGTACCCATTAACAACCCCCAGCCCCTGCCAAACCCCTACTACCTTCCCAAAATCAGGGTCTTTCAGTATGCTTTGCCAAGGTATTTCCATAACTCCACCCCCTGGGAACGGCCCCTCCCCTGACAAAACACCTCCCTCCACCTATGGCCTCCTGCCTCTCGCTCTTCTCCTAGGCCAGGATCATGTTTCCATAGTGATTATATATCCTGGGTTGGATTTTGTTTGTTTGTTTGAGACAGAGTCTCGCTCTGTCACCCAGACTGGAGTGCAGCGGCTCGATGTTGGCTTAATGCAACCTGCACCTCCCAGGTTCAAGTGATTATTCTGCCTCAGCCTCTCAAGTAGCTGGGATTACAGGCGTGCATCACCACATCTGGCAAATTTTTCTATTTTTAGTAGCAATGGGGTTTTGCCATGTTGGCCAGGCTGGGCTCGAACTCCTGGCCTCAAGTGAACTTCCCGCCTGGGCCTTCCAAAGTGCTGGGATTACAGCTGTGAGCCACCGTGCCTGGCCTTGGGTTGTTTTTTTGTTTTGAATTTTGTTCGTGGGTCTTTTTAATTTAAATTTATTTATTTATTGCATCATCTATGATTTTAAAGATTCTTTTGATGTTAGGCCTTGATTCAAGCCTCCCAACCCAAAGTTTGGTCCATCAGTATGTCTGTATCATGTATCAAAACAGAAATAAAACGTAAAAAAGGAAATGAAAACCTCTCCGACTATAAGTTCTTGTTTGTCAGTCAAAAGCTTATGAAAGCTTCTTCAGCCCATTATTAGTAAACAAAACTAAAACGTTGCTACTTGAAGCATGGATGCAGAACCAGTAGCATTGTCATCACCTGGAAACTGACCGGAAATGCAAAGTCACAGTGCTTTGCTCAGGCTCAGAGAATGAGAATCTGCTCTGAACAGGACACGAGGAGACTCCGATGCACTTTAGCATGAAAAGCTCTCTATTAAAGGCACGAACCTGCCTCATGGTTAGAGTGCCCCCACTGGCCAAGGTTGTCATTGCAGCCATCTTAACCCAATCATAGAAACCAGAAAAGAATTTTTAAAAATGTGCAAAGGGTGAGCTTGCCATATAGATCATAGGGATGTCCATTTTTACCATTTGTAAAGAGTCTAAAATTGTTCTTTTCCAGTATATCTTTTTTTGTTCGTTTGTTTGTTTCTTTTGAGACGGAGTCTCACTCTATTGCCTGGCTGGAGTGCAAGGGCATGTTTTCAACTCACTGCAACCTCCGCCTCCTGGGTTCAAGCGATTCTCCTGCCTCAGCCTCCTGAGCAACTGGGATTACATGCACCCACCACCATGCCCAGGTAATTTTTGTATTTTTAGTAGAGACAGAGTTTCACCATGTTGGCCAGGATGGTCTCGATCTCTTGACCTCATGATCTGCCCACCTCAGCCCCCCAAAGTGCTGGGATTACAGGCATGAGCCACCACACCCAGCCTCTCTGGTATATCTAATGAAGCTTTATGGAAGAACAAAAAGGCTACTGTTCTAAACATCCAAAACTTGGCTTTTCATTGCAGCCTGGCTGTTTACCTTCAGATCACTTTATTTCTCTAAGGCTCACTTGCCTCTGATACAAAACAGAATATTACTTGTCTTAGTTCTTTCAAGCTGCTATAATGAAATACCTTCGACTGGGTAATTAACAAATGACAGAAATTTATCACTCACAATTCTGGAGGCTGGGAAGTCCGAGAGCAAGACATGAGTGGATTCAGCATCAGGTGAGAGACTGTTCCTCATAGACATCACATTCTACATGTCTGCACATGGTAGAGGGTGAAACTTCCCAGCTCCCCTGGGCCTCTTTTATAAGGGCACTAATCCCATTCATGAGAGCTTCAGCCTCATGACCTAACCACCTCATGAAGGCCCAAGAGGTGTCTTCATTGGTATCGCATTGGGGATTAGGTTTCAGCATAGGAGTTTTGGGGAAATACCAACATTCAGACCATAATGTAACTTCGCTGCCCACGGGGCAGTGTTTCTGTGGCTATTAGACAGAAGGAAGCACAGTGTCATGGTAAAGAAAATGGCCTCTGGAATTAAGCAGACCCAATTACAAAGTCCACATCTAGCACGTCTTAGCTGAGTAACCTCAGGTAAGCAGCTTCCCACTCGGTAACAATAGTACCTCTCCCATAAGGTTGTTGTGAATATTAAATGTTATAACATTTTAAGAAGCAAATGGCACTCTGTAGGCACTTAATAAGCAATCAATAAGCACTATCACCTCTGTGAAAGGATGCTATAAGTTGAAGAAATCTACAGATTTGGGAGTTTATTCCCATTGGTGGATAAGCATGACAGGCTATTAGCCCCAGATGAGAATTAACGACGTCGCCCACAGCTCACTAAGGAATTTCCCAGACCTCTGTCCTAGTTGCCCTAAAACACACACAAAGGTACCTGGAACTTGTTTACTTTTAGGCTAATTCAAGGCATTGCCATTATGCTCATGTAGCAAAGCCAAGGAGTCGGAGCTGTTTGTAAAAACCCATGAACTGGTGTTTAATTGTGAATGTTTGCGTTCATTTTATGCTTATAAACATTAACTGCTAGTATTGCTGTCATTTTATGTATACTTTCACAGAGAACTATCTTATGATAGATTTTTTTTTTTTTTTTTTTTTTTTGAGATGGAGTCTAGCTCCGTTATCCAGCCTGGAGTGCAGTGGTGATATCTTGGCTCACTGAAACCTCCACCTCCCAGGTTCAAGCGATTCTCTTGCCTCAGCCTCCTGAGTAGCTGGGATTACAGGTCTGCACCACCACGCCCAAATAATTTTTGTACTTTTAGTAGAGACGAGGTTTCACCACGTTGGCCAGGCTGGTCTCGAAATCCTGACCTCAAGTGATCCGCCCGCCTTGGCCTCCCAAAGCACTGGGATTACAGGCTTGAGCCACCGCGCTTCTTACGACAGAGTCTAACAAACACAATAGGTAGAGGGGCAAAGTATTAACAGATAGAATTTCTTCATGATTTTACAAAACTCAATTTGTGCAAATTGAAAGTGGTGTACCGTTCTGCGAAACCTCTTTGTTTTCAATGCTTTAAGTGTAGAATCACATTTGCTCCACAGAGTAACCTCATGGATTAAATACCAGTAACATCCCCATCTTACACAAAGGAAAACTGAGGCCTGAGGAGATAAGGAGATTTTCCCACGGTCACACGACTGAGAGCAGGTGAAGTGAGAATTCTGGCAGGTAAGATTCCAAAGCTGTTGCTCTTTCTTCTCATGAGGCAGTCTCAGTCTATTGTTTGTTTTCAGCCAAGGTCCAGTTCACTGAATATCTGAGAGAAAAGAGTGTGAGAACCACCAGGGAGATGAGCCTGTTGCATAGCAACCCTGTGTGCTTGAGCCTGGTGCAGGGAGATAGGCTCCTTAAGTTTTTAAAGCACTGCCACTAAAAATAGCCCAAGAGATGACAGATAAACGTGAGGTCTCACCCAGGAAGAAAAAATCATCTTGCACAACTGACTATCTTTACTGTGTTGTCCTTGGGGAAAACAAAATTATGGGTTGCTGGATGTCTGCAACTTTTCTCAGTAGACACATTACTACTTCATCCTACTTATAGGTGAGGGTGGCACCATTCATATGGTCCTCATGAAATATCTACCTCTATATTTTTTCCACTCCATTGCTGGAATTGAATTCAGATCGAAGCAAACGCTCTCTACTTGATTGCAAAACATGGCCTTCAGCTTCCCTGTGTTTATCTCCCAGAAATTAATCACCTTGGTTAGAATCACCTTATGTGCAAACATTTATAATGGCTACATTTGTCACTCCAGGAGAGACCATGCCAATTACAGTGGCACCATCTATAAATCTCGTGCCTTCCAAAGAATATTAGATATTTAATTAGATCTGAAATCTCTCTTCACCTAGTACCTTAAGGGTCTCCAGGTTCTCTTCTGTGGCTGGTAATTAAAGGAAGAACTTATCCTTGAGTCCCCTGTACCTCTCTGAGAATCAGAAAGGGCCCAGAGTAATTACAAACCCTGAATATAGGCTTAGCTTGAGCAAGCACAAAAGGCAACAAAAAGAAATATAAATACGGCCATTTGTCCACAAAGAACTTCCAAACTACTCGGCCATTTATTTATTCAAATATTCTATAAATACTTATTAAGGTAGAATAATAGTCCCCCAAGATGTCTGTCTCCTAACCCCCAGAACTTGTGCAAGTTTAATTACATGGCAAAGAGGAATTCAGGTTGTAGATGGCATTAAGAACGCTAATCCACTGGTTTTAAACTAGGAAGATTATCCTGGATTATCTAGGTGGGCCCAGTGTAATCACAAGGCTCTCAAAAGTGGAGGTTGGAGGCAGAAGAGTCCAAGGGATATAGGACTCCGAAAGAAAGGCACAGAGAGAGGCAGACAGGAGGCCACCAGCCAAGGAGCAAGAGCAGCCTCCAAAATAGCAAAAGAGCAAGGGAACAGATTCCCCTTCCTAGAACGTTCAGAGCCTCCAGCCCTGCCAACACCTTGATTCCAGACCAGTGAAGCCTCTTTTGGGCTTCTGACCTCCTGAACTGTAAGATAAAAAATTGGCATTGTTTTAAGCCACAAAGTTTGTGGCCATTTGTTGCTGCAGCAATGAGAAACTAGTGTCAGCACCTGCTTAGTGCTTAACGAACAGCTTCAGGCTCAGTACTGGGAACACAACGGTGAAAAAGACAGTCACTCTCCCTGCACTCCTGCAGCTTACACTCTAGGGATACAGACAAGAGAAGGAAACCAATAATCAGAGGCTGTAACAAGGCAATGAATGTAAACAAAAGAGTGATCAACAGAGACTAACAGAATGTCATTTATTTAAGTGGGGAGGATGGCAGGTATCTCTACAAGGGTGACATCTCAGCCTAAAGGAAGAGAAGGGGTTTGGGGAAAAGAATTCTAGATGGAGGGGACTGCATATGCAAAGGCCCAGAGGTGGGAAAGAGCTTGGCAAATGCCAGGTACAGAGGGCAAACCAATGTGGTTGGAGCATGGCAGGCCACAAGTGGAAAAGCATGAGATGACGTTGATGAGCAAGGAAAGTGCTGGTCATGCTGAGCCGCAAAGGCCTAGAGACCAGTTGGATTATCCGCTAACAGTTCTGGGTGTGGAGGATTTGTAGTAAATATTGACACAATGCAATTCAAATTTAAGAAGATCTCTTATGCTGCTGTGTGAGGGGATGGACTGAAATAGAGGGAAGCAGAAACATCTATAAACAAGCTTTTGCATTACTGCATATGGAGATGACAATGCCTTAGACTTGGCTGGTAGCAACAGAGATGGTCAGGTTCAAGACATTTTCAAAACAGAACGTACAGCCTTGCTGACAGGCTGCATGTGAAAAGTAAAGGGTAAGCATAGCACCTCTTTGTGGTTTATGTTGGTCTTCATTGCGACTGTCTTGCTTTTCTTAAGCAAGAGGGGGTAAGAGACAGGATTCTATCTTTATATTGTACACCAGTCAACTCTTGCATATGTATTCATTCATTCAGCAAGTATGGTTGAGTAAAGACTAGAAACAGGCACTGTTTTAGCTACTGGGGATATAGTATAAGCCCTCCACCCACGGTGTTTGTATTCTAGTGGGTTAGACAATGAACAAATAAATATAACATGTATAATGAAATTTCAGGTAGTCATAGGCTATGAAGAAAAATAAAGCAGAGAATTGCTGCTTTACATAGGATAGAAATCCTAGCTAGTTTATGGAAACCATGGGTTCATTATCTAGCCTATTATCAATAAGAACTGCAAACAAGAGTTGTCATGAGCCTCAAAGTAGCTCCTTCCCTCTTTTTCTATCAAAAAGGGTTCCATGGAGAATCTTTAATTGGGCCATGGAGCTTTACTTTATGTTTAATAAGAGGTGAGGAGTAGAGAGAAGAGTAAGAATAAAGGGCTGGAGGTGAGAGAGAGGGAAGTGATGAGAAAGACATTGCCTGGCTTCAGTTAGCACCGACTTTTCCAACCTGCTTGTTGTGACTGGGTCATGGCACTGTTACTCAGTGACACCTCGGTGCTCATTTTCCTTTATTTCCACAAGAGAAAGGAAGAAGCTTGAAGCACATCCCATCAGGCTAACAAATTTACAATCACACCTGAACTGCATGATTTGTATATAATATTCAATTTCAGAATTCACTTACAAGTAAACTTTCCTTTTTATTCAGGTATTACTAAATTGGTAAAACCAGAAAAACAGTGTTCTCCAACCTGGAGACTTACCAGCCAAAAACCATAAAAATAATCAGGTAGGCAAAGTCTTTGACGTGTCTGTGTTAAAAATAGAAGACTAGCAAAATACTGAGCACATTCTAAACACAAAAATATAGTAAACTTTGGGCTTTTTGATGGGGCAGTGGCTGACAAGGCATTCAGTTCAGGCCTTGCACATCATAGGTGTACATAATGACGTGATAAAATAGGTTGCTATAATTGAGCAATAAATTTGTAAAATAAGTGTGTGACTGTGCAACTATCGTATACAAAATTGTTCTGTTTGTTACAGCAATGACTGGAGTATACTTCTTGGAGTAAAAAATGCTTATCTATTTGTAGAGCAGGAAAAAGATAAAATAATTAACAAATATTTATGAAGCAACTTTAATTAAGTGTAGAACACTACGCAACATGAGGAAAAGACAAGATATACATCCCAATAAAACTTTTGCTTCTTGAAGGGTTTTCATACTGAAGAGTGAGAGAAAAGCCAGAAGTAAAAAACGAAAATGATGATGATGATGATAAGGAGAAGAAAGAGGGGAAGGAGAATATCTAACATTTGTAAATATTCGCCATTCTTACTTTAGAATTCATCTAAATTGCTTGATATTTATTGTCACGTTTAATCCATACAACACCCCTATAAGATAATCACTGTTTTATTCACATTTTACAGATGAGGAAACTAAGGAACAGAGAGGTTAAGCAGCTTGCCCAAAGTCACACAGCCTACAAATGGCGGAGCTGGGATTCAAACCCCTGAAGCCCATGCTGGAAAATCCTGTTCCATGCTGCCTCCCTGCTAATCAAGGAACGAGGGAGCACTTGGTCCACAGAGAGAACATCAGTGAGAGTAAATTTCCTCCTTCTCCTTGTATTCATACTAAATCCATGAAAAATGAGCAAGTAGTCACATTACAAAGACTGCTACTCTGTGGCTGAAAGATAAAAAGGTAATTCTTTATAAGTTATATTTAATATCATTCACCATCATGTAAAGAGATAATAATTTTAATGACATATTTCCAGCCTCCACTGGTAAAACAAGAACCAACTCCAATTCATCAAAAATGCAAATTTTAACTACCAAATTTCAAATAATTTTTGAAAAAAAACAGTCTGGAGAAGAGTTTATGACATAACATGCTTAGTGATTAAAGCAGGACACAAAACTGTATTATAGAATACTCCAATTTTTCATAAGAAAAAAACCTTTTGAAGTGTACAAGCTGAAATATGTTTCTTAAAGTTACAGAAAAATATGAATACCATAGTCACTTCTGTGTGATGGTATTTAGGATTGTTTTAACTCTCTCTTCTAATTATCCTCAGTTTTCTAAGTCTTCTAGAAAGATTTACAGTACTTCTTTAATTTGAAAAGTTTAATCTCAAAATCTACACACCTATGTATATACATCTACACATATGCTATTGAAAATCAAATAGAAATTATATTAATGTTATTTATAGATTTCTAAATTTATAGAAATCCGTATGACATATTGACTAAGAAATAGCAACAATATTTATTTTTGATTAAGCCCAATCTATAACTTTATTAATGAGATCAAAGGCTATTTTCCTAGTTCCAGGAGAGTGTGAAATAGGCTTTTCTCCCTGAGATAAATGACCTTTACCTGGAATCAAAGACTCAAACAAAATGAGGAAAAGCATAAACATGCCTTAAAAATGTCTCATTTCTCTGGAAATCCAGTGAGGAAGCAAAGACAGAGATCCTTGCAAAAAGGGGAAATAAGAGCTATAATTTCTTACCCCTCTAGCTAGAGGTGGATACATGCTATGGGGAAGAGCGTTGAGTTTTGTAGCTATTGCTCCAACTTCCAAACACCTGCAAAAACAGATTGCTCTCTCCTCTGCTTGGAGGAGGGCAGGAACTTCTGTTTTTGACCCAGCAGGCTTAACAGCCACAACTTGGACAGGTGCATGTGCTGTTACTTCTACCATTCCTAGAAAGTCCACTTTGGGGACCTCTTTCTCATTAGGCTGGTTGTGTGCAGTTCAGACTCTTTCAGGAGTGGCTTAACAAGCAGAGAAAAGGAAATCCAATCACAGGGAAGATAAAGATGTTGAAGGTTTGGCTTCCCAAGCACATCAGAAATTGCCTAATATGCCATGACTGGAACATTGCAAGCAAAAATGACTTTTTATTCATTTTAAGAGTCATAGGTAGATGCTCTGTGACCATAGGCATTCTGTGATAGTGCCCAAATGTGCCACCTTGTATATACACCTGTGTAATCTTCTCCCATTTGTGAGAGAAACCAGTGAATACAATGGGTTACTATGATGAATATGATTTAGATAATGAGATCTTGGACCTCAAATTGGAGTTATAATGGCATGAGACCCTTGGAAGGGAGTTAATTGTTGGGGGCCAGAAGACAGACTGTGACACGTAAGGTTTTAAGACGTCTGCCCCCTCTCCACATGTCAGCGTATGTCCCCTCCCCTTGAGTGTGGGACATGGACATCTCGCTTATGATTAGCTTACCAACTGGTTAACTTTGAGTTCATCAAAAGGGCGATTATCCCAGGTATGTCTGACCTAATCAGACTTCACAAGAAGGTGAAGCATCAGAGATGTGATCTTGCTGGCCTGAAGAAAACAAACTGCTATGCGGTGAGAGGGAGGCTTCCAAGAGCTGAGAATAACCCTGTTGACAGCTCCTGGAAAAATGGGGGCCTTCGATCCTAAGAAACTAAATTCCTCCAGCACCTGGAATGAGCTTGGAAAAGCACCCTAAGCTCCAGATGAGAACGGCAATGTTGCCAACACCTTGACTAGAGCCTTGTAGGTCTCTGAGTAGTGTTCCAACTAAGCCATGCCCAAACTCCTGACCTTCAGAAACTACGAGATAGTAACAAGTGTCACGGCCAGGAGCAGTGGCTCTTGCCTGTAATCCCACCACCTCCAGAGGCTGAGGTGGGAGGATCACCTGAGGTTAGGAGTTCGAGACCAGTCTGGCCAACATGGCGAAACCCCATCTCTACTAAAAATGCAAACATTAGCCAGGCGTGGTGGTGCATGCCTATAGTCCCAGCTACTCAGGAGGCTGAGGCAGGAGAATCACTTAAACCCAGGAGGCGGAGGTTGCAGTGAGCCAATATTCCCCTACTATACTCTAGCCTGGGCAACAGAGTGAGACTCTGTCTCAAACAAAACAAAACAAAGCAAAACAAACAAAAAAAATTACAAATGTTATTTTAAGCCACTAAGCTTGTGGTCACTTTTTATGCAGCAAAAGAAAATGAACAGATACTTTTAACATTTCAAACACAACATTGATACCTGGGATTCCACTGCTGTGTAACCATCAAGTCACATCTTTCAGTTCTATATTGCTGGCTCCCTTGACATTAAGGATCTTTTAGTGACAATAAGTAAATAGGAAGTGTTTCTCCCAAGTGGGATTTCCTCTAGAAGTCCTACCTTTCCCAAGAAAACGATTATCCCAGAGACTCTTTGCAAAATGATAATGATCAATGTTGTCTATGGTTCCGAACAAAGACACTCCTAAATCTAACCTAACACATGAAATTTATTTTGTTGCCAGCTTATTGCTAAGAGGCACTCAAATGTATAGCCCAGATTGTAAATATAATACAAAGTAATTGTCTGGTTTTTCAAAAAATTTATTTTATTTATTTACTTACTTATTTATATGATACAGAGTCTTGCTCTATCTTGCTCTATCGCCCAGGCTAGAGTGCAGTGGTGTGATCTCACTGCAACCTCCATCTCCCAGATTCAAGCGATTCTCTTGCCTCAGCCTCCCTTGTAGCCGGGACCACAAGCTTGTGCCACCGTACCAAGCTAATTTTGATATTTTTAGTAGAGACGGGGTTTCACCATATTGGCCAGACTGATCTCGAACTCCTGACCTCAAGTGATCCACCCACCTCGGCCTACCAAAGTGTTGGGATTACAGGCATGAGCCACCGTGCCTGGGCCAAAAAATTTAAATTAGCCAGTTTTAACTCTTGGTAGAAGCAGAATATCTTGGGCAAACTTAAGAGGGCTTCAGCCACGTCTGACATTAAAAATTATTGAAAAAACCTGATGAGATTCAAAGCATAATTAACTATTCAGGCATTCTCACAGAGTCATAAAGGGGCTAGAATCACACATGACACAGGCAGAGGGAACAGTTGGACTCTGATTAGATGAGCTAACTGGATAACTCCCTTAGCCAGAGGGATCAGGCAGATCACCCCTGGCTGCATCCGAGTGGAGCAGAATGCATTACAGCCTCACGATTCATTGCCTGTCATACACTTAAAGAGAATTCTGTGTTTCAAGAAAAATGAGAGGGAGCATTTGTGGAAGTAAAGATGATTTATATTTTTCCACCAAGTAAGTTTGAGATGTTGGTAAATAAAAATATTTTACACTCATCTGTATCCATTCACTTGTGCTGATGTTTGTCATAGGGTCAATGGCAAGGGATGCTCTGCTTCAATGTCTAGAGGACAACAGGGAATAGTGCAGACTGCGGTGAACTAAAGGGGCAGCCCGCAGCCATCTCCAGCTTACTGGGGCCACATTCTAGTCTCAACACTTACTCTGCAAAAGAATTACCTGGGAATCCTAAAATTAAGGTTCTCAAATTTCAAAACCAAAGATGCTATTTACTTCTTCTGGAAACTGCATTTTACTAAATCCCTTACATCAGCACTATTCAGTAAAAATGTAAATGTAACATGCCATACAATTGCAGGCCATATATGTGACTTTAAATTTTCTCGTAGCCGCATGTAGAAGAAAAAAAAAAACAGAAGAAATCTTAATATATTTAGTTTCATCTCATGTATTATTTTAACAAGTAATTAATTATTAACAATTTCTGTCTTCAAAATTTGGTATGCATTTTATATTTAAAGCATGCCTGAATTCATACTAGCCATATTTCTAGCACACAGTTTTTATTATTGCATGAGATTTCTCTTTCTTGTTCAGTTTTGTGAAAGTTGTGTTTGCCTTGACTTCCATTGCTTAAGTTTAAACAGCTCAAAGCCCAGCAGTGTATTCTCATTTGCTCAAACTTTTCTCTCCAGGCTTGGAACAGGAGATCTAAGTCCCAATCCCAACTCTGTCTATTAAACTTTGCGAACTTGGACACGTTGCCATTTCATTGTCAATGTCCCCATTTCCCCATCGGAAGTTGAGTTACTTGTACTAGATGTCTGGAGATCATTCTTTACTCCCCTGATGCTAATAAATTGTCTGACTTTTTGTTTCAAGAAAAGAGTATTTTTTTTTCCTTTTATTGTCTTGTGATGCTTCTGAGAGAGGTGAACTTGAAGCATGGAGGACTTACTCAGCATTTCCCATTCCCTAGCCCTTTGCCCACCCAACTATCTTTGAAAATTCCTAGCCTCTGAATTTTCAGGGAGGTTGATTTGAGTAATAAACTCCCATCTTCCACATGGCTAACCCTGCATTAATTAAACTCTTTCTCTGCTGCAATACCTCTGTCTCAGTGGATTGGTTTTATCTGTGCAGTGGGCAAGAAGAACTTCTGGGCAATCACAAGAAGGCAGCCATTTCAAATAAAAGGGAAAAAAAGTTTTCATAGGTTAAGTGCTTTTCCCAAAGTCATGCAAGTTTTGTGGCTTCCAAAACCAAGATTGGAGCCCACATTTATCAGTACTCTTAGCAGAGACCATCATCATAACCTCTTGTAACAGACACTTGGTTCTCATGGGTGATGGAAAGCATGGTCTCAGCTCTGGAAGGATTTCTGAAATGGGAAGAGGAAGTGGTTTTTCTCAGCAATCCATTAGTGAGATACATTCTTCAAGGATGTAGGAAGTTGTTGGAATAACTTAAAGAAGGAGCTCATTGCCATTATTTCCTTTGGCCTTTATAAAGGGCTCGCCAAGGTATTACTGGTTCTGGAGAATGTCTGGGTTAAAGGGCTTTTGTTCTAATACATCTGATGGTACAGCTTAAGCGCAAAAGGAAAGCAAAATGGCGCTGCTTCAGAATTTAAGCAATAAGCCAGAGTAGAAACAAACAGGGAAGCACCAAGCTCTTATGTGTTCAGGTAACATCACTAGGTGCCATTTCCCTCCTGAAAAAAATCTCGAGAAGCTTCCCAAACATGCAACATGAGAAAAGTTATTAAAACATTTCTTCTAAGATGACTTTTTAATTGCAAAATGATAACATCCCGGCATCTCTACCTCACTGAGTTTAGGGAAATATTTAGAAAGTGTTTATGTGCCCTAAGAGAAAGGCTGGTACCTAATTCCAAATTATTACCACTTCTGCAGGTCATGCTGACAAGATTATCTCTCAGCGGGCTGACAATCAGAAACCTGCTTCTAGTCGGTTGGTTTTCCACAGCTCGTAACCTTTTTCTCTTTTTCCTGGATGGAATGGAAATTAGCATTGTACGCCTACTCCTTTCACTTTCATGGGCCATTTATCATATCAAAGCCCATTGGTCTAGGTACCAGCCTCACCAACTTAGGTAAACAGAGTTCTAGGAGGAACTGACAGATGTTAGCAAGACAAGTAATCACAGAACAACAAAGTTGCATTGCCACAGCTGTTACATAAACAGTTTTCAAAAACATGGCAACTAGGAGGCAATTTAAGGAGAGAATCTTCAGGGGATGCTTACAATGCTGGTAATGCTTAGACTGCAATGGAGGCTTAAATCTCCAATTTCGTAATATGACTGAAAAGGCCCTGCATGATGTGGCCCTTCCCACATCTCTATGCCTCAATACCTCCCCACTGCCTGCAGCCACCTGATGTCCCTTTGGGTACTCCAATGCTCTGAGCTCCTTTGCACCTTGGGGCTTCACGTGTACTTCCCTCCTTCATTTAACAGAACTCCATTTAAATTCTACTTTCTTAGAATCTACTCATTCTCAATTACCCCTTCCTTTAAACTGTTAGAGGTTTCTGTATTTTCTCCCCTTCTTGATACCTATTGAAATTTATTTCACTTTACTTTTATTTATTTATTTTTTTTGACTCAGGGTCTTGCTCTGTCACCCAGGCTTGAGTGCAGTGGCACGATCACAACTTACTATAGCCTCAAACTCTGTGACTCCGCTGAGACTTTTGCCTCAGCCTCCCGAGTAGCTGGGACTACAGGATAATTTTTTTGTATTTTTTTGTGAAGAGAGGGGTCTCGGCCAGGTGCTGTGGCTTATGCCTGTAATCCCAGCACTTTGGGAGGCCGAGGCGGGTGGATCATGTGGTCAGGAGTTCAAGACCAGCCTGGCCTAGATGGTGAAACCCCATCTCTACTAAAAATGCAAAAATTAGCTGGGTGTGTGGCGTGTGCCTGTAATCCCAGCTACCCAGGAGGCTGAGGCAGACAATTGCTTGAACCCGGGAGGCGGAGGTTGCCGTAAGCCGAGATCTGCGCCACTGCATTCCAGCCTGGACGACAGAGTGAGACTCCGACTTGAAGAAAAAAAAACAAAGAGAGGGGGATGGGACTCACTATGCTGCCCAGGCTGGCCCCAAACTCCTGGGCTCAAGTGATTCTCCCACCTTGGTCACCTCGTGCTGGGATTACAGGCATGAGCTACCATGCCCAACCCCTGCTAAAATGTAAAGTTATATAGTTATTTCCTTGATTATCAGTTTATTTGTCTCTATCATTAGAACATAAGCCACGTGGTTGTAGAGATCAGGTCTGCTTGATCATTCTATCCCCAGTGTCCCGAACGTTGTTTGCACTATTACTTTTTGAATGAATATGAATATACAGACTTGTCCATTTTATGGATGATTCCAATTATTTCTTCCCACACCTCTCGAGTCCCTTCACATAGGTATCGCCACCCCATTTTACAAAAAAGGAAATGGATTGGTGGTGATACAATTTGCCCAAGATCATGTAGCCGATACATGTGGGGTGAATTGCAAATTCAAGTAGAACACGAAAACCTGTGGTTTTCCTATGTAGCATTTTCTAAATACTTGTTTGGCCTATAATATCAGCACTTTGGGAGGCCGAGTTGGGAGAATCAGTTGAGGACAGGAGTTCAAGGGCAGCCTGGGCAACATAGTAAGACCTCGTTTCTACAAAAAATTTTAAAAAGTGAGCGGGATGTGGTGGTGCACATCCGTAGTCCCAGCTACTAGGGAGGCTGAGGTGGGAGAATCACCTGAGCCCAGGATTTTGAGGCTGCAGCAAGCTATGGTCATGTCACTGCACTCCAGCCTAGATGACAGTGAGACTCCATCTCTACGCAAATGAATACATATATACATAAATATATACAAACTTGTTTGGTGTTAGAACCAGAGCTAAATACATTTCTTGCATTACTTTACTTAATCCTCAAAACAACCCATTGAGATAGGTAGTATAGCTACTGTCTTCATTTTCCAGATGAGGAAATTGCAACTCAGAGAGGTTAAGTGATCTGCCTAGGGTCACACAGCTAGAAAGGGGAAGAACTCCTTGAATCCAAACATCACGCTATTCTACGTTGCCCCATTCTCATGTGTCGCACTACCATGAGCTGCTGTTGTCATATTCTCCAATTTGGTCTTCAGGTTTCTCTCTGGAGAGTGGCCATAAGCCAAGGTAGCCACTTTCTAGGAGAGCCCTCAACAGGAAGAGAGTTAGGTTCAGGTGTGTCGGGCAGGTGAGACACAATGAGAAGGTGAAACCATGATGCATGAAACAAGAAATGTATTATTTACAGATCCAGAGAGGTTGGAGATGCCAACAGGAGGCTACAGGAAGTCTGGAGGCTGCAAAGAGCTCAACCAATGGGCAGAGAGCAAGAGAGGGAGGGCCTGGGGGAGCAGGCCTTTATTAACGTCCAAGGGCATGATCCCTTAGACTTTCCCAGGGGCCTATGGATTGGCTAGTTAAAGGAAAACATGTTTGAGAAGGGGGAAATTTATTTACATGAATCTGGTGTTGACCATTGTATTTTATCACGATCAGCAACCATTGTGTGTTGGGCTTGGAGTCAGTGGGATGAGGAACAAGCGCGCTACATTGCAAACAGCGACAGGAGGAGGGGAAGTTTTAACCAGGCCAAAGGTGATGGGGTGCAACTGGGTTTCAAACCACCAATGTTAGGCCTAACAGTGGACGCTGAGACAGCAAGTGTGTGACACAAATTTACGACAGTCACACACTGTGCTTGGGTCTGAGGATGGTTAAAGAAAAAATTATTCTCATACGTGTTGAAATGGTTAGATTTTGTTAAGGTCTATCGCAACAGGTGTCAAGACTATCATAATCATCTTAGGAGAGATTGGGCTCAACTTAGAATATAGCACAGACATCTGAGGATTGATCACCACTGAGCAAACTGAGGGGGGTCAATCGAAAGAAAATTACTAAGAGGAGACATAGAAAATAGGGAGATTCTTACTAGAGACAGGTCAAGGACATACATACCAAAAGTTGTGGAGGAGGAACTTGATCAGGTATGGAGGGTGATCAGATATCAAGGGAACGGAGGTTCTTGCTAAACTGAGATAGCAACATTCAAGCTAAAACTGGAACAGGCAGGCCAAAGACAGCACTTTCGTTTTATCCAAAGTCAAAGCCTAGTGAAGAAAAGGAGCCTTACTAAAGTTTACCCAAGGAGAGTCTTTGTCAGGTACTAGAGTGAAGGAGGTAGTCAGTTTCTTGAGCCCAGAGTTAGATAAAGTGACAGTCTAACAGCCTACGATGTCTTCGCAGCTTATTGTGGGCTATGACCCTCTTTTGGGTTTTATTTTCTTGGATCAATGTTTGAGCAGGATGACAGAAGGTGGAGGCGGTGGTAGTGGAGAGGGGAAGGGGTGGGAAGAGATGTGGCAACCTGTGTGGCAAGTGAGTTTCAAGACCTGCTAAGCATAATTCATTCACCTGAGAGAGAGCATGAGGCAGCCAGCCCAGGGCTGCGTTTTGGTCTCAGCTCCCCACCTGCCTGGGTATCTGGCCTTTTCTCCTGAACTGTCCTATCCTGGGTGTGTCTTCTAACCTTGCTGTGCCACTGAGATTCACAGTGCCTTCGTTTTGCCTCTCTCTGGTGAAGAATCAGCCTTCAAGAGTGGGGAAACTGGGAAAACAAGTTACTGCAAGACTTTCCTCAGTCTTGCATTTTGTGTGTGTTCCTGAAAACCCCACTTCCCAGGCTAATAGGTACAGTGAGAATACACACAATGCACACACACACTTGCGGGTTCATTCACTCAGACAACATCTCCTGAGCATCTTACTGTGTGCTAAGCCCTATCAAGATATAGAGATGGATGAAACACTTACGCGCAAGCTCAGACATCTGTACAGTCACAGTGTGTGTTTGGGCATGTAGATAAGAACTCATAATGGAAGCTTAGACTTGAAAAGCTTCATGGGAGAGAGAATATAGTCATGACTATCATTTTAGAAACACTATATGTCCAACATTGTTCCAGAATTTCATACACATTAACAATCTGCAACAAACCTATAAGGCAGATCCTACAATTAAGCTCCTTTACAAGGAGGCTTAGGGAGATAACCTTGTCAAAGACACAAAGCAATGCAGTAGTGAAGCTGGGACTGAAACTCAGAGCTGGTACACACCACATTGTACAACACACTGTGGAGGTATCATAGCCCCTCCTGCAGTATCGTGCAAATTGGTAACTTACAATGGACATTCAGAGCTGGGAAGTTTACTTCCACTTGGGGATCAAAGGAGCATGAAAACCTATTCAATATGATCACAAAACAGAAAGGGACTGTGGCAGATCTTGGTAGACACTATGGAAGCTGAACCACTACTAGTAGCAGCTGGGTTCTCAAAAGCTCATATTGTGCTGGAAACCACTTCTCTTTCTTGCAATGTGATGTTTCTCAGACCTCACTGTGAACACAGCTCATCTGGGAATCGTGGTAAAACTCAGGCTCCAATTCAGCAGGTCTGGGTGGGACCTGGGACTCTGCATGCCTACCAAGCTTCCAGCTCGTGCCAACGCTGTTAATCCATAGAATATGCTTGGACAAGCAAACTCTGGGGCAGCAGTTCTCAAAGTGAGGTTTTCAGAACCAGGTAGCAGCAGCATCACCCAGAAGCTTGCTAGAAATGCAAATTCCAAGGCCCTACCCCAGAACAAATGAATCAGGAACTCTAGGGTGGAGCCCAGGAATCTGCGCTTTCACAAACTCTTCAGGTGATGCTGACGCACACTGAAGTATGAGAACCACTGCTCTAGACAGCAGTGTATTCTCCTTCTCTGCTCTCCTTCATTTATAATGTTTTTGTTTCTGTTAGATACTCTGATTCACTTCTAAATAATGGAGGAAGTCCTGATAGACTTGCCACCTGCTTAGGAGACCAATGGAGAACTCTTCCTAAAAAAGCCTCTCTAAACTTCTCAAAGATGGCAGACTGTGCGTAGTTAAGTGGTAAAACCCCCGGCCAGACTCCAGACTCTTCTTCATCCAGATTCACCTTTAGTCTGTGCTATATACGATAGTTAATATTTGACATACATGTATGTCTATACACACATTTGCGTACGTAGGCTTTGTACCACTTCATAGATTTGTTGTAAGGCACACACGTAACTACAAGGAATATTTCCAAGATCCAAATGTAACAGCAACAACATAATAGAAATAAAAACGCTGAACACATAATACTTCAGAGAAATACCTCATTCTTTGATTAACATGATCTCGGTGTTTGTTAGCTGGAAGGTTCTAATTTCTCAATAATAGTGCATTCAAGGCTATTAGCATAATTTTATGATCCCTAACTATAATTCAATGAAAATTGAGATATCTGTTTCCAATGTATCAAATTTGCCTCTAGTGGATACTGGAAATCCATTGACTGAAGTGCTGTACCAGTTAAGCTAGAATGGGGTAAGCAGTAAATAAATAAACACAAATTTTCAGTGGCTTATTTTGATTACATGCCACGCTCACATTACAGGTCCAACATGGTATGTGTGTATATAATAGCAAGAGTAGGGGAATGGGTGGAGGGGAGCCCTCCTCCAATCACCCAAGACCCAGGCTCACAGAGCTCTAGCATCCTGGGACACAGTTCCCTCAATGTGTAGCTCCAAGGATACTGTTGCAAGGCAGAAACAGGATACTCCCGCAGTGATTTTTTCACTCTCTTAGCCATAAGGGGCACACATCACTTTCTCTCACATGTCATTAGCCAGAACAAGTCTCATGACTCTGCCTAGTTGTGAGGGAAGAGGAGTCTCCTATTTGTCCAAGAAGAAAAGGAGAACTAAAAATCGATGAGCAACAGTATTATCTTCACACTCAGCTGAAACATGTGACACTTGAATGCCTATAACCATAATAAGGTAAAAAGATGAGCAACAATCAGCTCAGAAAGATCTCTGTAAATCAGCATGTGTGACATTGCCATTCATGGAGTATTTATTACGTACCAAGAACTCACTATCCTGTTTCATGTACATCATTTCAACCGGTGCTAAAACAGCCCTAACGGGGTGGCCCCATTATCTAACCTACCAGTTTAAAACTGCAGGCAAGATCTGAGGCCGGATTTGCATCCAGTTTCAACTGGCTCTGTAGTACTCGGACTTAACCCACATGCGATACCCCTCAGTAACGATGCCGTCTCCTCCCCTTCAAAACTCTGATTACTCATTGCCTTTCTGTGGACTTCGTAGTTATTAAAATCCTATTCTACCAGGGATGAACCACAATCTCTGCAGGTGCTTTTCCAGTGTACTGGACTGGGTCCAGGACTGCAACTATTGTGGACTTTGTAAGGTCAGTTCCCAAAAAACATCATCAGTAAAACACACAGAGGATGCCCTACCCCTGAGAAGTAAGGGCAGGTTTAAGACTTTAGATGCTGATCTACTCTCACTTTCTCTTCTATCCTACAGAGAGGGGTAAGAACTCTGGTCCTCCCCAGCAGCTAAAGGGGCCCATCATCTGTGGGCACACTACAAGGAAAATACAAGGTAGAAACATTTAACAGGACACAGACACGGACTGAAAAAGAGAGAACTGTTCTTGTTCTCTTCCCTTGGCTACCTGGAAATTCAAAGATAAATTTAAATGCTTTGAACATCTTAGCACCTTATCCTTGGCTTCTGGTAAAATTACCACGCCCCCCCCTCCAACCCAATCACCACTTGCACAGTTCACATTCCCCATTTAGCTTCTGCGTTAACATCAGTTCAATCACCTTAAACCATTTTTTTAATATACAAGATATACAGGCACAACTTATTTCATTGCACTGCAGTTTATTATGCTTTGCAGATACTGGGTCTTTTAAAAATTGATGGTTTGTGGCAACCCCACATCAAGCAAGTCTATCAGTGTCATTTTTCCAATAGCATGTGTGATCTTTCTGCTACTATCATAGTGGGTGTACAACTTGTGATATTATGCATGATATCCTAGAGATCTTTCTGCTACTATCACAGTGGGTGTATACCCTGTGGTATTATGCGTGATATCCTTGAGATTTTCCTGCTGATACCACAGTGCGTGTACCCCATGTGTGTACACCCTGCGATGTTATGTAGGACATCCTTGCTATCGTTTTGCTAATATCAATCACAGTCGCTTTACACCCTGTGTGTACACCTTGTAATGTTATGCAGGATAACCTTGCGATCTTGCCGCTAGTATCAATCCATCACAGTGGCTGTACACCCTGTGTGTACACCCTGTGATGTTACTCACGATGTTCTCTCGATCGTCCCGCTAATATCAATCAATCACAGTGGCTGTACATTCTGTGTGTACACCCTGTGATGTTACGCCTGATACCCTCACAATCTTTTTACTGATATCAATCAATCACAGTGGCTGCACACCCTGTATGTACACCCTGCGTGTATATTCTGTGATATTATGCATGATATGTATGCATAGTATCCTTGCGATCTTTTTGCTAATATCACAGCAAGTGTACATCTGCGATATTATCCATGGCATCCTGGCGACCTTTCTGCTAATATTACAGCGGGTGTACACCCTGTGTGCACCCGCTGTGATATTATTCACGACTTCATCGCGACCTTTCTGCTAATATCACAGTGGGTGTATAGCCCGTGTGCGCACCCTGCAATACTATGCATGATATTCTCGCGATCTTTCTGCTAATATCACAGTGAATGTACACCCTGCAATATTATGCATGATATCCTCGCGATTTTTTGCTAATATCACAGTGTCTGTTACACCCTGCGATACTATGCATGATATCCTCGCGATCTTTCTGCTAATATCACAGCGGCTGTACAGCCTGTGATATTATGCATGACATCCTCGCTATCTTTCTGCTAGTATCATAGGGAATGCACACCCTGTGTTCACATCCTGCGATATTATGCATGACATTTTCCCTACCTTTCTACTAATATCACGGTAGGTGTACAGCCTGTTTGCACACCCTGTGATATTATTCATGACATCCTCGCGACCTTTCTGCTAATATCACAGTGAGTGTACACCCTGTGTGCACACCTTGCGATGTTATGCATGACATTCTCGGGACCTTTCCACTAATATCACAGCGGGTGTACACCCCCGGTGCACAACTTGCGATACTCTGCATGATATCCTCGCGATCTCTCTGCTACTATCACAGTGAGTGTTCACCCTGTGATATTATGCATGATATCCTGGCGATCTTTCTGTTAATATCATAGTGGGTGTACACCATGTGTGTATATTCTGTGATATTATGCATAATATTTTCGCGATCTTTCCGATAATATCAATCACAGTGGGTGTACATCCTGTGTTTACACCCTGTGATATTATGCATGATATTCTCGCTATCTTTCTGCTAGTATCACTGTGGGTTTACACCCTGTGTGGACACCCTGTGATATTATGCATGATATTCTCATGATCTTTCCGCTAATATCCATCACAGTGGGTGTACACCCTGGGTGTACACCATATGATATTATGCGTGTACACTCTGTGATATTACACATGATATCCTCGCGATCTTTCTGCTAATATCACAGTGGGTGTACAGCCTGATATTATGCATAATATTTTCGAGATATTTCTCAAAATACTGTGACTGTGCTACTGTCACAGCAGGTGTACACCCTGGGTGTACATTCTGTGAGATTATGAATAATATCCTCAAGATATTTTTGCTACTTTCACAGTGGTTGTACACTCTTGGTGTACACCTTGTAAATTTATGCATAATATGTTCGAGATATTTCTGCTACTGTCACAGTTGGTGTACAGCCTGAGTGTACACCTTGAGAGATTATGCATAATATCCTGGAGATATTTCTGCTACTGTCACAGTGGGTGTACACTCTGGGTGTACACCCTGTGATATTGTACATAATATCCTTGAGACATTATTGCTTGTATCACATAGTGGGTGTACACTCGGTGATATCATGCCCAATATCTTGAGGGATAACTGTTAATATCACAGTGTGGGTACACCTTGTTTGTACTCCCCTCTGATATCATGCCTAATATCTTCTTCGAGAGATTACTGCTAATATTACAGGGGGTGTATCCCCCGTGTGTACCTTTCCTGAGATATTATGCCTAAAATCTTCGTAGAGAAATCGCTGCTAATAGCACAGGGGTGGTACACCCTGTATGTCCACCCTGTGATATTATGTTTAATATCTTCTTCGAGAGGTTACTCCTAATATCACAGTGGATGTACTCACTGTGTGTACACCCTGTGATATTATTCAAAATATTTTCGATATTACCGCTAATATCGTAGTGGATGTACACCCTGTGTGTACACACTGTGAAAATATTCATAATATCTTCTATATTGCCACTAATGTTGCAGTGGGTGTACACCCTGTGTGTATACTCTGTGATATTATTCATAATATATTCAATATTACCGCTAATATCAGAGTTGGTGTACACCCTGTGATATTATTCATTATACCTTCAATATTACTGCCAACATCACAGCGAGTGTACACCCTGTGACATTATTAATATCTTTGATATTACTGCTAATATTACATTGGGTGTATACCCTGTGATGTTATTTATATCGCTTATATTACTGGTAATATCACAGTACTGCTAATATCACTGTTGGTGTACATCCTGTGATGTTATTCCTAATATTTTCAGTTTTACTACTGATATCCCAATGGTGTACACCCTGGCTGTACTTCCACTGTGATATTATTTATAATATCTTCGATATGATGGCTAATGTCACAGTGGGTGTACACCCTGTGATATTATTCATAACAATATGGAATCTATGTGTAAACATTGGATATTATAAACATCACAGCGATATTTCATTAATATCAGTGTGTAAACATTGTGTTAACACAGTATATTATAAATATGAGAGCGATATTTCATTAATATCATGGTTTGTAATCACTGAGTGTAAACATTGGATATTGTATTAGAGTGATATTTCATTAATATCACAGTGTGTAAACAGCGTGTGCAAACACTGGATATTATAAATATCAGGCGATATTTTATAAATATCACAGTGTGTAAACACTGGACATTTTAAATATGAGAGCGATATTTCATTACTATTACAGTGTGTAACCACTTGATGTTATAAATATCAGAGTCATATTTCATTATTATCAACGTGTTTGAACACTGTGTGTAAACACTGATATTACAAATATCAGAGCGACATTTATTTAATATCACAGTGTGTAAACACTGAATATTATAAATATCAGCGCAATATTTCATTAATATCAATAGTGTGTAAACACCAAATATTATAAATATCACAGCGATATTTCATTAATGTCATAGTGTGTAAACACTGTGCCTAATCACTGGATATTATAAATATCAGAGCGATATTTCATTAATATTTTAGTGTATAAGCACTGGATGTTATAATTATCAGAGCGATATTTCATTAACATCACGGTGTGTAAATACTGGATATTATAAATATGGCGATATTTTATTACTATCGCAGTGTGTAAACACTGGATATTATAAATATCAGATCCATATTTCATTACTATCACAGTGTGTGAATACTGGATATTATACACCTCAGAGCAATATTTCATTAATATCACAATGTGTAAACACTGGATATTATAAATATCAGGGCCATATTTCATTAATATCACAGTGTGTAAACAATGGATATTATAAATATCAGAGTGATATTTCACTCACTGGATATTATAAAGATCATCAGAGAGATATTTCGTTAATATCACTGTGTGTAAACCCTGGATATTATTAATATTATCAGAGCAATATTTCATTAATATCACAGTGTGTAAGCACTGGATATTGTAAATATCATCATCACAGTGACATTTCATTAATATCACAGTGTGTAAACACTGCATATTACAAGCATCATCAGAGCGATATTTTGTTAATATCACAGTGTGTCAATACTAGATATTACAAGTATTATCAGAGCGAAATTTTATGAACATTACAGTGTGTAAACACTGGATATTACAATTATTATAACCAGAGTGATATTTCATTAATGTAACCGTGTGTAAACCCTGGTTATTACACGTATCCTTCTCAGAGCAATATTCATTAATATCACAGTTTGTAAACTTTGGATACTATAAATATCAGAGCGAAATTTCCCTAAAATCACAGCGTGTACACCCTGGATACTATAAATATCAATGCAAAATTTCCCTAGTATCACAGTGTGTAAATCCTGGATACCCTAAATATGAGACGGAAAATTCCCTGGTATCACAGTGTGTAAACCCTGGATTCTATAAATATGAGAGCTAAGTTTCCCTAGTATCATAGTGTGTAAACCCTGGATACTATAAATATCAGGACAAAACTTTCCTATTATCACAGC
The DNA here is from genome assembly GCF_028878055.3 of Symphalangus syndactylus. Taxonomy (NCBI): domain Eukaryota; kingdom Metazoa; phylum Chordata; class Mammalia; order Primates; family Hylobatidae; genus Symphalangus; species Symphalangus syndactylus. Next base: position 123,051,248 of record NC_072433.2, read on the forward strand.
GTGTAAACTCTGGATACTATAAATATCAGAGCGAAATTTTCCTAGTATCACAGTGTGTAAACTCTTTGTGTAAACACTGCATATTATATATATCAGACTGATATTTCACTAGTGTCATAGCGTGTAAACACTTTGTGTAAACACTGGCTATTATAAATATCAGAATGATATTTCACTAGTATTACAGTGTGTAACCAGTGGAGATTATAATTATCAGGGTGATATTTTTCACTAGTATCACAGTGTGTAACCACCGGATATTATAAATATCAGAGCGATATTTGACTAGCATCACAGTGTGTAACCACCTAGATACTATAAATATCAGAGCGATGTTTCATTAATATCACAGTGTGTAAGCCCTGTGTGTAAACACTGGATATTATAAATATCACAGCGATATTTCACTGATATCACAGTGCGTAACCACTGAGTATTGTAAATATCACAGTGATATTTCACCAATATCACAATGTGTAACTAGTGGATATTGGAAATATCACAGCGATGTTTTGCCAGTATCACAGTGCGTAACCACTGGAAATTGTAAATATCACAGTGATATTTTGCCGATATCGCGCTGTGTAACCAGTGTGTAAACACAGGATATTGTAAATATCAGAGCAATATTTTGCTGGTATCACAGTGTGTAAACTGGATACTGTAAATATCACAGCAATATTTCACTGATATCACAGTGTGTAAACACTGGATATTGTAAATATCACAGCGATATTTCATTGATGTCACAGTGTGTAAGCACTGTGTGTAAACACTGGATATTATGAATTCACAGGCATATTTCATTAATATGGTGTGTAAACACTGGATATTATGAATATCACAGCGATATTTCATTAATATCACGGTGTGTAAACACTGTGAGTAAACACTGGATATTATGAAAATCACAGCGATATTTCATTAATGTCACAGTGTGTAAGCACTGGATATTATGAAAATCACAGCGATATTTCATTAATGTCACACTGTGTAAGCACGGTGTGCAAACACTGGATATTATGAATATCATAGCGATACTTTAATAACATCACAGTGTGAAAGCACTGTGTGCAAACACTGGATATTATGAATATCATAGCGATATTTTAATAATATCACAGCGTGAAAGCACTGTGTGCTAACACTGGATATTATGAATATCATAGCGATATTTTAATAATATCACAGTGTGAAAGCACTGTGTGGAAACACTGGATATTATGAATGTCACAGCGATATTTCGTTAATGTCACAGTGTGTAAGCACTGTGTGTAAATACTGGATATTATGAATATCACAGTGATATTTCATGAATTTCACAGTGGATATTATAAAAATCACAGCGATATTTAACATCACAGTGTGTAAACACTTTGTGTAAACATTGGATATCATAAATATCACAGCGATGTTTCATCAGTATCACAGTTTGTAAACCTTGGATATTATAAATATCACAGTGATATTTCATTTATATCACGATGTGTAAACACTGCATATTATAAATATCACAGCGATGTTTGCTTAATATCATGGGGTGTAAACTCTGTATATTACAAATATCACACCCATATTTTATTAATATCACGGTGTGTAAACACTGGATATTATAAATATCACATTGATATTTCATTGAAGTCATGGTGTGTAAAGACTGGATGTTATAAATATCTGTGATATTTCATTGATGTCATGGTGCATAAACACTTGATATTACAAATATCACAGAGATATTTCATTGACATCACAGTGTGTAAACACTGGATATTATAAATATCACAGAGATATTTTATTAATATCATGGTGTGTTAACATTGCATATTACAAATATCACAGCCATATTTTATTAATATCACGGTGTGTAAACACTGGATATTATAAATATCACATCGATATTTCATTGAGGTCACGGTGTGTAAATACTGGATGTTGTAAATATCACAGCGATATTTCATTAATATCACAAACTGCCCCACTGACCCAGGGCCAGCCACAATATGACTTTCATGGGCCCTAGCTACTTTGTTTTTGTGCACCCCTTCTTCCATAAAACAATTTAAAAATGAATATTTTATGACTGCATTCATAAAATGACTGTCATCCAAGCTGGATTCATTATTACATATTGCTTTTATTACATTCCTTTTCTTCTTCTAATTTAAAAAGTAATCACAATTAAAACATTTTCACAGGTCCCTAAAATTACTGTGTGCCTCCTGTGCCTCCAAGGGAGAAGTCAGCCCTACACTGACCCCTGGATTCTCAGCTCGCACCAGGCTCCCTCACACACACTTTTCTCCAGCCCCTTTCTGCTGTCTTTGCACAAACTTTGCCCTCTTCCTTGAACACTCTCCCTTGCCTTTTTCCTAATTTATCTCCACTATCCCGCACAGTGCATCAGAATCCCCTTACAGCACAGATCACTGGGCCTCACACCTGGCTTCTTCTTCAGCAGTTGTGGCATGGGCCCCAAAGTCCACGTTTTCTTTTCTTTTTCTTTTCTTTTCGTCTTTTCTTTTTTCTTTTCTTTTCTTTTTTCTTTTCTTTCTTTCCTTTCTTTCTTTCTTTGTTTTTTTTTGTTGTTTTTTGTTTTTTGTTTTTTTGAGACAGAGTTTCGCTTTTCTTGCCCAGGCTGGAGTGCAATGGCGCGATCTCGGCCCACTGCAAACTCCGCCTCCCAGGTTCAAGCGATTCTCCTGCCTCAGCCTCCTAGTAGCTGGGATTACAGGGGCCCGCCACTGGCTAATTTTTGTATTTTTAGTAGAGACGGGGTTTCACCATGTTGGCCAGGCTGGTCTCAAACTCCTGACCTCAGGTGATCCACCCGACTCGGCCTCCCAAAGGGCTGGGATTACAGGTGTGAGCCACCGTGCCTGGCCCAGAGTCCACATTTTTAACAGGACCAAAGTGATCCTGATGCTGCTGGTCTGAGGACCACACTTTGAGAACTGCTGCTTTCAGGATGAGCTGCACTTCTATTTCCTCTACCAAGCCTTTTCTGTCTCCTAATTGGGTCACATTTCTCCTTCACACGCTCTAGAAAGACCAAAGGCCGCTGCTTCATCTGTGTGATTTTTTTTTGTTTTTTTTGCATTAAAAACTTTTTATCATCTTCTTCTTATTTTTGAGACGGTCTACCTCTGTCAGGCTGGAGTGCAGTGGCGCTATCATGGCTCACTGCAGCTTCGACCTCCTGGGCTCAAGCAATTCTCCCACCTCAGCCTCTTGAGTAGCTAGGACCACAGGTGTGTGCCACCACGACTGGCTAACTTTTTAATTTTATTTTGTAGAGATGGGGTTTCGCCATGTTGCCCAGGCTGGGCTCGAACTCCTGGATTCAAGTGATCCTCCCCTCTTGGCATCCCAAAGTGTTACGATTACAAGCATACGCCACTGCATCCAGCCCTGTGTGATTAAGTTATGTTTCTACCATTTGACTGTGAGCTCCACCTGTCTTTTCGCTAGCTGTGGGATCTGCATCCAGTGCATACAGGTGGTCGGTAAACAGGTGCTGACAGCAGTTCCAAAAAGTTGAATGAATCACCTTAACCTTCCAGCAACAGTGGACGCGAGTGTAAAATCTTATCACCTCACCAGCACTGTCTTTTCTTTTCTTTTCTTTTCTTTTCTTTTCTTTTCTTTTCTTTTCTTTTCTTTTTAACCCTTCCAGCTCTAAATTCCACAACTCCTCCTATGTGGCTTGCTTCCATAGAAGCCCAAGGAGCCGGGCAGAAACTGCTTTGCGCAACCAGGGAGACCCGGCCCTAAGCCCCGCCCCGCGCCTCTCCCACCTCTAGTCCCGCCTCTGGCTATAAGCCTCGCCCCGCCCCGATCCCTGCCTCCGACCCCAGATCTGGCACCGCCCCGCCCCCTGTCTCCGCCCCAGACCCCACCCCGCCTCCTGTTCTAAGCCCCTCCCCTCTCTCTGGCTTTAGGCCGCTCCCAAGCCCAGAGCTGCTCTGCGCAAGCGCGACTGAACGAGCCGCTCCAACGAGTCCGACCGGAAACAAGCATTCCCCAGGGCAATGTCACGACCTGGTCTTCCGCAGGAGCCAGTCAGGTAAAGGCTTTCCGGGCCCTGGCACCCCGAGCTTGGTCAGGCCCGGCCTTGATCGCAGCGGAGGCCACCGGGGCCTTTTGGCCCGGACTGATTTTGCAGCTCCCGCCAGTCCACCTGCGAGCGCCGGATGGGAGCACTCGCCTCCAACAACCCGCAGGGTCCCCGAACCTTTGCACTGCTCTGGCCAGGAACAGAGCCGGCTTAAGCCACTATGGTTTACATACACGCTGCTCCCCTTCCCAGCCAGCTTGGCTGTTCTGCAATCCGCGTCTCCAGAGTTGGACCCCATGACCCCCGACGGTGGCACAGCCCCGCAGCAGGCAGCCCCGGATTCAAGTCCCCCGGTGGCTACTTTCAGTTGTGACCTTGGGTCTGTCAGTTTCGTAAGCTCTCTGAGCCTGGAGGTGACCCTGTGATCACTTGCCGGGCTGTTGTGAGGATAAAATGAGAAACGTGCAAAATGAGACCATGCTCAGAACGGGGTGGCTGCTACTGCTGTTGATATCTTGGTGATTATTCCAGCGGCCAGTCTCTAAAGTGGACAGATAATGTTTTTGCAGCCTTTTACTTTGGCTGGTTTCTCTGGTCAGTTCTGCGGTTTCTGGGTGGTTAAAAGCCACCAGCCCACAGTTTCCTTTTCTGGAGGCAGGCCTGCATGCATCAGATGCACTGTGCAATCCCTGTGCCAGCATTCACTGATTCTTTCCAGGCTATTTGGTCGTTAAAATACACTGCTGTTACCCAACCACATCTGGTGAGCACCCGGCCATCTAGAAAGAGGCAAAAAATAGCAAATACCTCCTGCAAACAACTGCTTATCTAATGATGGGGTGATTTATGACAGTGGTTACCATTCACTGAGCACCAGCTGTGTGCCAGCCACAGTACATGAACTGCATCATTTAATCTTCATAAATATCCTCAAGCCTGACACAAATGAAGATGAAACTCAGAGAAGTCATTCGTATACACTTTTGTTTTGTTTTTTTTGAGACAGTCTCACTCTGCCGCCCAGGCTACAGTGCAGTAGGCAATCTCAGCTCACTGCAGACTCTGCCTCCTGGGTTCAAGTGATTCTCCTGCCTCAGCCTCCTGAGTAGCTGGGATTACAGGCATGTGCCACGATGCCTGGCTAATTTTTGTATGTTTAGTAGAGGCGGGGTTTTACCATGTTGGCCAGGCTGGTCTCGAACTCCTCACTTCAAGTGATTCACCTGCCTCAGCCTCCCCAAGTGCTGGGATTATAGGCATGAACCACTGTACCAGGCCTCCTATACACATTTGAAGCCAATTCTGGTTATCTTAAACATCTAATTCTGCCCACTATGCAAAACTGCCTTCCCACAGAAAAAGTAAAATCAACTGTTCCTTTTCTAGGGCTGCCATAACAAAGTACCACACACTGGGTGGTTTAAAACAATAGAAATGGTCTCTCATGGCTTTGAAGGCTGGAAGTCCAAAATCAAGCTATCAGCAGGGCCACACTCCCTTAGAAGGCTCTGGGGGTGACCTTTCCTTGCCTATTCCAGTTTCTGGTGGTTTCTGGCATTCCTTGGCTCACAACAGCATCACTTCAACCTCTGCTGCCATCTTCACATGGTCTTCTTCCCTGTGTGCATCTCTCCATGATTTTTCTTCTTCTATTTTATTTTATTTATTTTATTTTTGAGTCGGTTCTCACTCTGTCACCCAGGCTGGAGTGCAGTGGTGCAATCATGGCTCACTGCAGCCTTGAACTCTGGGGCTCAAGTGATCCTCCCACTTCCGCCTTCCAAGTAGCTGGGAATACAGTTGCATGCCCCATGCTTAAGCTAATTTATGTTTTATTTTTTTTTCTTTTGTAGAGACAGGGTCTTGCTATGTTGACCAGGCTGGTTTCAAACTCCTGAGCCAAGCAATTCTCCCTCCTCAACCTCCCAGTGTTGGGATTACAGGCGTGAGCCACTGCACTCGGCTCATTTCTGCTTCTTATCAGGACAACAGTCGTTGGATTTAGAGCTCACTTTAATTACATCTAAAAAGATCCTATTTCTGAATAAAGTCACACTCTGAAGTTTGGGGTAAACATGAATTTCAGGGGTGAGGGGATACTGTTCAACCCACTATATAAACTAGCAGCAAAACACACCTGTCAAAAGGACCAAAACAAGTCCACATAGGAAGGGCACCATTTGTGGTTTTAAATCCAAATACTTGCATATTATTGGGAAATTGTTCTCAAAATGTGTTCCCCTGTCCACAGCGTCAGTAACGCTGTCATGTGAGAGTTTGATACAAATGCTAATTCTCAGGCCCTCCACCAGAGTTACTGAGTCACAGTCTGGGACTGAACCTAGCAGTCTGTGTGACAGTCAGCCCTCCAGGTGATTCTGTTGCTGCTAAACTTTGGGAACCACTATTATAAGCAGTTGAAGACATAAGAGTTTGAGAACATAAGGGCCAGCTTAACAGAAGGTAGTCTTCTAACCTTCTAACCTTAACAATGACTTTTTCATCAAACCTGTCTTCTCTGAATATAATTATGGGTTTCAAAATTCAACTACTGCATTATTGAAAAACATTTTACCATACTTTATGTTTCAAAGAGAACCTGTGTACTAAACTGTGTGCTTAGAAGGTTTTTTGTCATTTTCATCTTGCGAACAACCATGCAATTTAGATGCTATCATTTCTGTCGTGTTATTGAAAAATACACAGAGATTCAGAAATGGCAAACTCCTAAATACACAACAAAGCAGAAACAGAGGCAGGACTATAAGCTTTTTACCATAACTCTGCTTACTAAAATGTCTGTCTGGTTTGTTTTTATTTCAGAAACAGTTTGCTAGATGATGCTAAGGCCCGCTTAAGAAAGTATGATATTGGAGGCAAATATTCTCATTTGCCGTATAACAAATACTCCGTCCTTTTGCCATTGGTGGCTAAAGAGGGAAAACTCCATTTGTTGTTTACCGTCCGGTCAGAGAAGGTAGGTGGACAAAAAATTTCCTGCCCTTAAACCTCAGGACATCAGAAAACCTCACGAGATTTTGTCACTTGCACACACTTTGATGCCACAGTTCTCAAAAGGGCTTTCAAAATTGTGATGTCAGAGGCATACAACCACAAGCCACAGGATAACATGGTGTTTCTTGGAGAAAGTTTAACAAGAAGATGAAGGAATTTAGCTAACAAGCAGTTTAAAACGCTTTCAGACTAGGGTTACCTAACCTTGGTGCTATTGGCATTCGGGGCTGAATAATTCTTTGGTGTGGAGGCTCTCCTGTATAATGTGGTGTGTTTACCATCATCCTTGGCCTCTACCCACCAGATGCCAGTAGCACACACAAACACAACCTCACCCACACCTTTGTCCCTTTGTCCAGTATGCCAGTAGCACACACACCACAAATGTCTTCAGAATTGCCTACTGTCCTGGCAGGATTGGGGGTGCCAAATTGCCCCCACCAAGGGCCACTGTTTTAGACTATCCCATCCCTAGTATAATGTGAAAATACTAGAGCATAGAAGTTAACGTCCTAGGCCCTAAAGCTAGCTGTCCATGTTGAATCCAGGCTCTGTCCTTGCCAGCTGTGACTTTGGCCTCGTTACTTACCCTCTCTGTACTTCAGTCTTTTCACTGGTAAAATGAGGACAGAATATTAGTAACTGCTTCATACAGCTGCTATGAGCACTTCACAGGGTAACAAATGTAAAGCACCTACATAACCCTGGTATTTGGCAAGCAAGAATTCAGTAAGTTTTGGCTGTCATCATTAGTGTCAAGTGACCTGTCAGACATGACCTGAAGTTTTAAGATAAATGATGTCACTTTAAAGAAATATGGGCTGGAAATGGAGTTTCTGGCTCACCTCTTGTATTGGTCCATTCTTGCATTGCTGTAATGAAATACCTGAGGCTGGGCGTGGTGGCTCACGCCTGTAATCCCAGCACTTTGAGAGGCTGAGGTGGGAGGATCATGAGGTCAGGAGTTCGAGACCAGCCTGACCAACATGGTGAAACCCCATCTCCACTAAAAATACAAAAGAATTAGCCAGGCGTGGTGGTACGCACCTGTAATCCCAGCTACTCAGGAGGCTGAGGCAGGAGAAACACTTGAAACCAGGAGGCGGAGGTTGCAGTGAGCCGAGATTGTGCCACTGCACTCCAGCCTGAGCGACAGCGAGACAATGTCTCAAAAAAAAAGAAAGAAAGAAAGAAAGAAAGAAAGAAAGAAAGAAAGAAAGAAAGAAAGAAAGAAAGAAAGAAAGAAAGAAAGAAAAAGAAATATGTGAGACTGGGTAATTTATAAAGAAAAGAGGTTCCACTGGCCCATGGTTCTGCAGGCTGTACAGGAAGCATGACATAGGCATCTGCTCAGTTTCTGGAAAGGCCAGGGAGTTTACCATCATGGCAGATAGCAGAGGGGGAGCAGGAGCAAGGGAGAGAGCAGGGAAATGCCCCACGCTTTTAAATGGCTCCGGATTTCATGAGAACTCACTCACTATCATAGGGACAGTGCCAAGATCATGGTGCTAAACCATGCATGAGAAATCTGCCCCCATGATCCAGTCACCTCCCACTAGGCCCCACCTCCAACACTGGGGACTCCAATTCAACATGAGATTTGGGCAAGGACGAATATCGAAACTCTATCACCCCCGCACTCGTGAGCGCAGTCACTTTCCCTTGCTGTGGGGAACTTCCAAGGAAAAGCTGGTGAAGCAGTCATTTTAAGGTTATCCAAGTACAAAAAGAAAATAAGCCATATTAACAGGCTTTTTAAGCAGAATAATGAATGGTATTTTGTTTAAAAAAAAAATGCCGAGGAATCAGCTGGAGTTTTGTGGACGTGGCAGTAGACTTGTGTGCATTGTGTTCCGTCTAAGCCAGGCAGAAATGCCGTGAACTCAGGACATGATAGAAATCCAGGTTCCAAGGGGAAATACTTAAATGGAAACCAGGGGACCAGTGTCTGTTCCCACCTCTGCCAATAAGCACAGGGGAAGCACTTACATATATTTTTTAAAATTATCAGATATGGCCGTGTGCGGTGGCTCACGCCTGTAATCCCAGCACTTTGGGAGGCTGAGGTGGGTGGATCACCTGAGGTCAGGAGTTCAAGACCAGTCTGGCCAACATGGCGAAACCCTGTCTCTACTAAAAATACAAAAAATTAGCCAGGCGTGGTGGTGGGCGCCGGTAATCCCAGCTACTAGGGAGGCTGAGGCAGGGAGAATCACTTGAACCTGGGAGGTGGAGGTTGCATTGAGCCGAGATTGTGCCACTGCGCTCCAGCCTGGGCAACAGAGCAAGACTCCATCTCAATAATGAATAAATTAAAAAATAAATAAATAAATAAATAAATAAAAGAGAGTTGTCGAACAAGCAATAATATAGGAAATCCAGACAATGCTACATACTCAACCAAGGGGGTCTCTAGTTGCTTTTGTTTCAGCCAGAGCCACTTTTGTCTGTTGATTATTAAGGTCACTTTTTTAAAACTATTTAAATTTAATTCAATCTGACTGTCAACACTATCTGGCTGTAGGGGTGAGAAATTCCCTCTGGAGCTGGACTGGAGTTCTGTCCCTCACACAAGCAGGGGGCTGGTAGGAGATTTCCCCCCAGTGGATGGGGAAGGCGGGGCAAGAAGTGGGTTAACCCTTCTCAAATGTGGGATCTCCCACTAGCTCTGGAACCTTGAACAAGTTTATTTTTCTTTTTTTTTTTTTTTTGGAGAAGGAATCTCACTCTGTAGCCCAGGCTGGAGTGCAGTGGCATGATCTCAGCTCACTGCAACCTCCGCCTCTTGGGTTCAAGCAATTCTCCTGCCTCAGCTTCCCAATTAGCTGGGATTACAGATGGGCACCACCACACCTGGCTTATTTTTGTATTTTTGGTAGAGATGGAGTTTCACCACGTTGGTTGTGATGTTGAACTCCTGACCTCAGGGGATCTGCCCACCTCGGCCTCCCAAAGTGCTGGGATGACAAGTGTGAGCCACCACGCCCAGCCTGCAAAGTTCTTAAATCTCTTAATCGCCTCAGTTTTCTCATCCCTAATATGGGCTGAAAACAGCGCCTCATGTGCAGGGTTGTTCTGAGCCTGAAAGAGATCTGTAAAACGCCCAGCACGGCTGCTGGCATGCCATAGTGCTGCATGCTGTTGGATGCTACCTATGTTTTCGTTATCTCTTTGTCCGGGTCCACCTTGGATAAGGGACTCCTCTCAGAACCCTAGATCCCTGGTGCCAGCAAAGAGCCGGCAAACCCCTTGCTCCATTGCACACCTAGGCACAGCCCTTCAGGCCTTCAAAGCCACCCACTTTATAGTTTTCAGGAATTAGCTGCTGTGCATCACTGGTCCTGCCCTTCTCCCCCACACCCTTGGCCTCGCATCCCTGCCCTTTCCCCTCTTCTACCCTCCTCCACCCTCGTCCCTGCACCCCATTCTCTGGGACTGGAAGTAGGCAAGAGAAAATTCAAGAACAAAGCAAAGATTGAAGTCTTAGGAAATTACGCTGCAGCTTTACTTGGCCTCTGAGTAGCATTTCAGAAGGTTTTATTGAATAAAAAATGTATACTATTTATCAAAAAAATAACTGACAGCTTTTGTGCTTAGAGCCCTTTGCAGTGCTAATAGTTTTTGATTAGTCAGTTTTAGAAATGTGCCTATTTTCTTCAAAACAGCATAATATTTTCTTTTTTAAAAACAAAATTAGATAAACTTGTAGAGATTTATCCTGTACAATATAATGTTTTGAAGTATATATTCACTGTGGAATGACTAAATCTGGCTAATTAATGTACTACCTCACATAGTAACATATTACTTCACATAGTAACATATTACTATACATATTACCTCACATAGTAACATATCACCATATACATCATATAGTAACATGTCATCATACATATTTCCTTCAAAATAGCGTATTTTCTTTAACAAAAAAAATTTAGGCTGGGCATGGTGGCTCACGCCTGTAATCCCAGCATTTTGAGAGGCCAAGGTGTGGGGATCACCTGAGGCCAGGAGTTCGAGACCAGCCTGGTCAACATGGTGAAGCCCTGTCTCTACGAAAAATGCAAAATTAGCTGGGTGTGGTTGTGCACACCTGTAGTCCCAGCTACTCGGGAGGCTGAGGCAGGAGAATCACTTGAACCTAGGAGGCTGAGGTTGCAGTGAACCGAGATTATGCCACTGCACTCCAGCCTGGGCGACGGAGCGAGACTCTATCTCAATATATAAATAAATAAAATTTAAATCGACAGATAAAATTGTAGAGATTTATCCTGTACAACATGATGTTTTGAAGTATATATTCACTGTGGAATGACTAAATCTAGCTGATCAAGGTACTACCTCACGTAGTAACATATTACTATGCATATTACCTCACATAGTAACATACCACCAGACATATTACCTTACATAGTAACATATCACCACACACATTACCTCACATAGTAACATATTAACACTCATATGGTAACATATCACCACACATAACATACTATCTCTCATAGTCATCATCTTTGTGATGAGAACACTTTATATCCACTCAGCAATTTTCAAGAATACAGTATGTTAACTACAGTCACCATAATATACAATACATCTCTTGAATTTATTCCTTCTGACTGGCTGAAACTTATCTTTTGACCAACATCTCCCCATCCTCACCCCAAGCCACCTCAGCACCTGGTAACCACCATTCTACTCTCTAGTTCTATGAGACCGACTTTTTAATACTCCACATATGAATGAGATCATGTGGCATTTGTCTTTCTGTGACTGGCTTATTTTACATAACATAATTTCCTCCAGGTTCATCCATGTTGTCACAAATGACTGGATTTCCTTCTTTTTTATGACTGAATAATATTCTTCTCTGTACGTACATTTTCTTCATTCACTTGTTGATGGACACTCAGGTTGATTCCATGTCTTGGCCATTGTGAACAATGCTGCAATGAACATGGGTGTGCAGATACCTCTTTGATATACTGATTTCATTTCCTTTGGATATATAAGCAGTAGTGGGATTGCTGGATCATATGGCCATTCTGTTTTTAATTTTTTGAGAAACCTCCATACTGTTTTCCACAATGATTGTGCTAACTTACATTCCACCAACAGTGTGTGATAGTTCCCTTTTTTCCATATCCTCAACAACACTTACCTTTTGTTTTTCAGATAATGGCCATTCTAAAAGGTGTGAGGTAATGTCTCTCTGTGGTTTTAATTTGAATTTTCCTGGTGATAGTGATGTTAAGCGTTTTTTTCATATACCTTTTGAGAAATGTCTATTTAGGTCCTTTGTCCATTTTTTAATTGGTTTTTTTGTTTGTTTTTTGTTTTTTTTGGACTGAGTCTCGCTCTGTAGCCCAGGCTGGAGTGCAGTGGTGCAATCTTGGCTCACTGCAAGCTCTGCCTCCCAGGTTCATGCCATTCCCCTGCCTCAGCCTCCCGAGTAGCTGGGACTCCAGGCGCCCACCATTACACCCGGCTAATTTTTTTGTATTTTTAGTAGAGATGGGGTTTCACCATGTTAGCCAGGATGGTCTCGATCTCCTGACTTTGTGATCCGCCCGCCTCGGCCTCCAAAAGTGCTGAGATTACAGGCGTGAGCCACCACGCCTGGCCTTAATTGGTTTTTTTTAATTATTGATATTGAGTTGAGTTCTTTATATATTTTGGATACTAGCCCCTTTTTAGATGTATGGTTTGCAAATATTTTCTCCCATTCCACAGATTGTCTTTTCACTCTGTTGAGTGTTTCCTTAGCTGTGCAAAAGCTTTTTAGTTGATGTCACCTCATGTTTTTATTTTCGCTTTCCTTGCCTGTGCTTTTGGGGTCATATTTTTAAAATCATTGCCCAGACCGAGGATAACATTTTCTTGAGAGTAATGTTCTCACTAATCCAAAATGGTCATTTCCAATTCCTATTACCTATTAACTGGAATAGGTGTACAAGGCAAATTGAAAAAAACTGGTATGCTGTGAGATATTTTTGAAAGCTTTCAAAACACAGTCATGTGCTGCAAAAGTGTTTTTCCATCAATGATGGACCATATACACAATGGTGGCCCCATTAGATTATTACGGAGCTGAAAATTCCTATCACCAACTGACATTGTAGCAGTCATAATGTCATAGCACAATACATTACTCACATGTTTGTGGTGATGCTAGTGTAAACAAACCTACTGTGTTGCCAGTGGTCTAAAAGTGTAGCACATACAGTTATGCACAATATATAATACTTGATAATGATAATAAATGACATTTCTGGTTTATGTAATTTACTACGCTATTCTTTTAAATAATTATTTTAGAGTATTCTTCTTCTACTTATTTTTTAAAAAATAACTATAAAGCAGCCTCACTAAGGTCCCTCAGGAGGTATTCCAAAAAACACAGGCATTGTTGTTGTAGGAGATGAGAGCTCCATATATGTTATTGTGGCCCCTGAAAACCTTCCAGTGGGACAAGAGGTAGAGGTAGAAGACAGTGATATTGATGATTCTGTGTGTTGTATCTTAGTTTTTAGCCAGAAAGTTTAAAAAGAAAAAAAAATCCTTAAAAATAGAAAAAAGCTTCTACAATAAGATTATAATGAAAATGAAAATATTTTGTATAGCTGTGTAATGTGTTTGTGTTTTAAGCTAAGTGTTATTACAAAAGAGTCAAAAAATTAAAAAATAAAAAGTTTAGAAAGTAAGAAGTAATAGTAAGCTATGGTCAATTTATTATTTAAAAAAGAAGAAGGCCGGGGGGGTGGTGGGTCATACCTGTAATCCCAGCACTTTGGGAGGCCAAGGTGGAGGGAACCATCTGAGGTCAGGAGTTCGAGACCAGCCTGGCCAACATGGCAAAACCTCGTCTCTACTAAAAATACAAAAATTAGCCAGGCATGCTGGCGGGTGTCATAATTCCAGTTACTTGGGAGGCTGAGGCAGGAGAATCACTTGAACTCAGGAGGCAGAGGCTGCAGGGAGCTGAGATCCCATCACTGCACTCCAGCCTGGTCAACAGAGTGAGAACACGTCTCAAAAAAAGAAAAAGAAAGAAAAGAAAAATATTTTTATAAACCTACTATAGCCTAAGTGTCTAGTGTTTATGAAGTCTAGAGCACTGTTTAATGTCCTAGGCCTTCACATTCACTCACCACCCACTCACTCACTGACTCACACAAAGCAGCTTTCAGTCCTGCAAGCTCCATTTATGGTAAATGCCCCATACTGTTGAGCCATTTTTGATCTTTTATACCATATTTTTACTGTACCTTTTCCGTGTTTAGATGCACCAATACTTACCATTATGTTACTATTGCCTGCAATATCCAGGACATTAAAATGGTATACAGGTTGTAGCCCAGAAGCACTAGCTACACCAAATAGCCTAGGTTTGTAGTAGTCTATATCATCCAGGTTTGTGCAAGTGCACCCCGTGTTGTTTACACAATGATGAAATCGCCTAATGCATTTTTCAGAATGTGTCCCTGTTGTTGAGCAACACATGACTGTACATTTGAAACAGACATCACATCAGGTCTGTGTTTCTGTCAAGCCTGATGACTGCTTGGAGGTGCCTCTGTCCCTGGCTGCCTTGGAGTTGAACATTCTAACAATAAAGCACTTTTTCAGAGTTGCTGTAACATTAGGTGTATTTCTTATGCATTTGGTGAGACATATTTGCAGTGGGTGGTGGGTGTTCAAGACAGTAGAAATGTGTCCATCAGCCTTCTTTTCACCTGTTCTCACCACTGTAATTGATGTGAAGATGTCTAAGGATTTAGCTATGGCAGCAATTTCTGCAGTGTTCCTGATTTATCAGCACAGAAGGACTTAGAAAAATTTTTTTAAGGCTTGCCCAAATGAGGCTGTACACTATAAAATGTCAAAAAGTTTATCATAGCATTGTCTTAGTCCTCTCAAGCTGCTATAACAAAACACCTTAGACTGGGTGGCTTATAAACAACAGATATTAATTCTCACAGTTCTGGAGGCTGGAAAGTCCAAGATCAAGCTGCCAGAAGATTTGGTGTCTGGTGAGGGTCCTGTTTCAGTTCATAGATAGTCATCCTTTCAGTGTCCTTACAGGAAAAGGGGCAAAGGGTCTGTTTCGGGCGTCTTTTATAAGGGCATTCATCTCACTGATGAGGGCTCTGCCCCCATTACCTAATCACCTCCCAAAGGTCCCACCTCCTAATACCATCACCTTAGGGGTGAGGATTTCAACATATGGATTCTTGGGAGAATAAACAATCGGGCCATTGCAGGCATCTAGTTTCTCCTTACATAGATACATTGGCCTAGGTGCTAAAAATGGCAACATGATCTCTTGATTGAGCTTCTCAATGTCCAGGACTGACCTTACGAGTTCTCATTAGTAAATATTTAACGTGGCCAAGCACCATTCCCGTGTATCCGCTCCATCCTCATGGAACAATCTTCACAGCTCTCTGAGGAACACACTGCCATTACCCCATTGCACACAGTTGGAAAGAGGCAGACCCAGGACTCTTGCTGAGCCTGAGGGCTCCTTGACAATTCAGGAGAGAAAAGATAATGGGTACTAGGCACAAGTGGGCATAAAAGAAATTGAGGTCACTTTGCTGAGATATTTGGCCCTGCAGAAGAGAGAACAGTGGAGGGTTTGTGCCTCTCCACTTCTGCCCAAGATATGAGAGAAATAATTTTAAAGACAGAGATAAGAAAGGGGGTAATTTTAGGATGCTATAAATAAAGACACTGTCAGTTCTCCTAAAGGCAGGAAGGAATGGAATCAAGGAAAGGGGCAATGCGGGGAAAGAGGAGACCTCTATTCCTTTACCAACACACACAAAGATACACATAGATGCCAACACAATGCTAATAGCTCCAGGGCCCATATTTTCTGTGTCTTACTAAACTTTTGATAAATGTATGTTGTACTGATTAAAAACACAGGCTCTTAAATTAAACATTGGTTTATATTCCAGCTCAGTAAGTGAACTTGGTCAGGTTATTTAACCTCTGTGAGCCTAAGTTCCCTTGTCTGAAAGTGGAAATAATCATAGTATAAGAGTAGCTTATGGCCGGGTGCGGTGGCTCACGCCTGTAATGCCAGCACTTTGGGAGGCTGAGGAGGGCAGATCATGAGGTCAGGAGATCGAGACCAGTCTGGCTAACATGGTGAAACCCCGTCTCTACTAAAAATACAAAAAATTAGCCAGGCATGATGGTGGGTGCCTGTAGTCCCAGCTACTCGGGAGGCCGAGGCAGGAGAATGGTGTGAACCCAGGAGGCAAAGCTTGCGGTGAGCCGAGTTCACACAACTGCACTCCAGCCTGGGACACAGAGCGAGACTCCATCTCAAAAAAGAAAAGAAAAGAGTAGCTTACCTGCCCATCAATGCATGAGTGGATAAACAAACTGTGATCTATACATACAATAGAATACTATTCAGCCATAAAAAAGGAAGTACCAATACATGATGGAACATGAAGAACCTCAAAAACACATGTGAAGGGAAAAATGCCAGACACAAAAGTCGATACTAGGTAAATCCACAGAGACAGAAAGCAGGGACAGAGGGAGAAGAGAATGAGAATAAACTGTTGTATGGGGTTTCCTTCTGGGATGATGAAAATATTCTGGAATGAGATAGTAGGGATGATTGTACAACGCAGTAAATGTATTAAATGTCTCTGCTTTTTTTCACTTTAAAATGGTTACTATTATGTGAATTTCACCTTGTTCAAAAATTAGTAGCTTATAGGACTGTTCTGAGGACCCAGTGGGAAAAATCTTTATGAAACAACATGCCCAGAATATGATAAGCAGCCAATAAAGGACTCAACAAAATTATCTGTTGATAATATTGCCCCTTATATTATTCTTTCAGCTTTTTTCCCCTAGCAATGTCAATCATTTGTGTGTGTGTGATATGGTTTGGATCCTGTCCCCACCCAAATCTCATATTCAGTTGTAATCCCCAGTATTGGACGTGGGGCCTAGTGGGAGGTGATTTGATCATGTGGGCGGATTTCCCCCTTGGTACTGTCATCACAATAGTGAGTGAGTTCTCATGAGATATGGCTGTTTAAAGTGTGTAGCACCTCCGCTCCCTCTCTCTTCCTCCCGCTCCAGCCATGTGAAGTGCTTGCTCCTCCTTTACCTTCCGCCATGATTGTATGTTTCCTGAGGTCTCCCCAGAAGCAGAGCAGATGCCAGCATCATGCTCCCTGTACAGCCTGCGGGACTATGAGCCAACTAAACCTCTTTTCTTTATAAATTACCGAGTCTCAGTTATTTATTTATAGCAGTGCAAGAACAGACTAATACAGTATGTGGTATCTTTTGGGGACAAATAGAATAAAAGCTAGCAGTGAGAAAAATTTTCAAGGTTTATTTCTTAAAAAGGATTCAAGAAAACACATTTTTGGGCAATAGGGGTCTTGATACCACCACCTGGGTAGGAATGGTCTCTGGTACAAAATAGAAGTTCAGTAAGTATTTGTTGAATGCATAAATAGTTCCAAAATTAGAATCCCACATTGTAGCACTGTTCTTTCTATATCCAGCTAAGAAGGGCCCCTGGAGAAGTTTGCTTCCCTGGAGGTAAGCGTGACCCTACAGACAAGGATGATGCAGCCACGGCTCTCCGGGAAGCCCAGGAGGAAGTGGGGCTCCATCCTCATCAAGTGGAAGTTGTCTGCTGCCTGATGCCATGTCTTATTGATGTAAGGGTTTCCTCAGACACTCATGAGCACCGTCCCCACCCCCAGGTGGATCTACTGTTCTCAGGATTCCACATTTTCCAAACATAACCCCAAAGAGTACTGTACATAAAGTCAAGAGAACAGGTTCTCCTACAGACATTGCCCCTCATGAGCCAAGTGGCTGTGGGCAACCCCTTTTGCCTCTCCGGACCCCTCTTTCCCCAACCAGAAATAAAAGGGTTGAACTCCCATCAGTGGATTTCAAACTGGGTGCCATAGAACCCTAGAGAGATGCTTCAGAATTATTAACATTCAGTTCACATTTATTTTTCTCCAGTATACATTGGTTTTGAGAGTTCAGTTGAAAAAATAACAGACACTCCAATGTGCTAGATACCAAATTTTAGCCCCTTGGAGACCACCAATGCATTGCTTCTGCCGTAAAGATATTCATTTTTCTACATACTAGAGAATAAAGCCTCTCTGTAACACATTAATTGAATAGAACCATGAAATCAGTAGGCAAGCTATTTAAAAACTATTACTATTCATAACTGCATTTGTTTTGGATCAGGATTTCCTTGATAGTATAATATATATCAAAACATATTTAAAATATTTTTAAAAATGAATTTTGGAGCTGATATAACCAGATCTTATTTTCTTTTTTATTTTATTTTTTATAGAGATGGGGGTCTCGCTATGTTGATGAGGCTGGTCTCGAGCTCCTGGCCTCAAGCGATCCTCCCACCTCAGCCTCCCAAAGTGCTGGGATTACAGGTGTGAACCACTGTGCTCAGCTTTAGATCTTACTTTCTATCGGTTCACCACAACAACCTCATTGTTGTACTAACTGACTTTAGAAGGGGTAAATATTGTATTAATAAGTATGATCTTGGATAACAGCATGATTTTACCATATAAAGGTTTTAATAAAATCTTTAATTTTAATTTCAGAATAGCTGTAGACTGATGGAAAAGTCGTGAAGATAGTACAGAGAGTTCTTATGTACCACAGACCTAGTTTCCCCATGGTTGACATCTTACATCACTGCATACATTTGTCACAACAAAGAAACCAATGTCAGCATATTACTGTTAACTGAACTCCATGCTCTGTTTGCTTTTTACTACTTTTTCTACTAATGTCCTCCTTTCTGTCCTGGATCTCATCTAAGATACCGTATTGTATTTTGTGGTCATGTCTCCTTAGTCCTCTGGTCTGTGATAGTTTCTCAGACTTTCTTCTTCTCATGACCCTGACAGTTTTGAGATGTAGTGGTTAGGTATTTTGTAGAATGTTCCCCAATTTTGGTTTGTCTGACATTTTTCTCATTGTTAAGCTGGGGTCATAATTTGGGAACACCACAGAGGTGAAGTGCTCTCATCACACAATATCAGAGGTAGGTATAAACTTTTAATGTGTTTTTGTTTGTTTGTTTGTTTTTGAGACGGAGTCTCGCTCTGTCGCCCAGGCTGGAGTGCAGTGGTGCAAACTCGGCTCACTGCAAGCTCCGCCTCGTGGGTTCACGCCATTCTCCTGCCTCAGCCTCCCGAGTAGCTGGAACTACAGGCGCCCGTCACCACACCCGGCTAATTTTTTGTATTTTTAGTAGAGACAGGGTTTCACCGTGTTAGTCAGGATGGTCTCGATCTCCTGACCTCGTGATCCGCCTGCCTTGGCCTCCCAAAGAGCTGGGATTATAGATGTGAGCCACCACACCCGGCCTTAATGTTTTATATATTGGGCTTTCGGGTAAGTTTTTATTTCAAAAGAAAACAGTCCCACTGTTTCCTAACAGTCAGAAAACCAGTGAGTTAGATCATCCTTTATGTTCCACTTGACTGAAGTCTTGGTGGGACAGTGTTTTGAACATCAGAGATGCTGAGACAATGTCTGTCTTAATTGGGTCCTTTTTAAAAATAGAAAGGTCAGCACCCAAGGGTGGCTTTGTTTGCAAGAAGCTAGTGGCCACTCAAATGTTTTCTAAGTATGTGTGTATGAAAGCGAGATAGAGACATGGGATTACACACGAAATGGGTCAATTACTTTTCCATTTGGTTTTCTAATGCGAACTCTTTTCAGTTGATTTCTGCAAATCCACCAGCATTTGGAGGATTTACTTTAGAAATCAATTAACTAATTTAGCTATACTGATTAAAGTTTCCAAAATGAGACTAACTCCATTCCCAAGGTCCCCAGGTGCTACTGAGTTTTGCGTGTGGGTGGATAGAACTCAGCAGCATTAACAGGAAAGTGTGTCTCCGGGAGATTCCTGGGGGCCAGATCCTCCTGGAAAAGGAGATTTCTAAAATGGCATGATTGAGAGATTAAACAAAGGCTTTAAAGAAAGGTCTGCTGTGTTTGGAAGCGCAAGAGAGGGTTGCTTTGTTTTTTTTTTTTTTTTTTTTTTTTTTTTTTTGAGACGGAGTCTCGCTCTTTCACCCACGCCGGACTGCAGTAGCGCGCTCTCCGCTCACTGCAAGCTTCGCCTCCCGGGTTCACGCCATTCTCCTGCCTCAGCCTCTCCGAGTAGCTGGGACTACAGGCGCCCGCCACCACGGCCGGCTAATTTTTTGTATTTTTAGTAGAGACGGGGTTTCACCGTGGTCTCGATCTGCTGACCTCGTGATCCGCCCGCCTCGGCCTCCCAAAGTGCTGGGATTACAAGCGTGAGCCACCGCGCCCGGCCTGTTTTTTGGCCCCTGCTAATTTTTAAAATGTATCACAAAAATGCCATTTACTGAAAATTATAAACATAATCTAATCTATGTGGCTGTTAACCTGGAGTGATTTTTCAACCCTGGGGAATTTGGTAATGTCTGGAGATCATAGCTGGGAGGGGGAGGGTGCTATTGGCTTTTCTCAAGGGATCTCGAGTCCCAGTGATCTCGGCTCACTGCAACCTCCACCTCCCAAGTTCAAGCAATTCTCCTGCCTCAGCCTCCAGAGTAGCTACCTATGTATGTATGCATCTATGTATGTACCCGCTACATAAACCTTCCAGGCAGGCTGTGACACCACAACCCCCACCCCAGTTTTCCCTTTTATCAGACGTTTATGTACTTCTTTTTGCAAAGGCCTCTGAAATATACCCAGGAGTATGAGCAACACGTTTGTGGTCAAATCCAGTTTCTGCCAAGCATCAACAGGATGTGCCCTTGGGCAAGTTTCTTCACATCTCTAATTGTAGTTGTTAAGGCTTCTTCGAGATCAGATTGTTGTAAGGAATCAGAGTGTTGGGAACTAGACTAGGTGCCCATAAGTTGTGGTCACTAATGGTAGCAGCAACCACGAATATTTACTGAGCATACATTGTTGGGGCTCTGTCCAGGCCCCTTCATATTCCTCTTACAACCCCAGGGCTTCTGATAACTCACTTACCAGCTAGGGGGCCTGATCTAGACCCTAAGAGAGAGTTTTAGGATCTCACAGGGTAAGTCCATAAAGTGAAAGCAAGTTTATTAGAGAAGTAAAGAAAAAAAAAAAGAATGGCTATTCCGTAACAGAGCAACAGCATGTGCTGCTGGCTGGCCATTTTTATGGTTATTTCTTGATAATATGCTAAACAAGGGGTGGGTTATTCATGAGTTTTCCAGGAAAGAGATGGGCAATTCCGAGAGGTGAGGGTTCCTTCCCTTTTTAGACCATATAGAGTAACTTCCTGACATTGCCATGGCATTTGTAATCTGTCATGGCACTGGTGGGAGTATCTTTTAACATTCTGATGCATTCTAATTATCGTATAATGAGCAGTGAGGATGACCAGAGGTTACTTTCATTGCCATCTTGGTTTTGGTGGGTTTTGACGGCCTTCTTTACTGCAAGGTCTTTATGACTTGTATCTCAGTCTCATCTGGTGACTAAGCATGCCCTGACCTGGGAATGCAGCCCAGTAGGTCCAAGCCTTATCTTACCCCGCCCCTATTCAAGATGGAGTTGCTCTGGTTCAAAGGCCTCTGACAACACTTGGCAGCTTTCTTCTGAATACTGGTACCCTTGATACTGGAGCCGCCTTGCCTTGTGTCCTGCACAGAGAGCTGGGAGTGCCTGTGAATTTATTTCTGGCAAGGCAGTCCTTAAGCAGTGACTGACTGGGGCTGGGAAGCATGAAATCCCAACTCCCTTGTCTCCATGTGGGACAAACTGCATATTAATTTACCCTCCAGAACACCCCATGGTGCCCTTGCCAGCCTTCTTCCCTTATGAGTCTTGTTCCTCTCCTCCGCTTACCTGTTTCCCCTGGGAGCACTTTCTTAAAAAATCACTTGCATCTGAATCCGTATCTCAGAGTCCACCTGAAAAACTCCATATTCAGGAGACTAAGCATTTCCCCAATGCCAGGCGTGGTGTTAGGTGCTGGTAGAATGTTGCCTCTGCCCTCGGGTAACTTAATGACCCCAGATTTCCTGCCCAAGGACATATGAAGTCTATGTTCCTCTTGTCTCCTCCTGCTAAATGTTGACTTTCACCATTATTTTGGTTAATGGTCTGAGTTGTCTCTGTTCCCAAATGTGCTTTCCTGTCTTTGGCTGTCCCTCACAACATTCTGCAGGCCGGATAGGTCCCAGCCTCACCATGTGTCCACCTCTCTGGCTTTTTCCACCCCCTTTCTCTTGGGATGTTCCAGGAATTCCAATTCTTCTCACTTTCTAATACAAAGTCAGGCAGCTCTTACCAGTTCCCACATCCTCAGCCCCAGGCCTCCCTCTCAGGGTTTCCAATATAACAAAACAGTCTTTCATGTGACAGCACTCAGGTTCATTTGCTTTTTTATTTTTATTTATTTATTTTTATTTTTGAGACCAGGCCTTGCTCTGTCACCCAGGCTGGAGTGCAGTGGCATGATCTCGGCTCACTGCAATCTCCACCTCCTGAGTTCAAGCAATTCTCCTGCCTCAGCCTCCTGAGTAGCTGGGATTACAGGCACGCACCACCACACCCAGCTAATTTGTATATTTTTAGTAGAAACGGGATTTCATCTTGTTGGCTAGGCTGGTCTCAAACTCCTGACCTCAGGTGGTCCGCCCACCTCGATCTCCCAAAGTGCTGGGATTACAGGCGTGAGCCACCGCACCCGGCCACTCATGTTCATTTGCAAGCAGTTGTGGTTGTAAATAGAAATCCCTCTTCCATGTAATATAAACGTGTGTTATATAAAGTAGTTCACATATAGTTATATATGACACATAATTATATATATGTGTGTATGTACTATGAATTTTATCCATAAATGGGAATATATCATAACTAGTATTAAATCACTTTTCTGTTCAAAAGTGTATCACATTTTCTTTACTGAGAAGGAAAGATGTCTATCCCATTCTTTTTAAAGGCTACGTAGTAACCTATTTTATGGATATAACCCCAATTTATATAACTTAAATGCCTATAAATTGAAGAGTGATAACTTTAGAATTTTGGGCCGTCGTTGAAACTAATGCTTCAGGTTTATACTTGTGTCTTTTCTTACTGGTAGGAATTTATCATACAGATACACAAATGCAATTCCCAGGTCAAAGGGAACATGTTTTTATGATACTGCCAAATTGCCATTCCAAAAGATTGTACCACTTTATGTTCATGCAAGAAATCATTTTCAGAGTCATCTCAGAGATGTCACCTCAGGCAGAGCAGGATGACTCCCATTTTAGGGAGAACATAAATTTACTTCCAGAGTAATTTCCCCTTCTCCCAGGTTCAGTGTATTTTCTTAGCTCACCTAGAAGTGGCATGATTTTAGTATTTGAAACAATATCACTTCACTTCTTAATTTGTCTGTTTTGTTTTCTGATTTTAGACAGATACATTGATAACTCCATTTGTGGGTTTAATAGACCACAACTTCCAGGCCCAGCCGAATCCTGCTGAAGTTAAGGATGTATTCCTGGTGCCTCTGGCCTATTTCCTGCATCCGCAGGTCCATGACCAGCATTATGTCACACGTCTCGGTCACCGTTTTATTAATCATATCTTTGAGTACACAAACCCTGAAGATGGTGTCACTTACCAGATCAAAGGAATGACAGCAAACCTTGCAGTGTTGGTGGCCTTTATCATTTTGGAAAAAAAACCCACCTTTGAGGTTCAATTTAATCTTAATGATGTATTATCATCCTCTGAAGAGTTATTCCTGAAGGTTCATAAAAAAGCTACAAGCAAGTTATGATTTACGAGACCAAGAGACAAAGAACTATCCACGAGGATTCTGTGTGTGCTTATTCATAGAACAACAATAATGCCAGCTGTTGGAATTTGACAGGTGTGAATATTTTTTCTGCAGTATGTAGTTAGAATCCTTGCCTCTTTTCCAGTTGCCTTCTATTGTCTGAAAAAGTAAAAGCCATTCAAAAATGAAAAATATGTTCATAGTGTTGCATATTTTCGCCCACAATATGTTAATAATATTTTTCTTACACATATAAGAAAGAATATCTGGCACATAGTAGGCCCTTAATAAAGATTTTTTGAATAGATAACTGTGTGGCATTTACCTTATTTGCAGAAGGCAATATATGTACACATATATAATATACACACACATACATACACACACACACACACACATATATTTATAATATATATATAATTTTTTTTTTTTTTTTTGGAGACAGACTCTTGCTCTGTCACCCAGGCTGGAGTGCAGTGGCACAATCTTGGCTCAGCTCACTGCAAACTCCACCTCCTGGGTTCAAGCGATTCTCCTGCCTCAGCCTCCCAAGTAACTGGGATTACAGGCGCCTGCCACTACACCTGGCTAATTTTTGTATTTTTAGTAGAGATGGGTTTTTGCCATGTTGGCCAGGCTGGTCTCGAACTCCTGACCTCAGGTGATCCACTTGCCTTGGACTCCCAAAGTTCTGGGATTACAGGCATGAGCCACCACACCCAGCTGGTAATGTATATTTTTTTAATCTGTTGTTACATGTAACAGAAACTTCTGGTCATCCATGAAAACCTGTCTTCCCTGTCTTCTATGGCAGTAGAGTTTAAGCTGGGTCCACAGCACTCCAGGTAGAAACAGTATTACTCTGGATCCCTTGCCACCGAAGTTGACCCTGGGACTTACTTTGGGCCAGTGGGTTACGGGTGAAAGTTGACTTTCCAGGTCATCTCCAATTTAAGACATAAGCCAGTCTCCTTGGAGTCCCTTTGGTTCTTTTTTCCATGAGCTGCAACATGGACTTGTCTGCAACCCAGCCTTGACCATACAAATGAGGACATTTCCTGGGGGAATGGCAGAACCAAAAGATGTCAGAGCTTGAATCGATGAATGACTCTGTGGAGCAAAGTAACCTTCTAACCTAGGCTCTTCACTTGGTACTGTTACATCAGAAAAGAATAAAATTCTGTATCATCTCTCTGCCACTGTAGTTTGGAGTCACTTTTCTATAGCAGAGCTAACCAATATGCTCCAGCACCTGAAAATAGCTAGACTATTCACCTGAACTTGAAGTGTTGCAAGCAGTTAGAAATGGGGATGATCTGACACTTTATTTTATTTTTTTATTTTTTTGAGACAGAGCCTCGCTCCTTCACCCAGGCTGGAGTGTAGTGGTGTGATCTCAGCTCACCGCAACCTTCGCCTCCAGGGTTCAAGCGATTCTCCTGCCTCAGCCTCCCAAGTAGCTGGGATTACAGGCGCCCATCACCACGCCCAGCTATTTTTTTTGTATTTTTAGTAGAGATGGGGTTTCACTATGTTGGTCAGGCTGGTCTCGAACTCTTGACCTCAGGTAATCTACCCATTTTGGCCTCCCAAAATGCTAGGATTACAGGCATGAGCCACCGAGTCTGGCCAATCTGACACCTTACATGTGGGTTCTGGGGAACACATAGGATGCCCTCCCTGGGTGGGAGGTGGGGTTCAGCAATCATCCAAAACAGCTGAAACTGAGGAATATGAGAGGCTTATATGCCTACCAATTGGGAGGGATAATGATGTATGTTTAAAGATGATGAGGGTAGAAAAACAGTGATTTAAAGCATAAGCCCCAAATCAAAAGACAAAAAGACAGACATTCTGTAATGCACCCTTGAGATCTACTTCTTATGTGGGCATCTGCATATATCATGCTTTAGAGTTAGAATGGATTTTTTTGTTTAATTATATTAATCATCCTTCATGAGGCCAGAGAGGCAAGTGAGTCAAGCAACGTAACCACAATTCTGTGATGGCAATTTCACATCTTACTGTTGTTAATAGCTCTTTAGAGAGCCAAACCATGTTTAATAAGACTTTGTTATAGTTGAAAATGTGACGCCCACACCAAACCTATCAATCAGCCATGCGACTGTCCATTGCTGTTGAGTTTTTCTTTTCTGAGAGTTGGCAAAGGCAAATACCTGATTGGCTGCTTTATACCCATATATGTTTAAACGGCAGAGATCTGGCTCCAACCATGAAAGCAGATGTTGGGTACACTACCCCACTAACATTCTGTAACCAGCCCTGCATGAACAGGCCTGAACTATTTCCGAAAAATTACAGAAGCATTTGCAAATGTGTATTTAAAATCTGACAGCAGTGTAATGGCCGGGTAGATGGTAGACCTCTCTGACAGTGCAGAAAGCCTCCCCTCCCTTCCAAACTGTTTATGTGAACTCTCCCAGACCTGCCTGGTCCAGCTGAAGTCAATCTGAGCACACTCATGGCCACACAATTTATGGGGCTGGATGCTTAGCAAAGGAGGTATTGCCCCCTTCCTTCTTAGTGGTGTATTTCATAGTCTCTATGTTCAGAGTCCTAGTTAAATATATCTGGCTCGAATAAAGTAAGTTACTGGCAAGGTATAGATCTCAGGGAATCTCTGAAGCCACTGAATAAATCAGCTTCAAGAAGGACGGGGGGCGCAGTGGCTCATGCCTGTAATCCCACCATTCGGGGAGGCTGAGGCGGGTGGATCACTTGAAGTCAGGAGCTCAAGACCAGCCTGGCCAGAATGGTGAAATCCATCTCTACCAAAAATACAAAATTAGCCAGGTGTGGTTGCGCACACCTGTAATCTCAGCTATTTGGGAGGCTGAGCCAGAATTGCTTGAACCTAGGAGGCAGAGGTTGCAGTGAGCCGAGATTGTGCCACTGTACTCCAGTCTACTCGACAGAGTGAGACTGTGTCAAAGAAAAAAAAAAAGGCAGTAAGGAACAAACACAGCTAACTACCTCAAAGCCAGAAGGATGTGAACCTTCTCTTTTGTATCCTGTCATTATTGCCACAAGAAACATCTTGAACTGATTGACACAGACATAGAAAAACAACAGACACTCAGTGCCTCCGTCCCCAATTCTATCTGGCCTAACATGGGTCACCTGGAACGTTTCCAGGAACCCAAAAATATGTTCAAAGGCAAGGGGTAAGTGGGGGCTAGATGGACGTCCCAAAACATCTAATCTCTCCAGTCCCTCGATTTTATAAATTCTCTAGATTCTGCCATCCAGACAGCTCAACTCTGTCTTCTTTGCAACCTGCAATCTTGGTAAAGAAGTGGTTAAGATGGCCAAGTGCAGTGGCTCACATCTGTAATCCCAGCACTTTGGGAGGCCGAAGTCAGTGGATCACGAGATCAAGAGATCGAGACCATCCTGGCCAACATGGTGAAATCCCATCTCTACTAAAAATACAAAATCTAGCCAGACGTGGTGGCACACAACTGTAGTCCCAGCTACTTGCGACGGTGAGGCAGGAGAAATACTTAAACCTGGGAGGCAGAGGTTGCAGTGAGTCAAGATCACGCCACTGCACTCCAGCCTGGTGATAGAGCGAGACTCAGTCTCAAAAAAAAATAAAAATAAAAATAAAAAATATTGGGAGGCCGAGGAGGGCGGATCACGAGGTCAGGAGATCGAGGCCACGGTGAAACCCCGTCTCTACTAAAAATACAAAAAAATTAGCCGGGCGTGGTGGCGGGCGCCTGTAGTCCCAGCTACTCGGAGAGGCTGAGGCAGGAGAATGGCGTGAACCTGGGAGGTGGAGCTTGCAGTGAGCCGAGATTGCGCCACTGCACTCCAGCCTGGGTGACAGAGCGAGACTCGGTCTCAAAAAAAATAAATAAATAAATAAAAATAAAAAATAAAAAATAAAAAAAAGAAGTGGTTAAGAGTGCTGAGTCTGGATGCCTAGCTTTGAATCTCAGCTCCAGTGTCAGCCTATTCTGTGACCTTGGGCAAGTTATTCTTTCTCTGTAGATCTCAGTTTCCTCTTCTGTAATGTAGGAGAAATAAATTCTGTTTTAGGGCTGTCAGGGATTAAATGAGTTAACACATGTGACCTCTTTACTTAAAGCATACCAAGGTGCTCAGAACAGTGCATGGGAAATAAGTGCCCAGTCACCTGTTGGCTACTAATTATGGTACTATTGTAACATTATATCATAACAATAACAATAATCATTATTTCTCTAGTTCAGAGTTAGACTAGCATTTATCTATTATGTACCCAGTCTTTCATTTTATTGCATTAACCCTCACGTCAACTCTTTGTAGTGAGTACATGCTATTATTATTCTTATTTTTTGACAGGAAACCTTGAAGATCGGAGATGCTAAATATTTGCTCACTGTCACACAGTTCATAAACGGCAAAGCCAACACCCAAACCCACAGGCCTGAGTTTCATAGCCCATACTGTTTCTGCTATAACCATATACTTGAAGATTAGGCAAGAATAGAAGGTTAAATTTACGTCTCCCTTGAGTCACCACATGTGAAAGGGAAAACAATTCCAAGTTAATAAAC
The DNA here is from genome assembly GCF_028878055.3 of Symphalangus syndactylus. Classification (NCBI taxonomy): domain Eukaryota; kingdom Metazoa; phylum Chordata; class Mammalia; order Primates; family Hylobatidae; genus Symphalangus; species Symphalangus syndactylus. The sequence continues at coordinate 123,079,740 of NC_072433.2, forward strand.
TAGAGTGAGTACAGCATTTATTTTTGCCTTCTTCATGTCCTCCAGCTTATTCAGCTGTGCAATGAGTAATTAGCCAGGATGATTTTAATTAAAATGGAACATACCAATGAATAAATGAAAGTGCTGGCATACTTGCTAATTTAACAACTTGTTCATGGTGCCAGATTTCCAGTAAAGGACTGAGAAGGGAAAACGTTCCTCCACCTCTTAGACAAGATGATTAGATATTATTCAAACTGTTTATTCTTGTTAACAGTCGCTTTCTTATTTGAGAATAGCATGAAGTTTTGTTAAAATTGCTAGAGTGATCATCTCCCAGTCCAGTTGTCACAGATGTGAGATACTTGGTGTGGTTCCTAATGGGACTTGTGTGTATACTCAATTAAGATTTTTTAAATTATTTATTTATTTATTTATTTGAGATGGAGTTTGCTCTGTTGCCCATGCTGGACTGCAGTGGCTTGACGCTGGCACACTCCAAATTCCACCTCCTGGGTTCAAGCAATTCTTCTGTCTCAGCCTCCTGAGTAGCTGGGATTACAGGTGCATGCCATGATGCCTGGCTAATTTTTGTATTTTTAGTAGAGACGGGGTTTCACCATGCTGGCCAGGCTGTCCTCAAACTCCTGACCTCAAGTGATCCCCCCATCTCGGCCTCCCAAAGTACTGGGATTACAGGAGTGAGCCACTGCACCCTGCTTCAGTTAAGAATTTTTCATTGCCCTCCCATCCCCACTCAGCCACCTCGCTGGGCCATGCCACATTGAACACAACTCAGAATTTATGAGCCAATTTCTCCACGCACACTTCTTCAACTACCCCTTACTTTATATTAATAGCATGGACACGACTTCATTGCATTCCTTTGCATATCTGTATAATACATGTGTATCTCCGTGTTTATTCCAGCCCTAACCCTGGAAGGGACAGATCCATCTACCATAAGACCCCTCAGTTGAGTTCCCCTATCCTCAAATGAATGGACCAAGGATCAATGGCCAACCCATAGGTGGCCCCTAATTCAGTGGCCTATGACTTGTACGATCTGCTTAAATACCGGATCTAAAGTCCATTCGATTTTCCAAAGACTTTGAGCAATGCCAGAAGATAACATAGGCTTGGGAAATATTTTGGCCTATGTACATACTGATCAGTGAGCCCAAGAAGTCAGAGTTTAAAGGTTAGTTGGCCAATAATTGGTAGAAATATGTCTTTGCTCTAAACAGTAGTTGTCATGTCAGGGATTCCATCAGATACAACCAGAAGAAGAAGAAATATTTTCTGAAGCAATTTATCCTTCTTTAAGGTCTCACACTCAAGTCCATAAATTTTTATTTTATAGGTGTAGACTTGGTTTAATATTTCCTCGACTATAACTTCCCTCATTTTTCATTTTAAATCTTCAAGCCCTTACTCTCTACTTCATCATGGATGTCAATGACATCTCTGTGTCAATTGTTTTCTCTTTTCATTTATCACCCATGTGAAACTTGAAGTTTTCCTTCCGATTATTTTCTTCTACTCAGTTTCTTCACGTGTTTCTTCACTCTAGTCTCACTTCATCTTCTTCCATCAGCCTTCAGTTTCAGCTATATTTCACGGATCCCAAACCGCATTCTGAAAATTTGCCTACATTATTTTTTCTAACTATAAATCTGTATGGACTAACATCAGGCTAAATGATAAGCTGAAGATAGTGGAAACATTTTGCTAGAACTCTCAACCTGTTATAAACATATACTAACCCATCTTAGCCCCCTGTAGTGAAGTGAATAGGGGTCCCAAAAAGATATGTCCAAATCCTAACCCCAATGCCTGTGAATGTGACCTTATTTGGAAATAAAATCTTTGCAGAGGTAGTTAAGTTAAAGACATTGAAATGAGTTCATCCTAGATCTAGGGTAGTCCCTAAATCCAATGACTGGTGTCTTTATAAATAAAAAAAGAGGGAAATTTGAGACACACAGTTGCAAGAGACACAGGCAAGAAGCCATGTGAAGACAGAGGCAGAGATTAGAGTTATGTTGCCATGAGCCAAGGAACACCAGGAGCCACCGGAAGTTGGAAGAGGAAAGGCAAGGTCCTCCCCACAGTCTTTGGAGGGAGGGTGACCCTGCCAATGCCTTGATTTCAGATTTCTGGCCTTCAGAACTGTGAGATAACAAATTTCTGTTGTTTTAAGCCACCAAGTTTGTGGCAAATTGTTAGAACAGCCCTAGGAAACTACACAGCCCCCTTCTGAAACATCTCTCTTCATTATGAGAAACAGCTCTCCCCTCTGTCTTGGGATTACCATGGAAACAGGACATTGTTGACCTCCCAGCATAAACTCAGTTAATCAGATTTAGTCCTTCACTAATTGCCTTGCGATTAGTACCAAGCAACACCAGAGTCTATCTGCCTGCCCTCTGGAAGAGAGCGTATCTGAGTGTTTGTGTTCCACCATTTGCCCGGGGAAGCAGAAAAATCTTGTCTGCAACAAGAGAGGAGAACAAAGTCAATGACCAGAATGGAAGAGCAATGAAAGTCAGTCGTGTGTTGTGAAGGCATTAGAATCCCAGGGTGTTTGTTCTTGAGACCCGGATGTTTCCATGGTTTCCATGAAATGCTCCCACCCTTCGTAGTTAAATTCTCTAACATGCTTGAGCAAGCTTAGAAGGAGTTCTATAACTTTCACCAGAAAATGTCCTAACATCACAAACACACGTCTTTATATCCTTCTCTTTTCTCTTTTCTCACACCCTTTTACACTATGGGGACTTTTGGTTCTATTCTTTCTTAACTTAGAATGGACCTGTCCACATGCAGAGTCTTCTGGAAGTGCAATATGGTATGGTAGGCAAGACTGAAGACAGAAAACCCAGTCTGCTCCCATCACTAGCTATATGACCCATTGGACAGATTAAGCCCATATGCTAATTGCAAGAAAAATTAGGAAAATAGGCATCTGGCATTTTCTCCTCCACTGTGAGAGGCAGACCCAGCTAACAAGGAAGAGAAGGATGATGGGAAACTCATTGTCTGCCACATATGTTTATTATATTTTATTTTATAAATAGAAACAAGGTCCTGCTATGTTGCCAAGGCTGGTTCCAAACTCCTGGCTCCAAGCAATCCTCCCACCTGAGCCTTCCAAGGTGCTAGCATTACAAGCATAAGCCACCGTGCCTGGCCTGCCTGCCACATATAGAAGTGAAACTGCTCTGACAGTTAAGGGTGTGAGGGGGACAGGTTCCTGCTTGCTTGGCTCTTGTCACCTCTCTCCCACCACAGTTGCCCACGTGACTCCTCTATAGACTGCCTTTAGGTTCTATAAGGAAAAAACAGGGACAATGGAATGGAGACCCAAATCAACTCACTTATGTCTTTGATAACATATGTGTCCTTTGCGTCTCTACTTTGTTGGTTCAGTAAACAGAAGCTCAAGCAAATATATCAAAGTCTGAATCAACATTCCTGGAGCAGCCTTTGGGTCTGGGCTAGCCCATGAGATAACTGTGAAGCTGTCACAAGACACCTTGGGCTACAGAGCACCTGTAATGTGGCTAGTCCAAATTGAGACGCTGTAGGAGTCAAATACACACTGGATTTCAAAGACTTACTATTGGCTACATAGTGAAATGATAATGTTTTAGAGATGTTGTGTTAAATATAGGGTGAAAATTAATTTCTCTTGTTTCTTAGTACTTTTTTGAATGTGGCTACTAGAAAATTTAAATTTACGTACATGGCTTGCAGTATATTTCTACTAGACAGAGTGGCACTAGATGACTCATGTGTGGCCAGGACACTAGGACACTGGACAAGTAATGATCACCACATGTACAGATACAGTCTGTGTCCTACCCACATCCCTAGGACCCTACGATTGCAGTGAGCTCCAGATCAATTCGAACAGCCAACATTTGCATCTCTGTTCCTGCACCCTTCTTCCAAAGCCACAGCAGGCCAGCTGGAAGTGTCAGGGAATTAATGTCCCCCACATTAGCCCTCAACCAATGACTGATGGGATTTTCCATATCAGTAGCTCAGGTTCTTTGCCCCTTGGGTGGGATAATTCTGAGACAGGTGTTCTGTACTTGCTTCCAAACTGAACTAAGCTCTGGGTGCCCGCTGTGGTGGCAGGTTTCGCACCTCTTTTCGTTGGCTGCCTTCCCTTCTTTGTCTCATTTCTCCACTCCCATAACAATGTGCCCTGTAGATTCCAAATAAACAACTTCAATCTTTGTCTCTAGGTTTCTAGGTAAACCAAATTAAGACACAGTTATGTCTAATCTGTCGCCAAATCATACTGAATTTATCTTCTGAATATCTATCAAATCTAGTTCTTCTCATCTTTACCAACATCAACTTAAAGCTGTCATAAACGTCTGAAAACTTTTGCATCTATCTGGTAACTATTACCCTGCACCATCTCTCTTCTATAGCCAGAGTTATTTTTCAGTATAAATATCATCATATTTTCTTCAGGCACTCAAATGGCTTCCCATTGTTTTTTATGAAAAAGATGGATGGCTCTTACAAGGCCTGTGTCCCGGCTCCTGTCTACCTCTCTGGTTATGTGTAGTACAATGGGCCTCCTCCCTGCTCATCCACTCCTACAGCACTGGTCTGTAGAGGCTCAGTTTCAGTTCATGGGTGCCTCAGGACCCTTGCACAAGCTGATCCCTCAATCATTTCCCTTTGCCTGGTTACCTCATACCTATTGTTGAAGGATGCCTTCTCTGGCACCTTAGCTAGGTTAGTTCTCCTTGTTATAAGCTCTCTTGGTGCCATGTACCTCTCCTTCACAACTCCGTCATAGTTACAGTATGATGTCCCCTGGATTCTTTGATTGACGTCCCCTCATCCTCTGGACTTCAAGCTCCATAATGGCACAGTCATGTCTCAATTTTGGTCCATACACAAGTGTACTCTTAGCACTTGGCACAGCACTGGGCAAAGAGTAGATGCTCAATGGATATTTGTTAAATAAAAGAGTACAATTGAATGAGAAGTAGCTATTTCTATTCAAATAGCTAATTCAGTGGGCTAAGGAAAATACAGTCTCTTCCCAACAGACTACTTGACAAAGGTCAACCTAAGGTGGTCCAGCATTGTTGTAAATCACTCCCTCCTGCATTTACTGTATAAGGTATATAAAGTGCTCTACCAGAGTGGACATGAGTGAGTGGCTCCTATCTTTAACCATTTTTTGCCTTGTCTCTTAGTTATTTCCATACCTAGCTGTCTTGATGTACTATGAACTACCAGAGAAGCAAAATTAGCTCTTCTTTACCCTTCTAGCCTCAATGCTAGCCATATGTTTAGGTCCCATGCCCCTTCATATCTACAAAAACTTGCCTTAAATCCCCATTGTAATTCCAGTGCAAAGCTCGATATTCTCCCCAAGATTTATGCAAATCCTTCAGAGAGTACCTTTCTTCTAATCATCTTAGGTTCAATTTCCAGCTTCAGTGAATGTTAGTTCTGCATTCTGCATCTTGAGGTCTTTTTCCTTAGTGCTAACCCAAATCCAGGACAGAGCCTGCTTCTCCTTGTTCTTCCTAAAGTAACTTGTATGTATATCATTGAGTGGCTTTAGTTGGAGACATAGGGATATCAGCCCGGTAAACTTTGATTGCAACATAAGGGAGCCAAACTTAAATTTGAATATTATGTTTTTCTTGTATTCTTTAAAAGTCCTGTCCATTTCTACCAAGTTGGGTATCAGGCTGATGCTGTATTCCTCCATATGCTTGTTCTTCCCTTTTGCTTTTCTATTTGCTCCCACCGCCAAAGTGGCATTCATTTCCTTTTCAGAGGATGGTGTCTATTTGGCTCCATGCATCTCATGCCCACTAGGACCCACCTTCTACATTCAATAAGCTTAGCAGTGAATTTTCCTAAATAAGAAGAGTTTATTTGTGGTACATCGGTTTCAATTACACTTCTTTCTCACTCCACTGGATATTTTTTAATGAAATGACAAGGGTCAAATGAGGACAGCCTTCTAGCAAAAGCCATGGGCACTGAATTGAAAAAAACATGCTGTGCAAAACACATTTGGTGGGTGAATTCATTGATCCTGTAACGAGCTCAATGAGCCTGAGCCTGAATTGCAGTGAGGGGGGTGAATGATAAGATCAGGAGTGGGACTTGGAGGAATAAGTTGGATTTAGGAAATGAGCAGAAGAAAGGTAGAGCTAAGGCCATGAGGGCCAGAAGGGATGACTGGGGAGCAAAGGATGTAGGTGAGGGAGGAGGAAATGAAGAATTTATACTGAAGAACAGTAAGGATGACTTTTAGGAGGAGGGTGGTGAAAGGAAGAACCCTAAGACAAAGGAAGACATCATCAGCCAGGGGAGGTAGGCATTGCCCCTAGTACTGTCCATAAATATGCTCTGTAACCTTGCAGACAGAAATCACAATCTTGCTGAACCTCAGGTTCCTTATGTGTAAAGCGGATTGGAACTAGTTAATCTCTTAATTCCTTTTGCTTTTGAAATCTCCAATTCTGGGTTTTCTCCAGCCTCATTTAAGCACATCCAAGTATTGAAGCCATACTGCTTAATGTATTACAAAGGAAAAATCTGACTGAGGAAAAGAAAAGAATCACTTTTTGTCTACTGTTCGAAGTTAGAAGCATGCATAGAGTTTATTATGTGAAAATGCCATTTGGGGAGGTTAATTAAAAATTCTGACATTCAGATCAGGGATTTGGTGCAGGAATGTACAAGTCCAGGGCTCTGGGTAGAATTAGGCATCTAAATGTTGAACCTTATTAAGTATATAGTTAGGCCTTAGGAGGGGGACATTTGGAAGCTAATATTCCAAACCCAAGTACTAGGTGGCTTTGCGCATTTTGTTTGAATTATGACATATTTAACAGGATTTAGCTGCAGAGCCTGTGCTTAACAATCTGTTTCCTTGGCAATGCAATCCTCAAATGGGCAAAGGCCATATGGAAAACATGGGTTATTTGGTAATTTAATAAGTGAGAGAAATAGTATTTAATTCAACGTACATATTTTTATCCCCTCTACATACAATAAGAAAAAAAGAGATCAGCATTAAGTACATAGCAGGTATTTAAATGGAAAGTACAATTATTATTATCAGAAACAACTGTTATACTATGCTTTATAATAGGTGCCCAAACATATTATGCTATTTGTCCAAAAACACTCACCAGACAAAATAATTATTCTTCTTAGTAGCCCCAGAGGCGTTATGCTTCAGTTTGTTTTTCTCCCTCTTTGCTCCCTGCACTTCATCAGCAAGTTTGTTCATTCTGCTTCTGATTCACACCCTAAATGCATCCTGTCCCTCTTTCCACCTGTAGCACTTGGTCCCAGCCTCATCAACCCCCTCAACCCCTTACCTCCCCTGCACCTATTCTTGCTCCTTACATGCTCTTCTTCACCCAACATCCAGAGTGATCTTTTGAAGTCATGAATAAAGTCATGCCATTTCTTGGCCTAAAACCTTCTAGTGTCGTCCAACTGTGCCTAACTTTATTTTCTTTTCTTTATTTTTCATTTTTGATAGAGACAAGGTCTTGCTATGTTGCCCAGGCAGCCCTCAAATGATCCTCTTTCATCTGGCTCCCCAAGTGCTGGGATTTCAGGGGTGAGCTAGTGCACCCACCCACCTGTGCCTGTAATAAAGTCCAACCTTTGTCTTTGGCTGACAAAACTGGCACATTGTGGACTCTGCCTACTTCTGACCTTTCTTGATCTTGGCCACTGAACTTCCTTCAGCTTGTGCTTCTTTCTCCTGTTGGAAACGCTATGCTTGCCCCTACCATAGTGCTCTTGCACTAGATGCCCCCCTCCCAGCAATTGTCTTCACCCTGGTTTTTGCATGGATGGCACTTGTTTTATCATCAGTTCTCACCTGTCCTTTCCTGGAAGAGCCTAACCCTGATGTCATTCTCTCTCATGCACCCATATTTTACTCTGCTTCCATGGATCTGGTATTTTTTGTGTACATACTTGGTTTTTTTTCCTATCTCTCACACTAAAACACAAGCTCTGTGAGTGTGGGGACTTTTAATTATATTTTATTTTCCATTAGGAATTCAATAAATAAGTACTGAGTGGATGAATGAATTAATTTGGCTGAAAACTAAATGGTCAAGGTCATTTTATTGCCAAGAATTAGGTCAATACAAGAATGAAATCACAGTAATGATTAGGTAAAAATAAAATTCCCAAGCACTGCTACTTTAATTTATATTATTTTTTAATATGATAATTTGTTTCACCATGGGCTAATTTTAGTAGTATTCATGCATATTTAATTATGTTTTAGAATTATTCATTTTTTTCTGTTTTAAAGATTGTCTAATTTATTCTCAGCTAATTAGTCCAGCTTTATGTTTGTATACATTAGGAAAAATTGAATGCAACCTAGACACCAAACAAGTTGTGAACGGTTAAATACATTATGGTAAATTACAGAAAGATATATATGATTTCATTTTTGTCAGTTTTATCCACACTTCTCTATTTGTAAGGATATTCATGGAGGTGTTAAAAATTGTCTTCTCAGGGAGGAGGTTGGGATTATAATTATCACTTACATTCTTTGTTTTTTGGCAGTTTTTATTTTTGGAGGGCTTTTTTCCTAATTGTTCTACAATGTGTACACACTGCTTTAATAATCCATAAAAGTAATTTTAAAAACAAAGCTTTGAAAGGATATAAAATATAAGGACTTGGAATGTCTGAGTATGAGGAGTTTTTTTTTAAACTTAAAAACACAAAATCCCCTCAAAACAAAAAACCTAATCCCTAAATTAAAAAAGATAGAAAGCAAAAATTCAAATTCTGAAACTAGAATTTTCAGCGACTGAATTCAGCTAAGTTGATCAGAGGGAGACCATCCTTGGCACATCTTTGGCATACATCAGTTTAGCTGCCAAGGCAACACTTTAGTAGAATATTCATGGCTGCGAGACCATCTTCCTTCCCCTTTGTTCTCCCTCCAAGTCCATGCTAGTGTGCGCCATAACATCACCCCTCTAACCCCAGTTTATTATATTCACACCTGCAGTAAAAATTGGCCACATATTAAACACTCTGAGAAGTTTGAGAAAGTTTTCTAAATGTAAGGAAGATATGTGAGGCTGTGGCTGCTCCCTCTCTTGGGTATCTATTTTCATCAACCGATTCACATGGGGGCTGAGCCACGTCCCAGGAAGAACATTGCAACTTGCCAGCATTGGAGTCCAGCAATGTGCAGGCATGTTGGAGCTTGGTAGGGTATCCCACTATAAACAAGATGCCAGAAGCACAAGTCCTCTTGGATAAAATCAACCTGAAAGAAATAAAGCCTGGGATAACAAGCTGAGTCTGGGCAGAAGAACCTGAGACTGAAAGGGAAATCATGATGTAAGATAGACTGCAGTGGCTGGTATTTCTCGTACTGCTTTAGCAGTTCCTATGTGCAGCCTCAGGGGAAAAAACAGACATCTTCACACAGATAAACGTAGGAAGCCTCTGTAGGGCTCTGAGGTTCTTACCAGGCACTTGTATTAAACAATTTTGATGTATCTCCCCAGACAATCCCCTATGACTTGCTTACCAAGACAGGAAAAAATCATTCATCATTGTGCAAAATTTCAGGTCCACTAAACGATCACAAGCATCCTGACCTGAAGATATGGATTTAAATTACAGCCAAATATGAGAAATTATTTGGGAAAATATTATAACTAAGAAATAGTCTGACCCATCATATCCAGAAGACACATGTCTCTCATTTTGCAGATTTTCAGTACAACACTAAGAGTGGGTCATTTCACGAGACTTGTCAATTTTGAAAACCTTCACTCTCTGCCCACATTGAGTAGGTAACTCTTTCTCCATGGCTTCCTCTTCCACCCACTCCTACTAGAAACAGTTGGGTGTAAAAGGACCCAAAGAACAAATGAAATGGACAATTACGTATATTCATAGAGTTCTGTCACTTGGCTTCTTGTTTACTTGTCCTTATAATCCTGTGTGCCAGACTAGAATGCCAAGCTCTGTTGTACAGTGAAAGGAGATTTGGTGAATTTCAATATTTGCCCAAGAACACAAGGCTACTTAAGTGAGGATTGCTATTACAGAACCTATATTCCAGCCCCACCAATGTTACATTTCCCATGAAAGACCAAAAGAAGAGAAATCAGATGTGTTATTTTAGGGCTTGGTGGTAGCTGTGTTTTTCATCTATACAGCGTGTTTTCATGTTGCCTTTGGCTATTGATCATCAGTGAATTTCCCAGTTATGTGTGTGGATAACATGATTTGTTAAGCATGTCTGAATTGGATCTCTGTCTCTTGCAACCAAAGGAACCCGAATATCAAATACATTTACAGCAGTGGAGAAATATAACGCAATTTAGCCATTGTGCCCTGAGATTTCCAGGCCATATTAAGTTCAGAAGACCCTTATAAGTGACATTTATTTAAAAAACAAACAAACAAACAAAAAAAAAAAAAAACAGGCCAGGCGCGGTGGCTCACGCCTGTAATCCCAGCACTTTGGGAGGCCAAGGGGGGTGGATCATGAGGTCAGGAGATCCAGACCATTCTGGCTAACATGGTGAAACCCTGACTCTACTAAAAATACAAAAAATTAGCCGGGCATGGTGGCGGGTACCTGTAGTCCCAGCTACTCGGGAGACTGAGGCAGGAGAATGGCGTGAACCCAGGAGGCAGAGCTTGCAGTGAGCCAAGATTGCACCACTGCACTCCAGAGCCTGGACAACAGAGCAAGACTCCTCAAAAAAAAAAAAAAACTAAGCAGATGACAGAATAGAAATCGACTGCTGAAGAATTCTATCGTTCCCTATCACTACTTGAGGCAATCCGACAAAATTCATTAATTTCAGCTTCCAGTTAATAACATATCACGAGAGAAGCTCACTAATGAACTTTTTCATTTGGAACATGATGCCACCGATGTTTGTAGGGCATGTAGCACTGTTAAATTGGCACTTATGTTCAGCTAGAGGTGGGAAAATAAAGTTTTGTTTCTAGGACTAAACTCATCAGATAAATTCTCTTGGCTGTAAGTATTTAGATCTCAGGGTTAGCTAAAAGTAAACAGTCAGATTATCTTGAGCTACTCGCATTTTTCAGATAATTGTTCCAATGTAAAATTTCCCTCCTCCTCCTCTGCAGTTGATCTTGGATGAGCTAATGAGAAATGAACCTTGCAATATGTTATTAATTTCTTGGGTTATCCTCCATTACCCTAAAGTTGATCAATAAAAATTAAATCATTAAGGAGCCAATGTATTTTTAGAAACAATACCCAAAACACTTGGATTATAGAATTCTGTTCACAAGCTTAAAGTCCAAAGGAAAGAATCCATCCCATCCCTACCAGCACTTCCATAAAAACAATCCTCCAGCCTGGCATGGTGGCTCACGCCTGTAATCCCAGCTGAGGCGGGCGGATCACAAGGTCAGGAGATCGAGACCATCCTGGCTAACATGGTGAAACCCTGTCTCCACTAAAAATACAAAAAATTAGCCGGGCGTGGTGGCGGGCGCCTGTAGTCCCAGCTACCCGGGAGGCTGAGGCAGGAGAATGGCGTGAACCTGGGAGCTGGAGGTTGCAGCGAGCCAAGACCACACCACTGCACTCCAGCCTGGGCGACAGAGCAAGACTCTGTCTCAAAAAAAAAAAAAAAAAAAAAAGATTAAAACTTGCTATCCAAAGTTTACTTTTCCTTTCTCCTCCTAACCTCTGATGATCTTCAATAATTTTTAAAAAATGCAAAGATTTCTCTATATCTTCTATGCCATAAAACTATAACCCAAACAATACCAAGAAAAAGCTTGCTAATACAGGGCTTGTTCATTCAGAAGCTGCAGGAACTCTGCGGCAAACTCGTATGTCAGGTCACCTTGTTCCAGCTGGGACCTTAAGTGCACTAACTCATAAAGAACAATAGCAGACACTGCGGTTCTAAGAGAATTGGTCATTTTCATCACAGCTTAGAATGACAGGAGCTTTATGTAGATTCGTTCCATTCTTCACTGCCACTCAGCATCAGTGTAACCATTCCCAGGCAGCAGATGAAGAGACGTGCCAAGGCTGCAGAACTGGCGACGGATAAAGGATGTGGCTCCCTTTGTGGCTGATGTTTGGCTCTTGATACCATTGCTGTCCCTCTGTAGTTATAGATCTGTATCTAGTCTCTGGATCTAGATCTAGTCCTGGATTTGGATCTAGATCTAGTCCTGGATTTGGATCTAGTCTCTGGATCTGGATCTAGTCCCCATTCTGGATCCAGTCCTGGATTTGGATCTAGTCCTGGTGTTGGATCTAGTCCTGGATCTGGAACTAGTCTTAATTTCTCCTCCTATTTTTGCCTTTTCCTTGCTCCTTGGATTTGCTAACTGCCCTTAGCTTCTCTGTTCTGACCCCGTGGGGACTCTTACAGGGCTGATTTATCCTCATGCACCTTCCTCCACATCCTCTCTACCACCAACAGGGAGGCAAGGCCTTTTCCTTCTCCACCCTCTCAGCCCTCATGTCTGCGCAGGGCTCACTCTGCCTTCTGAGCATTTGGGCTGTCACTTTCCCTAAGAAGATGCCCTGATAAAAACTCTGGTTCCTTCTCAGCCTAGGTTTGGCAAGTCCAATTTCTGTCCCTGGTAATATGAGCATGTTTCATTGGAGGATGAAAATCTCCATTTAGCTGGGATCACTAATCTTTCTGCAAAGCCCCGTAGCACATGTATATTATCCATGATTTTGAAAAGGTAGTAAAGTTAAAAAAAAAAAAGTAACCCACGTATGTTGGAGTTACACAATTCTAGTCCCATGTGGGTGTGGCCAAAGCCATTAATCCTCTAGGCCTCCATGTCCTTATCTGTCAAACAAGCATTAGGATGCCTACTCTGCAGGGTTGCTAGGAGTAATGGACATAATAAAAATGAGAGGCCTCTGGACACCAGACCAGGAGGGGCACTGAGTCATCGGTGGTACGCACATAGGTCCATCCTGGGCACATAACTCATGCCCATCTGATTTGTGTCTTTAAAATTCTGCGCACACTGAAAATCAACAAGGAAAACAGTAGAGTTAAACTACACACTCCACCTAGTAGGCCTAACTGACATTTACAGAACATTGTACTCAACTGCGGCAGAATACACATTCTTTTCACCTGTACATGGAACATTCTCTAGAATAGACCATATCTTAGGCCACAAAACAAGCGTGTACAAATTAAAAAAAAAACAAACAGAAATTATATCAAGAATCACAGCTGCCTCTCCAAAACTCTTTGTTTTGATCTAGCTCATCTACCTTTGGCCATTGCTATATTATTGCTACTCAAAGTGATGTCCCTGGACAAGTAGCAACGTCCTCACCTGGGAGCTTGCACGGAAATGCGGAGCTTCAGATTCTTCCCTGGACCTAGTGACTCAGCATCTGACTTTCACCAGATCCCCAGTGATTCCTGTGCATACTGAAGTTCGAGAAGCACTGCTCGATTTCACACTTCCTCTATAATTACCATCTGTCTTTCCTGCCCTATTATATCTGTTATCTGATGTATTAGGTTCCTATTGCTGCTGTAACAGATTTCTGTAAACTTAGCAGCTTAAAACAATACAAATGTATTCTCTTGAACTTGTGGCAGCCAGAAATCTGAAATCGGTTTCTTGGAATGAACCCAAAGTGTTGGCAGGACCATGCTTCCTCCGGAGGCTCTGGGGGAGAATTTGTTCCTCTGCCTTCCAGCTTCTAGCGCTTCATTTCTTGGCTCATGCCTCCTTTCCCCATCTTTGAGCCAGCAGTATAGCATCTTGCTTCAGTATTCACACTGCCATGTGGTCCCTCCTCCTACCATCCATTAAAAGGACAGTTGGGATTACACTTAGGGCCCACCTGCATATTCCAGGATAATCTTCCTATCCGAAGATGCTTAACTTAATCACATCTGCAATGTTCCTTTTAAGGAAATATTCACAGGTTCTAGGGGTTAGAATGTGGGTGTTCTGGGGGCCTATTATACAGCCTCTTATACCTGGGTCTCTAATTTGGCACTTAGTAGGTCTTTAATAAAAGTTGAAATTTGTATTCATTTAGTGGCTGTCACAATTAGTATATGCTCACCTGGAGATGCCTTCATGGAGAAAGGCAAGTAAATAAATTGACTATAACCTATCGTATGAATGAATGTATCCCTTAGGTTTATGTTTCCAATGGCAGGAAGTAGTTAACCTTGAAGTCTTTACAAAAGTGGTGAGCTAAGTCCGGAAAAATGATTAGAAATGCAGCAGGTGACCAAGACAGGAAGAGACATTCTAAACGGCAGAAACAGCATTTGAAAGTGCATAAAAGAAGACATGAAACAGCAAAGCCCATCCAGGGAGCTGTAGCGATTAGGTAAACTAGAGTGTATGTATGAAGCCAGGGAGATCAGAAGATGAAGCAAAGAAGTCAGTAAGAATCACATTAGGAAATGCTTTGAATGACTCACCAAGGACACTAATGTTCATCTTGTAGATTGGAGGCTATCATTAAAGGGTTAAAATCAGGTCATTGACAAGGTCAGAGCTACACTGAAGAAGGGTCATTCTGGTAACAGTACGGAGGCTATTTCAAAAGCTCAGAGCAATTAAATTAACTTTTCAGTTTATGGTAGGTGTTTGAATAAATATCTGCTTAATATCTCCCATATGCACCATCACGCTTGAACTGCTGGAGAAAAAGGCACACAGAATAACAAAATGTTCTGTTCCAAGCAGATGCCTCTCCAATCTGAGCTGCGGGTACAGCTGTTTGGTGGTAATCTACATGCCAGTTGCTGTTTCAATCCTTTTTAACTAGAGAGGGGACACCAGGTATTAAGTGGCAAGAGCGCTCTTAGCGCAGCAGGCCTGGAAGGCACCTGGATTCCTTCAAGAGAAACTCAGCCTGCTGCCTGCTTGGTGTTTCTCACATTCAGGTTTGTGTTGGTCTTGGTTGCTTTCACCTCTTGGCCATGGTGAATAATGCTGCAATTAACGTGGGGATACTAATATCTCTTCGAGATCTTGATTCCAATTCTTTTGGGTAAATACCTCGAAGTAGAATTGCTGGATCATTTGGTAGTTCTATTTTTTATTTTTTTTTTTTTTGAGATGAAATATCACTTGTTACCCAGGCTGGAGTGCAATGGTGCTATCTTGCCTCGCTGCAACCTCCGCCTACCAGGTTCAAGCGATTCTCTTTCTTCAGCCTCCTGAGTAGCTGGGATGACAGGCATGTGCCACCCCACCCAGCTAATTTTTTCTATTTTTAGTAGAGACAGGGTTTCACTATGTTGGCCAGGCTGGTCTCAAACTCCCAACCTTGTGATCCGCCTGCCTGGGCCTCCCAAAATGCTGGGATTACAGGAGAGAGCTACCGCGCCCAGCCTGGTGGATCTATTTTTAAATTTACGAGTAACCTCCATATTCTTTTCCGCAGTGGCTTCACCATTTTGCATTTCGACCAGTAGTGTACGAGGGCTCCGATTTCTCCATATCCTTGTCAACACTTGTTGTCTTGTGTAGCTAACACTTTTTAAACGCTTATTACATTTGAAATGTGCTAAGTGGAAGTCTAATGTGCTACCAAATTTAAATGATGGAGAAACAGCACCTGAGAGATATCATCATGCAATGACACATATACTGAACCAAGCACTGGCAGTTTTGCATTTGCTGGACTCTTGTCCCTGATTTCTACAAAGTAATTCCAGCCTCAGTTTAGTCAACTGTCTGTACAGATCAATGACTCTTTGGACACTAACACCCGTTTTTCCTAATAGTTATATTAAGGATCAAAAGTGCTAAAGCCCTTTGCAAACTGGACAGATATCAGTTACTTACTTGTTTACAATTCTGGAAAGGCACACTTTGCAAAGAGGTTGGAAAAATACAAAGCTCTCAGCTTCGTTCTTCCATCAAAGAAGGTAAATATGAAAGTCATCATGTTCCTTGCTTCAGAAAAAAGGACCCCAGGCCGGGCGCGGTGGCTCACGCTTGTAATCCCAGCACTTTGGGAGGCCGAGGCGGGCGGATCACGAGGTCAGGAGATCGAGACCACGGTGAAACCCCGTCTCTACTAAAAAAAATACAAAAAATTAGCCGGGCGCTGTGGCGGGCGCCTGTAGTCCCAGCTACTCGGAGAGGCTGAGGCAGGAGAATGGCGTGAACCCGGGAGGCGGAGCTTGCAGTGAGCCGAGATTGCGCCACTGCACTCCAGCCTGGGCGACAGAGCGAGACTCCATCTCAAAAAAAAAAAAAAAAAAAAAAGAAAAAGAAAAAAGAAAAAAGGACCCCACACAACAAGGCTTTGTGCCAAAAAACAAACTAACTAACTTATTTCTTTCCAAAGAAGCCAACATATGTAGCTGTCTGGCCACCTAAGAGACATGCATCTTTAAGCAGAGGTTTGTCCCTTCCAGAGGCACTTGAGACATCAGTGCCAAGCCTGAGAAGCCCATTACTACGACCACCTACCCAGGAAAGATAGGAATGTTTGATAGAAAGTGCTCTTGGCTGAGAAAGTTTGAGTCTCTATTCATGCCAGTTCTGCCTGCTCTTAGCTTTCCTGGCAAATACTTGGCTCATGAAAACTTAAGGACAAAATGGCAGAAGATTCATGTGGTTGGTGCCTATGAGTGAGAAATCTGGAGTCCAATATCGGAAGGAAGACCTCTACAGAATGGATCCCAATGAACATGCATCAGAAACTTTGCCTACAGAGACAGCCAATATGGGCATGCACCAAAGACGCAGACAGTCTAGATAATTCTTCAGTCGTGTCCCCACATTGTCCTTACCTCCAAACTTTATTCACACTGTCCATTCCCAGTTAATATCCAGCCCATCTCATCAAATCCAGGCCATCCTTCAATGCTGACTTCTGTATAAACTCCTATGATGCCAACCTGCCATCTTTCTTTTTCTTTCCTCCTTCCCTCTCCCATCCCAATTTTGGTCCCACAGCACTTTTATGGTACTTCAACCCAATTCAATAGAAATGTGGATTCCAAGATTACAACACAATAAATCCCTTGAGATGTATAATTATATAGAGGAAAGTGCATGGGCTCAAATCCTGCTTTGCTTCTCACCAGCTGTGTGAGCAAATTCCTTAACCACATGCCACGCAGAATCTGACATGAAGAGGCTGGGGTTTGGGGCTGCAGTGCCAGGTTCTAATCCCGGCTCTAACACGTAGCATCTGTGTGATTTTGGACAAGTCACTAACCTCTCTAAGCCTCCACATTCATACCTGTAAGTTGAGGCAATAACAGTGTCTTCTGGCCAGGTGCAGTGGCTCACGCCTGTAATCCCAGTACTTTGGGAGGCCGGGGTGGGCGAATTACAAGGTCAGGAGATCGAGACCATCCTGGCTAACACGGTGAAACCCCATCTCTACTAAAAAAAAAAGAAAAAAAATACAAAAAAAATTAGCCGGGCGTGGTGGCGGGCACCTGTAGTCCCAGCTACTTGGGAGGCTGAGGCAGGAGAATGGCGTGAACCCGGGAGGCAGAGCTTGCAGTGAGCCGAGATAGCACCACTGCACTCCAGCCTGGGTGACAGAGCAAGACTCCGTCTCAAAAAAATAACAAATAAAATAATAATAACAACAGTGTCTTCTTTCAGGAGCAGCTGTAAGGATGAGTGAGTTAACAGGATGGGCACACTGGATGGTAACACCACTGGTATCCGAGGTGCAGTTTCCCCATCTCAGGACTGTCATGAGGACTGAGGGAAAGGCTATGTGTGAGGTTTCTAGGACTGTCCATGGCAGCATGAATGGCTCCATAAATGTGATTCCTCTCCTTGACTAGAGATCACATTTATGGATCCTCAATCCTTCTTGCTCATTCTTGCGCACCATCTCTGTGCTTTGCACATAGTAGATTCTTAGTTAGATCAGATCATAACACCACTTCAGAAGCAGGTTAACCAACATTCCAGAGAGCTGAGGGGCCCAGGCCAGACCTAATTTCCTGAAGTGGGTCCCAGAAGGGGAGCAGATGCCACACGAAGTCAACTTGCAGCTGATGGGGAGTATACAGGAGGCATGGGGATAGGGCACTGCAGCCAGGGTTTGGCAGGTTGAGATTCATCTCACACCTCCCTGAATTTATTTATTTATCCATGCATCCATTCACTCTTGAAGCAAGACCTCTTCTTTTCTTCTCTGAGCTTACTAAGCCCAATGAAAAATTTTTGTCTTCGACAACTCCCTCTGAAACACCAACTTGGCAAGACTCAAACGCCTTGACTCTAGCCTTCCAAAACACCAAGTCATGGGTACTGACCACTCTCTCCAGACAAGCTGCAGGGCAAGGAGCAGGGCCAGCAGACGCGGAAGTTCCCTGGCACACCAGCCAACGGGGCCTGTAGTCTTATGGAAAAACACTGGGCTCAGGGCCAAGTTCCCGCACTCCAGCCTCAGTCTTCAGATTTGCTGTGTGTCCTTGGGTGAAAAACTCTACTGTTTGGGGTGGGTGATGGCGCGCGCGCGCGTGTGTGTGTGTGTGTGTGTGTGTGTGCGTGTGGAGTATTTACTTAAACACAGCCCTGCTAGGATCCCAGTCCCAACACCCTGAGGGCCTTGCATTCAGGATCTCCTTCCATCTTTGCAATAGCCCTATGTAATGGAGCTGGGATTTGAACCAGTGTCAGTCTGCCTCCAGAGGTCATGGTTTTTGTCTCTGAGTATTTCTCAAAAGCAAGTCCACGTGTAAACCTTCTCCATGAATTTTGCCATAGTGATGTTCTATCTCTACTGTTATTTTCAAACTTTTTTTTTTTTAAGAGGGAGTCTTGCTCTGCCATCCAGGCTGAAGTGCAGTGTTACAATCTCTGCTTAGTGCAGCCTCTGCCTCCTGGCTCAAGCAAATCCCAGCTACTCAGTAGCTGGGATTACAGGCACACACCAGCATGCCTAGCTAATTTTTTTTTTTTTTTTTTTGTATTTTAATAGAGACATGGTTCCGCCATATTGACCAGCCTGCTCTCAAACTCCTGGCCTCAAGTGATCCACCCGCCTTGGCCTCCCAAAGTGCTGGGACTAAAGGCATGAGCCACCATGCCCAGCCAATTATTTTTAAAAGAAAATGTATTTCATTACCATGAAAGGAAAACAAATATCACTTGCCATAAAGAGAAGGTAAACTAAAAATGAGAAACAAAACAACGTTATAAAATTCTAGCCAGATACAGTATTGATGCCTACTAATAGAAGTGTGATGAGTCTAAGGCGCATCAGAAAATAGATGACATCATCAAATGGGGAATTGGAGGAGAGTTTAATGGAGAAACTATTAACAATGATGTGGGCAAAGTTAAGGAAAATAAAAAAAAAAGAGCTGGTAACATTAGAGGGCAATTATCCATGAGGCCAGGTTTGCCAGATTTAGTAAATAAAGACACAGGATGTACAGTGACATTCGAATTTCAGAAAACAATAAAGAATTTTTTTAGTATAATTATGTCCCTTGCAATATATGGTACCTATTTATACTAAAAGTGATTTGTCATTGATCTAAAATTCAAATTTTACCGGATGTTCTATATTTTTCTGGCAACACTACCCTAGGCATGAGAGTATAGGAATGAGGGTGGTTATTGGAACACACAGGGTCGGGGATATTTGGAAAGGAAGGGCGGCCTAGTGGGAGTTACAGCCTCCCTTATAGGAACAAAGCCAAATGGGACAGGGAATGAGCTGGACAAATAAGGATTCTGAGCTTGCTCTCCTCTTCCTGTCTTCCAATTGTCTGCTGGTATGTCTGATTATCAGGACAATCCAGAAACTAGAGGCTAGATCAGCCTGTTGACCCACTCCAATGGTTTCCATGGAGATAGGTCTCCCAGGGCATTGAGGAGGGCATGGAAAAAGGAAAAGCATGCATCTAGAGGGCAAACAGAAAGATACCTAGGATGCCTCCTGGGGATTTGAACCTGAAGTCCAATCTCTTACTGTTCAAAGAGTAGATTAGCAAATGTCAGAAAAGTGTCAGAATATTTGCTAGCAGTCAACTTGAGACTTTTTCACTTGGCGCGAAGGTGAAAAAGAATGGGGAAAGAAAAAGGAAAAATAACTTTCTCATGAAGTGCCCTGTGTTACATAACATCATGGCAAGGTAGCACCTAAATTATGTGTGCACTACTAATTGTATGTGTCCCAAACTTTGGGAAACCTGCTAAGATAAAAGGCTCAAGGGGCAAGAGTAGGGTCAAGAGAGTAGGGCATTCACCTCAGATGCAAAATTTCAGAGGGCATCAAAAACCTTAGTAATCAAGATAAGTAATGGTCTAAATGTGTTATTTCTAAAACATCAAAATTGATGCAAAAAATCCATGATGAATGAAATATCAATATTTTCAATCAAGACAGGCTCCATCCCTGCATTGCACAACCCAGCCTCACTTGTCTTCTGAATCTGGGTTCTGCTACTGTAGGTGTGTCTGGCGCTTGGTGGGTCTGTCGGTAACAAACTTGTCACATATGATAGGTACTCCTTAATTCCCAAGGTATTACTAGCAGCTATTTACCTTATTTGAAGTTCCCAACAACCCATGAGGGAGTCAGGAATAGGAAAGTAACTCCTGTCGTACAGTCCTAGTGTAATGGTTTTAAATCAGAGACAGCTGGTTTCAAACCCTGTATCTGCTTCTTAGAAGAGCACAACCTAATGTTTTGTTTTTGTATTTTTAGTAGAGACAGGGTTCTGCCATAATGACCAGCCTGGTCTGAAACTCCTGGCCTCAAGTGATCCACCTGCCTTGGCCTCCCTGAACTTCCAGGCCTCTATCTGCCCCATTGCCTCCTGAACTCCCCTCCACTGAAAAGCCAGCTCTGCACCGAATGAAAGGTCATTTAGAACTTGGAGGAGAAAGTCTCTTTTAGATTCTTCATTTTCTACTAAGCTCTTTTGCTCTCATTCACGATGGTTGACTTACTTCCTGTCTTGTCCATGAAAGAAGCCAAGAGGAGACATGCTGAAGGCCAAAACAATACTTTTCCAACATATGCACAGAGAAGCAAAGAAAAAAGGGAAGAGAAAAGCAAATTTTCAGAGACAAGCAAAGACAAAACACCGCATTGTCCCAGAGAAACTGAAAAAATTGCAGTCTGGGTTTCAGACGTCTTCCCTGTTCTGCTCTCCTGTCTGCCCTTGGCTTCCTTCCAAACACCACCTCACTTTTCCCTTAAGCTCATTGTGAAAGGTTTTCTTTTACTTTTAATCAAAGACAGTAACAAAAAAGAGGTTGGACACAGTGGCTCATGCCTATAATCCCAGCACTTTGGGAAGCCAAGGCACATAGATTACTTGAGGTCAGGAGTTCAAGACCAGCCTGGCCAACATGATAAAACCCATCTCTACTAAAAATATAAAAATACAACAATTAGCCAGGTGTGTTGGTGGGTGCCTGTAATCCCAGCTACTCAGGAGGCTGATGCAAGAGAATTGCTTGAACTCAGGAGGCAGAGGTTGTAGTGAGCTGAGATCCTGCCACTGCACTTCAGCCTGGGTGAGAGAGAAAGACTGTCTTAAAAAAAAAAAAAAAAAAAAAAAAAGAAAAGAGAAGAAAGAAAGAAAGAAGAAGGAAAGAAAAAGCTAATCTGATAGTCAATTGAATTGATTTACCTTATATCTCTTCTTGAAGTTCTCATTGCTGCTTCTCCTATTTAGAGTGAATTTCCCCCTCTACCAAGCAAAAAGTGAAACTGAATTGTGTCATTCACAAAACATGACAAACAAATATCCATGACTGCTTCATCCGATTGTTCAAAAATACTCCTGGACACTTGCAGATTTCCTTATACAGACTTTAAAGCACATAATACTTTGTACTTCTGTGTACTTCCTAAGTTTCCTGAGTTTGAATGGAAGGAACAAAACATGCCAGAGTATATTTTTTAACACTCTAAAGGAGTGTGATTTCTTTGACCATGAACTCATTATGGGTTCCATTACTTTGAGAAGCACTACTCTTTGGAAAAGATGAATTGGGGAGTTTGGAGTCGGACATAGGGTACAAACTCCAGTGCAGCCACTTATATGCTGTGTGGTCTTTGACAAGAAGCTTAGTCTCTGAGGATCTTAGAGTCAAAACTTATAAAGTTGGAATAATACATTCTCAGCAGTAGTTTTGTAAGAATCAAATAAGATAGCACATAGGAAGGAGGAATGAATCTAACATCAATACACAGGATATAAGAAATGTCACATTTATTTCCCTGAATAAAATTTAATCTGCTAACAGTCTTCTGCATCTCAGCTATAAACAAATACACAAATATATAAAGGAATAGTCTATGCTGATCTTCCCAATTCCATTCGGATGGCAGGAAATATAATAATGGATCTCCCTCCAATTTGTGAGGGCACTAGAGGTCTTCCCAAGAGCAAAACTTTTGTTTAGGGGGCTCCTGGTTCTTACTGATGTGCTCCTTGAAGGAGGATTTCTCTGTTGCTTCCATGCACAGCTTCAGTGCAGGTGCTTTGTGAGGCTGAGGGTCCTGGTACCTGGGGCTCTGCCTCCTTATGAGTATCCTCTGCACAGCCACTTTCCTCTGATATCTGTCTCCTCCCTGGTGCACTGTGAAAGAGTGAGAAGTGTGTCCCAACCATTCATGTACCTGTGATCCTTTCTCAGTCTTGGGAAATGTTCTCAACACCCACCAGGAACTGGTTGCTTCTACATCCCAATATCCCAACCCCAGAGCCCTCTCCTTCCCTTGGGGACATGTTCAACTCTATGCAAATGTGCAGGCTGGCGATGACAATCTCACAGGCCATCGATGTGTTTTATTCTATTTTTTAAAAAGAATTTTCAATAGTTGTCAAGAGTTAAAAACTGGGTAGAAATAAACGGGTACATACACACAATGGATTACTAGGCAGCTGTTAAAGAAATAAGGAAGATTTGGCCGGGTATGGTGGCTCACGTCTGTAGTCCCAGCATTTTGAGAGGCTGAGGCAGGTGGATCACCTGAGCTCAGGGGTTTGAGACCAGCCTGGCCAACATGTGAAACCTCATCTCTACTAAAAATACAAAAATTAGCTGGGTGTGGTGGCGGGTGCCTGTAATCCCAGCCATGCGGGAAGCCGAGGCAGGAGAATCACTTGAACCTAGGAGGTGGAGGTTGGAGTGAGCCGAAATCACACCACTGCACTCCAGCCTGGGTGACAAAAGCAAGACTCTGTCTAAAAAAAAAAAAAAAAAAAAAGAAAAAGGAAAAAAGAAAGAAATAAGGAAGATTTGTATAAAATGATTATAGAGTGATTTCTAGGAGATAGTGCCAGGTTAAAAATAAAGCAAAGTGCAAAAAGGAATATATAGAATGCTACCTTTCACATTAGAAGAGGAAAAAAAGACAAAATGTATATACATGCACTCATCTTTCCAAAAAGAAACACAAAGGAAAAGCCAGAAAACTATGAAGTTGGCTACCTTCAAGAGCTGGCTAGGAGGAACAAGATGGAGTGGGTACAGAAGGCAGGAATACTTCTCGGAGTATATCCTTTATATAGTTTTGACTTCTGGAAGCATGTTAATGCCCCACCTGTTCAGAAAATAAAATAAAATAAACCAGGATGAGAAGAGACGAGTGGTAAAATCTCTTGGTAACTTAGCATCAGTCAGTCACTTACAGACTGGGGATCAATGTGAAACAAGACTTGACAAGTGTCAAACAATCCTATACTTTGGGTTTGAGTTGTACATTCCAACTCAGATCAAGCCCAGAGCCAATGGCTCCCCTATTTCTTTAGTTTAGCATCAAGTCTCCCAGCAACTGAATACAGATAGGCCCTTTCATCTAAGTGTTTAACGTTATGCCTTAGCATTGCCTATTTTGCAGTTAGAAAGTTAAAAGCTATTTTCTCCCTTCGGACATTCTCTCTATTCCCTCCTCCACTGCCCTTGGTACCTTTAATCCTTTAGATTACCCCACTCTTGGAGGAAGGTTGACCCACTTCTCATTTATTTGTTAATTCATTGAATTTCTTCTGGGTGGGCCATTGGGAATGGGGATGCAGGTTCACCTTGGACTCTGCCAGTGAAGCATTTACAAGGCGGCCGGATTCTCCAGAGCCAAGTATAACGTTCCTTCTGTGCTGTCCCAGAAGAGCCTGCCTCTTTCTTCACCCTGTGTCCTATTACTAGATACTATTATCCTAGGCTCAGTACAGTCTCTGTCCCAGGAAGAGAAGCAAGGGCAGAAATAATCCTTCTCCAAGGGTTAATATGTGTTGGGTATTTAAAATCAGATAGACTATATACTCTTCTGAGTTTTTTTCCTCCTAAAAGGCAGCCTTGGCTTCTCAAACCCAATTAGAAGCAAGAACTCCGGGAAATCAAAAGCAGGGGTAAAGGGGGCTCTCTGGAAGATCATTTGGGAACTGGATGACAGCTGGTGTGGTGAAAATAATATGGGTTTTGGAATCAGCCCACCTGGGTTGAATTCAGCTTTTCTATTCTCAAGCAGTACATAATCCCTTTACCTCTCAGCTTCTTATAAATAAGGGTAAAATTAAGATAAAAGGATTTTATACTTCACAGGATATTGTATCCATTCATGAGACGTATATTAAACATCACAAACCACACAGCTATTCACTTATTAAAAATTATGTCTTGCTTCTCTCATTGATAAAGCTGGAAAGGAAGAACTATGCTGGATTTTTTTCCCCTTGAAACATGGTCATTAAAAAATGTCTAATTATAAAGGCAATGTATGTTAATTGTAGAAAAATTAGAAAACACAGAAATGCAAAAAAAAAATTTCAGGACACCTATAAAAACATCAACCAGAGATAATCACCATGAAGACGTTGATTTTCCAAATATTCATACTCGATACAAATGTATATGTACATACCTCAAAGGTAAGATATATTATTTTACTTATAGAATTTTTATCATATTATTTGGGATGCTTTTTAAACCTGATCAAAATAGTCTCCCATGAATAATATTTTCAAAGATCCCACAGTTTTCAATTATATGGATATAAAAAAATAAATCTGTTATCTTGACTCCCGCTATCAGAAGTTTAGATTTCCAGGTTTGGAGTATTTTAATTAATACTGCAATGGAAATACTTAGAGCTGAAATATTTGCACATATATTTAATCATTTACTAAGAATAGCTTTACTAAAAAGGGTCCAAAGTTTTATCTTGTTAAGGCTTTTGTCTCATACCCTAATCACTCTCTCACACGTTTGTACCACTTTACACTTCCAAAAATACTCCACGCAGGTCCTTTATCCCATAAATAGAACCAAACTGAATTGTAGCATTCAAAGACACACAAACAGACCCTCACACAATTTTGCAATCTGCTGGGCAACAGCAGAAAGGTCAGCACTTAAAGTTTCATTTATTGAAGCTTATTTTTTCAGACACTTCTTGCTCACCAGCTGGAACATTCTTAAATTGCTGCCCTGTCTTGGGCCTTTTCTAGGAATGATGATGGTCTTCTCAACTGAGCTGTGTCTATCTCAAAATGGCTTTCACTTCTGAGCATATGCTTTCCCGTGAAATCCCAAGTTAATACCCAGATGCCCAAAAATACAGATGGGAAAAAATTTCCAATAGATTATGGAGCCCACCTGTTCCTATATTCTTCTTACGGGAATAATTTTATTTTTTGTATAATTAGAGAAAAATTGGTAAGATGGATTTACCTGGGACCCCATAATTTTTTTTATTAAAAATAATAAAATCTTCATCTCCCCCCAAGAAGCTCTAGTGTGTTAACCAAGGTCAGAAGAGCAGCTGCTTAGGAGGTCGTGGTTAACTTCCTTTGAGTTTTATTTCCAGAGCAGGGGTCATAGAAAGCCAGATTGTCTTTGAATATTCCTTTAGTACCTTTTCTTCTGTAGACTCTTTGGTATTCTTTTAAATATCTTAGACTTTCTTAGTTTTATACCCATGTGTTCTTTCTTCATAGCAGAAGTTCCCAGGGCTTCAATACACCTTTCACTGATTTCCTTTCTCCTACCAAGTAGAATTATTTTCTGTTCTATTCCAAAAATTGCTTTCTCTTCTGGTTCCTGTTAACTCAATGCCCCCAATCTATTCATGTTTGGGAATTGAGACTCAATATAAACTCTTTCCTTCCCTTTCTTGCCAGCTCATTCCCCTTCTTTACACATACACATTCAATACCTATTCTTATCCATTAAGAAACGTGTAGGCATAGGCTGGGCAAGGTGCTCACACCTGTAATCCCAGCACTTTGAGAGGCCAAAGAGGGAGGATTGCTTGAGACCAGCCTGGACAACATAGTGAGACCCTGTCTCTACATTTTTTTTTTTTTTGAGAGGGAGTCTTGCTCTGTCGCCCAGGCTGGAGCGCAGTGACGCAATCTTGGCTCACTGCAAGCTCTGCCTCCCAGGTTCACGCCATTCTCCTACCTCAGCCTCCTAAGCAGCTGGGGCTACAGGTGCCCACCACCACGCCTGGCTATTTTTTTAATATATATATATATTTTTAATTATACTTTAAGTTCTAGGGTACATGTGCACAACCATGCACATGTATGTTTATTGCGGCAGTACTCACAATAGCAAAGACTTGGAACCAACCCAAATGTCCAACAATGATAGACTGGATTAAGAAAATGTGGCACACATACACCATGGAATACTATGCAGCCATAAAAAATGATGAGTTCGTGTCCTTTTTTTTTTTTTTTTTTGTATTTTTAGTAGAGACGGGGTTTCAACATATTAGCCAGGATGGTCTCGATCTCCTGACCTCGTGATCCACCCGCCTTGGCCTCCCAAAGTGCTGGGATTACAGACATGAGCCACTGCGCCTGGCCAATTTTTTTTT
Organism: Symphalangus syndactylus; assembly: GCF_028878055.3. Classification (NCBI taxonomy): domain Eukaryota; kingdom Metazoa; phylum Chordata; class Mammalia; order Primates; family Hylobatidae; genus Symphalangus; species Symphalangus syndactylus. Next base: position 123,106,585 of record NC_072433.2, read on the forward strand.
TTTTTTTAATTAGCCAGGTGTGGTGGTGTATGCCTATAGTCCCAGCTCCTCAGGAGGCTGAGGTGGGAGGATCGCTTGAGCCTTGGAGATCCAGGCTCCAGTGAGCTGAGATCACACCACTGCACTCCATCCTAGATGACAGAGCAAGACCCTGTCTCTAAAGAAAAAAAAAAAAATGTATAGACATAACTTCTGCCTTCTAGGACAAGACATGGTCACAGGCACACAGAGACAAGATTCTACTGTCCTTATGTACTTAGCACTTCTCATTTCCCTATATTTGAAATGTTAAAAATTTTTTATTTGAATATTTCAGTAATCTTTTAGGACCTGTCCACCAAGCTTTTCCTTTGCCTCTCTAATTGTGCACACTAACAAGAAAGACACTTTAGTAGACGTTAGTCACATTTTTTGGCTGCCTAGCAATGGAACCTCTTTACTATGTCTGAGGTATGCCATACCTTGAGTCCCAGAGGTAGGAAGGCCCACATCCCATTCTAATATAGATGACATGAGGCATTGGCTTTGCCAGCCTCTCCCAAGTTTGGATACAGGCTTATGTTTCAAGTTCTACTGCAGATTCACACCCAACCTCATGGTTGAGATTTTAGTAGCAACATGGCAATGAAGCAGCAATGGTACCCTATGTTTGGTGGTGGCGGTGGTTGCACAAACAGAAGTGTCTCCTGTTAGCAGAAATGGTGAAAGCAAAGTCCTTACCAGACAGACATGATTTCAGCTGGGGTCCTAGCTGTTTCTCAACCTCCATTGTTCCAGCAGGCATCCAAAGCAGACTTCCCAGTCATCTGTGAGCTACCCAACATTCTTTCAGTTGATCCCTTTCCTTAATATGTTAAATAAGTTTCAAGTAAGAACCTTCACTGATACAAAAAAAAAAATTAATACCAAAGGAAGCACTTATGTCAAGTGAAGACCAAATGAGCTCCAGGATTGAGTTTTTGTAGCAGCTGAAACAAAAGTGGGAGGGAGTGTAGTTATACAGAATATTACAGGCAGGGTAGAGTCAAAAGAACCTGCCCCCTAGTAGTCGGTACTGTATTTGTGTTGCAAACCTTGATTTTGTTTGACCAAACACCACCACGCCTCACATTGCGTTATTGTTATTTTCACCTGTATTGCTTTTTACTGCTTTACAAATGTAGTGTGTAAGCACGCCTTTCCTTTTAAGAGTTATTTATAAGAGCCAAAAGCATGACGATATCACAGCTGGCTTACATTCATACAAGTTGTATGATGATAATTACAATTTAAATCAACGTGTTACAAACAGCAGGTGCCATCACTTCTCCACCCATAGCCCCGACTCTCAACTCTCTACTGCTAAAGATGCTCACTGTGAATATCTGCTACTCTTGCCTGAGGGCTTTTGCTATGGGAGCCTGAAAGTAGAGAAAGCCAGAGGTTCTGAAAAGTCAATTCCCCTGAAAGCAGCCCTCAACCCATGATAGAAGGGGAATTATTGGTGCATAAATATCCCCTGAAATTCCCCTGAAAGCAGCCTTCAACCCATGATAGAAGGGGAATTATTGGTGCATAAATATCCCAGCTTCACCAGTGGCTATGTAAAATAACTCAAAAAACACATTTTCACACCATCTTCCAGAATTCCCCAGTGGGGATGAGCCCCAGATGCCTAGTTGCTTGAAAATGCACCCTTTTCCTGTTTCTTTTCATTCCCTGTCTAACTTTTTTACTCCACTACCAGGGGCTCCTGACATCCTCTTCTACTTGTCCTCAAATCCAAGTTGCAGGGTTCCTAAACTTGGTTTATCCTAAACTAAGACACCTGCACATCAGGCATCATTGCACCTTCACTGGTAAAGTGAATCTTTACATGTTGCATTGCAAGTGTGTTAGGGGATTGGCAGAATTGCCTGAATTTGCTCTTAGACCTACCATACAAGTGAATTGATTTCGCAGCCTAATAAACTGAGGGTATAAGAGCAATTGCTACCCAGAAAAGGGGCGGATATAGCATGGTTTGGTGCAGTTCCTCTGGGCCCCAAAGCCCCTAACAGGAGCATAGATGCAGATGGCCCTCTCCATATAGGGTTTCAGTTTTCTGCAGCTGTTATATCCTCAAGCTTGTATCACCATCCCAGAAGAACTTACCCTAACAATTGACATGCTGCTATTAAAGTAAATGTTGCAAACACCTTGTTTTGTGGTTGTTGAATGAAATGCAGCATCATTAAAGGCCATACCTCCTCTTGGAGAGGGCTAGGGGGATAGGGCCAGCACCCAAAAATCACTAAACAACACTTTTGTCTCTGCCTCTCCAGGATCACAGAAAGCAAGCCCTGTCGCCCTAGAAATGTACCTGCTTGAGAAGCTCTGCAGTGTGTTGAGGAAAGAAGCAATGATACCATGGGAGGGAAGTGCAATAGACTAAATGTTGTGTCCCGCTCTCGAAATTTATATGTTGAAATCTTCATTCCCAAGGTGATGGTATCCGGAGGTGGTGCCTTTGGGAGATGATTAGGTCAAGAGGGCAGAGCTCTCCTGAGTGGGATTAGTGCTCTTATAAAAGAGACCTGAAGGCCGGGCGTGGTGGCTCATGCCTGTAATCTCAGCACTCTGGGAGGCCGAGGCAGACGGATCATCTGAGGTCGGGAGTTCGAGACCACCCTGGCCAACATGGTGAAAACCCGTCTCTACTAAAAATACAAAAATTTGCTGGATGTGGTGGCATGCGCCTGTAATCCCAGCTACTCAGGAGGCTGAGGCAGGAGAATCGCCTGAATTCCGGAGGCGGAGGTTTCAGTGAGCCTAAATCGCACCACTGCACTCCAACCTGGGTGACAGAGTGATACACCGTCTCAAAAAAATAAACTAAAATAAATAAATAAGAGGCCTGAGGGAGACTCCCTCGCCCCCTCCACCATGTAAGGACACAGCTGGAAGGCACCATTCTATGAACCAGGTAACAGATCCTCACCAGACATCAAAACTACTGGTACCTGGATCTTGGACTTCAGCCTCCAGAACTGTGAGAAGTAAATCTCAGTTGTTTATAAGCCACTCTGCTCATGGTGTTTTGTGATAGCAGCCCACACGGAGTGAGCGAGCAGCCTGGGTGACTCACACTGCCTGGGGATGGGCACTAGCAGTAACGTCCTGGGTGTATGTTTTGGAGACTCCAGTCTTTAGTACCTGCATGTACAGGTACTCTGTGTCCCCCCCCATTATTGATTCTCCTGATCTAAGTATCACTCCGTCCCCCCATGCACCTCATCTTCCCGCCTGCTCATTTCTACTGTGGAAATGATTGAGTTAATCCCTTAAGATAAAAAATATACTTTGTTCACAATGACCAACTACATAAACAGGCACATGCAATGCCAAAACTCAAAATCAATATCTGGGAGACTGTCTCTATTTGGAAAAGGAGAGGTGTATTAAATTAAAGTGTTTCCTTTCATTTTTCCCTCAACAAAATACGGCAGTCTCTAAAACAAAATTGCCCAGAATGATTTAGTAGCCTTCTAACATCAGCTTCAAATGTATTCAAGTGTCTGCAATGAGACCTGCATGAAACAGACCTCTGAGCTCATCCAAAGGACAAACAGTGTTCCAGGTTGGGAACATTCCCCTGGTGTGTATTGTCACATCAATAGCTATCATTTCCGATCAATGTCGCTTCTGCAAAGAGAGCCCTTGTGTGCCAGGCCACTGCCAATAGAGAGAACTAATGTGACCTCAGCCTCTGGGCTGGAAAGTCCCTTGAGCATCAATTAGTCCAAGGACCTTCTTTTACCAGCCAAAACAAGGACATTTCCAAAGTCACACAGGCAGCAAGTCAAAACCACACGCTACCTTGCTCCCAGAAGCCAAGGATCCATGGCTTAGAACAGGGTGGTTCAGCCGGGGGCAGTGGCTCACGCCTGTAATCCCAGCTCTTTGGGAGGCTGAGGTGGGTGGATCATTTGAGGTCAGGAGTTTGCAACTAGCCTGGCCAGCATGGTGAAACCCCGTCTCTACTAAAAATACAAAAATTAGCCACGTGTGGTGGTGGACGCCTGTAATCCCAGCTACTTGGGAGAATGGGGCAGGAAAATTGCTTGAGCCCAGAAGGCGGAGGTTGCAATGAGCAGAGATCGCACCACTGCACTCCAGCCTGGGCAACAGAACAAGACTCCATCTCAAAAAAATAAATAAATAAAAATAAATAAATAAGTAAAAATAAAATAAATTTTTTAAAAAGGCCAGGCACGGTGGCTCACGCCTGTAATCCCAGCACTTTGGGAGGCTGAGGTGGGCAGATAACGAGGTCAGAAGTTTAAGACCAGCCTGGCCAATATAGTGTAACCCCGTCTCTAGTGCACCTTTAGTCCCAGCTACTCGGGAGGCTGAGGCAGGAGAATCGCTTGAACCTGGGAGGCAGAGGTTGCAGCAAGCCAAGATCATGCCACTGCACACCAGCCTGGGCGACAGTGCGAGATTCTGTCTCAAAAAGAAAAGAACAGGGTGGTTCAACTTTGGCACTATTAACATTTTAGGCTGGATCATTCTTTGTTGTAGGGCTGTCATGTGCCTTGCAGGATGTTTAGCAGCATCCCTGGCCTGTACCCGTCAGATGCCCGTAGCACTACTGGTAACAACCAAAAATGTCCTCAGACATTGCCAATGTCCCCCAAGGCGTAAAATCACCTCTGACTTAGAGAAAAGATTGCACATTGGAGCCATATAGGCTAAATTTGGCTCACAGACATGTTTTGTTTAGCCTATGTAATATTTGTCAAAATTTTATAAATTTGTTATATTTCACATAAAAATTCAGACTTTTGGCTTCTCAGAAACACGTGGAAGCCCCAGCAACCCTGAGCTCATATTTTCACATTACAATGATGGATCAAATTTTTTGAGACAAAGTCTTGCTCTGTCGCCCAGGCTGGAGTACGGTGGTGTGATCATGGTTCACCATAGCCTCAATGTCCCAGGTTCAAGCAATTCTCCTGCTGCAGCCTCCCCTCCTAAGTAGCTGGGACTACAGGCACGTGCCACCATGCCCAGCTAATGCTTGCATTTTTTTGTAGAGACAGGGTCTCACTATGTTGCCCAGGCTGGTCTCAAACACCTGAGCTCAGGTGATCCACCTGTCTTGGCCTCCCAAAGTGCTGGGATTACAGGCTTAAGCCACCATGCCCAGTCACTATCCCTTTTAGAATGCCCTCTGTACCCTGGTTTGTCACAGTCCCCACCACTCTCTATTATGTCCCACAACAGGCCCACTTCATTTGCCTCATAATATTCTCGGGCCTGGATTTAAAGTTTTCTTAAAACAATTTGTGGTATATTTTATCTTAAGTAAGCCCCTCAGTTCCTTGAGGTCAGAGTCATGTTATTTTTTCTTTTGTTCCTTCTACAGTGCCTAACCTTGAGCAGACACTTAGAAATAGTTATGCATTTATTTATCTATAACAGTTTTCCCCAAAAGATATCCTGCAGCATGCTAATCTTGTTAACTTCAAGGGCAAAGGGCTGGAAGTCAAATAAGTCTGGGTAAAGCTGTATTCTGCATCCCTATGTAGAGAGATTCAAGAGTTGTGCTAAGACTCTAAATCTACATTAAAGAAAGCTGCTTAACTGTATTTGACCCCGATTGTCTCAAGCTAATTTGACCACAGACCCTCCTTTTACCCTGGCATCCATCAACATTTAGGAAACCACTGTTCCGTCGAATAGACTTGGAAAACGCTGAACAAAACTCTAACCATTTCAAATTAGACACAGGTGTTTAATTTTAAACGATATGACAAAGGCAGTTACAAAGTACTAACATGTAAAGAGTTTTTTTCTAAGCATAGACATTTATTTCAATCGGCTCTTTTAAATTTCCCCACACATTTGTGAAGACAATGTGATCAATGTCTACACCTCATGGATTAGAAAATTAAGCAATAGGCCGGGCGCAGTGGCTCACATCCATAATCCTAACAGTTTGTGGCGCCGAGGAGGGTGGATCACAAGGTCAGGAGTTCGAGATCAGCCTGGCCAAGATGGTGAAACCCGGTCTCTACCAAAAATACAAAAATTAGCCAGGCGCAGTGGTGGGTGCCTGTAATCCCAGCTACTTGGGAGGCTGAGGCAGGAGAATCCACTGGACCTGGGAGGCAGAGGTTGCAGTGAGCCAGTATCTCACCATGGCACTCCAGCCTGGGCGACAGAGAAAGACTCCATCTCAGGCCAGGTGCGGTGGCTCACGCTTGTAATCCCAGCACTTTGGGAGGCCGAGGTGGGCGGATCACGAGGTCAGGATATCGAGACCACGGTGAAACCCCGTCTCTACTAAAAATACAAAAAATTAGCCGGGCGTGGTGGCGGGCGCCTGTAGTCCCAGCTACTCAGAGAGGCTGAGAAACGAGAATGGCGTGAACCCAGGAGGCGGAGCTTGCAGTGAGCCAAGATTGCGCCACTGCACTCCAGCCTGGGCGACAGAGCGAGACTCCGTCTCAAAAAAAAAAAAAAAAGACTCCATCTCAAAAAAAAAAAAAAATGAAGCAACAGAAAGATTAAGAAGCTTGTTCATAGTTACATAGCTAGGAAGAGGTCAAGCCAGGAACAAAGCCTGTCCCATCCCAAGGCATATGCACGTAGCCTCTATTTACATTGTCTTGCCTCCCTGAAACGTTGCACCATGTTCTCTATGTGTCTGCCTCCCCCTCAAGACAGGTGCCAGGCCTTATTCATGAAGGAAGCAGACAGGAAATTATTGTCCATTGATCAATTGTTAGGCATGGGAAATAATACTTGGAAGAGTTTGGCATGGCATCTCATGTAGAATTAGATATTCTAATACTCATTTATTGGGCAGTTCTCTTAACCTTTCAGAGCCTAAAATTCACATAGGTAGGAAATGGGAAAACTGGGTTCTGAACAAGTCCTGGAAACAAGGTATGTGTTCCTTCTACCTTCCTTAGTGCATATCAAGAATGTAGAATTGGGCCAGGCATGGTGGCTCACGCCTGTAATCCCAGCACTTTGGGAGGCCAAGGTGGGCAGATCACCTGAAGTTAGGAATTCGATACCAGCCTGACCAACATGATGAAACACTGTCTCTACTAAAAATACAAAAATCAGCTGGGCGTGGTGGCAGGCGCTGGTAATCCCAGCTACTCAAGAGGCTGAGGCAGGGGAATCACTTGAACCTGGGAGGCAGAGGTTGCAGTGAGCTAAGATCGTGCCACTGAACTCCAGCCTGGGTGACAGAGCAAGACTCTGTCTCAAAAAACAAACCAACAAACAAAAAAACAAAACAAAACAAAAACAAAAAAGAATGTAGAATTGGATGAATGAGTGGACAGATGGATGATTGGATGATTGGGTGATGGATGGACTTCTTCCCATTTGCTTTCCAGAAAGCACCCCATTAGGTTCTGTGAAGAGGAGGGGCATACTAAAAGGAATAGGACAGGATTTCTGAAGAACATTTCCCCATTTCCTGGGATTTAAGCATGCTACCCTCAGAACAGGAAAGTCAAATTGTGCCCTTTTCACAGTGTGCATTTTCAGTTACATTGAGGTCTTGCAGCTTCACAGTCTTTACTCCAAGGAAGCCCCAACCAACTGGATATAGGCCAATCCAACAATAAAAGCAACAAAACTTTCAGGGATGTCAGCTCTTAGCCTCAACCAGAGACATCAGGGAAACAAGAAAGTGAATTAGCTGGAGGGCTAGTTCATCCTGATTTGTAGTATGATGATCTCAGCTTGTAAGGTGCGAAAAACGGTACAGGGGAGGAATTCGCCCACTTTCTGGTTTCTGTTGGACCCTATTTGAGGAGTAAATGCTTTGTTTACTTCTGAACCTGAATTTTATGTCCCCATCCCATTACCATTACTCATCATGATCAATAGAAAAGTACTTCAGGGAAAACACAGCTCTCTGCAGTGCTTGGAAGAAGCAGGCAGTATTATTGTGTGGTGATTCATGCAAGAGAACATACAGGGGCCGGACACAGTGGCTCGCGCCTGTAATCCCAGCACTTTGGGAGGCCAAGGTGGGCGGATCACCTGAAGTCAGGAGTTCAAGACCAACCTGGCCAACATGGTGAAACAACATTTCCACTAACAATACAAAAATTAGCCAGGTGTGGTGGTGCACTCCTGTAGGCCCAGCTACTCAGGAGGCTGATTTAGGAGAATCACTTGAACCTGGGAAGTGGAGGCTGCAGTGACTTGAGATTCTGCCACTGCACTGCAGCCTGGGGTGACAGAGCCAGACTCCATCTCAAAAAGAAGAGGGAGAGGGTGAGGGAAAGGGAAAGGGACGAGGGAGGGGGAGGGGAAAGGGGAGGGGGAGAGGAAGAAGAAGAAGGAGGAGGAGAAGAAATGGAAGAGGAAGAGGAAGAAAAGAAGAAGAAGAGAAAAAAATCATACAGCCTCACACTAGAGGGAATACCCTAGATAATATTCAAGGGGAGGGGTACAAGAAATCACTCAGAAATTATCTTTCAGCGTGAGTGAGATTTCAAAAACAAACTACATGATTTAAATTCCTTAGTCCTATGTTGTATATTTTCCTCTTTACTTGACCAACCATGTTTACCAAATGATACTAAACAACTGATAAGATTATCTCCACATGGATAACAGCTGCTTATGGAGATGAGTAAGAGCAGGTGAAATGTTTCTAATTCTATTCATACAAGAGCAGATTAATAGAGAGCTAAAATGGTGTTCAACGTCTTGTGAGTAGCACTTTTGGTTAGGGTTTTCCTGTTAACGTCCATTATAAAATTGCAGCTGGATCCCTGTGGAGAGAAAACTCCAACAGGGTGAAAATGTATCTTACAGAGGAGTTGTGAGAGGGAAGCATTGAATCCCAGGGACTGGGATCCTTGCATAATGTTGTGTTGCAGGGAGGCCATGGGGACTTCTCAGTACTCCACACAGTCTACCATTCATTTATTTAAAGCCCTTCAGTGGCATCTGTGGAAGATACTGCTATACCTCCTAATATTATTGTCCCTTTCCTCATTAATTGTAGAACCTTAACTTTTACTTGGACATTGTTACTTAGCTGAGAAAAAACTAGCTTTCTCAGCATCTTTTGCAGTGGGATGTGGCCATGTGACTAGGCTCTGGCTAATACGAGGTAAGTACATGTATTATGGTGGAGTCCTGAAGTGCCCTTAAGATGAAAGCTGTGGGTCTTTCTTCCCCTCTCACGCATCTCTGTCCTGTCACCCAGCATATAAATGAGATGGCTATGTCTTAAACTATGAGAATGGAGGCCAGGGGTTCATGACCTGGAGTACAGAGCAGGAAGCAACATTGATCCTTGATGATAATGTATAGCCTCCATCCCATCCTAATGTATTGTATATTCTTTAAGCCAATTTTTATTTTATTATTATATTTTGTTGTCTGTAGCTGAACCTAATACATTACCATCGCTTTCGTAGAGAAGCTTTTACTGACCGTGCAGATAGCCCCTTGTATTTCTCCTTTACAGCACTTATTGAACTGGTAAATGACCAATTACTTACAAGATTTTTTTTTTTGGTTTAGTATATGTAGCAGAGATGGTGAGTGCCCAACCTACACCCTCTTGGAGCTCACCATTGCCATGCACAACGACCCGATGGCTTCCAAGTACAAACACCTGCAACTCTTTCAGGACAGCTTTGTCTGGCTGCCTATTCCCAAACAGCCCATTTGCATGGCAGGCTAGAAGTGGCAGATGGTTAGTGTCCCACAGAAACAGTCCTCAACTAAAGACTAATAGGAGCTGGTGGATTCTCCATTTTCTTTGCCTCTTGATGGGGATACATCTGAGGTGTGCTCTACACTGTCTCCTAGAGTTCCCCAGCAGGATTTAATCTGAGTTATAGCAGTGATAACCTGCTAAGTAATACACCTCATATTGGCTTCTTTTCCTACCCTGTCTCACTTTCACAGACCTCTTCCAGTGCTTCCTGGGATCACTTCTCAAGCCATTTGTATGCAAATCTTCAAATTAAGAAAGGTTTGCTTCTGGCCAACCCAATCTAAACCAATATATACCTCCTCAACAGGGCTGATAACTCCATTGACACTGAGAATATACTTGTCTTATTCACCATGTTATCTCCAGCATTTAGCAATAGCACAAGGTCACCACTGAAAAGGTGATAAGTATCAGTGCACTTTTTTCCCCTCAGACCCAACTGGAGTTTACCATGTAAGGCCAGTCCTACAAAGTGTAGACTGGAGGTGTATCCTGCCACCATCAGGATGGGCTGCACACTTCTCTAGCACTTCTCTGAAAAATAATTTTGTGCTCACGGGCAATTAAACACCAACTGTAAGAAATTATGGCACATATCCTCTCATATAACTCCCTGGATTTTGTTATGATATTTCAATGGCGAGAATCTTCTACCTGTCTCCATTATTGACCTCTTAAATTTGTCTCCTTTTTCTTGACCTATTTGATGGCATTTTTGTGAGTAAAAGATAGAGCTACAAATAAAACCATAAACATTGAAGTGTGGTGGTTAAGAACATGCATTTCAAAGTCAAATAGCTTCCATTTCAAATATCAACTCTGCAATTTGTTTAGTAGGCAATCTTGGGAAACTTACTCAGTTTATATTAAATGTTCTCCTCTGTAAAGTAGGGCTAATAGTGCTATAGCATAGGATTATTTTAAAGCTGAAATAATATAATGTATACAACAAATGATTCTAATTCTACTGAAGAGAATACAATGCAACAAATATTACTAAAGCATATAGTTGAAGACATTGACCATCTTCCTTAAATAACATTTCTCTGGGAAGTTACTGAACCATTCCAAATTATTTGGAAAACCATTTCTAAAATTGTACTAAGATTGTTTCCCATATTTCCTTACTCAAAGACTTTACCTCTATTAGGGGTTCCTATATCTGGCCTTCTACATCCCCTCCACCCCCCACACACACCCCCACGTGCACATACCCTGCTCCAGGCTATTTGCAAGTTAACAGAGCTGAGCTGTAATACTATGTTTTACCATCAGTGGCCACTGTTTGACATTGTTCTACAATAATGTAAGAAATTTCACAATGGAGGCTCTGAGTGAATGTCCAAGGAATCAATTTTACAAATTAAAAACTGATTTATTGTGTTTATTTGGAGATATGCCATGCACTGTGGCTCTTTCCACGTTCCACCAGGGAGGACCAGAGTTGGGAATACTTAACAATAGTGGTATATAGGACTCAGAGGAGGGTATCTCCCCCCGCCAAAAGCAGCACAGACTGTGGTGGGTTCTCTCTGGGTTGTTGTGATAATCAGCTGCCTACCAATTATAATCTGGGGTTTGTAAACAGCCAGAAGATTCCCTTGGAGGGAGTAATTATATTCCCTTTAACACGCTGTAAGACAAACACTTTCTCTTAAACATGCTGTGTGCTGACTACAAAGTAGATTTACATTACTAATGCCAAAGGAAAACAAACACTCAGAACCAAGGCAAGGGACCTTGGTGGTACAGAGATAGTAGGCGGTGAAAAAAAGAGCAGGGAACATTAAAAAATGCCATGGAGTATTGTCAATCAGGGGCAGAACGGGTTTGGCCTGTCCATATAAACATGCATGATGAGATGTTAAGAGAACAGATTTGGAGTTAGTCTTCTATCTCATTATAACCAGCATGTTCCTTTGAGCACAATAATTCATCACCTTAAGATTCATTTTCATTTTCCTCTCCCATAAAGTGGGAATAGGAATTCCTACTCATGAGATTATTTTCAGAATCAAATTAAGAAATACACCAACAGTGTCTAGAACAGTAGACACCTCCAAAACAATAACATATATTGCAGATATTATTGGTGCCAAAGCTATGTCTCCTTGGAATTCATCATTCCATGTATAAAATGATAGCTTCCTGCAAAGAGCATCCACAATTCTCTGTCTGGGGATTCTCTCAGCCCAAGTACATGGGACAGGATGGAAATGTCAAGGAGTTAACAATTCCAGGAACGGTTCTCAGCCAATCAAGCATAGACTTCAGTGAATAAATACCTATGTCCTCACTCCTTGGGTGAGACAACTCTGAGACTTGTTCTACACTGTCTCTCAAATGTCCCCTGCGGGTTTGAGCTCCAATTGTCCACTGCGGTAATCTGCTTATTAATACATCCCATATTGGGTACTATCAATTTTCTGTCTCACTTTCCTACTTCCCAGCCAGAGCTTCCTGGGATTACTTCCAAAATAAACCACGGGTGTTCAAATTCTTGTTTAAGGATAGAAGCCAGCCTAAACACTATATCTCACAATGTAAACAAGACAAATGATTTGGACAATTGGATTCACAATATAATGTTCAATTCACTAACCAAGCCGTATTCAGGCTTCTTTTAGCCCTCTTCCTTCCATCCCACAGCCATTGCCTCAGTTAGGACCATTCTCATTTATTTTGTTTCTTTTTGGGAATTTTTTTTTTTTGCCTGTGCTTAGTCTCTAACTGATCTCGATGCTTCCAGTAACTCTATCATCTAATCCATCACCCATTTACTGTCAAAGTTGTTATCCTAAAATGCAGCTCTGGTAATGCTCTTCCCATGTTTTTGTTTTTCAAGCCTTTATGTCACCAATTGCCTCTGTGATTATGTCTTAAATTTTATAACCTGGTATGTGAGAACTTTCAAAAGCTGGTCCCAATCAACCCTTCAGCCTCATCTCCAATGAATGCTAAATACAGCCAGTGTTCTGCCTACATAGAACAAACCAGCATCTCAAAAGCCCTTTTACCTGTTACCTTTCTATGTATTTGAACGAGCTTGTGACCTTTTCTGCCAGAAGAGCCTGCCTCATCCTTCAAGGTCTAGCTCAAATGTTCCCTCCTCCATGAGAACTTCTCCAACTCTCTGGACCAGTTTTTCAACAGGCTGTCTCTGTGCATATTCTACTATGTACCAAACATGTATTAAGCCCTGGGAAAACCATGCTGGATAAAAGTAGAAACAGCTCATGCTCACATGAAGTTCACAGTTGGATAAAGCAAACAGATATTATCAGGTAAACATATAAAAGTTAGCTACAAAGGGACATAAGTGTCTATAGTCAGGGAGGATACCAATCTGGAGGTTGCAGTGCCTCCCAAAAGGAGTGGGCCCTTGAGGTGAGAATGAAGTAGGAGTTAACACCAGATAAAGGAGATGGAACACATACCCCAGGCCAAGGGGACAGCAGGTGCAGAACCCTGTGGAAGGAGGGAAAATGGCAATCGTCTTTCTTTCTTTTTTCTTTTTTTTTTTTTTTAAGAAATAGAACACCAGGGCATTTAAAGCAGTGAGGCATAAGAAGAATGGGGGGAGAGAAGAGGTAGCACTTAGATCATTCATTGCACCACATTTGTTGACTGTGCCCTTCCTGCCTCATACTCTGAAATTGACCTTTTCCAATATAAGGACCATGTCTCACTGAAATCATATCCACCCCAGGACTTCACACAATACAGAAAAAAAAAATCAATGTACCCAATGTATAGATGAGGGTGTTGAGGCCCAGGAAGGTTGAATGAGTTGCCCAAGATCTCAAGTCTGGCAATGGCATAGCAACTATAATACAATATAGACCTACTTCCTCAACTGCATCTCTTTCTTTAAACTGCCCCTAGGAAAAGCACCTCCTCCTCCATTATTTTATTTCAGCAAATCCAAGTTTTTCTATGAGCTCTTTTTCTCAAAGAGCCTGATAACAAAACAAAACGGCAGTTACTACTCTGTGTATGTGCGTGCATGTTGGGGAGCGGGTACACATTGGTTTTCTGGGGATCAGAACACGAACAGGATCCTTTTTGGTACAAGATTCTTGTCTGAAGCCTCTTTAATAGCCCGAAATGGTGTGGGTGGTGAGAATTCGCCGTCGTAAGGAAGCCCCTGGTGATACCCAGCAAAGAGCATCCCAGCTGACCCTGCAGGTCTGGAGTGAAAAGACCCCGGACTGGACTCTTCAGGTCAGTGAGCGGGATCTCCAGTTCCCTGCTTCCCAAACCTCTCCGCCCTTCCACCCAGACCTGGCTGTTTGAGAAACGACCCAGTTTCCCGACTATCCCGCCCAGCCTCGCAGATGGGAGGGAGAGAGGGCAACCTTGTCGCGGGAAGGCATCCTCCAGGCCCAGACATTCGTCTCAGTCCATTTCAAGGCACCCGAGCCTGTGCCGTATATAACCAAGTACTGGGCCCACAGGGAGGGGTATGACAAGGTGGTCTCTCTAGGCTCGTTTTAGTCACAGATCTTCGGCAAATCTGCGTTTGGGGCCGCGATCCCGAGCCTAATTTGGGACTATTTCAGGAAATGGAGTTGAGGCTTCGTTGGGACAGGAAAGAAGGGTGGGGCGGGGGTGGAGCGCTTAGGGGCACGGCTCTTGTGAGGATTACGGCGGAGACTGTGGACCGCTGCGGCGCTCGCAGAGGCTGCAGCCATTGCACAGCCGAGCATCCCACATTCAACAGGAGGAACCCGCGGGAGAGGAGCCCCAATCCCCCAGCGCCGCAGCCACCGCAGCCCCGCGCGCCCCGCGCCCTCGAGCGCCATGGCCAAGGAAGGCGTGGAGAAGGCGGAGGAGACGGAGCAAATGATCGAGAAGGAGGCAGGCAAGGAGCCGGCGGAGGGCGGCAGCGGCGACGGCTCGCACCGCCTCGGGGACGCCCAGGAGATGCGCGCGGTGGTGCTGGCCGGCTTCGGGGGGCTCAACAAGCTGCGGCTCTCCAGGAAGGCCATGCCCGAGCCTCAGGACGGCGAGCTCAAGATCCGCGTCAAAGCCTGGTCCAGTATCCGCGCCTTTCTCGCTTTCTCTCTTTTTGCGCGCTGGGCGCTGGGGAGGGGGTGGGAAAGCTGCGGCTGGGATGCTGCCCGGGTAGAACCGCCGCGCGCACCCCCTCCGCGCCCTCACCCGGGTCTCAGAGCCTCCCCGGGCCAAAGCTGGGGAGGATGCAAAGGGGTGGCCTCCCCAAGCCAGATCTAGGGGTGACGGGAGGAGAATGTGAGCTCCTGGGCGCGGGGAGAATGCTGGCGTCCAAGCACCCCGGGTCTGGAAGATAGCGCTACGGGAGTTCTCCACCTGAAAGGACCACTCAGCTTCCGCACAGGGTGGTTGATGCTTAACAGAATTAAAAATATATGTATTAAGAACCGCAAGCCCACTGTGTGCCAGCCGCCGTTGGTAGTTTTACACTTGCGATCTTATTTAATACTTCCTGGGACATAATGAGTCTGGTGCCATCATGATCCCTTTACAGGTAAGAAAGCCGCGCTCAGAGAGAATGAGTGATTTGCCCAAGATTAGTCAGCTGCCACTAAGTGGCTTGGCCGGGAATTTGATACATGATCTTTTTTCCCCTCTATGCTGTTGTCCTGAAGGGCCCTGGGACAGGGTGCAGGGCTGGATCCCGCCTCCTGCACACTTTCTTCCCCGTAGCCTGATGGGGAAAGGAACTAGGAAGGAAGAGGGTCGGTACCTTGCACCCAAACTTGGTGAGGGTGGAGACCAGCGCTGCAGCGCAACCCCCTCCATGCCCCTCTCCATCCTCTGTTTCTCCGAGAGGGAAAAAAAACCCTGATCAATCTCCCCGGAATTCCTGCTCCCATCTCAGAAGGAGCTCAGCTCTCTAAGCTGCCCTCTATTCCCCATTCCCCCTGGGGGAACTTCTTCAGGCCCTCATGCTCAGCTGAGATTCACGGGGAGAGTTTAAGCCTCTCTGTGTGCGGCCACTGTAATTTCCCTGAAGTTATGGGAAGGGCTTACCCAGCAGAGGCGGACTGGACCCAACGCTAGGTTTGCATGTTAAACTTGTAAGGGGAACTTGCTATTATCACGGTGAGACGAGCCTATTCCTTCCCATCTGTTTTTTAGAGCACCCCAGTACATGCTGCTCTCCAAAGCAGCAGCCAGCTCACAAGCTCCTAGGTTAGATCAAAAACCCAATATCTGGACCTCATCTAGAGGCACGAGAAATGCAAAGGAGAGTCCCCTCCCGTTCACCACCTTGAGAACAGACGCAGGTTTCATCGGCCAGATTAGAAAGCAGCTAGTGGGAGAAGCAGCCGCTGATCCCTGCCTTGCTGCTCATATATGCAGCTGGTCAGGTTTGACTCTGAACACGACTCGTGGGTCTCTGTGGGGAATTCTGGGTAAGGGAAGAGGCTTTTGCAAACCAGGGGATCCTGTACAATGAACTCTTATTGAACCAAGTTGTTTGATCCCAGAAGGAGAGCTTATATCTGCCCTTTCGCAGCTAAATCCCCAAAGACCAGCCCACTCCCCCACCCCACACTGTTTGGCACACTGCACATGCTAAATAAGTTATCGCTGAATGAATGGATTGAGGAAAGAGCTCGGAGGAGGATTGTTGGGTCATTATTTTTCTTGCTGATGGAAGAGCTTTTGCTTAGTACAATTAAAACCATGCATTTAGAACTCTCCTTCCTTAACCACTTCATCAAAAAAAAATTACCTGTATACACACACCTATGCATATATGTGCATATTCTTATATACAATTATATATACAGTTGCATATGTATGTGTACGTTATTTATGACCCTTCATCCAAATTGAGGATGGGATTCTAGGATTCTGTGTCAGAGTACATATTCAGAGAGTGAAAATGATAAAATTACTTTTTAAAGGAAAGAGCATCATTTGCAGTACACATAGTTCTGTGTTTTCCAGTCTTATGCTAACTGCATAATTGCTGATAAGAACTGAAGCATTTTGAAATAATAAATGTCAAGATGAAGGCCAAGAGATTGATTTTCAAAGCCAGATGTGCAAGCCTGTTCTTCAGTGGAGCTTAACACACACACACACACACACACACACACACACACACACACACAGAAATCACTGCACTTCCCCCACCCTAGTTGTTTAGAAAGCCAACCAGGCTGCAGGTACATTTGGAATACAGTGTTGCAAACAGCCCAGATTGATTTTCCTTTCACCAAGCTGGAAGCAGAGTTAATGGTTTTACAAGGAAGGATTGTAACAGGCTTGTAAAGATGACCCACTGGGCAGCTCCTTCTCCTCTGGGCTGGGATTGGCTGGCCAGACATGACCATTGATTATAAGTTTTAGCCTTGGGATCCAGGATGTCTCATTCTGTATTTTTATGAATCAGCCGATGGCTTCCTGGATGATGGTCTCCCATTTATCTGCTCTCTATTTTTAATAGAAACCTTTTTGTCATAATAGGATATGCTTTTTGCTTGGATTAAAGCATAGTCCATTTGAACCAGTATTAGTTAGACCTGGAATGACGTTCCAAGTTGGCTATAAATTTTAAGAAAATGGAAGAGATGAGGCAGGAAGAAATATCTATTTTATATCATTGACTCTTTTTCATTAATGGACCAATGAGATGGGTATTTTTCCTACAGAACAGAAGAGCAAATTGAGGCTTGGAAACATTGAGTAATTTGCCAAAAACATCACACAATAGTAGAGTTAGGATTTGAATCTGCTTCTCCTTAAATTTTTGCTGTTTTCCTTTTATTCCATTTTGTCTCCCTTGGTGGAAAAGCATTAGCACATGTGATTCCCCTCTTAGCATGTAGTCTCACTTTCTTTCCTTTCTCCACCGAAGATGGTTCCTTTGCTCTTTTTGTGTCTGGCTTAGGAGAATATTCTCTAGCTATTCCCAAAGTAGTATGGCTTTCTCCAGAAAGTAGAGACATTTTGGTCAAATGCAGCTCAAAAAGAACTGTTGCTGGGGTCAAGGTTGGAGTGATAGCAGTCTTCTGTCTAAATTGTTTTTTAAAATGTCAGTTTTGATGGCAGATCGATTTCACAAATTATTCATGGAATATTTTATGCAACAAAAGGTTTAAGTGACCAGGTGGAAATAGCATGTGGTCCTTGAAAAAAGATGGACTTGGATATAAGCTTCAGCCTCATCTCTTCCTATCCATATGCCCTTGGGGGATGTGTCTCAATGTCTCCAAACTTCCCATACATTATCTGTAAAGTGGGGATAATAAAATGAACCTCATGGTATTGTTGAGAGGATCAGATGCAAGAAAGACACTGGTGTGCTGTCAGCATTCAATAAGTAGGATTCGTTTTGACTGTCGTTGCCATATCTAGACCAATGTGATATATGCTGCTTGGTGACCTGACAACTTGGAGGCCATAATTTTAATCATGTATACAATATAGGCAATATCATGTCACATCTGCTTGGTGATTAAGAGAGCCTCCTAGACATGAGTCCCAGCTCTGATACTTGCTAACTGGATGTCTTAGGTCTGGCTCCTTGGAGGCAGAGCCTGACACAGGGATCCTTTTTCAGGTGGTTTATTGAAAGCGTGCTTTTAGAACTATGGGAGCAAGAGAAGCAGGCTAGGGAAGAGGAAGGAGTTGAGCAAGCATGTGGTCTTAGCTGGATCCCACTGCAGAGTCAGTCCCACCTTGAAGCAAGGAACAGAGGGAGCCTTCTGTGTCATTGGCTGTGGGCTACTTCCTAAGTGGGGACATTGAGCCTCTCAAGCAGAAGTGGCTTCTATTTGACTGAGCAAAATTCTCTAGGGAAAGGGATGACTCTGAGGCTCAAGCATCCAACACGTCCAGCAGTTTGGGTATGGGCGTGCTGCCCATAGACGGGATCTGGGTGAGGTACAAACCACGCCTTCTGGTTGGCTTTGGCCATGTTGTTGTTAAAAACATGTTAACAAACTTCTGTTTCCTGGACTATGAAATGGACCGGATGGTCCATCCCTCTTCATAGTGTTGTAATGAAGCTTAAATGACATGCCATATACAAAGACCTTTATAAGAATGCCTGGTGCTTAGCAAGTAGTCAAAAAATGATAACCACTATTATCTAAACTTTTACTTTTGGTTGCCATAGATACTTTATACAGTTTATTATTCAAGCTGGAACTCTTGTATTTTGAGACAGGCATAGCAAGTAGTCAAAAAATGATAACCATTATTATCTAAACTTTTACTTTTGGTTGCCACAGATACTTATATAGTTTACTATTCAAACTGGAACTCTTATATTTTGAGACAGGGTCTTGCTCTGTCACCCAAGCTGAAGTGCAGTGGCGTGATCATGGTTCACTGCCACCTTGATCTCCCTGGCTCAAGTGATCCTCCTGCCTTGGCTTCCTGCGTAGCTGGGACCACAGGCATGTGCCACCGTGCCCAGCTAATTTTTGTAGAGACAGAGTCTCACTATGTTGCTCAGGCTGGTCTCAAACAAACAACCTCTTCTGAAAGCAAAAGGGGCACTATTTATAATTACTCCTATGTAGGAGAAGCTACAATCATAAACTGGAACTGTCTTAGGCAAACCAAGATGTATGGTTCGCCCCTAACTGATGCAAGTCAGAACTGTGCCTTTGCTGGTATCAGTCTTGTCACAGTTGAGTGTCTCTTAGACAGGGGCTGCTAGGATTTTAGGCTGGCAGAGGGTCTCCAGGTTGGGCTGCAGGAATGTATTTAAGTGGCCATTAACAAACCTTGTCTGGTTTGTGGTTGAAATTGGCTTGCAGTAGAAGGGCACTAATGGATTAGGGATATTTATTTTCCCAGAGTGATTTACAGCAAGAGGCTACATGAAACTGCTGGAAAGAGACCAACTGGATGAAAAATGGTTCCAGCCAGTCATGGTTCCATTGGCTGATCTGAAAATGGGCTGAGGGCAGGCCACATCAGAAGAAAGCTACCAGATTGGTAGAATTCTAATATGTCACGAGGGTATAGTAAATTAGAGATAGGGAAGGAACAAACATGTATTGACCGCTTGTTATGAGCCAGGAACTGAGTTGGCTGCAATACACTATTTGTTTCATTTCATCCTAATGACAACTCAACAAAATCAGTATTGCCATCTTCAGTTAAAGATGAGGAAAATGACATTCACAGACACATCAGGATCACAGACTGGTAAGTGGAAGAGCCATGTGAAAACCCAAGTGTGCCTAAAACCCAAATGGCTCTTTATATTTTGGAGAATCAGAGCGACACAGTGACAAAGACATAAAAGAGAGAGAGACACACACAAATCATGAGAGATCAAGAGACACAGAGAGGCAGATAGGCACAGAGACAGGAATACAGAGAAAGAGCCATGAATGTATTTGACTGATTTGAAATACAACTGCCAAGATTCAAAATTGCACAGTACTATCCTGCCTCCCACCCCAAAACGGCCATTACGTTTATGCACTACATCCATTTTGTCTACACTTGTGAGATACAGTATGTGGGATGCTTTGGGGGATCCATCTAGATGGAGTTACTATGACTGTTGACCCAGAACACCCATGCTGATTAAACACAGCCACAATCACCACTCCTTGAACCACTCAAGATATTGGAGCTCCTCCCTCTGCCTCCTTTACGTTGATCAGGCCATTGCTACATTGGCAAACTAAGTATAAGTTATCCCCAAACAACAGAGCATTAAACTGTCACTAGTAAGGTTGATGCAATGAACGGTGGCCAACATGATATTCCCTGTGTTTATTCAAATAAACAAGTGGTGTCCATGAGGTTAAATGACACAGATGTTTGTAAAACTAAGAAGTTGCTCAGAGGGTTTCTAATGCCAAGCCAGGAGCCACTCTGACATGGAGATTGGAATAATGTGTTCTGAATCACTGTATTGGATGGAAGCGTCAGGATTTGACAGGAAGGGGTGACTCCATGCTGGGTCATATTTAAGCCTCATCTGATGATGAGAACATGGAAGTGCTAGCTCAGGGGTCATTTTTATTTAATGAAATTTGCATTCTCTCATCAACTGAGTCCTTGCTGATGAGGACTGGCGATGGTGACAATATCCACTCTTTATCCAATAATGAAATAGGCTTCTTGCTTTTCTGGCAATTTGAAGAGGAAAGGAAACCTAGAATCAGTGATTCTTCTATCTCATGAGAACAAAGAAATATGTTTTGACCCCATCATTTGAACCCACTGTTTATACTTAGCCATCTTGCCCCCTGAGAATATTTTGATCTATCAATAGAGAAGCATTTGTCTTTTCTCTCCGTTTTGTGTCCCCTCTCCCTCAATCCGTATCTTCATATACTCCTGTCTTCCAATTTTTCCATTCTGCTGCTAAAAAAATAATAGCCATCAAAGAATAATCTCACTAATGGAAGCAATAATTGGTAGAATTTACAGTGGAGGGGGGAAAAGATTGAGAAGTTAAGATTTGTTATAATAATATTTTACATGAAATAGGATTCATCCAAGTAGAAATAATTTCAGGAAATAAAAGTGAAGTAAATGGCAAATAGCTTAACAGCTTATTAACAGCTTAATAACAAATAGCTAAAATGTGCCATTTAGAACATTTTAATTTGCTAAAAATCAACGCTTGTCATAATTCTGATGACTTGTTTGTAGTAGGTATTTCCTCAGGATTAAACCTTTTGTGGGGTCAAAAGTATGGAATTAAAAATAACCTGGGATCAAAAGGAAGAGCCTGAAGGAAGAGCAGGAATGAAGGTGGACGGGTCCATTCAGAAAAGATTCATTCACTCCACCTAGTTGGTTAATTAGCATTGGTAGGGAATCAGTGCAGATGGGGAAGAAGCTGCCTATCCTTTGGAAAATGCTGGGGCTCTGGTTTCAGGCAGACATTGGCTAAAATTTTGCTTTGCCCTTTATCAACCATTCGTGTTTGAGCAAGTCACTTAGCTCCCTTTTTTCCCTTTTTTTTTTTTTTTTAAATTTGAGACAGAGTTTTGCACTGTCACCCAGGCTGGAGTGCAGTGGCCCAATTTTGGCTCACTGCAACCTCCGCCTACCAAATTCAAGCGATTCTCCTTCCTCAGCCTCCCAAGTAGCTGGGATTACAGGTGCCTGCCACCACGCCCAGCTAATTTTTATATTTTTAGTAGAGACAGGGTTTCGCCATGTTGGCCAGGCTGGTCTCAAATTCCTGACCTCGGCCTCCCAAAGTGCTGGGATTTACAGGCATGAGACACCACGCCTGGCCAGTTGCTTAGCTCTCTAAGTCTTATTTGCTTTACTTACAAAATGGAGATACAACCTTATAGAACATCCGACGTATACTACGTTTCCATGAATAGCAGCCAGATCTCAACTATATAGGGACTAGTGAGAAACCAACGGCAGGTGGCTGATGATGGGCAAAGGGAATGGCAACTGATCATTGCACCCACCCTACCGTCCATCTGCAGCATCTTTGCAGTGACAAAGCCTACTATGTACCTCAGCTTTTCATCTGATCTTCACCACCCCATGGGGTAGGTGTCACTGAAATTATCATCCATGTTTTCTAGGAGAGAAAGCTGGGACTCGGGGATGGAGTGGAAATAGTGAGAAGCTACAATAGATTTGGGTTCAGATCCTAAGTCTACCTCACTGTGGCTGTGTGATCTTAAGCAAATATCACTTTCAACGTATCTACTTCCTCACTTTGTTAATGATACGCACTTTTACTTACTGTTACAAAGACTAGCTGAGTGTCTGTAGAAGTCTTGACGGTGCCTTGCAAAGGGTGGGTACTCAATAAAGGTTGTGTTTCTTCCTAAATGACTTGGGCTTTTACATACAGAACTGGGACATGAATTGCCATCTCTTGTTTTCTTGCCTAGCGGTTCTCACACTAAACTACATTGCCAACAGAGAGTAGGATGCTGGCTTTTCCACAAAATGGAATGAAATCATGTCTTTTGCAGCCACGTAGATGGAGATGAAGGCTGTTATACGAAGAGAAATAACTCAGAAACAGAAAGTCCAATCTGGCACGTTCTCACTCAGAAGTGGGTACCCATGGACATGGTACACACTGAGTAGAATAATAGACATTGGAGGCTCTAAAAGGTGTGAGGGTGGAGGAAGATGAGGGTTGAAAATTGCCTAATGGTACAGTGGTCACTTTTGGGGCAGTGGGTGCACTAAAAGCCTGGATTTCACCATTACACAGTATATCCACGCAACAAAACTGCACTTGTACCCTTACATTTATTTATTTTTTTTTTTTTTGAGATGGAGTCTCGCTCTGTCACCCAGGCTGGAGTGCAATGGCGGTATCTTGGCTCACTGCAACCTGCGCCTCCCAGGTTCAAGTGATTCTCCTGCCTCAGCCTCCTGAGTAGCTGGGATTACAGGCATGCACCACTGCACCCGGCTAATTTTTGTATTTTTAGCAGAGACAGATTTCACCATGTTGGTCAGGCTGGTCTCAAACTCCGGACCTCAGGTGATCCGCCTGCCTCAGCCTCCCAAAGTGCTTGGATTAACAGGCATGAGCCACCGCACCCAGCAATTTTTCTTTTTCCTTTTTTTAGGATGCTGGCTTTCAAAGCCACCCAACTTCCAGGGTTGGGAATGGATTTGGACTGATCTATTGCTGCCCTCCCACAAGCCCCCTGCATCCCCACCCATGGGTTGCTGCAGGGATTTCTTTGCTAGCTGGGTGTATATAGACAATCCAGCCTCTGGAGCTTGGTTCACTCTCATTCAAAGGAGTCAAATCCCACACTTTGGACACATCACTGACACTCAGCACTCACAGCAGAGCTCACCCAGGCATGAAGAAATAGTGCCCCAATGACCCCCAAGCTCCTGGGACTTCCTTTTCCTAAGAGAGAGCATTTTGGACATCTTGGCATTTGTCACAGAAGAAAAAGTGTAATTAGAAAGAAGAGACTCTTCACAGGAAAGGGCGGCGAGCATGTAATCTCAAATTAGTTTGATTCCTCTGTGTGTGATCTCATACAGAAAATCGGTTGGAGCCATGGTATGAAAATGAGTGAATTTTATGTCTGAAGGCCCAGGAGACAAAATAGATGTTCCAGTTAAAGAAGCTGTTTTATTTTTGAACGTGATATTTTCTCGATGAGAGCATGCAGTCAGCATCTGTCCTCAGTCTCCTGTCAATGATCCCTGAGGTCTCATCCCCAGAATTTTCCTGGAGCCAGGGACATGCTAAACAATGTTTCACCAAACAGAACCCGAAGCCAAAGCATTGGGTCCTCTCACTCCTAACTTCTCTAAATAACTGTGGTCCCCAGAACCTAATGCAGGATAATTATCTTCCGAGCAAGGGATGACAATGATTCCTTTCTTAACCTGGCACTAGCCATACACCCAAGCCAGATGAGAGGCAGTATGCTTCTTGGTTTTAAAATAGTTAATGTGTGAAGTAAAACAAGCTTGAATTCAAATCCAGGCTCTAACAATTTTAGCAACCTGTATAACCTTGGAAAAATAATTAAGTCTTTTGAAACCTCAGTTTGCTCATCTGTAATATGGATATAATAATAGCATGTATGGGGTAAAAGATTTTGTGTCGGGAAAGAAAAAGACAATGCAGCTAAAGTGCCTAGCAAGGATGTTGATACATTTCATATTTGTTGAATGAATGAATAAATGAAGTGTGTGTGTCATATAAGATGTGTTTGATAGATATTAATGGTGGGGAGGAGGTAGAAAGAAATAGGACATTAAAAAGTCCCTCCATACATCATAAAGTTTTCTGAATGGAGTCCCTCATTCAGACTTCACCTGTATCCTCCAAAGACCACAAAACCCGACATCAAAAGTAGCTCAAGCGGGATGTGCCACTGTGACAGCACATATACAAGAAGACCAAGATGAATTCCTGAAGGGACAGGCGAGGAAATGGAACCAAAATACACCATGCTCCTACTGTGTGCTAGAAACTGGACCAAGCTTAGAGATCTTCAGAGGGCAGGAAGGCCACCCCCTTACTCCCTCCCCTCTCTCGTTATGTCAGCCCTGCTGGCCATCATGATGAATTTGGCCGTGGGATTCTGGGCTTTCTCCTCTCCTTCCCCTTCCATCTTTTATCCTCTCTCCTCATAAGTTAGCTTCATGTGCTCCTGCTGCAATGAGCTTCCTTCCCGAGGCTGGAAAAGGTAGTGGTCATTAGCTGCAGCTGCCGTGTAAAAATGTAGCAAGCCCCAGTGCAAACAGAACTTTTTTTCTCCCAGTTTTCATGTATTGAGGAAGGAATTTGATTGGTCCTTTGCAAATCACGTACCAGCCCCTGGAGATCTCTTTCCCTCTCTTCCTCTCCTGGTCCTCCTCCTCCTCTCCTTGTCTCTCCCTCTGTCTCTCCCTCCCTCCCCCTCCCTCCTTCTCTCTCTCTCTCTGTCTCTGTCTCTCTCCCTCCCTTCTTTTCCCTCCATCTTTCCCCCTTTCTCCCTCCCACTTTCTCCATCTCTTTCCCTCTCCACTGCCTCCCTCTCTCTCTGGCTTAAGAAAATGAGGAGCTGTGATTGACCACACCTATGCCTCATGCTGTCTTACCTTGGTCTAAAAGAATGTGAGCATCATGTCTGACAGCCCCACTGGAATACATGGTGTGTGTGTGTGTGTGTGTGTGTGTGTGTGTGTGTGTGTGTGTGTGTATTGGGGGAAAAGGAGAGGGTAAATACCCCAAAAGGAATGGAGAGCAATTACCAGAAAGTGGGGGATAAGAAGCACATGGGACTAATTTAAATGGTAGCCATCATGAGTGGATGTAAGACTCTTCTTCATCCAGTAAAAAGTGAAGAATCCAAGGGGAACTGGAGAAGTCAGGTCCATTCCCTCTCCTGTGATTGTACCTTTCTCAGCACAGTTATTAAGTCACATTAAATAACATATATTTTCAACTATGAGGCCCATCGTCTTGTAAATCTTTTTGGTAATCTCGGAAATTCTAGGAATTTTCTCTGTGATCAGTTAACATGAATGCCAAACATGGTGCTTGGTTCACAGTAGGCACTCAATAAGTCTGGAGAACGAGTAAATATATTTCTGACTTTCTAGTAAACATGACCTTCCTAATACAAACAGTGGCCATTCCTGGTGAGTGGGACTCAAGCTTCCCTTCCTCATCTCAGCTTTCTCCTACAAGAACCTAAATCTCTCCTAAGGCCTCTCGCATGCAGATCTTCGAGTGAGAACCTGGGAGGACACCAAACTATGTTTTCACAGGACTATGTTTTCAGGAATTTTACTTCTCCTTAACACAGTCTATTCTCTTAGAAGCAGAAATGAGTAACTACTTTCCCTAGCCTGGGAAATGTGGGTCTCTGACTTCTCAAGATGCTCTGTAATTTTGTCCTCGTTGACATCTGGCTCCATCGAGTGCCACAGACCAAAGCTCTTAGACAGAACCTGCCATGTAGCCCCAAAGACTGTTATTCCATGAGCAAAACCATTCAAGCATCCCTGCAATACATGGGATTATCATGTATACCTGGGGACTCTAAGGCCGACCAACATGGATGTTAAAATCATAAACCCTATTTCCACGACTTTGTCCCTACCCTTAATAGGTATCAGGCCCCCCAAACTGCACCCTTCAATACCCACAGAGAGTTTCAAGGGTTGCCTAGGAGGTGTTGCACAGGTACTCAGAAACACAGTTCTCCTGGTTCCCCAAATGATCCTGTACCTTTCCTATTGCCTTGTTCTTTTCCCACTGCCATACACTAAGGCCAACCAGAATATGTCCCCATTTTCTCCCTGTTCCAGATAGAAAGTCAGCCTCCCTGCTTGCGCTGTGGCACACTTTCCGCCCAGTGCAGGTTACAAAGCAGCACATGCTACCTTGTATATTTAATGCTCCCACTGTTTGGAGTTAATAGGAAAGATACATTAATTATATTTCACTATTATCATAATAGCCTTTTGTTTTTGGTTTGTTTTTTTTTTTTGAGACAGAGTCTCAGTCTGTTGCCTAGGCTGGAGCGCAGTGGTGCGATCTCCGTTCACTGCAAACTCAGCCTCCTAGGTTCAAGCGATTCTACTGCCTCAGCCTCCCGAATAGCTGGGATTACAGGCATATGCCACCACACCTGGCTAATTTTGTATTTTTAGTAGAGATGGGGTTTTGCCACATTGGCCAGGCTGGTCTCAAACTCCTGACCTCAGCTGATCTGCCCACCCTGACCTACCAAATTGCCGGGGTTACAGGCGTGAACCACTGCCCCTGGCCCCATAATAGCCTTTATTGGGTACCGCAAGCGCTATACTGTTTTATAGTGATCTCTATGATACCAAGCATCTTACCTGTGAAGAAGCAGAACCAAGAAAACGAAAGAACTTGCTAAGCATCACACAAATAAGCTACAGAGACGGTGGTTTCAAACCAGGGTTTGTTTCATTTCTAAAGCTCATGCTTCTCACCGCTCTCTACACAAGAGGCCCTGAAACTGAAAAACTCCTTCAATGCTGAAAAATAAACCATACTCAGAAGGCAACCTTTCAGTGTTGCATGCTAATCTGCTTCATCCAGACCTATATAATCCAACTCACTTTCCCTTAGGATGAGGTTTGTTATTGTTCCCAGAATACATAGCTGCCCTTCATGCAAATGAACACATTGTGGGGCAGCCCCACTGGCCCAGATACCCTGAGCCATATGATTCAAAGGAGCTCTGATGAGACTTTCAAACTGCACTCTTCATACTCCTACCCCTCCTCCCAACACAGGCACACTTGTACCTTTGAGCAGACTATCCATCAAAGTACACTCTTTCATATAAAAAAAAAAGCATCCCTCATCTAGGATCAGAAAGAAATGCCTTTCCTTTATCTATGCTACACCTAGTTCAATCAGCTAATGGGGAGCTAGTAAACCTACCATACCTATGATTGGTCTGAATGATTTTCTAATTGGTTTCCCTTTATCCGCTCAGTTAAACTCACTAAAATTGTTCCGACTGGGGACCTCATAATAAACTCTGACTCAACGTTTTGCAGCTGGAATCGAGGATGCATGACGCAGCCATCGATGCGCCCACCTTCCTGAAACAGTCCTTTCAGATTTGAAGGCCTTCTCTGTCTGACCCCGGAGGAGAGACAGACAGTCCATGTCTCTGGGACTACTACTTCATAGGAAATGAATGGCAAAGGCAATTTTCACCCTCCCACCGCTTTGAGCCTCAGCATCTCTGTCCTCAGCCAGCAGCACATGTGGGAAACTCCACATCTTCCTTTTGCATTTTTAGCAGTTTTCTTTCCTTTTGTCATTTTTAGCAGTCATCTTTTTTCCTTTTGTATCCTTAAGATAGCCGGGCCTGTTTGCTCCTGAATGGACACCCAGCTTCCAAAATAATTGAAAAGCACTGTGAAAGTCTTGAGTCCCTTAGAAAACACTAAAGTTGCCCGGGCACAGTGGCCCATGCCTGTAATCCCAGCACTTTGGGAGGCCAAGGGGGGGTGCAGCACGAGGTCAGGAGTTCAAGACCAGCCTGGCCAAGATAGTAAAACCCAGTATCTACTAAAAATACAAAAATTAGCCAGGCATGGTGGTAGGCGCCTGTAATCCCAGCTACTCGGGAGGCTGAGGCAGGGAACTGCTTGAACCCAGGAGGCAGAGTTTGCAGTAAGCCGAGATCACGCCACTGCACTCCAGTCTGGGCAATAGACCGAGACCCCATCTGAAACACACACACACACACACACACACACGTGCGCACACACACACACTAAAGTTGCATCCATCATGGCACACACACACACACGCGCGCACACACACACACACACACACACACACTCCAAAGTTGCATCCATTCATGGCACGGACAAAACTTCTCAAACATTTTCTTTTCCTGTGTACATCCCATAAGTGCTGCTGCTCCCTCCAAACTCTCCCCTGCTCTGTTCAAACTATTCCAGACTTTGAAACCTTGCTCTTGCCATTTCTTGGCAATCTTTATTCACCCTTCATATCTAGTCTTTAATCTTCCAGGAGTAAATCCTTGCTTTTTTAAGAGGTGCATCAATCAAGCAGGCCTTTGATCTTCTCAGTTTTCTTCTCACCATCACAGCAGCGGACACAGCAGGGCCGGCAGCCAAGCAAAGATTTCTTTCGCGAGAAGAAAGAAGAGGGCTCAAATCATTCCTAGGTATTTTCCTACTTACACCTTTAGTGGAGAAATTATTGTTTGCCAGCCTTTAATGTGCCCTGTGCTAAGCACTGAACATTGAAAGGTGGATTTTCAGACAAGCCCTGTGCCCTAAAGTTGCTCATAGTCTACAGGGAAGATAATAGGGTATAGATGCTACTACTGTCTCCTTCTTAGCATCCATTAGACTTAAATATTACTTAACTAAAAGCTCAGTTCCTTAGTCACACTAGTTACATTTCAAGTGTTCAATACCACATTTGGCCAAGTGGCTACCATATTGGAGGGCAGCAGGGACAGAACATTTCCATCATTCCAGAAGGTTCTATTGGATGTGTCTGTTCAACTCTTCACCTCCTTTTTTGTTCCTATTGAAACAACCATTTTACTAGACATTCTTTTTTTTCTTTTTTCTTTTTTTTTTGACAGAGTCTTGCTGTGCTGCCCAGGCTGGAGTGCAGTGGTGCGATCTCGGCTCACTGCAAGCTGTGCCTCCTGGGT
Source organism: Symphalangus syndactylus (assembly GCF_028878055.3). Taxonomy (NCBI): domain Eukaryota; kingdom Metazoa; phylum Chordata; class Mammalia; order Primates; family Hylobatidae; genus Symphalangus; species Symphalangus syndactylus. The sequence continues at coordinate 123,135,940 of NC_072433.2, forward strand.
TCAGGCCATTCTCCTGCCTCAGTCTCCCGAGTAGCTGGGACTACAGGCGCCCGCTACCACGCCCGGCTAATTTTTTGTATTTTTAGTAGAGACGGGGTTTCACTGTGTTAGCCAGGATGGTCTCGATCTCCTGACCTCGCAATCCGCCTGCCTCGGCCTCCCAAAGAGCTGGGATTACAGGCGTGAGCCACCATGCCAGGCTACACATTCTTTTTATCAGCAGTAATGTCTTAGGAAATAGCTGTAATGTTGTAGGAAAAATGGACTATTTCTCTATGGGGACTCTGTTCGTCTTTGGCTCTGAGGAGAAATCAAACCGTCATTACTCTGTCTTCTCCCCTTTGTGAAGAGGTGAGATGGGGCTGGAGACGCTGAGAGAACAGGAGCAAGGGGCACACCCATTCAGTGATACTTTCTGTGAGAAGAACCTGATCCCAGTCACGTGATTTAAGAACTACCCTCTCTATGCTAGCTGTGACTCTTGTACAGCCTCCTCTTATGGAACTGTCATGCTATGTAGTCATTCCTTTGTTGATCTCTGAGTCCTGGAAGGCAGAGATGTCATTGTCACTGTTGTGACATTAGTGCCTAGCCAAGCCCCAAAACACAGATGGGTCTGTTGAATTTAAATTGGATGACATTAAATGTTCTATGCAACCAGTCACTGCCGAGCACCAGATTGAAGTGAATGCCTTGGTCAACATCAAACATGGAGCATAAAGATGTTAACCTTTACAGGAACCTTAGGAATAAATACCTCCTGCTGTGTCCCGAGGAGGGGCTGAGAGTAAATAACTCCAGGTCTCAAAGTCAAAAGAGTTAGTCTCAGCATCTAGGAGTGCTTGTTTTGGATGCTTTCGGACCTGGTTTTTCTGTTTCTGCTGAAAACTGGCTCTAGACATTTAGATTCTCAATATGTCTCCTTGGCCGTTTCGTTCTGTGTTGGAAATACTACTGAGGTGTGTTTTGAATACTAATTTGGACATGTGATCTGAAGGTATTTCTTTTCCCAGACATGGTAGAAACAAAGAACTCATACAACAGTATCCCAAACTATATTACCCTCATCATCACTGCCAAGTAGCATCCTCCCTCCTCTCTGTCCTTATTTCAGCCATGCTGGCCATCACGATGAGTTTGTCCCTGGGATTCTACGCTTTCCCCTCTCCTTCCCCTTCCATCTTTTTTCCTCTCTGTCCTCATGAGTTGGCATCTTGTGCTCCTGCTACAATGAGCTTCCTTCTTGAGGCTGGAAAAGCTGGTGGTCTTTAGCTCCAGCAGCCATGTACAAATTTAGCAAGTCCCAGTGCAAAGAGAACTTTTTTCTCCCAGTTTTCCCCCAGCATATGTTATGGAGAAAGGGATCTCAGTGGGGCTACGACAGCACTACTAATGTAAAATGGTAGATTATGAATAAAATCAGATGGGTCGGAAAACTCTGTATGTTTCCTGTGGCTGAAGTGGCTTGTTTATCTTAAAATAGTGGTTAGAGAGGGTGGACAGGATTATGTGGAACTGCTCACCAAGGGGACCGGTGTCAAGAGCCATGGGCCAGCAGTGTGGGAAGGGAGTCTGAGCATCCCAACATAACCTTTCCAGCCTCTGATTGAACACAGGTGGATTCTTCAGGTGAATCCTAAGACCTCTTCGAGACAATTCTGGCTGTTCTCAAACAAGAGCTGCCATCTGAAATTTGCATAAACAGTGTCCTTGCTTTGGTCGCTGTGAGCTTTTTCTTCCCTAGCAAATTTGTGTCAGTCTGTTCTCACAGTCTTGAGATAATAAAACTGGCACTTGAGCAAATCAAAAAAGAAAAAAGAAGATTTATGCCCAAGATTTTCTGAGATCAATGCCTATTTTCCTAAGCATTTTCAAGTTTTCAATTGAGATTAAGAAACAAAAACAAAAGCTTCAGTTCTGGGGCAATGAGAAAATTAATCAAACATCTGCTTCTTTGACCCCGCATGGATTGGGAGTTAAGTGCTTTGATGAACATATTATCAGCAAGATGAGAACAGAATAAACAAAGAGCGCACCTTCCCTTATTGCGTCTGCTTGGCACAAAGCCTCGCACAAGGTCTACTTGGCTCTGCCCAGAGCTGGCAAAGGCTGCCACGAATGCAGGGCTGGTTAAAGTTCCCAGGCAGAGGTCTGGTAAAGCTTCCTATTGAGAATTTGATGGTGTTTTCCCTGATGCCTGCCTCTCTGCCAGGGTTGTGATCTCCGACTTCCCACAGACACATAGAAAGCCCTGAAGTGTGATTTTTCATAGATTTTCCCCAAGCAGTTTACCAATCCTGCATGTATTTATCTGCTTGTTACTTTTTGTGTTATTTTTTCCTTAGTCTCTGCCTTTTTTTTTTTTTTTTTTTGAGATGGAGTCTTGCCCTGTGGCCAAGGCTGGAGTGCAATGGTGAGATCTCAGCTCACTGCAACCGCCACCTCCCGGGTTCAAGCAATTCTTCTGCCTCACCCTCCTGAGCAGCTGGGATTACAGGCACCTGCCACTACACCCAGCAAAATTTTGTATTTTTAGTAGAGTTGGGGTTTCACCATGTTGGTTAAGCTGGTCTTGAACTCCTGACCTCAGGTGATCTGCCTGCCTTGGCCTCCCAAAGTGCTGGGATTACAGGTGTGAGCCACCGCACCCAGCCTCTGCCCCCCTTTTAAATTCCTTGATCTCTTTATTTTTCTTTTTCTATTTATTATTTATATATTTTGAGATGGAGTCTCGCTCTGTCACCCAGGCTGGAATGCAGTGGCAAGATCTCGGCTCACTGCAAGCTCTGCCTCCTGGGTTGACGCCATTCTCCTCCTCAGCCTCCCAAGTAGCTGGAACTGCAGGCGCCCGCCACCACACCCAGCCAAGTTTTTTGTATTTTTAGTAGAGACGGGGTTTCACCATGTTAGCCAGCATGGTCTCGATTTCCTGACCTCCTGGTCTGCCCACCTCGGCCTCCCAAAGTGTTGGGATTACAGGCGTGAGCCACCACGCCCGGCTTGATCTCTTTATTTTTCTAATCTTCACTTCCCTTTTTTCTATGGAAACAACTGTTTTTACTAAACGTTACTTTTATCAGCAGCCATGTCTTAGGAAACAGCTGTCATATCGTAGCAAAAATGGACTGTTTCTCCGTGGGATGCTGGTCTTTGGTGGCTCCAGGGAGAAATCAAGACACGGCCACTCTGTGCTGTCTTCTCCCTTCCGTGGAAAGGTGGGGTGAGGCCAGAGAGGCTGAGAGAATGGGAGCAAGAGGCACGCCCATTCCTAAGGGATACTTTCTGTGACAAGCATCTGATTGCAGCAGGTTCTTTGCCCTTCCTCTCATTCTTTCAGGTTTTTATTTAAAGATCTCATTCTCTTTCCTGCCTTTGCACCATTTGTTATAAGAACCACTAGATCTTTCCTCCTCAGGGACTGCCGTGCAAAGGACCCTCATAAAAATTCACCATCAGTGACAGCTGCTCTGTGATCACAAGGGAATAAATCCTGAAAGGGGAGATCACACTACTCTTTTTGTAGTGGGTGCTAGTGTGCACCTCCCCAAAGCATCCTTTTAGAATCTCAGTGCTCACTCCCCCAGCTACCAGGAATGATGGCAGCTGACAGCTCACAGCTGGTTTCTCCTGAGGAATTGTTCTCAGCCAAAGAAAGTCTCCTTCCCCAAGCCTGCACCCCCTCCCTGGGGGCAGCCCTCATTCCTGACTGGTTGATGCAGGGGTGCAAAGGCCCAGTCCCCATGCCTTGATTCAGAATTACTCAAGGAACCATGCTATGTCTGGAACTTTGCAAGGATGGACTGAGACCTCTTTACTTGTATAGCAGAGTTCAACTTCTCCTCGTCCCCAGTCCAGCTTCCCTCCTGCCTATCCAGGAGTTGTCTTCCAGAACACTCCCTATCAGACCTCTTGCTGCAAATCTCAGTCTCGGAGCCTGTTTCCCAGGGAACCTGACCTATGGCATTTTCTTTGTGTCATAGTGATGACAGTGATGCGGATAGCAGCTTATATTTGTTGAGCATTTACTGTGTACGAGGTACTCTGTTTTACATATACTGTCACATGCAATCCACACAACACCCCATAAGATGGGTGTGTTACCATCCCGTTGTTGAGATGGAAAAACTAAGGCCCATGGTCAAGCAACCCACTTGAGGAAGGAGCCAGAAAGCTAAAGCTAAAGATCTAAAGTTAGCTTTGGTGATTGCAGAGGACTATTTGGAACAATTCTTTGGGGAGAACTTTCTGGAGGTTGATGTTTTGACTTCATGGTTGTATTGTACATTAGCATGTGCCATGGTGGCTATATGAGCACTTTGCCTACACTCCAGAACAGGGGTCCATGGGCCACAGACCAGTACTGGTCTGTGGCCTGTTAGGAAATGGGCTACCAAGTAGGAGGTAATTGGTGGGCAAGGAAGCGAAGCTTCATCTCTATTTAGAGCCACTCCCCGTCACTCGCATTATCCCCTGCACTCTGCCTCCTGTCAGATCAGCGGCACCATTAGGTTCTCACAGGAGCATGAACCCTATTGTGAGCTGCACGTGTGAGGGATCTAAGTTGTGTACTTCTTATGAAAATCTAATGCCTGATGATCTGTCCCTGTCTCTTGTCACCCCCAGATGGGACCATCGAGTTGTAGGAAAACAAGCTCAGGGCTCCCACTTGATTCTACTTTATGCTGACTTGTATAATTATTTCATTATATATCGCAATGTAATAATAATAGAAATACAATGCACAGTAAATGTCATGTGCTTGAATCATCCCAAAACCATCTTCCCACCCCTGCTCCATGGAAAAAAAAAGTCTTCCATTAAACTGGTCCCTGGTGCCAAAAAGGTTTGGGACTGTTGCTCTGGAAGACCACTTGTCATCGTATTGTGATCAGCTTTTTTTTTTTTTTTTTTTTTTAAATCAGAGTTTCATTCTTGTTGCCCACACTGGAGTGCAATGGCGCAATCTTGGCTCACTGTAACCTCCACCTACCAGGTTCAAGCGATTCTCCTGCCTCAGCCTCCCACGTAGCTAGGATTACAGGCATGTGCCACCACACCCGGCTAATTTTTTGTATTTTTAGTAGAGATGATGTTTTCTCATGTTGGTCAGGCTGGTCTTGAACTCCTCACCTCAGGTGATCCACCCGCCTCAGCTTCCCAAAGTGCTGAGGTTACATGCGTGAGCCACCGTGCACGGCCGTGATCAGTTTTTATGATTCTGTTTCCCCATGAGAATCTGGAGCCCCTTGTTAACTTTGGGCACCCGCTACCTAGTATACAGTGAGTGCTCAGTGTGCTAGTTGAGTGGGGAGGTCTTGTCTTTGTAACTGGGAAAACTGAGCCATGATCTTTCTCTAGGAGAGCAAAGTACATTAGTGAAGAGCACAGGCCCTGGATTTACGTCACTTGCTTTTGCAAGCAATGTAAGCCAGGTAAAACCAACATTTTGTAAACCTTAATGTGCCTTGGTTTTGTTCTTTGCAAAATGGGGGTAATATTGTTGATCTCTTAGCATTGTTTATGGTTGTTGTAAAACTGAAATGACACTCAACACCATGCCTGATACATAGCAAGCGCCCCATAAAAGTTACCTATTAACAATTACTAGCCACAGATCAATTCTTTTCCTTCCCATCCTCCATCATCAGAGAAATTAGAATGGCCAGATTTCTGTTAGCTTCTTAGGGATGCCTCCAACAGTCACAAAGCCCTATAGGAGAGCCCTCTCAGAAAGAGTCCATTCTTTTTTGATCATTTTTTTTTCCATGGGAACAGCTGACATTGGGCTACTCAAGTGGTCCTTTGCAACCCTAACAGCACATGAGAGTGTGTGCTTTCACTAAAGAGCCTCTCAGAGCTGGGGCCAGGATATGCACTTTCAGAAAAAAATAAATGTCGTGAAGATCCTGACTTGCATTAAAAAAAGTGATTGTACTCAAGGCTCACCCCGTCTTTTCAGCAATTGCTACTGTGGGTGGAGGGAGGGGATCTACTGCCATTGCCCACAAAGAGAGAGGGTTCATAGTCTTTATCGAGTTTACTACACATGACTTCAAGGTGTCTTGGAACTATTTCATAGAATCATGAGAGCTCCAGATTTGAAGAAAGGATGTCAGCTAGTCTTGTGTTTTAAATTTCCTCCATGACATCCTTCATGGTCTTCACAAACATCCTTAGTAACCAGAAACGGGGCAGCCTGTCTGATATTTTTATCAGCAACTTGGATGTAGAAGCTCGTGTCATGATAACCACATTTTCACAGGATACAAATCCAGGAGGGAGAATTAATTTTTTTTGATGAAAGAATTAGGATTCAAGAAAGAGAGAGACAAATGAGAATGATGAACTTAATCTAATAGCACCAAATCTAGCAAGGATAACTATAATCCTCTGGACTAAGATCAAAAATTCAACTGCCCTAGAGGACAATGAGAACTTTTCATTTACTTTCTATTTAACCATTTAATTTGTACTCTGTCTCATTTAGAAAAAGACTTGAATTAGCTTTAAAAAATAAAACAATATCAGTGATTCTCTAAATGTGGTTCCCAGATCAGCAGCAGCAGCATTACTTAGAAACTTAGAAATGAAAAACTTAAGACCTCACCCCAGACCTGCTTGAGTCCAGAACTCAGAGGTGGGGCCCAACAATCTGTGTTTTAACCAGCCCTCCTGGAAATTCTGATGAATAATAAAGTTTGAGAACCACTCACAATACTACTAATACTGGTAATGGAGTGTAAGGATTTACAAAATGGAATCTCTAAAGTACTCAGAGGTTAAGATGAAGTCGAGTACTAAGATGATATAGAGGCTGGGCATGGTGGCCCAGCACTTCCCACACTTCCCAGCACTTTGGGAAGCCAAAGTGGGAGGATCACCTGAGCCCACAAGGTCAAGACTGCAGTGAGCCATGTTCACGCCACTGCACTCCAGCCTGGGTGACAGAGCTAGACTCTATCTCAAAAACAACAACAAAGATGATATAGAGAATGAGTGTGACAAATTTGGCTCAGAGCTTCCTAACAGCCAATGCAAAGAAATAAACATAACCAATGTATATACTGTACTGAACCTATAAGATCCAGAAAGCCAATCCTTGTGCTGAGATTTGAGGAAAGAGTACTGTCTTCATAAAGTCTTGAATATATATTGTAGCAAATTATATACTTAACAAAATCCCTACAGTAAGTATTAAAAGTAATGGCACAAACCACAATTACTTTTGCACCAACCTAATAAAACAATGGGTTTCTGAAGATTCTTTGGCAGTCTGTCTCTTAATTGAACTAATGACAGAACAAGACGTGGGATTTCTATTGAGTATAATAGGAAAATATAGGATGGGGCTCTGTAATCTGCATCAGTAGAGAAGTAGGTTTCGGAAGAGGGAGATTTGTTTAATCATCTGACACTGTTTGGATTTTCATGATTGATGCGGAGGATACCGACAACCTGAGGAAAGAACAGGATAGCAAGAGGCCTAAGATCTTTTCATATGAGCAACCCCTGCCTCCTTTTCACCAGGAGAGTAGAAGACAAGAGAGCATCTCCATGCTACATGTATCTTCTTTGCTAAACTCCTTCTTTTGAGTTTAGCCTCAAATTGGAAAATTAATAAACTATAGCTGGGCTGATTCTTTTGTCATCCACTTAGTGATGTCTTTTAAGAAATCAAATGTGTCTTCATTTGATATTGTTAGCATATCCAAAAAAGTATTCCAAATGAAAAGCTTTGGGGACAAGAAGACATAGCAGCCTACCATCGTTTATAGATCACACAATGACAGCCTGGTGGTCAGAACTCAAGCTTGGCAGTCATATAAAAGGGCTCATATTCCCAGTTCTGGTACGAACTATATAACCTTGTACAAGGTGCTTTATTCTCTCTTGGTCTCACCTCCCTTTTGCACAAAATGGAGATTAAAACACTCCATCCCTTAATACCTAACATGTAGCAGTATCATCACGGGAGCAATGTTTGTTGACTTTGGTAGGACAAAAATAAAGGCAGCTAAACATCTCTCAGGAGACTTTACAGGGTGATATTCCTCACTTACTGGGTAACAGAAAAGGAAGTGTAGAGGCCAAGGCTAGTTTTTAACCCCTATATAAAGTGTAAGCATACAAGTCAATGTCTTTTTCTCAAGACCACCAAGCGTCTCTCCCTCTCTACCTAAGCTTTGATTTTGATAATGTTTGAAACAGAGCCCACAGGATAAAGGACCATCAAACAAACAGAGGATCAGAGCTGGGGAAGGCTTCAGAGACTCAGCCAAACTCCACCGCGAATTGATGGCAGCACCGGGACTAAAACCCAAGCACCTGCATCTGTTTCCTTTTACTGTTTCCTTTCAGTCTTCTTGACCCTGAATCTTTTTTTTTTTTTTTTTTTTTTTTTGACAGAGTCTCGCTTTGCCACCCAGGCTGGAGTGCAGTGAAGTGATCTTGGCTCACTGCCTTCCAAGTTTAAGCGATTCTCCTGCCTCAGCCTCCTGAGTAGCTGAGACTATAGGCGTGCACCACCACGCCTGGTTAATTTTTTGTATTTTTAGTAGAGATACGGTTTCACCATGTTGGCCAGGCTGGTCTCGAACTCCTGACCTCGGGTAATCCACCCGTCTCGGCCTCCAAAGTGCTGGGATTACAGATGTGAGCCACCATGCCCCGCCATTCCTGAATCTTAAAATTCTTGATTTCAGTAACATTTGATTTACTTGAGATTTTATGGTGTTATGGGATACACAATAAGCAAGGAGTTGGAAGACCTTTACTCAAGTCTCAGCTCTGTCACTGTCATGTACTGTCAGTGTTGTTGTGCTGCCTTTAACAAGTCAGTTTTCTTAACTGAGGCTCAATGTTCACATCTATTTAATGGGATTAATGGTATCTGCACTTCTTGCTTTTCTCAGCTTGCGACAAAGTTTCATGAGATACGCATGAAAGCACCTGGTAAACTTTGCTGTACCCTACAAATATAACAAAGTGTTCCTATCTTAAGGAACTGTCCCCCAATTTTCCTATATCTTCCCCCACATGTCTTCAGATCCCTCATTCTATGTTTTGAGCTTTTCAGGGTCTCTTTTTTCAAACCTCTATCTTCATTCCTTCAAGATGCCATGTCTCAATAATAACTCTTTAAACCTAGCCTCTGACTAATAATTTAGTATGGGAAGAAAACTGAGACAGTCTTATATTATTTATTAAAATTATACCAATCTTTGAGAAAAATAGGATTACCTGGCAGAACTTTATGTCAGGTACTTTCCAACACTATTTCATTTTTTGCAATGATCTCAAATGTTTCAGAGCTGTATAAAATTTTTACTCCATTTGTGGGCCTGAGTCATCAGGCATAGTCATTGCCACCCCCCAAAAACATTCTAACTAAGAATCATATTGCCTTAGAGAATACTGGAAACTGTAATTGTGCAAAACAGGGGCATTGACATGCCCCTGTTTTTTTGCTTTGTTTTGTTTTTTTCTGTTGTGGTAGAAAAAGAAAAGGATTAGACTCAAGTTTTTAAGTTCATGGATTTCACTATTTACTATCTGTATGGCCTTGGGTAAATAACTTATTATCTCTAAGCAAACGAATTTATTTTTGTCTGAAGGAAAAAAAGTAGAGTCAGCAATGTCTGTCCCAGTGGGTGATTGGGAGTGATTGATTATGGTATTCGTTTGAGTTTGTATCTTTTGGTTTCATGTGACAGGGACCACATAGGTAATCCAAGCAAAGAGCTTCTGCTGTAAACACATTTGTGAAGTAATGAAGGAACTCATGGAAATCAGAGAGCAGGGGGTGTGATGGAGCTGGACCTCCCCAAGCCCAGAGACTGGACCTCTGCTCATTCTAGGGAACTCAGCAGTGGAAGTCTACAAAGCCACATCCTGGTGCAGAGAGTTGGATTGCCTCTGTTGCTCTTCATGTTTTTTCTTTTAATTCTGCCATCTATTGTCTTTTCCACATATGCTTCCCCAAAGCTCAGGTCAACTAGCTCTCTCTCACTCACTTCTGTCTTTTGACATGCTTTCTGTTGCTAAGTCATTCTCTTGATGTGTGTTTCCCAATTCATAGTTTTACAGAGAACACCCAGTTCTTGGACCAGCTCATTTATTCAGTTTAAGGAATGGGTTCCTGTCTAGATTATGAATGGCCACTCCTCCAATATTGGGCCCACACTGGTGCAATCAGATCTCTGCCAGGGGGAAGATATAAAGAGCTATAAACATGGCCCCTGTATGTGCAAGGGCGGGGCATAGAGAAGTTCCCCATAAAGAGGTAGAGTGTGTTGCCTAAGGGCTCAGGTTAGGCTTTGCATGAATTCAAATCCTGACTTTGACACTTTCAAAAGATGTGATGGCAAGCAAGTTACTTAAGCTCTCTGGGTCTCAATTGTCTGATCTGAAAACTTGGTATGATAGTTCATACCTCATAGGAGGAGTATTGATGAGTCTTAACTAACAAAAGTCAAGCACTTAGCACAGTTCTTGACACAAACTAAACCCTCAGCAAAAGCTAGCTATATCCGTATCAGGAGAAACAGATCTGATCCAACACTCGGGAGCACTCTGCTAACAATTATTTACATCCCCTTTGTGTGGAGATAAACAATACTGACCTGTCCTAGTCTCCGTCTCCAAAATACACCCGCGTCCTAAAAATAGACGGCATTCTCCATGACCTGACAGAATCGCCTAATGCCTCACTGAGGAAACAGGGTGCTACAGACTTTTGAAAAGTCAGTTTTAGCCTCTTCTCACTGGAATTTAAGTAGCTGGCTCTCAGTTTACCATCACTGGGCCCAGTTCATGCTGGATGGCGAATGCAGGCAGCCCAGTTGAGCAGTGTAATAAGTGTCAAAGATGAGGCCTTCTCCAGGGGGCTGCCATGTTTGCAGAAATGACAACTAATTTCTTCTAGCATTTTTCCAACAGGGCCTTGGGAAATCATTGGTTTTCATGCAAAGAAAAACACAGTAAGCTAAAATATACATGAAATGAGATGGAGTGCTTGATTCAGTTTGTGGAAATTTCCTTTACTGTTATACAGTGATGCTTTATTTATTTGGTTGTGTCAGAAAATCGGCCATTTTATACAAGTGAAGTTCAGAGATAGCTGAAGCTTTTCCATGTCAGCTGTGAAACCGTTTTTAACCCTTTTTTTATGAGTGTCTTCCTAAAATATGTCACATACTTCTGCCTTCTTAACGGAAGATGCAAATTTCAAGGCTAACATGTACTGAATACTGACGACGTACCTGGCACCACATGTCAGTGCTTTATGTGCATTAATTTTCCATGACAGCCCTGTGAAGTAAGTACTATCATAACTCCCACTTTACAGATGTGGAAACTGAGGCATGGAGAAGTTAAGTAACTTTTCACAGGTTATAGAGATAGAAGTGGTAGAATTGGGATTTGTACCACAGTCTCCCCAAGCTCTTAAGGAAGTGGCCATGTTATTGGATAACATTTCAGTTAATAAATAACCTGGATAACCACTAACCATTAAAGTAGGACCTTTGGGAGTCTACACATATCATTGAGAAATGTATCCATTACTCCAAATTCTTTGACGGCTTTTGAAAAGGAATTAGCACTCAAACTGGCAGCACGTATTTTTGAATATCCATGACCATTCCTTTATTCAGCAGATGTTACTTGAGTCCCTGCTATATTACTTCGGGTCTGATGCGTGCCAGGCAAACTGGAAGCAGAGAAATATGAGGCATGCAGATGCCTTCAAGGAGGGCGCACTTCAGAGAAACACCAGCCAGGTTCAGTATGTGAAACTTCTCTAATTTGTGCTTGGAAAAGCTTGGAGAAGGTGGTCAGTTTTGAGCCCATACTTCAAGGAAGTCACCTTACTCACCTTTATTCAGTCCCTGTGTATCAGACTCATAAGTGAGACCAGTGGGCATAGGTGGGGTTAGATGCTTTCTTGGGTCCAAAGAGACCAGGGAAGAAATAGGCAAGATGTGCTTAAGAACTAGCTCAAGTTGGCTGGGCACAGTGGCTCACGCCTATAATCCCAGCAATTTGGGAGGCCGAGGTGGGCGGATCATCTGAGGTTAGGAGTTTGAGACCAGCCTGGCCAACATGGCAAAACCCCATCTCTACTAAAAATACAAAAATTAGCCAGGCGTGTTGGTGTGCACCTGTAATCCCAGCTACTTGGGAGGCTGAGGCAGGAGAATCGCTTGAACCTGGGAGGTGGAGGTTGCAGTGAGCTGAGATCACACCATTGTACTCCAGCTGGGCGACAAGGGTGAAGCAAAACTCCATCTCAAAAAACAAGAACTAGTTCAAGTCATCTGGCTTGGAAAAGAAGCCGTGGTTGGATACTAATGGATGTTGGGTCAGACTGAAGAGTGTACTTTCTGTAGTCTGAGTCTTTCTTATATGGTGGCTTCTAAAAACAGAAAGTACAGGCTGGGTACAGTAGCTCACACCTGTAATCCCAGCACTTTGGGAGGCCGAGGTGGGCGGATCACCTAAGGTCAGGAGTTCAAGACCAGCCCGGCCAACATGGTGAAACCCCGTCTCTATTAAAAATACAAAAAATAGCCAGGTTTGGTGGCAGGCGCCTGTAATCCTAGCTACTCAGGAGGCTGAGGTAGGAGAATTGCTTGAACCTGGGAGGTGGAGGTTGCAGGGAGACGAGATTGAGCCATTGCACTCCAGCCTGGGCAGCAAGAGCAAAACTCTGTCTCAAAAAAAAAAAAAAAATTCATTAGAACCACATCTCTTGGGAAAAATGCATGTTTAATGGGATATGTTTTCCCATGTGATTAGCAAATGAGTGTTAAATGGAATTCCCAAGAGTAGTTCTGATAAAATAAAAAGAGTCCAGGAGCATTGCTAATAGCGTCATTGGAATCAAGTGTATGGTTTTCCATTATGATAACTTTGATATATTTTAATAATTTTCTTATTCCAAAAGTAATGTGTTAATCAAAAATATCTAATAATATCTCTCATCTGGAAATAACTTAGATTTTTGAAACACTCCAGTATTCCCATATCTATTGGGGCATTCATTCGATCTCTCTTCGAGTCCCCTCTCCTCCAGTGGAACATAATGTAATCTCCCGATGGCTTATATTCACATTTATGGGAGCCGTTTATGCATAGTGCTGGTGTAAGTGTGTGTGATGACTGAGGAGAGGTGATTGGTTGTTTTGAGACCTTAGGTCTTCTTTCTCTTCCTCAGGCACTGGCTGGTGGCCATTGGGTCTGGCCGCTTTCCATGTGTCTGTTTATAACCACTTCCTGGTAAATTTTTTACCTTTGATTAAGTACTAGGAACTCTAATAGCCAGGCTAGTCAATATGTTTTTAGAGTAAGCGTAAATAGGCTCTGAGAGAAGACAAAGGGGCCATCTCTTGAATCAGTGTAAACTCTGCAACTACTGTTTTCATTGCCACAAATGTATTACTTATCTGCATAGAGATAATTGAATTTTGCATTATTGGTGACATCTAGCTAAGTGGCATTACTATTAGGGGTACTTTGCCAGAAAGAAAAAAAGAAGACAGAAAGGAGTGAAGAAGGGAGGGAGGAAAGGAGGAAAAGAAAAGGAAGAAAAGAAAACCAGGTTGGTGCTTTCTTTTGGATCTCATTTTGAATTTCTCTCCTTTCACATTTGCTCTTCACAGTGGATTAAACTTCATTGACTTGATGGTGCGACAAGGGAATATTGACAACCCTCCCAAGACCCCCCTGGTGCCAGGATTTGAGTGTTCTGGGATTGTTGAAGCTCTGGGGGACAGCGTGAAAGGATATGAGGTAATGTTTCACTCTCATTTGAAGAGTAATATTCATTTGGAATCCATTGAGACAACAAAAGATGATGCAGAAAGAAATGTTTGAAATAACCTACAGCGTGCATTATTATTATTGTCTTCTTATTTGGACTGTTGACAATGTTTATAGTCATTAAGGTCTCATGCCTTCTTTATGGACTCTCTTGGTTGCTCCTGGCAGCATTCTGGTGCAGGGGGCAGGACAAATCTTGTCTCCCCCTTTATTCATGTCATGCATCTATTAAACAAAAGTATTTGGCATTTGGATTAACTAACTGTGCATAGCCCCTTCCCATATCTGGAACTCTCATTTTCTGATCATCTTCAACTCAAAATGCAACTACAAAACACAGAAGTTTGGAGGAAATGGACTCTCTATTTTATAACTTGGCTCTTTCAAATAGTCACTTAACTGGTACATTTAAGTGATCATTTATAAATCCCTAACTATTTCAGGAATTGGGAAGGTAGCATTTTGGATGAAGAAGATGTTAAAGTCAAAGAGTGGAGGTACCTGATAAGTAGAACAGAATTGGCCATGGATTGATGGCTTTGGAAGTAGGGAAATGGGCAAAAAGGTTTATTATATTATGCTGACCACTTCTGTACGTGTTCAAAATTCTCCATAATAAAACCTTTTTTAATTTGTAAAAAGATGTATGACCCTTCCTACTATTATAATGCAAATCAAATAGAAACCAGTCTATAAAAACTGAAAAACTGTCCACAAGTCAATTGCACAAAATTGCAGTAGTTTGGAGGCAGAAAAACCAATGCAAATCAGGTACAAGGGCTCTTACTCATAACTAAGTGCTCCCCTAGGGAGGAATGAACGTTTGAGAACCCGCTATAATCAGAACCAAGCAGAAGTTATCTTTTTTAAGCCTCCACCATAGCCCTGCAAAGCAAAGATTGTTATCCCCTTGCAGATGAGGTTCAGGAGGGCTCAGTAATTTTCTGTGAGGTCAGAAGGGTAGTTAGTACCAGGAGAACCCGGATTCAAATCACCAGAGCTTGTTTATCCTTCCTACAGTCCCATGATCTTCACTCCCTACTCCCAGCCCCCAAATACTGCAATAATAAATGCAGGACAGGAGAACTAAAGAAGAATCCTATAAAATGCAGTGTCAAAATGCCCTTGAAATTGAATTTGAGCCGGCTTCTCAGTCTCAGTGTGTCTGAGACTCAGTATCCTCTGAAAATATCAATATGTTCCAAATTCATTATGAAAAATGTCTGGAAATCTCATCCCACTTATCAGTATTTTTGCCAATGGTTTTCAGATAAGACAGCAGATAAATGTTGAGAAAGAGGCAGTAAATGAGCCTTTTCTTTTCTTTCATACGAATTTACATTCTTTCGTCCCCAGGTAAGCAGTGTAACCAGAGGCACACTATCTCACCCTGAAAGTGCTGCACATGAGAAATATTATCTTCTCTTCAATCCTCCACACGGTCCCCAAAGAAAAGATCATGTAGCTCACTCTGTTAACCCCGAGCATTGAATATATAACCAATTATTTTAGAATATAACAGGAAACAGGAACATCGTTTGACTTGGTTTAGAGGGAGAACTTACTATACTTGATTATGTATATTTTTCCTTTCAATATGACTTATCTTTTGCTAATTTGCCCTGGCTTGTTTACTATCAAGCCCACCCTTCAAACTCTCTCCCTTCTAACGACTTGTGGCTGCACAAAAAAATAAGTCACCTACTCCTTTCCAGTTAGGGTGTGATATGGGAGAAAACTGACACTAATATTCCGTCTATAATTTTGACTTAAGATCTTCAGTCATATCGGAGATGGAATCCCTTGCAGAAGCACACTGAATAGCTCTCTTGGTTTGATAGATTGCAAGCGATGATGAAAAGCTGTCACCGGAGGCCGAGTAATAAAGGAATAACTTGGGTGCATTCTGGCCAGGACTGATTTTTTTTTCTTAGCAGAATCAAATAATGAGATGAAGTGGATATGTTTTAAATGTGCCTGCCTCTGGACTCTGAGGCTGGAGCTGAACCTATGGCTTGGGCATATTTGCTATTTTTGATAATGAAATGGAAGTGATGGAGAAAAGTCAAAGGAGAGATGTGGGAGCAGCCAGCCCTGCAGTGATGGCCATGAGCACCACTGTCAAGGTGGTTGAAATATTCTGTTCAATACCCTCTGTACTGACCCTGGAGGCCATCACCTACTCTGTGGGACTGACGCTGTGTCTTTGGGTTTTCGTGATTCTGTGAAGAACAGGATGCTAGTATTAGACCCTAGTCATCTTCTGATGCACTGAAGATGGTATTCTTTTCTTTTTTTTTTTCTTTTTAGATGGAGTCTCACTCTGTCACCTAGGCTAGAGTGCAGTGCCACAATCTCAGCTCACTGCAACCTCTGCCTCCCGGGTTCAAGTGCTTCTCCTACCTCAGCTTCCTGAGTAGCTGGGATTACAGGTGCCTGCCACCACACCTGGCTAATTTTTTGTATTTTTAGTAGAGACGGGGTTTCACCATGTTGGCCAGGCTGGTCTCGAACTCCTGACCTCAGTTGATCCACCCACCTCAACCTCCCAAAGTGCTGGGATTACAGGCATGAGCCACCACGCCCAGCCTGAAGATGATAATCTTCACATTCATTAATTGGTCTTCACCCCTTCCAGGGATTGGGACACTCACTGATAGTGGGACAGTCTCTCTTTCCCCTCAGTTTCCTCCTCAGACAGCTGTTCCTCCTGCTTTCTGAAATATAATGAGTCAGTATTTAACTGCCGATTGCTAAACTGTGAATTCCATCAGGTCAGGAACCAGTCTGTTCTTTTAAAGAGCAAACATGTATTGCTCTTTCCTCATTTTCCATGCACCATGTTAAGTGCATTGTGTGTGTATCATGCCATTTAGTTTTCATAAGGACCCTTTACTAATATTATACCCATTTCAGAGCTGAGGAAACTGAGCCCTGAAAAGTTCAACTAACATTTCCACACTTTATAGGTTCCTCTGTTATGCACCCTTACATAACTTTATGTTTCCTTTGGAGCATTTTTCTCAAGTGCAATGAATTAATGATTTGTATCTGGAATCAGACTATCTGAGGTCATTTCTTTCATGGTTTCAAGAGGATTCAGGTGGACTCCCACACCTGGTCAGATTGAACTTTTACTTAACACTAGGAGGAGATGACAACAGTCACGGTGACTCCCAGAGTTCCCGTGATTCTCCCTCTACAAATATATTCCCACTAAGAAAACTCACCGTGGCCTTGGCTGAGGCTACTTCCAGCTAGATGAACAAGTGCTGCTTTAGAATCCCCCTAAAATCAGCAAAAACACACATTTAGCTGAAGACCAAACCCCTTGCCAAGAAAAGGAAAGCTCATCGACGCTCACATCCTCAAGCTCAAGCTCTGTAGGGCTGTTTCCCATTGTTTCTGTATCTTTTCCTGCAGAATAAGAGAAGGACCCTCAAACCAGCATGAGCCGCCAGTCAGGATAGCCTCCTTTTAGTAACAGCTTGTCCTAGCAACACCAAGAAGATGGAAACTGGCTAGAACAAGGAAGAGCTCTACAGAGAGACAGATCTGAACTGGAAGCCTTCTGCTTCTGCTCTTCAAAGGCTCCTTCACCTTCTAGCCTCAATTTTCCAATCTATATAATGGGCACAGTAATAGTTCATTATTAGTCATGAACTTCAAGAACTACATGGAGTTCTTGTGGGAATTATATAAGGTCACGTAAATAAAGGCACTTAGCGCAGATTCAGGAACATATTAGTTTTTGTTTTGGTAAATGCCATTGATTATTATCAATAACAATAGCTCCTAGCAGCCCCTTCCCCAGCAGAGTTTCCCTGCCCCAGCAGTCCCTGCCCTAGCAGGGCATTCTAGTCAATTGCAGGCACTGGTTTTCTCCCTTTAGACCTAGAGATGTTTCCTATGAGACTACTGAAAACTTCTCCAGGATTGAATTTCTTCCCTTATTCTCTCCCACTTCCCACCCATGGAGAAGTTAGACAAGGTTCAGTTACTTGTAATTATCCATCAACCCATCACTCACTATGCACCAAGCATTGGGTCATGCATTGAGAATCCATAAATCAATAAGACCCAACCTCTGCCCTCTGAGATCTCCGCATTTAGAGAGGGAGCAAGTCATGTAAAAGGATAAGCCAATATAATGGGATCTGCATAGTTATGAAGGATTATATAAGGAATTAGGTGGACTTTTGTTGAAATCTTGTCCTTTTTTTTTTTTTTTTTTTGAGATGGGAGTCTCACTCTGTTGCCCAGGCTGAAGTGCACTGGCATGATCTCAGCTCACCACAACCTCCATCTCACAGGTTCAAGTGATCCTCCTGCCTCAGCCTCCCAAGTAGCTGAGACTACAGCCACATCTGGCTAATTTTTTTGTATTTTTGGTAGAGAAGGAGTTTCACCATGTTGGCCAGTCTCATCTCAAACCCCTGACCTCAAGTAATCTATGTTCCTCAGCCTCCTAAAGTGCTGGGATTACAGGCGTGAGCCACGGTGCCCAGCCTGAAATCTTGACTTTACCACTTACAACTGTGTGGTCTTGGGCAAGTTAATTAACTGCTCTGAGGTTTACGTCCCAGTCCATAACATGGGAACAATAATAAAAGCTACCATATGGAGTTGTCATAAGAGTTAAATGCAGTAATTTAATTTGCTGTCTACTCAGTGCCAGCACACAAGCAGCACTCAATAAACACAGATACTAACAGCAATAAGAAGAGATGTCAGTTCTGCTTTTGTAGGGGAAGGTTGGTCGTCAGGGAAAGTTTTGGAGAAAAGAACATTTGAGCTGAGCTTTAAAGGAAAATCAAATATTTTCCCGAAAGAAAGAGAGCACCAAGTGCAGAAATAGCAGATACAAAAGCGTAAGGGTGTGAGCATGAAGCTTCCCGTGTTTCCTGCTGCTTTTCCAGCATGGCCATAAGGGAGACACAGGCGTCAATACTGAATAGACACAGGGGTTGATCCTTCCCTTCTCCTTTGCTCACATTGTCTGAGCTCCCACCCACTGCTGCCACTTTTTATTGTTAGCTGATGTTTTATTTTTATTTATTTATTTATTATTTATTTATTTATTTTGAGACAGAGTTTCGCTTTTGTTGCCCAGGCTGGAGTGCAATGGCGAGATCCTGGCTCACTGCAACCTCTGCCTCCCAGGTTCAAGTGATTCTCCTGCCTCAGCCTCCCGAGTAGCTGGGATTACAGACATGCGCCACCACGCCTGGCTAATTTTGTATTTTTAGTAGAGACGGGGTTTCTCCATATTGGTCAGGCTGGTCTTGAACTCCCAAGACCTCAGCATCCCAAAGTGCTGGGATTACAGGCATGAGCCACTGTGCCTGGCCTGGCTAATGTTTTATTCTTGATTGTACCCTCTCTGGGACAGACTGCTGTCACCACCAGTGTGGAGAGCCACCCTCTTCCAGTATCCAAGAAATCTGGGGTCATTTAGGGGCTTGGGGGAGGGGAGAGAAGAAGGCACGTGGGGGCTGAGCCACACATAACATACAGATAAGTCTAGGCATGGACCTCTCCCTCTCCAGCAGTCCTGGGAGGATTCAGAGAGGGGAAGACCTGCTTAGGTTTATGCCAGGCTACCCAAGCATAAGGAAAGTAGATGCAAGGAGGCAGTGAGAATGTCCTCCTCGCCCAGCTGTCGGATCGTCACATTGATTAATTACTTGCCTCTTTTCTCAAAGCGAGCAGACTAGACTTTGCCTTGCTCTTGTTGCTGTCACAAGAGCCCCAGAAGACACACTGGGGCAGAGCAATTTGATTCTGTGGTTCAGGTGTCTTTCCTGAATTAGGTAACCCAAACCCCCACCCCCGACAGAGCTGCCCTGGCAGCTGGAGCAGAGGTGGCCAGGCTCACTTAGAACATTGTTGATGCTGTCCCCAACTGTCTCATTCACCTGAACTTCTCATTACCCAGGTCTGAATGGTGCCAAGATCAGTCTGTTGTCTTTATACTATATCATTCTGTAGCCAAACGGACGATCAAGTCCTCTGGATCCCGTTCCAGATGCACACTGAGGCTGAAGCAGCTCTATTCCAAAATACACAGAACTGGCCAACCTGGAAAATCCCCAGGGTTTTGGGAGCGCTCACCTCCAGGCTACTCTGACATTCCTTGACCCCACCCACCATTCCCACACCCAAAAAATGAACTCTGTTCTCTTTGGACCAATATCTGAAACGTCGCCATCATAGTTTCATGCTTTTGGCTTAAGACTGAATTCTTTGCTGAAATATCCCTTCCAAGTAGATTTGCCTCTAAGCCCTATCACTCATAGCACTTGCCATATGAAAATATCAAGGAATATGAATAATTTAAAAGCATGAGCTATACCTCATTTACAGTTATATCTCCAGTGCCTAGAACCTAAGATCAAGAAGGGGCTTCATATGCAAGCACGGCGGGTGCTTATTATGATGTTATGGAAAAATACTTGGAATTAGACAGGCTTCACTCTGTATGTCATTAGGCAAGATATTCAACCATTCTTAGTCTCAGTTTCTTCATAATTATAATAAAAATAATATCCTATTAAGCTTTCATGTAGATTAAATAACTGACAAAACGAAGATTACAGTCTAGTACATTATGATTGTTTAGCAAATCATAGATTTTATAGTGATCAAATGTACATACAGAAAAACCTCTCGGCCGGGCACAGTGGCTCACGCCTGTAATCCCAGCACTTTGGGAGGCCAAGGCGGGTGGATCACTGAGGTCAGGAGTTCGCAACCAGCCTAACATGGTGAAACCCCGTCTCTACTAAAAATACAAAGATAAATAAATAACCAGGCATGGTGATGCGTGCCTGTAATCCGAGCTACTTGGGAGGCTGAGACAGGACAATAGCTTGTACCTGGGAGGCAGAGGTTGCAGTGAGCTGAGATCGCACCATTGCACTCCAGCCTGGGAAACAAGAGCGAAACTCCATCTCAGAAAAAAAAAAAAGAAAAGAAAAAGAAAAGCCTCGCGTGAGGAGAAATCCATTCTCCAACCAGGCTATAAGTTCCTCATGCTTGGCTATGGGGACTACATTTTTGAGAAGCCCTAAAGGAAGGACAGAAGTTTGCCAGGTGAAAGGATGGTTTCAAAAGAATGAAGGAAGGCTCTGCATTGTTTTGCTACCTTCCTTAGATGCACTGACACTTCCCACGACTTTTGCTACCACCTAAATAATGTTCAGAGTTTCAAGGAATGGGTTCTCAACTAACCAACTTAGCTGGTTCTGGAGAGGAGAGGGTAGTGGCTGAAGATGGGTAGACAAGAAACATAGAGCTGTCAATCGTTCATTAAATCAGTTGTATTACTTGTGAAATGTATGTATTAGCTTTTTTCACTGCAAATGTATTTTTAAAGTTATTCGTTTCATCAAAGTATTAAAAAATGATTCTGGGCCGGGCACAGTGGCTCACGCCTGTAATCCCAGCACTGTGGGAGGCTGAGGCAGGTGGATCACGAGGTCAGGAGATCAAGACCATCCTGGCTAACACAGTGAAACCCCGTCTCTACTAAAAATACAAAAAATCAGCCGGGCGTGGTGGCAGGCGCCTATAGTCCCAGCTACTCTGGAGGCTGAGGCAGGAGAATGGCGTGAACTCGGGAGGCGGAGCTTGCAGTGAGCTGAGATTACGCCACTGCACTCCAGCCTGGGTGACACAGCGAGACTCCGTCTCAAAAAAAATAAATAAATAAAAAATGATTGTGATACTCAAAAATTTGGATAGAGTTCTCAAGTGTATGAGTCAGGAGAAACCGTGCGTTTGTACCATGGATAGCTCCCAATAAGGCTTTTTTTTTTTTTTGGAGATGGAGTCTTGCTTTGTTGCCCAGGCTGGAGTGCAATGGCGTGATCTCAGCTCACTGCAACCTCCACCTCCTGGGTTCAAGTAGTTCTCCTGCCTCAGCCTCCTGAATAGCTGGGACTACAGGCATGTGCCATCATGCCTGGTGAATTTTTGTATTTTTACTAGAGACGGGGTTTCACCATGTCAGCCAGGCTGGTCTTGAACTCCTGACCTCGAGTGATTCACCCGCCTCAACCTCCAAAAGTGCTGGGATTATAGGCATGAGCCACAGCGCCTGGCCAGCTCCCAGTAATTCTGTTCTCTCCTTGAGCCTCTATCATTAGGTAGCCTCCACTAACTCTGTGTTTCCCCATGCCCAGATTGGAGACCGTGTCATGGCATTTGTCAATTACAATGCCTGGGCAGAGGTGGTCTGCACACCAGTGGAGTTTGTCTACAAGATCCCGGATGACATGAGCTTCTCCGAGGCTGCTGCATTCCCCATGAACTTCGTCACAGCCTACGTGATGCTGTTTGAAGTTGCCAACCTCCGGGAAGGGATGTCTGTGCTCGTGCACTCAGCTGGTGGTGGCGTGGTAAGTCAGCTGTTTGTAACTTCTCTTCTTTAAGATCATGATGGTGGAAGTGGAGTGACACCACCCTGAGGTCTTATGTGAGCTATGTCCTTTAGTAGGAATCATCACTGTGGTTCTGGTAGAGTTCACATGGACAGCAGAGCCCATATAGATGATTGCACTGGGGATAGGATAAGCCTGAGAGATGGTTTCTCTGGAGTTTTGGAAGGTCGCCAAAATGGCCTGTGAGGACACAATGGCTTTCAGAGATGGTTCCTGTTGAGAAGCATTCTCAACAGTCTTGGTATCATGATGAAAAGTTGTGTCAATCATTGTAAGATGTCTCACAAGTCATCTACTACTGCTATTATTTGAAATCACAAAATGGTCATTTTGTCAGTGACTTAGTTTTTTCAGTAAATTGCAGTGGACTTGAGATGGTTCCCATATTAATGACATTCTTACTAATTTGTATTCTGCTATATTTTCTTGAGTGGGAGAAAGGTGGGCACAGATCGTACCAGCACACTAGAAATCATACATAAACCTAAGTACATTCATGAAAGTGGTTGCACATGTCAATGTCATCTGTCAGGTGTGTCTCTGCCAAGGGAGAGAATGGTGGAAATCAAAATTTCTGTTCTGGATTTCAGGGATGGCAGAAGCTTCTCCCATGGTTTGTCTGTGTCTCAGTGCCAGTCATTCAGTGTATATTGCATGCCCACTACATGGCAAGCACTATGTCTGTCATTGGTCTACTGGGGTCTGGGTGGAACGTTAGTGTTTCTGAGAGTGGAAGGTACTACCCACTAGTTCAAAACATATTAGTTAAACACATAGCATGTTCTAGATTCTGTGGATATAGAGATTAATCCCCTATCTTAGAGGCTTTGAGAGGTTCTCAGAGTCACTGATTCTGTAGTTTGACGAACTCAGAAATAAACTTTTAAGATTTGGTGTATCTCAGAGATATTTCACTGGAGGTTTTGCTAGCATACCATTGATTTTAAAAAAGGAAAACTTGGCTTTCTGTAACTATCGAAACTCTATATAGTGTAGAGTACATTTCTGTTGTTTTTATCTAAGAAAACAAGCTCACATCCAGAACCATGAAGGCAAACATAGGAAACTTTAGGAATGCCTTAAGAAAAATATCTTCAATGACTTTAGCAAATTTGCTGATACTTTTCGACCACGAATAAAGACATACTAAAAGCTAAGAATCCCGTAGAAAAGAAATGGCTTTCAGTTCCAGCGAATCTGTTAACAGCAACCAAGCTATTTAGAATGCTGGCATTTATGATCTTAGTGTGCTCAGCATGCAAAGCACTAGAGACTTGTTTTCATACTATCAGCATAAGCTTCAGTCTTTACAATGATGCTGGACTCAGTTCTGCTGAGAATTAGTGTTTATACATTGACACCTATGACATTTCATTTCATGTTTTTATTTTTATTGTTTTGTTCTTGGAGCAAAGAAGAATGTATCAGGGGCATATGTCTTACAAAAGAGAAAATAATCTCGGAAAATAAAAAAGTTTTTATCATGCTCTATTCTGGGCTTACAGATGCTACCAACAATACTGACTAAAGTATAAAACAGGTGAAGGAACTGGGGAAAGTGGACATTGAGGGTTGGAAAATAAGTCAATGCACATAGCACAGGCTATGTTGTCCTAAAACTTTGCTGAAGATGAACAATTTTGTCTCTTAGCTTTCTAATAGTGAGTGAAAATAGGGGGACATGGTCATCCACGTGAACTAGTGTTCATTTGATTGAAATAAAGCAGTTACTAGGGGTAACCATAACTAACACTGGTTTTGGGGACCAGAGGACTCTTTCTTTCTCTGTGGTTTCTCATAAGAAATGTATGCTGAAATGCAATAAACATCCTCAACAAAGCTGTTACAGTAAATGCAACTATTTCCATGAAGTTTTTTCTTATGGTGCACTCCTAATGTAATCTAAGAGCATCAGTGTAAAGCAAAATTTAGTGAGAGCATATATTCTGGGGCCAAAAGGATGTGGTCTGGTTTAATCTTCAGACAGAGTTGAAAAACGCAGTTGGACCTATCTCTCAGATGGACTGATCTCTTTCAGTAGTGTTCTCTCAAACGAGATTTGATAGGTGGTGAGTGGCAGTTCAAGGTTACCATTAGAGAAGAGATTTTTGGCCAAGTGCAGATCCACATATGTGAACACTCCGCGGAGCTGGGATGAGTTGGGCACTGTCTTACAAAATCTAAGGAGTCCTGCAGAGAGCCCCCACCATCACACTCCCCTGCAGGGAGAGACCAGTGAGTCCATGGTATCTGTATGTTACCTTACCTGGCAAAAGGAACTTTACAGTTATGACTAAAGTAAGGACGTTGAGATAGGGAGGTTATCCTGCATTATTCAGGATGACCCAGTGTCGTCACAAGAGTCCTTAAAGGTGGGAGTGGGGGCCAGGCACGGTGGCTCACACCTATAATCCCAGCACTTTGGGAGGCCGAGGCGGGCGGATCACCTGAGGTCGGGAATTCGAGACCAGCCTGGCCAACATGGAGAAACCCCCATCTCTATAAAAATACAAAATTAGTTGGGCATGGTGGGGCATGCCTGTAATCCCAGCTACTTAGGAGGCTGAGGCAGGAGAATCGCTTGAACCCGGGGAGGCAGAGGTTGCAGTGAGCTGAGATCGTGCCATTGCACTCCAGCCTGGACAACAAGAGCAAAAGTCCATCTCAAAAAATAAAAAAATAAAAAATAAAACAGGCGGGAGTGGGAAGTAGAAGAATCAGAGAGAGATTGAGAGAAGCTACACTGCTGGCTCTGATGGAGGAGGAGGCTGTGAACCAAGGAAGCAGGTGGCCTCTAGATGCTGGAAGAGGCAGGAAACGGATCCACCTCTGGAGCTTTCAGAAGGAACACAACCCTGCTAAGACCTTCATTTTAGCCCAGTGAAACCCATTTTGCCCTTCAGACCTCTGGCACTTTAATATCCTAAATCTGTGTTTTGAGCCACTAAGTTTGTGCTAATTTGTTACCACTTATGAGAAACTGATACTACCACTTTCCCAGGGCTGCCTCTCTCCCTCCCTTTTCATTATGGCCCGCCAGCAGAGGCCTGAAGAAAATCAAAGTAGCGAATTGCAGAACTAGGATTCCTACCTCAATTTGGCTGATTCCAAAACCTCTTCTCTTTCCATTCAGCAACCCAAAATGTTGGGAGAGCCAGCCCAGATTCTTCAGTCCTTCATTTAACAAATATTTGTTCAACCTCTACCCAGGGCTCAGCATAGATGTCTTCAAGATCCAAAAGACAGGCCCAGGTACATATTTCCTAATTTGATGTTGATGAGATGACAAAGAAGATTAAACCTAGTAATAGCTGGGGCAAAGTTTCCTAAATAGGGTTATGTAAAGTGGGTAGCCCTAATGGCACCAAGACTTCTGTCCGAGTTTCATCAAAGGCTGAGATGGGGAATTTGCAGACAGCATATGAGGAATACCAAACTTGGCTATGGTTTTAAGGAAAACTGAATACAGCACGGAAAAATAATTCAATCTGGAGCAGGATACACTCTCATTGGAATTGCCCACTGCCTCCATGCTCTGTCATATCTTTGAGGACATTGCTTTCCTCTGACAATAGCATGACAAGATGGCCCCAAATGGCAGTGCTCTTAGTAAGATCTTTAGAAACTGGTTGAAAATTGGGTCACAATCCTTTAAAGGAAAAGTAACAAAACAAGTAACAGAATGACACTCATGTTGGGACCTCAAGAGTTTTGTTGCCAGTTCTGTTTAATAAGCCTTGCTGATGAAGCTGCAATGACTCTGAGCTTCTTGATCCAGGTGTGCTCAGTTTCTGGAGAGTGGCATTACTGTTCCTGTGAGGTTATTTGCATTTGTGTCTGATATCTGATGCTTTGTAGTTTTCAGAGTCCTCTTACCTTTATCATCATATCATCTGAGCGGAGATTACTATAGGCAGTGAGCAAGCATCATTCCCATTTTACAGAAGTGGAAGCTAATGGTTAGAGAAGATGAAGTGAGCCTAGGTGCCAGCATGTGCCCCGGCTTCCTGACCCCATTTGATGCTGTCACTGCTGCACCACCACCAGCCAGCCCCTAGAGGGACATGAGATGTGCCTCCATTCTGTGCCTTTTCAGAAACTGTCTCAGGGAAGATAAGGCAAGATCAGCACTCTCCCCTCCAGCCACCCTGACCTTCTCATTCTACTCTGAACACTCTTTATCTTATGGTGTACTCCTAATGTAATCTAATGGCATCAAAGTATGCAAAATTTGAAGCTCTGAACCTCTGTGCCTTTTCATATGCTGTTTTTTTCTCTCCAAAATGGTATTCTCTCCCAATTCAGATGTCAGCTCCTCTGGGAAGCCATACTGTCCTCTCTTGTCTGGGTAGCCTTAACCCTTTAATAAAAGCTATAGGAGAATCCTTGCAGCCTTTTATTTGGTTATGGTTTGATATGGTTTGGCTGTGTCCCCACCCAAATCTCATCTTGAACTATGGCTCCCATAATTCCCACATGTTGTGGGAGGGACCCAGTGGGAGGAGTCTTTCCCGTGCTGTTCTTGTGATACTGAGTAAGTCTCACAAGATCTGATGGTTTTATAAAGGGGAGTTCCCCTGCACAAGCTCTCTTCCCTGCCACCATGTAAGACATGACTTTGCTCCTCCTTTGCCTTCCACCATGATTATGAGGCCTCCCCAGCCGTGTGGAACTGCGAGTCCATTAAACCTCTTATTCTTTTTTTGTTGTTGTTGAGATGGAGTCTCAGTGTGTCTCTCAGGCTGGAGTGCTGTGGCGCAATCTCAGCTCACTGCAGCCTCCGCCTCCCAGGTTCAAGGGATTCTCATGCCTCAGCCTCCTGAGTAGCTGGGATTACAGGCCCGAGCCACCACGCCCAGCTAAGTTTTGTATTTTTAGTAGAGACGGGGTTTCACCATGTTGGCGAGGCTGTTCTCGAACTCCTGATCTCGGGTGATCCGCCCGCCTCGGCCTCCCAAAGTGCTGGGATTACAGGCATGAGCCACCACATCCGGCCAAACCTCTTATTCTTTATAAGTTACCCAGTCTTGGGTATTTCTTTATTAGCAATGTGAGAACACAATAATACATGGTTTCATCCTCCCAGCAACATTTCACGGGCAGAGTTATCATCTACTGAAGGCTGGGTTGTTTGGTAAGAAGAAGACAGGCAAACCTGAATCCAATCTTCAGCTCTGTCATTTAATAGGTGGTGGGGGGACACTAGGCAAAAAACTTAGTTTCTATAAAATGAAAATGGTAACATTTACCTCACGTAAGGATTAAGGGAGAAACAAAGGGCTTAGCAGAATACTTGACATATAGTCTATAAATGGTAAGAAGAGAGAGGATGAGGCAGAGAAGAAAGACAGCAGAAGGGAGGGAGAGGTTTCTTTATATTCATAGTACTGGGCACCCATCAGTGGCTGAATAAATGTTTATTGAATTACTCCTGGCCAAATATTTGATGTGGAAAAGGTGCTGCTTCCATGTGTGTGTCATACTCCCTGAGATGATGAGAATGACATTTTACCTTTCTGATATTCTTTCCCCAAACCCATAACCCCAATTTAATCATGATAAAACATAGTACAAGCCCAAAATGAGGGAAAGTCTATAAAATACCTGACCAGTACTCCTCAAACCTGTTACGGTAATGAAAACCATAGGAAGAGACTGAGAAACTATCACAGATGAGAAGAGACAAAGGAGCTATGAGAAATACATGCAAAATGTGGTTTCCTGGACTGAAAGGGGCCATTAATGGAAAAACTGATGGAATCGGAATAAAGTCTGCAGTTTAGTTAGCTGTTTGGTATCTGTGGTTTCTTTTGTGTTTTTTGTTTATTTGTTTGTTTTTTGTTTCTCTTTTTTTTGGAGACGGAGTCTTTCTCTGTCACCCAGGCTGGAGTGCAGTGGCTTGATCTCGGCTCACTGCAACTTCTGCCTCCTGGGTTCAATTGATTCTCCTCGCTCAGCCTCCTGAGTAGCTGGGACTACAGGCACCTGCCACCACGCCTGGCTAATTTTTTTTTTTTTTTTTTTTTTTTTTTTTTTTTTTTTTTTTTTTTTGGATTTTAGTAGAGACGGGGATTCACCTTGTTGCCCAGGCTGGTCTCGAACTCCTGAGCTTGGGCAATCTACTCACCTCGGCTTCTCAAAGTGCTAGAATTATAGGTGTGAGCCACCGTGCCCAGCCCCAGTGTTGTTTCTTTAGTTTTGATGTGTACCATAGCAATGTCAGGTGTTGGCATTAAGGAAGTATGGGAAAAGGGTATCTTGGAAATCTCTGTATTGTCTTTTCAATCTCTCGGTAAAACTAAAGTTATTCCAAGATAAAGAGTTGGAGAGAAACACGGAGAGACAGACTATTTTACCCAAAGGACTCCACGAAGGCAAATGACTTTTCAAATTCTTTCACCTCCAGCTCTACCATGATGTGGTCTTAGCTTTCCCTAACATGAGGACAGTTTAGACACAAGCTAAAGACAGCTGTAACTTCCTGTAGTCTGGTCCCAATTGAAGGTCACAGGAAGGGCTGGAAGAAGCATCCCTGGATCTCTACTGGGCTCAGTTGAGGTTTTCGCGACAGGCATCCAGCTAAGACATTTGGGGAAAATACTAAGCAGGCTGAGAGAAGCTTCTCTGATCCCCACAGCCTTGGCTGAACCATAGACCTTGGAAAGGAAAGCAGAACTTAACTTTCAGATGGAGTTAAATTTGGTAACTCAATGATTAAATTCTATTCGTTATGTATGAGGCATTTCCCAGTGTCATTCAAACTATTTAAAAGGATGAACCACACAAGGGAGGGGAAGAATCTATAAAGGGGGCATTATGAGGCCTTTCCACACCATCTGTGTGCCTGAGTACTTGTGGTCCTCCCTGAACCAACACCATCTTATCATTAAACCACAAGAGCATGGAGCAAGTAAGGATCTTCAGTGGCTGAAGGATTTGTACATGCAGGATACAGTCATACAGTTTTAGCAGAAAAGACAAAACCATCTATAGCATCACCACAGGAGTATATTTTGATGAAAAGAAAACCATCATTGACCCTAAAAGCCACCAATATCTACCCAGTTACTCAAGTTAGCAACCCAAGAATCATGGTTTGCTCTTCTTCAGCATGCTACAAGTTTCCAAATCCTGTGATTCATTCATTTACTTATTCACTTATTCAACATATATGCAGTGAGGGCCTACTGTGTTCAAGACATTGAATTAGATGCTAGGAATTCAGTAGGGAATAAGACAGATTCTCTTCTTTCAATGAGAAGCCCTATACATTGATGGGCGTATAAATCAAATAGTCACATGGATAACTTTGCCAAGTGCTACACCAGGGAGATACAAGGTGATATGAGTATTGAGAACAGAGACCTGACCTGCACCAGAGGAGGTGAGGGGTGGAATCAGGGAAGGCATCCCCAGGGAAGTGGCATTTAACTCTAAACTGTGGATGATACGCAGATAAATTGAACAAGCATGGAGGACAAGGGTCTTCATGAAAAGTGGTAGTGGGCTGTGCGCGGTGGCTCACACCTGTAATCCCAACACTTTGGGAGGCTGAGGCGGGCAGAACACGAGGTCAGGAGTTCGACACCATCCTGGCCAACATGGTGAAACCCCGTCTCTACTACAAATATAAAAAATAGCTGGACGTGGTGGCATGTGCCTGTAATCCCAGCTACTAAGGAGGCTGAGGCAGGAGAATTGCTTGAACCAGGGAGTCAGAGGTTGCAGTGAGCCGAGATCACACCATTGCACTCCAGCCTGGCGACAGAGTGAGACTCTGTCTCAAAAAAAAAGAAAAAGAAAAAAAAAAGAAAAGTGAAAGTGGGAATGGGCATTCAGGAGAGGTGAGGGGGGCTTCATTAGAAGTGGAGGTGGGCTGGGCTTTCATGAGACTTGGAATGGGGGTAGGCTTTCATATAAAGAATTCCGGACAGTAGGGCGTTTCTTACATCACCTAACTCTCTCTCTTCCATCCACTGCTGTTTTACTTCTGGCCCCAGTATCTCTCCCCACGTGACTGCAGCAGCTATTCAACAGGCTTCCTTGTCAGTTTCCTCTCCTTAATCTTTTCACTCCTTACTTGCAGCCGGAATGGTTCTCCACGAGTACCAATCTGTTCTTGTCACTTCCTGTTGCTAATCCACAGTGGCTCCCATTGTTCTCAGGACAAGTTCAGGCCCCTTAGCTTCTGGACATGCACAGCTCTCATTATCTAGGCCCTTGCCTTCCTTTCTCTTTCTCTCTCTCTCCACTTTCCCTCTATTTCTCCTTAGTTCAGTAATTCCAAAGGACTTGCAGCCTCTGTAAGGTGTGTGGCCCTTGCCTATTCTATAAAAGCTTTGTAATCTGCTTTTATGGACAGAATTGCTGCTTGTAAGCAGCTGCCCAGCCAGAGACTACATTTTTAAACCATCCTCCCTGCCCCCTGCCCTAGTACCTAGCAGGGCCCATGCATCTAAGTTTGGACCAACGAAACATGGACAGAGGTATGCGATGCACATCACTTCCAGGCCTGCCCCGTCCTGTGAGATCCTCCATGATCTCTCCTTCTTTCTCTCCAGTTTTCTAGTAGGTGTTGAAGTCAACCTGGGAAGCCCATGTTAAAGATTACAGAGCCTTCTTCGGCCTGGGACCCCGAATAACTCCACTCTCTTCTCCTATCCCCCATCTCTACCCAGTCCCTGCATTTGAGCCTCATGTGACCAAGGGAGAAAAAAAAGAAGCTTCTGTTGTCTTAAACCACTAAGATTCCAGGCCCTTGACATCGCCTAGCATGTATTACGCTTTTCTGCATCCCAGACTGCATCCTCCTCATCCCTCCATTTTCCTAAGATTAATGGCCTGGGCCCTGGAGTCAGTCTATGTCCAAAGCTTACCACCGTGGGCAAAATACTTCTCAGTTTCCTCATTCACGTCATGGGAATAATAACAACGCATTTATTCCTCAGAGGGTCTCTATGTATGTTAACTGAGCTGATGCTTGGGAGACACTAAACATAGGACCAGGCATAAAGTAAGTGTTAGCTATCATTATTATTGTTATTGTTATTCCTATTAAGTGTTGATTTGCTTTTTTTTTTTAATTTCATTCCACCAAACCTATAAGCCCCTCCATCAAAGCAACTGATTCTTATTCTTTTTGTGTCTGGTTCCTGCCACGTAGTAAATGCAGTAAATACTTGTGAATCAAAAAGCTGTCACAAGCCATTTTTTTCTATATTCTAGAAGAGTTATTTGCTGAACTAAGGAGAGCCCTGCCAACTGAGTTAATCCCAGAGAGAGGAAAAATCATTCCCAGTGATCTTGTAAATTTAAATCTATTAAGCAGTCTTTGGGGTTCTTTCTCATACTATCCAACAGTCTGAATATCCTTTCCAGATTTTTTTGGCTGCCTCTGGTATGTAATATTCATTAAGTGAGGTCCCCTTTTCATGGCCCCTGTGGCTGTCCCAGCATCACTCCATCCATGATCCCATGGTCCAGCTGTGCTGAGTCCATTTCCTTCAAGGCCCCAACTAGCAGGCAGTGCATGGGATCTCAGAGCTGGAAGGGAATTAAGACATACACTCACTTTTGTCAGTCAAGTACTATGTACCAGGCTCTTCAAACATGCTGTTCATGGCAGGGGGTGGTGGCTTACACGTGTAATCCCAACACTTTGCGGGGCCAAGGCAGGCAGATCACTTGAGGTCAGGAGTTCGAAACCAGCCTGGCCAACATGGTGAAACCCTATCTCTACTAAAAATACAAAAATTAGCCGGGCATGGTGGTGGATGTCTGTAATCCCAGCTACTCGGGAGGCTGAGGCAGGAGAATCACTTGAACCCGGGAGGCAGAGGTCACAGTGAGTCAAGATTGTGCCATTGCACTCCAGCCTGGGCAAAAAGAGTAAAACTCTGTCTCAAGAAAAAAAAAAAAAAAAAAGTCTGGGCGCGGTGGCTCACGCTTGTAATCCCAGCACTGGGGGAGGCCGAGGCGGGCGGATCACGAGGTCAGGAGATCGAGACCACGGTGAAACCCCTTCTCTACTAAAAATACAAAAAAAATTAGCCGGGCGTGGTGGCGGGCGCCTGTAGTCCCAGCTACTCGGACAGGCTGAGGCAGGAGAATGGCGTGAACCCCGGGGGACGGAGCCTGCAGTGAGCCCAGATCACGCCACTGCACTCCAGCCTGGGTGAAAGAGCGAGACTCCTTCTCAAAAAAAAAAAAAAAAAAAAAATCCTAAAATCCTCCCTGTTGAACAGTATGTGACAGAGAAGAGAATGGAGTATGAGCTCTAAAGTCAGACTCCGTGGGTTTAGTCTCAGCTCCATCTTCCTAACCGCACTAAGACTGTTTCTTCATCTGTACATTGGGGATGATATTAGTGCCAGCCTTAGGTATTACTTACGAACTTGGGGCAGTGCTTGGCACATGAATAAACACCCACTGATTTCTGAGATGAAGAGTTTCAGTGTTATTTTCTAGGCTATAAAGTTAATTAATCAGAGGATCCAATTTGAACTCAAATATGGAGAGCTAGAGACTCCCGAGTCAGTGCTCTTGACACTACACCACACAGTGGCCTCAGAAACACCTGCACCTCCCTCATTTCTTCTGCCTGTCCCACCGTGAGCCCCAGGATAAGGGAGATTTCATTATGGCCAGATACCTGGTCCCCAGGGTCCTGCAATAATGGGAAACGGAACCCCTGAAAATTTAAAGAGAACTAAATGGTTTTATCATGTCTTTCATGAATAATCAAAGCGATGAGGATTAACTGCATCTGCACATCAGCAGGAAGGGCTATGGCTGGGGACTCACTAGAATGATTAAGACCCTCTTTCCCTAACTGCTGACCCTGGGAAACAGGCCTTTGCCTTCCAAAATGTCAGAGACATTTCTGAGACATGTTGTGGAATGATGGCCCCGCCTCCCTGCTCCCAGAAATCTCTGATGCCAACAGCACATGACTGGATTCCACATAGCAGAAAAATGCCTTAGGTTAAAAATATATAGATCTCAAAACACCTCTTCCAATCCATGTCTATTTCTGAAAAAGCATCACTCATTCTTTAATTGTTTTTATCTCCTTGACAGTAAATCGTGATTGGCTCAAATGAACTAACTTTATTATAAATATTGTATAGATGAATTTGGCCTCCATGACGGGATTTATTCATGCAATATTAGCTGAATAAATATATAAGCTCAGGAAGACAGAAGAGCTAAAGCAGATTGAGCTCAATAATTTTCATACATTGTCTGTAAGATACTATCACATCTCATTTTAACAGAGGAAACTGAGACACAGAGAGGTTAAGTAACTTATTCCAGGTCACACAGCTATAGAGAGGAAGAGCTGGCATGTGCACTCTCTATGAATACAGAGCCCATGTGTTTAAGTGCTAGGCTGGGCTGACAGGTAGGCAATGCTGAAAGAAGCCCTGCCTCTGCCTAGAGTGAGATGGAATGCATTTCACTCCACGGGTTTTGTTGGTGGACTTACCCTCCATGAGTTGAGGATCACCTGGGGTTTCCCAGGAGCTGAGGAAGAGGGGAGGATCTTTAGCTGACACAGCTAAAGGGGTCATTTCTCAAGGAGTCAGGCAGATTTGGTGCTTGGAGCTACCTTGATGTTAACTATCTGGCTGAAACTAAACCCCAGGCTCCCATGTTCATAAATTAAACCGCAGGCAGCTGTGTCCACAAATTAAACTTCAAGATGCTGCATCTATGAAATTAAACCTCAGGCTCCTGTGTCCATGAAATTAAATCTCAGGCTGCTGTGTCCATGAAATTAAACCTCAGGCTGCTGTGTCCATAAATTAAACCTCAGGCTGCTGCATCTATGAAATTAAACCTCAGGCTCCTGTGTCCATGAAATTAAACCTCAGGCTGTTGTGTTCATGAAGGCAGGGATGGTGTGAACCCTTCATCCCCTGTATCCCAACCACTGATCTCAGTACCCAGCTCATTGGTGCTGCTTCAGAAATATTTGTAGAAGAAATCAAAGAATCAAGGGAAAGAAGACAGAAAAGGGCCAAAACCAGCAGTATGTACATTATGAAAATGGTACGAAACTTAACGGTCCAGATTCTGGAGTCAGAGCTGGTTTTCATGCCAGCTTCTCTGGTTTCCAGGTGAGAGAGCTTGAGCAAGTACTCTAACTTCCTTGGACTTTGTTTCTTCATCTGTAAAGAACAGGTCTAATACGTATTGTATCCTTATTATATGGCATTTTAAAAAGGGGGTCTTGGCCAGACGCGGTGGCTCACACCTATAGTCCCAGCACTTTGGGAGGCTGAGGCGGGCGGATCACGAGGCCAGGAGATCAAGACCATCCTGGCTAACACAGTGAAACCCCGTCTCTACTAAAAATACAAAAAATTAGCTGGGCGTAGTGGCGGGCACCTGTAGTCCCAGCTACTCGGGAGGCTGAGGCAGGAGAATGGCGTGAACCCAGGAGGCGGAGCTTGCAGTGAGCCAAGATTGCGCCACTGCACTCCAGCCTGGGCAACAGAGCCAGACTCTGTCTCAAAAAAAAAAAAGACGGGCACGGTGGCTCACGCTTGTAATCCCAGCACTTTGGGAGGCCGAGGCGGGCGGATCACGAGCTCAGCAGATCGAGACCACGGTGAAACCCCGTCTCTACTAAAAATACAAACAAAAATTAGCCGGGCGTGGTGGCGGGCGCCTGTAGTCCAGCTACTCGGAGAGGCTGAGGCAGGAGAATGGCGGGAACCCGCGAGGCAGAGCTTGCAGTGAGCCGAGATCGCGCTACTGCACTCCAGCCTGGGAGACAGAGCAAGGAGCAAGACTCCGTCTCAAAAAAAAAAAAGGCGGGGGGGGGGAGGTCTTGTAATGGACTTAGATGCTCCCTGGCACATAGAAAATTCAAATGTTAGCTGCTATTATTCCTATTATGTCATTATTATCATTGTCTCATTAGACAATATTACCCAACGATACTTTGGCATTTACAGCCAGAAGCAAAGAGGTTAGGTTGACAGTTGAAACCTAGAGCGAGGGGCAAAGAAAGCCGATCTCATCTCCCTTGGTCTATCTTCCCTGACAGCCGCTGCTCCATGCTCTCATGAACTGGTGAGACTGTCTCAAGCCCCTTTCCAAACATCGCTTTCCTTGACCACATATGAAATAATTAGACTTTAGGGAAAATTTAGCTCTATAGTTCTGGCCCCTTGGATACATGCTGAGAACTCCAAACACAGGGACTACTCTTGGCCGGGTTTATGTGACTCTGGGGACCCATCCACTTTCCCAGTGACATACCCAAAAGGCCACAGTTGCTTTTCAGATTATTATTGCCTTTATTAAGAAGAAAAATCAGTTCATTTGGGAAAGGGAGGTGTGTAGCAAGAAGCAGCCTCGTTGCCTTTGTGGCGCGTGATCTCTGCTCTCACTGACACCCACCAGGCTGTTGGCCCTAGCCCCCCCATCACCCAGGCTGGCCACTGGTCTCTCTGACTGTGTTCATTTTCAGCTCATGTCATGGCAAGTTTGGCGGTTTCCCTTTTCCTTGCACTCACCCCCCTGCTCTCAACATGCCTGGGCGTCCGACTCCACGGCAGGATAGAGAGATGAAATTTGAGCACTCCCTGCCCCTCACTATGTCCCTCTCCCCACCCCACCCCAACAAACTGATTTATACTTCCTGTCTCCTTCTCTTTCCCTCCTCCCTTCCCTCCCTGCCTCTCTGTTCCTTTTTCTTTCTGTCCATTTCCATCTCTCTCTCCCTTTTTTTTCCACTGTTTTTCTGTCTCCCTTCCTCTCTTTTCCATTTCCTTCTCTCCTTCCTTCCTTTCTTCTTTTTCTCTCTCTTACTTCTTTCCTTCTTCTTTTCCTTCTTTCTCTCCTTCCTCCCTTCCTCCTTCTCTTTCTCCCCTTTATTCTTTCTCTCCACCCCCCACCTCCATCTCTTTCTTTCAGCATCTGTCAAGTACAAGCCCTGGGGGTAACTGTGTTGGTCTCTGGGTATTCCATAGTGAGCAAACTCAGGTCTTATCCCATATTCCTGAAGCCTGCAGTCCTGTGGATATGATATAGACTTACAAAGAGGCACATTAGTCATCGATGGCAGTGCTGATTGGTACTAGAGGGAGGAGTAAAATCTGCCGCAGAACATGAGGACGTAAGCGCCTGGTCTAGAGGACCCAAGATGACTGTGCTCAGGGACTAAACTGAGGACTGATGTCTGAAGGAGGGGGAGGGAATGAGAAGCGAAGGGAATGAAGGGGGAAAGGATACAGTCTTTTAAGAATGGGCAACAACACGGCAGGGCGCAGTGGCTCAGGCTTGTAATCCCAGCACTTTGGGAGGCCGAGGCAGGCGGATCACAAGGTCAGGAGATCGAGACCATACTGGCTGACACGGTGAAACCCCGTCTCTACTAAAAATACAAAAAAATTAGCGAGGCATGGTGGCGGGAGCCTGTAGTCCCAGCTACTCGGAAAGGCTGAGGCAGGAGAATGGCGTGAACCCCGGGGGGCGGAGCCTGCAGTGAGCCGAGATCGCGCCACTGCACTCCAGCCTGGGCGACAGCGCGACTCTGTCTCAAAAAAAAAAATCACTACCTCCTTTTCTCTCTCACAAGTGTCAGACTTTGTCCACGGTACAGGAATGTCCTCTATGTCAAAGAGCTGACAATTCCATCGCCCTGTCTCCTGGAAACTGCTTTTTGGAGTGGGCTTCATTGTTCTGACAAAGGGAGAAAGTTGGGGGCTTCCTACATGATTGAAAAAGCCTAGAAACTATTTCCGCTGGAGATGATCGTCCTGAACTCTACATGGGGTTGGAACATGGTGGCAAAATGCAAGTCTCAACTGGTGCAAGGAAAAACCTGGATTTCACTTTTTCTGAAAGACTTTGTGGCGTCTAAGCCTTTATCCATCGGGAGAAGCTACCAAGGGCTTTTTTTTTTTTTTTTTTTTTTTTTTTTTTTTTGAGACAGAGTCTGGCTCTGTTGCCCAGGCTGGAGTGCAGTGGCGCAGTCTCGACTCACTGCAAGCTCCGCCTCCCTGGTTCACGCCATTCTCCTGCCTCAGCCTCCCAAGTTGCTGGGACTACAGGCACCCGCCACCATGCCTGGCTAATTTTTTGTGTTTTTAGTAGAGACGGGGTTTCACCGTGTCAGCCAGGATGGTCTCGATCTCCTGACCTTGTGATCCGCCCGCCTCGGCCTCCCAAAGTGCTGGGATTACAGGGGTGAGCCCGCGCCCAGTCTACCAAGGGCTTTCAAAACCTTTCTGGTTGTTCTTTTCCAAGGAGAAAATCTAAAAACTCTTTCTGGGCCCCGATGAACCTGAGAGCCATTTGAAACACACCCCTGTAGATATATAGATGGGGGCCCACTCCGTGTCTGGCCCTGTACAAGCCCCTGCAGAGACGAAATGGGTAAGACACAGTGCTTGCATTGAGAGAGTTCCCAGTTCTCTGCAGGAGACCAATGAGCAACTAAATATGTGCATGGAGTGTGGAGTCTGCAATGACAGAACCAACGAAAGTAATTCACAGGAAAAAAATGATTAATTCCTGTGCGGAGTGGGGGAATGATAGGTTAGCAGGGTTCTTAAATAGGAGTTTTCCAGGTAGCCAAGGAACATGGCACAAAAGCCCAGGAGAACATGATACTTTGAGAGAGCTGCAAGTATCGGGTATGGCCAAAGCCAGGGGCAGGTGGTGATAAGCGAGATAGGCAGCCAGAAATAAATCACGGGGGCCCTGGTTCTTCCTGTAATGTCAGTTTCCTAAAACATCTCTACTCTCTCTACTCCCAGCCCCACTAATTGAGTTTTATTCATAACTCCTTGGATGGATAAACTGATGGATGAATGAATTCCAAGATAATACCAACTAGCAATTATTCAAATTTTATCATGTAAATTTGTATGCATAATATATATGTAAAATTAAGCAAGGAAACGTATTTTTCCACGTTCCATTTTTGACAAGCATGCCGCTCAGTGCCTTGTATTCGTTATTTTATTTCTGCTCACAACTCTGTGAGGTATAACGTATTCTCATCAACTCATTTTGAGATTTAAGAACTCAGAACTTACTGAAATAAAGCCAGTCACCCAAAGTCACATGACTGGCAAAGACAGAGGTACAATTCACACTCAAATAGGTCCTTCTCAAATCCTGTGTTTTAAGCCACAAAGATAGGTCAGGAAATGAGAAAGGAGACAGCAGGTACGGGTCTACCCATCTGCTCATTGCCTCTGCCCACTCAACTATTGTGGGAGCATCAAGGTGACCTTGCTAGGGGCTGTCTTTTTCAATGGTTTATAGGGTCATGTTGGCCTCTGAGAAGCCAGCTGGGCAGTGGGAGGGCAGGGGTGAAGCTCATGGGGCTGGCAGGGTGGGGAGGATGCACCAAGGAACCCTAGCTTAAAGAGGTGGGCACATTACTCCCAGATCTCCAGAGCCCCAACAGAAGGTTGACCCCCAGGAGAGATGCTGGATTTAGCAAACACAAATTTTACCTGGCAAACCTTACTTCCCAGGAACCCCTGAGTTCTCCTACAGAAAGTTCTAAACATTCCAGGGAATTAATTACACCAGTGAGGCTGAAAGCCAGGATTTCAGTTGATTAGGAGACACGTCCAGTCAGGAATGCATTAAGAACGGGAAATATTTTAAGCCTCAAGAGCAGCAGCTAAAAGGAGCCCTGTTCTCTAGAGCCCATCCCCACGATGAGAAAAAGGCTGTGTTCGGTGCAGACCCGGACCCCCCTTCACAGGGCCAAATAGAGGCCAGTCTACTCCCTGTCCCTGATATAAACTGGTCCCTGATAAAAACTGGTCTAATATTTGCATACAACCTGTGCTCACTCAGGATCCCTCCCCAGCCACGCGACCCCACAGCATGGGGAGACAATTAGACCCAGAGGTCTGGGCTTGTGGAGGAGGACCAGCAGAGAGACCAACCTGCCTCTGCCTTCCTCTGCCAGGGAGAGCAGGAGACAGGTGGTGGACCTTACTGGGTCACCCAGCAGATCTTTATTGAGCATGTACTATGTGCCAGGTGGCATGCTAGGTATCTGGAATGCGATAGCAAACAAAATAGTCTCTGTCCTCAAGGACCATCTGTAAGGGAGAAAGGCACATAGCTATACAGCAGACAAATACACACACACGCACATATACATATTATACACATAGCATGTGTGTGTAAATAAGATATAGCCAGCCCCTTATATCATGGGTTTCATATCTGTGGATCCAACTAACCACAGGTCAAAATTTGTTTTTGAAAATGGATAGTTGCATCTGTACTAAACAGGTACAGACTTTTTCCTTGTCATTATTCCCTAAACAATACAGTATAACAGCTTGTGTACATAGCATTTACATTGTGCCAAGTATTATAAGTAATCTAGAGATGATTCAAAGTATACAGGAAGATGTGCATAGGTTATATGTAAATATTACACCAGTTTATTTTTTTATTTTTTATTTTTTCTGAGATGGAGTCTTGCTCTGTCGCCCAGACTGGAGTGCAGTGGCGCTATCTCAGCTCCCTGCAACCTCCACCTCCCAGGTTGAAATGATTTTCCCACCTTAGCCTCCCGAGTAGCTGGGACTACAGGTGCCCACCACCACGCCTGGCTACTTTTTGTATTTTTATTAGAAACGAGATTTCACCATGTTGGCCAGGCTGGTCTCAAACTCCTGACCTCAGGTGATCCAGCCGTCTTAGCCTCTGAAAGTGCTGGGATTACAGGTGTGAGCCACCACATCTGCACTACCAGTTTATATCAGAGACGTGAACACCTGTAGATTTTGCTATCTACAGAGGGCTCCTGGAACCAGTCGCACGAGGATACTGGGGATGGCTATACATACACACAAACACACACATGTATACACGTGATAACTAAGTGTGTGTGTGTGTGTGTATATATATATAAAAGGATCAAGATGCTATCATAGAGAATATCAGGCCGAGAGACCTACTGCACATTAAATCATCAAAGATGTCTTCACTGAGTGGGTGACATTTAAGCAGAGACAAGAAGGCAGTTATGTGGAAAGCAGGAAGAAAGCACTTTGCAAAGCTTTGGGAAGCTGCAAACATCCAAGGCAGGACTTGCCATCAAGATTAAGTCATTGCAAGAGGATTTTCTTCCTAGTCACAGAGCTTGCTTGCTAAGATCTAGCCTGCTGGCCACTGTGTAGCAGACACAGCCATATCCCCATCCCTGAGGTCGGTGCTGACAGTCCCCATTCACACAGGCAGATGCCTGCAGCTCTGCCTGAGGTTGTTTCCTGGTTTGCAGTTTGGCCCACGCTCAGCCAGGTTGCAAGAGCCCTGAGTTAATGCCGCAGGAGCATCCCTCAGCAAGTGTGGGATAAGAGTGTGGCGGTACATTCCTGAGTGTGCTCCCCCTCCATGGGAGAGTTAGGAAGTGTGTTCTATGTCACCTCTCAGAGGGTCCCCACTAGAATAGAGCTTTGTTGTTCACAGGGGTAAGCCACTTTGTAGGCTTTCCTCCCTTCCCTGCCTCACCACCCTAACTCGTTCATCTTACTTCCTGAGACCCGTTCCAACTAAACTACATGCACCCACATTTTTACCCTAGGGTCCACTTTTGGGGAAATTCAAACCCTTTGAACAAGTCTTTGATGATCAGCCAAGATGAACACAAACATCTCTCCTCATCATCCCCTTCCCCAGTTGCTTTCTCTCCAGCCCGGCCTGTCCGCTCATCCTCTCTGTGTAATTCTGCACTGTCCAACCTTCCACCCTGAGAGCCATGCTAGCTCCCCTTGTTCCTCTGCCTGGCAAGTTTCTATTCACCATTTAAACGTCACTTCCTCTTGGAAGCCCCTCTCGCTCTTCTGCCTCTATGCCCTCTACATTATCTTTCTAATATTACCCTTATTAGATTCATCTATCTGTGCATCCATCCATCTGTCCATTCGTCCATCTGTCTGTCCATCCATCCAGCAGCTAAGCATTAACTGCCTCTATATCCCAGGCACTAATGTGTGCAATTATCCCGGGTCTTCCTGTGCTAGAGGGGTCTTCCTGAAATCAGAATGGGCCTTAGCATCTCTGTGCTTCCACCACGTACCACAGGGTCTGGGTTGGAGTAGGTGCTTGACAAGTGTTGGATCAAATTAAATGGATGAACTTTACCTATCCTATGTAATGATAATGAGGTTCTTAATTACACAGGGGGAGGATACATTAGTATGTAGAATTAATAAGTGAGTACATTATCATCAACATGTGAGCTACATGTAGACACAGTTTCATTACTGAAAGCAGTTTGTAAGCCATTATGCCAGTGACTGTGCTTGATTTCCCAATACCAAAGCAGAAACAGCCCCCAGCAGGTTCCACTTGATCCCTCCGTGAACCACAATGACAGAAATTCTTGCTTTGCTGCCCCAAATATTTTCTTTGGAATTCTACTGAACCCTTTGATCTCACGATTTCATACTGGTAGGGCTGCCATATACTAATAAAAGACAGGATGCAACCTTCACTACTGGCAATATCTTCTAAAGAGATAACCAGACAGTCAAACAGTCAGCCAGTCCCTATGCAAACATTGAGCATCAGCAGTTCTTCCAACAATGAGCTAGACACAAAGTGTACAGTCATAGGTAAGACGGACCTAGACTCTGGCTTCTGAAACTTAGAATCAAAGATACTCATACAAAAATGTTCACTGAAATACCATTTACAATAGTATAACACCATAATTTCTAGTAAGATAGTTGGTTAAAAGGAATTATGGTATTTCTATATAATAGAATATTCCATAGCCATTCAAAATTGGGTGTTAAATAATTTGTCATGACCCACAATAATGCTCACAATGTAAGCTTAGAAAGAAAAAGATAATCAGGGTACCTAGTGGTGTATTCAGTGATTCCAATTCTGTGGATAAAAAAAAAAGTTGATAATACATATTAGAAAACTACTGTAATAAAATAAGCCAAATTATTTAGATATGGCATTGTAGTTGACATTTTGATAGTTTTCTGTATTTTCCAGATTTCATGATTTACAGTGGCATAAACATGTTGCTTTCATAACAATACTTTAAAGAGCTTAGTAGAGGTCAGAGTAGGTCCTTCTGCAAAATGCAGCATTTCATTCTCTGATGTTTAAGTGTATCAGGAGAACTTACTAAAATGTTCAGAGTTTTTGCTGCTCTTGGAGAAGTAATTGCTTTCAGTCATGCCAAGAGCTTTTTGGAAATGAGAAAGCAGGAAAAACAAAACAAAACAAAAACTCTTAAACTGTGACTGATGTGCCTTTACTTCTTTTGTTGATTGTGACCTGTAACCACTAAATAGTGGCCAAAAGCAGTAGGTGTATGAGAGGAGGAAGGGAGACAGAAACCAAACCAGTCACCTCTCCCCCGGTCTTCCCGTGCTTCTGACGTACAAACCTGTGGTCCTGGACACGTGTTGCCCTCATCCTGTGCTAGCTGTGCACTTCAAAACTTCAGCAAAGTGCACAACCATATTTTAACCCATGGGTACCTTTCATTTTTGGTACAATTGAATATGCATGTCCTGCCTGTCCATCAAAGTGTGGACATGATAGAGCTCAAAGATGCAGTATGACGTGCAATACCACTTGCTGTGAGTACTAAATTGAGGCTGTTGCCTGAGGAAGATTACCGTTTTACTGGACCATGTAAGAAATTCATCTTGTGCACATGCATCAAAAGAGCCAGGTCAGACCACTAAGAAGTTCTAAAGTCAAGTGGCAAAACTAAGTGTCAGTGACAGTAAGTGTCATCGTAGAGACTGTGAGATGTTGTTATGCTGTGGTTGTGAATGGCAATGTAATCTCGCCTAAGTTTTTAGTGTCATTTGAATTTATCAGTCAAGCGTGCTACCCAAAATTGTATTATACAAAAGTAGGCTGTGAACAAAGAAATATCAAGAACTGCTGATGCTCAAGTAGAAGCAGATGTTTCTGCTGTGCTACATTTAAGAGGGTTATCACCTTCCATGCCACTGTCCCCTGGATGTAGTGCCATTTGCCAAAGAGAAGAGTTGAAGGGATTAAACATGCTCAGATTGGAAAAGAGAAGATCCACGATGCAGGAGCGTTGTGGAAATATCAACAGGGAGTAAGAAGGCATGTGAGACATACAAGCCTATAGTTGTGTGTGTCATGCTTCCTAAGAGCAAAATTTACAGGAAGGCTGTGGATAGCATATTATAAATAAGACCTACTAACAATTAGAGGTGCCTCAAAATAGAACGGGCTGACTACAGAGGCAATTAGTGCTCCATTTCCACCTCATTAGTTTTCATCCTGGAAATATTATAGGAGGAAGCTGAGTCAGGAAGCTCCTCCTGCACCAGGTAGGAGGTTGGAGTGGATGACTCAAGGACATTTTGGGTCCTAAGAGTCTCCAGAGCTGTGTTTTCAATGCTCTTCATGTTGCCTCTGCCTTGGCCCCCCATGTGGGATTGCCCCATGTGGGACTATGCCTGGTCCATGAACTTGCTGGGGAGACAGGTAAGGAGCTGAAGTCCTTACCATTAATATTAGCTGGTACCAGGCAGGGTGTTAAGCACTTACTGCGATCATCTCCTTTACTCCTTACACCCACCTTCAAGAGACACCATTACCATGCACATGGGCAAAAACAACAAAAACAAAAGTTCTGAATGCCTACGTGATGTTCCCAATGCCAGCTGTCTAGTAAGTGTAATCCGGGGCACTTCTGCAGGTGGTCTGCCTCTAGAACATGCCACCTTGTGCTCCCAGAACCTACCCAGTACAGGGCACTGTTCACAGTAGCAAAGACTTGGAACCCACCCAAATGCCCATCAGTGATAGGCTGAATAAATAAAATGTGGCACATATACGCCATGGAATACCATACAGCCATAAAAAAGGATGAGTTCATGTCCTTTGCAGGGACATGGATGAAGCTGGAAACCATCATTCTCAGCAAACTAACACAGGAACAGAAAACCAATCACCGCATGTTCTCACTCATAAGTGGGTGGTGAACAATGAGAACACATGGATACAGGGAGG
Organism: Symphalangus syndactylus; assembly: GCF_028878055.3. Classification (NCBI taxonomy): domain Eukaryota; kingdom Metazoa; phylum Chordata; class Mammalia; order Primates; family Hylobatidae; genus Symphalangus; species Symphalangus syndactylus. Next base: position 123,180,231 of record NC_072433.2, read on the forward strand.
GGAACACCAGGGCCTGTCAGGGTAGCAGACTAGGGGAGGGAAAGCATTAGGAGAAATACCTAAGGTAGATGACAGGTTGATGGGTGTGGCAAACCACCATGGCACGTGTATACCTATGTAACAAACCTGCACATTCTGCACATGTATCCCAGAACTTAAAGTATAATAATAAAAAAGTAGGTGCACAGGGCATGGCACTTAGGTACATGGCACATAAATGTCCACTGAATGAAACAAGAAACAAACGTGCAAAATTTGTGAGACAGAGAGCATACCATGAAAGGAACAGGGCGTTGCATTACTAAGATGTCAAAGGAGGGGAAAATGTGAAGAAATCATCATTCGTTCATCCATTCATTCATTCATCTCCATGTTTTTATGGACAAATTCTATGTGCCTGGCTGTGTACCAGGGCCTCCAGATAAGAGGTGACTGACGACAGCACTGGTCCTGGTGATGCCAGTCTTTGAGCAAGGGGGATGGCTTTGTAAACAATATTAAGAGTGAAATAATTTTACTCTTACTACATTCGCAAAGAAAGCCAGTTAACTTTGAAAGTTTGTCATTAATAGGAAACAGCAGGACATACAGCTTTGAAAAGGGTCCTGTCCTACAAAGAAGGCAGGTCTGAGAATGGAAACGTGGCAAAGGTGAAATGAATAGAACTAAACATCCCAGTAGGAATTTCTATCTGGAGACCTGGCCACTGCATTCCAGTTCCCTACAAGACTGACGGTTAAAACGTACTCTGATCCAGAAGCCTCCGATGTCACCTTCCAGCTGTGATGGGTCCTGTCCCGCCCGGAACAGAACCTCAGCCGCAGGATCTGAAGTCACAGAAAGAGTCCCGATGTCTGATCTCTGAGGACTGGCAGAAACGGAGCAATGATTTGAGCATTTGAGTCATTCATGTTCAGGGCAGGTACTTTGAAATGGAATTGTTGATCACATCAGAAGGTCCTGAAACCAAGGTCAGGCTCCTGTTCCTGTTGAGAGGCTTTGTTATTGAGGTGCCTTCAGCAAACATGGACACCCGTGCCAGGCAGGAAGGCAGGCTGCTGAGCTGTGCAAACGATCGTCCCAAGTAAATGCATTTGCTTTCTGCCAGGCACTGCTGCATGCTGGTGTACAAATTCCCGTGTGTAGGGTACAGGCATTGTAGGAGATGGGTAAAGAAAGGAGCAGGGGATATGAGCTTACATCTCCTAAGCCCCCACTTTGTGTTTGATTCCGTGCAAGGCTGTATGCACACTTGTCTGTTGTACACTCATGGTAACCTGGTGAGGTAGGTAATATCATCCCAACTTTATAGCTAAGGTTATCAGTTCAGAGTAACCAGGTCAAGTTCCCTCAAGTGCTTAGCAGTAGATCCAAGGATCAGAATCCAAGTCCCACTGATGCTGCCCCTCTGCCCTTCTCTCCTGGCCACCCTATTAATTATTTTCCTTGACTTAATATTAGGATGACTATATGACCCAATTTGCCTAAGACACAGTTTATGCCTGTTGATCAAGGGGAATTAATTAGCATCTCCTTTCATTCTCAAAAAGAGTCCCAAATTAGATAATAAATTATATGGTCACCCTACACCATAGCAGTTTGAGTCGTTTGGTTGTTTTTTGTTTGTTTGTTTGTTTTGTTTTTGTTTTGCTTTGGTTGAAAGAGATGCATTTATCAAAACCACAACTTCAAACTGTGGGTGCAAATTGTAATTTGGCTGGAAATGAGAATCCGGCATCGCACCATGCAAATACAATCATCCAGGAAATGTATCCAAATGCACTACATGGAAGGCAGCCAGCCTGGAAGTGACTCTAATATTCCTGCACTCCTTGATTTAGAGCCCTGTGAAGGGGACTTTGCCATCTGGTGGACTGGACTGCTCCACAGTTGCTGGAGTCCAACTCTCAAGCAGTGTGTCAGTCTGTGGGCTATGGGTTGTCCTGTGGCCATGCATGGTGCCCCTCACTTGGAGAGTATTGCTGATGACAGACACAAGCCTTGCTATGGTCTCTACAAGGGTTGATTAGCAGAGTTGCCATGTGCAGTTGGACAGGCTGTACACTGCACAGAAACATCAAGCCGTGGGGCAAGCAAGAGGTGGCCACACTCTAGTTGCTAGGGCTCACAGCTCTGCCTGGCAACAGATACTAGCCTGTCTTTCTTTTTTTTTTTTTTTTTGAGAAGGAGTCTCGCTCTTTCACCCAGGCTGGAGTGCAGTGGCGCGATCTCGGCTCACTGCAGGCTCCGCCCCCCGGGGTTCACGCCATTCTCCTGCCTCAGCCTCCCACTAGCCTGTCTTTCTAATTCACACAAAACTGTGGTAGGGTAGATCAGGGGTGGCTATGGTTACAGACTGAAACTTTCCAACCCTGCCCTGCCATTGACAATCAGAAATCCCAGAGGGCCTGAAAAAAGCTATTTAACCTGGAATTAGTAGACCGAAGACCATAACACGGAATGATACAGTGTTTAGAGTAAGAAGAGCAGAGCTGGCCAGGCATGGTGGCTCATGCCTATAATCCCAGTGCTTTGAAAAGCCAAGGTGAAAGCATTGCTTGAGGCCAGAAGCTGGAGACCAGCCTGGACAACATAGTGAGATCCTGTCTCTACAAATTAAAAAAAAATATTGTTTTAAATTACCCAGACATGGTGTCAAGTGCCTGTAGTCCCAGCTGTATGAGAGGCTGAGGTGGGAGGATTGCTTGAGACCAAGAGTTTGAGTTTACTGCGAGCTATGATCATGCCACTGTACATCAGCCTGGGCAACAGATTGAAAACCTATATTAAAAAAATAATAATAATAGAGAGAGAGAGAGCAGGGCCCTAAAATCTACCGAGCATCCACTATGCTTGACACGGTACTAAGTATGCTAACCAGTTTGCATGTGAGTTTGCTGAGGCTTAGAGAGATGAAGTAGCTTTCCAGAGTAACACAGCCTGTCAGTGCCATAGCTAGGCTGCAAACTTGGGTTTGTCTGACTCCAAAGTCCATGTTGTCCTCTTTCCCCAGTGCCGAGCTACCATCACATAGGACCCTCAGAGACTCTGTTCCCATCCTTCCAGTACATTTGAGGGGCGTAAGCTACAAAGCCCTGAAACAGCAAGAGCAGGATCAGAACTCAGGTTTTCTGCTCCTGCGTGTTCAAGGCTCCCTTCAGAGCTAGCTTGCTTTAGGTCTTGTTCTGAAAGCGGGGATCTCCCACAGTCTCTTCCTCCAGGGCCATACAAGTGCTCCTCTCCCACTCCCTATCTCAGGGCTGCCCATCCTTATTGCTCAAACAACAAAACTCTGTGCTGGCTTGACCCTCAAACATACCATGAAGTGAAAGTGGACTGACCTCTCTCTCTCGGCTAGAGCAGAGGAGGGGCTGTCACTGGTGTGTCATCCCATAGGCCCAGGCTCATGCAGCCACCTCCTAGGAGAAGCTTTGGGAAAGCAAAAGTCACCTCCCTCCAACCCTTGATCCTGAAGCTGCCTGCTGTGCTCCGTGAGGTCGGGGTATCAGGAAACCCAGCTGAGGGGGATCTGATCAGGCGTCTCGGGCACTGGCTGGCAGCTGAGTTTATCTGGGGAGAGGGCGTCATTGTTGCCAAATCCCTTCATGAACATGTCCTGTCCCCACAGGTGACCTGAATCTTGGAAGCAGACTTCCGCTTGCAGGTGGACATGGGGTGGGAGCAGCAAAGTGAGGCACAGGTCCAGGTTCACTCAGTCCAACTTAGGAAGCATCTGCAAACCACCCTAGGGAGAGCCAGTGCTACATTTCAGCTCTGGTGGCTCTTTGTGGAATGTATTTCTACATGCACATCTGTTTTATCTTAACATTCTTCCTATGTTTCTCCCTCCATTGTCACCCTCATCTTACCCTTCTCCCCACTCCATGTGCATGGTTGAAAAGAAAAACAACAAAATATTTGCCCTTGGCATGCACATAAATTTCCCCCACCACTGATGTAAAGTTGTAACCATGATACCAACAGGTTGTATCTCAGTGGACAGACCTCGTCCAACTCCAACCAAGGGATAAAGGGAGGGAGGTGACCATGAAGCCACTAAACCTTCCTTCCAAGCCTCCACTTTCCAAGAAAGGACACACATCCTCCACTCCAGCCCTCAGTTGCCCTCTGACCTACATTGTGGTTCCTTTTGATTGCTTTTGCCTTTGCTCAAACTTCTGACTCTTCTGTTGTTTCCTCCATTCTCCAGCACTTACTAAGACCTATGCAGTAGCCAAATGCTGTGGATATAAAGGCAGTAAAATGTGGTCCTTTCCTGAAGGACTAATGGTTTGGCTGTGTACACACTCAAATCTCATCTTGAATTGTAGCTCCCATAATCCCCACATGTTGTGGGAGGGACCCAGTGGGAAGTAATTGAATCATGGGGGTGGGTCTTTCCCACATTGTTCTCATGATAGTGAATAAATCTCACGAGAGGTGATGGTTTTATATAAGGGAGTTCCCCTGAACACACTGTCTTGCCTGCTGCCATGTAAGATGTGCCTTTGCTCCTCCTTTGCCTTCTGCCATGATTGTGAGACCTCCCCAGCCATGTAGAACTGTGAGTCAATTAAACCTCTTTCTTTTGTAAATTACCTGGTCTTGGGTATGTCTTTATTAGCAGCATGAGAACAGACTAATACAAGGAGTTTACAGCCTAATGGGAGATACAAAAGAAATTTTTAAAGAAGAGAGAGACAGAGAAGAGAAAGGAGGAGATGAAAGGGAGGAGAGTAGAGGGCAAAAAACTAGAGAAGAGAAGCAAGCAGGAGAAGAGAATTAGGGTACAGAACAAAGGATGGTTGGGTGCTGACATGAGTGAGTCTGGGGCAAAGCAGAAAGATATTAACTCTTCTGGGGAACTCTGGGAAGGCTTCCCAGAAGAGACAGTCTTGGAGGACAAAGGGGATGAAACTAGCTTATTGAGCAAACTGCTCTGGGCCATCCCTGGGTGAACACATCACATGTGTTACCCACATTGACCCAAACCTAGCCTTGTGGAGTAGCCAGTATCATCCTCGAACTAAAGAGGAGGAATCTACCTGGTTGATCTCAGGCTCATCTTGCCTGAGATCAACCAGGTAGTGAGAGCCCAGGACTAACTCAGGTATGAGAGCCAGGAGCTTTACCTCACTATGCAACCTCTGCATCGTCGCATTTTCTGTTTCATTGCCTTGGATGTCGGTAACAAAGCACAAAGAACTTGGGCTTAGCAATAAGGAGGCTTGCATTTAAACCTCACCACTTCCAGTTGCTAGTACTTAGACTTTCTGAGCATCAGTTTCCAGTGATCCTGGCAAGATTACTTTGAGTAAGTTCCTTTGCTCTTTCTGAGCCTTTCTTCCAGATGGCAATATGATGTTGGGTGGATAGAATAAGATGTGTGTAAAGTACCCAGCATAGTTCTTGACAAAGCATAACTTACCAGGAAGAGGTGGTTCACCTTCCTTCTCTCCTTTTGGCCTACAGACCCACAACTGTCCTGTAGCATAAGGCAGTGGTTAAATTGTGGAAGCTGGAGCCAGACTACTTGGATTCAGATCTTCTCCCTGGTATTGCTGTGTGACTTTAGGCTGTTACCTAACTTCTCTGTGCTTCAGTTCTCCTATCTGGGAAATGAGGATGAACTAATACCTACCCCATAAAGGTTGTGATGAGGAACGAATGAGCTATTATTTATAGGGTATGTTGAGCCGTGCCAGGTACACAGTAAGTTCTGTGCAGCTGGAGTTGAATGAATCAACCCATATGCTTCACCACTTTGCCTCACTTGCTTCTTAATCCAGGACCTTTGCAATGAGCTCAGAGGAATCTAAGTAGAATAAAAGGTTTAAATTGTCATCTTCCCAGTCACTTGCTGGAGCAGAGCTGTGACAGGCTAGGAAAACCCGGTGTACCATGGCCAAGCATCAAGAGCCTCAGATCCTGCTAATGGGGACGGGGCTTATTTTCTCTTCCTGCTTCTCTGATCACAGAAGACTGTGTTGGTCATGCCCTGATCTACAGGATCCCACACACTAAACCCATGGACTCTGATGTCAGCTTCAAGTAGGAAAAGAGGAAGTGGATTGTTACAATGCCATAACTGAGCAAATTAGAAGAAGGATGCCTTTACAGAGCAGTGGATCTCAGCACCGTCAGCACATTAGAATTCTCCAGGGAATGTATAATTATATACGAAGAGTCAGGCCACATCCAGGTTTTAAATAAAATATGATTATCAGATATTCTGAGCATCATGGGGCCTTTCTCCTCTAAATCACAGGGAATGTGCCAGTGATTTACCACGATGATTTACGTCAGTGGTTCTCAGCATCAGCTGCATCAGAATCCCCTAGAGGGCCTGTTCAAACTCAGGCTGCAGGGCCCCATCCTGGGAGTTTCTGATTCCGTAAGTCTCGGGTGGAGCCTGGGCATGTGCATCACAGCAAGTCCCTAGGTGATGTTGAGGCTGCTGGCTCTGGCACCACACACTGAGAAGTACGGATCCATACAATGAATAAAAGAGAAAAAAATAAGATACCGTCCACCAAGTCTTCTCAAAGAATATGTCTACATCTTTTGGGGATTAAAAAAAATTAGGCTGGGCACCATGACTCACACTTGTAATCCTAGCACTTCGGGAGGCCAACGAGGGCAGATCACAAGTTCAGGATTTCGAGACCAGCCTGGCCAGCATGGTGAAACCCCATCTTTACTAAAAATACAAAAATTAGCCAGGCATGGTGGCACGCACCTGTAGTCCCAGCTACTTGAGCGGCTGAGGCAGGAAAATCACTTGAACCCAGGAGGTGGAGGTTGCAGTGAGCCAAGATTGCACCACTGTACTCCAGCCTGGGCAACAGAGCAAGACTCTGTCTCAAAAACAAAAACAAAAACAAATTGTCCATACTTATATTTTGAGCAATTGAAAAATGCCTGTCCCACTCTTTTCAATTTTTCTTCCCTCTCTTCTATCTCAGCCATGCACCCCCGTAACTTCCTGCCATGGAAATTCTCAGCACCTGTGTGTCACAGCACATGTCACGTGTAGGTCAACAGCTTTGCAGTGACAAACAAAGAAAAAGAAAAACTGACTGATGCTTGAAGCATTGTAGGTGAGAACATAGAATATAGTCTTTGCTGCCTTTGGTGGCAGGTCACATGGATCCGCCCACACAGTGGGGTTTGAATTTCCTCTTCTTACAACAATTGAGTCACTGAATTGTTGAGCAGACAAATGACAGCGTGATCTGAAAAAAATGTTTCTGACTCTGTGTCTGTATCTCAATGTGAGAGGCTGTACTGTCGTAAGAAAAACGTAAGTATGGCTCATGCATCCAATGTACTTGATTTTGTACAAGTACAAAAATTTTCAGTTATTTTTGCTCATCTAAGTACCTCTATGCATCGATGAAGATGCAAAAATAAACTGACAATCTTTGAAAGAAGAAAATCTTACCTCACCATCTCCTCCAGGTCTCTTCTCCGAATATTCACAAGCTTGTTCTGCTAATTCATTTCCATTCTTTGACTACATTAATGATCTGTGGTTTTCATGAGCTGTTTAACACTGAAAACAACTTTTAGAAGAGATATACAAAATTCTCTTTGTAAGATGATCTTGAAAATGGTCAAGTTAGTAATAGAAAGTTCCATTTTCATCAAACTTGGGATAGGGACTCAACTTTCATACTTTATAGGAGATTCCTCCAAATAGACTATTTTTGGTCCAGCTAAATAACTAGTCAATGTGATCAAGAAATCTGAGAACTGAAGAGACCACAGAGATCATTAAGTCCAAGTTCCCATTTTAAAGATGTGAAACCGGCTCGGCGTGCTGTCTCACACCTGTAATCCCAGCACTTTGGGAGGCCAAAGCAGGCAGATCACGAGGTCAGGAGTTTGAGACCAGCCTGGCCAATATGGTGAAACTCCATCTCTACTAAAAGTACAAAAATTAGCTGGGCATGCTGCCATCTGCCTGTAGTCCCAGCTACTCAGGAGGCTGAAGCAGGAGAATTGCTTGAACCTGGGAAACAGAGGTTACAGTGAGCCGAGATCGTGCCACTGCACTCCAGCCTGGGCAACAAAGCGAGATTCCATCTCAGAAAAAAAAAAAAAAAAAAAAAAAAAAAAAAAAAAAAGTGAAATTAAGGCACAGAGACATGAGCTTGCCCCTAGTCACACAACCCATTTGAGAAACTTGACCACAGGTGGGTCCTTTCCTTGTCCTTATCTATCTCCTCCGACATGCCCACACACTCCATTTTAATGCATGCCCTTCATTGTCTGCATATGTCCAAAAACATAGTGCACCAATGCAGTCTTTTGCTAATGGTTCAGTGGAATTGGCACTCTCATTCTCATGGTTTAGGTTTATAATTGTACTTTTAATGGTTTATTTTATTAATATCTGTCATCTTCATTACAATGCAAGTTCCAAGACAGGGACCATATGTGTAAATAACTTGTTTATATTTCTGGCACCTCTGATAATGTTTGATCCAGTAGAGATGCTCATTAAATAGCACTGTAGTCACTCCTGTAATCCCAGCACTTTGGGAAGCCAAGGCAGGTGGATCATGAGGTCAAGAAATTGAGACCATCCTGGCCAACCTGGTGAAACCCCATCTCTACTAAAAATACAAAAATTAGCCGGGCATGGTAGCAGTCACCTGTGGTCCCAGGTGCTCAGGACGCTGAGGCAGGAGAATTGCTTGAACCCGGGAGGCGGAGGTTGCAGTGAGCTGATCGTGCCACTGCTCTCCAGCCTGGCAACAGAGGAAGACTCCGTCGAAAAAAAAAGCACTGTAGTGATGGAATGAATGACTCAATAAAGCAACAGAGAGGCTGAGATTCAAAGGATACGAGGAATAAACTGGGAGAAAAGACAGGAAAGAGGATTCCAAGCAGTGGGGATTGTATGTACAAAGATCCTACAGTGAAAGAGAGGGTGGCACTTAGGAAGAACTGACTGTTTTTCCTTGTGGTCAAGGTAGAGTTCTAGAATACAATGAGAAACAAGGCTGGAGGAGTAGACAGTATTTACATTATAGAGATTTTCCTAAGCCATCCATTCTCTGTCCTTACTTAGTTGAGTTTCTGATGCTAAATCCTGAATCTCAGTGCACTGGTAGGATCATCTAGCCTAAATTCCCACTTAATGGGTAAAAAGAATTTCAACTGGGCCCCATCCCAATCTCAAAACTGTTATAGCTAAAAACTGCTCCTTACTCAGTACTTAATATGTACCAGGCAGTGTAGTAAGCCTTTAAAGAGATGGATTCACTCCTCTAATCATTCGTTTACATGCTAGAATATGATCTTGCTTTAAACTGCCAGTCTGTCGATCAGGGTCATATATTTCAGGGACCTAAATCAGCTCCCTTGTTACCACAGTCCCTGGATTCCCTGCTGCCTGTGCTCTGATTAAGGAGACTCCAGCAGCTCTGCAATAAGGATTGAGTGGATTAACATCTGGTTGAAAATCTCTTCGCCCATATGAACCTGAGAGAAAGCCATCCAAAGAGTAACTGATGGCAAAGACCCACGGTTGTCTCTAAGATGGCAACTTGAGGGCTCAGCTGCACAGATAAGAAGATGAATAGCAGAGTGGCCTTGGAGTCAGAGATACCTAGATTTGACTTCCAGCTTTATCATTCACAAACCAGGTAACCTTGGCCAACTTTCTTCTCCGAATAAGCATGTTTTGGTATGAAAAGAAGACAAAAAATACACTAAAGGTGGTTTAAGGATTTAACGAAGCACTTTAGCACAGTATCTGCCTCATGGTGGGACAAAAGAAGCCGCAGCTGCTATTAATGCTGTATTGTTAGCCAAAGGGAAGAGAAGGGCAGATGTGTTGCAGAATCCTTACGTTCAAAAGAAGGAAGGAAAATCCATTAAAAACAAGCGCATGCAAATCGTCATTTACTGCACTGACTGGGAGAATGGATTGTCTTGTTCATTTTCTGTTCTGGTTCTGGAAGTAAACTGCAAGGTCCTTTTTATTGAAAGTTCATTCTGTCTTCCACAAATGTTTATTGAGTCCATGCTATTTGCTAGGCACGTAGGAGAAATGAGGATAAATGAGCTGCTGATCCTGCATTCACCTCGGGAGTTGGAGAAGGGAGAATACGGATTTTCTATAAATGTGTGGGAAGGCACTTTTCTGCTTAAATACAAAATGCTGAACATTATTTAAAATTTATTGAAGATCTTATCAGGGCCTCTCATTGCCTAAGACAGGTGATGGAGAACAGAAAGGCTGCAAGTAGATAGGTGATGAATTTGTGTTTTCCATCCATTAATCTTCATATAATAGTATAGATTATTATATATTATACATAATACTTATATATCATACTAATCTTAATTTTGTTATTAGTAATTCTATTTCTATATTACTTATTAAATAGATAGTATATATTATGTATATATAATTATACATATACACATCATGGCTATATATATTAATTGTACATTATTCTAGTTATGTCATATTATGTATTTATCTATTATCTAATACTCACATATTATATGTTATATAATAATATAAGTACCTAAGTGGTCTGGATTACCTATATTATCTCTCTCTTTTTTTTTTTTTTTTTTACCATGTGCATGTTTTTCTTTAAAATAGAAATAGTGAAGTTCTGCTTCAGTCAGAACCTGCATAGGTTAATTAAATCTACGCTTTATTCCAACTCTACAACACTAAAGGACATGAAGGCTCCAAAACGATTGGGAAGTGCTGCCCCCCATACACTCACCTCCTCCAGTTTCTCATGCATCCGTCCACCAAGTTTTACCAGACATTTACTATGTGCCAGGTTCTGCGCTGGGCACAGGAGCAGAGGGCCGGTGGAGACACAGTCCCTGCCCCCACAGAGCTCACACATGGGGCAGGCAGAAGCCACAGAGGCCATGGTGGCCACACTTTGGGAGAAAAGAACCACAAGTCAAAGGGGCACAAAAGGGGGCAACCAACTCTATCTGGGATGCCGGAAAGGATTTCTGGGGATGGAGATGCTTGAGTGGGAATAGCCCTGATTGGAAGAAAGAGGAAGGGAGGTCATAATGAGAAGGGGGAAAGCATGTGGGGAAACTGCCGTTGATGCTAAAATAGCATAGTCATTGCAGGATCTGATCGCAGGATACTGGATATGCTGCTACTGTGAATGTAATAAGACCAAGAAAAATACTAAGAGAGGACTTAGGAGTAGTGATAGCAAGCATGTATTGAGCATTGATTATTCTAGGCAGTTTGATGCATTATATCACATAATCTCACAGTAAACCTAGACTGTGTAGAGTATTGCTATCAAAATATTTTAGACAAGTGAACAGAGGTGCCAATACGTTTGCTCAGCTGGTATGTGTGGCAGCCAGGAGTGAAGCAGATCAAGCTGTTACTCTAGTGTTGGAGCAGACACCTAACCTCTGTAAACTTCAGCTTCTTCCTCAGTAAAAGAAGGTGAGGCTGGGAACAGTGGCTCATGCCTGTAATCCTAGTGCTTTGGGAAGCCAAGCTAGATGGATTACTTGAGGCCAGCAATTCCAGACCAGCCTGGGTAACATAGTGAGACCCCATATTTACAAAAAAAATTTTTAAAAAGGCTGGGCGCAGTGGCTCCCACCTGTAATCCCAGCACTTTGGGAGGCCGAGGCGGGCAGGTCACCTGAGGTCGGGAGTTCAAGACCAGCCTGACTAACATGGAGAAACCCCATCTCTACTAAAAATATAAAATTAGCCAGGCATGGTGGTGCATGCCTGTAATCCCAGCTACTCTGGAGGCTGAGGCAGGAGAATGGCTTGAACCCAGGAGGCAGAGGTTGCAGTGAGCCGAGATTGTGCCACTGCACTCCAGCCTGGGCAACAAGAGCAAAACTCCAACTAAAAAAAAAAACTATTTGGGTATGGTGGCATGTACCTGTAGTCCCAGCTACTGGGGAGTCTGACGCAGGAGGATCACTTGAGCCCAGGAGTTCAAGGTTGCACTGAGCCATGATTGAGCCACTACACTCCAACCTGGGTGACAGAGTGAGACCGTGTCTCTAATAACAAACAAAAGTAAGATGAAAGGTCATTCTGGGAATGCCAGGGTTGAGGGCTGCACAATGCCATGCTCATGGCAAATGCTAATCTTGGTGGCTAAAGTTCAGTGTGTGTTAGGGAGTAGAGATTGGAAAAGTGGACGAAATAAGTGAATGAGGGAGACTGGGTCAGATAATAGGAACCAGTCTTGTGTGATAAACTAGGTGGTGTGCATTTTATTCTGAAAGCCGTGATGGACATTGGGAAGTCCAAAATAAATAGTGACGTGTTCAGTGTTGTGTTTGAGAAATGTCACTCTCAACACAGAAGGACTTTTGGAAACAGCCAGGTCAGGTGGAGGAGTGTCGTCATAGTCCGGGGTAAGAAATGTGAAGACCCAGACTAAGAAGAGACAGTTACAAGAGCTGTCGAGGACAAAGAGATAACGCACTTGCTGAATATAGGGACGTGGGGGCGAGGGAGGAAGAGGAGGCCAGGATGCTGCCCAGATTCCTGGCTTTAGCACTGGGGAATGGTGCAGTCCATCCACTAAAGCAGGAAACACAGTAAGAGGAGTGTTACGGGTTAAATTGCATCCCACCCCCACCACTCCAAATTCATATGTTGAAGCCCTAACGCCCAGCACCTCAGAACGTCGCTTTATTTGGAGACAGGGTCTTTGCAAAGGCAATCCAGTTAAATTGAGGTCATTGGAATGGGCCCTCATCCAATATGGCTGGTGTCCTTATGAGAAGGGGAAATTCGGACACAAGAGCGTCATAGAGGGAAGATGGCGTGGAGAGATGCAGGGAGAATAGGCACATCTACAAGCCGAGGAGAAAGGCGTGGAATAGATCTTTCGCTCACATCCCTCAGAAGGAACGAACCCTGCCAATACCTTGATTTTAGACTTTAAGCCTCCAGAACTGTGACAAAAGGAATTTCTGATGTTTAAGCCACTGGGTCTGTAGAACTTTGTTACAGCAGGACTAGGAAACTGACTCAGGGAGTAACTCATTCAGAGATGGCCACTAGTTAGGTTTTGCATGAACTGAGTGTGATGTGTTGCTTTTGGGACAGCCAGGTGGAGTCAAATGCCAAAACGATAGAGATGCAAGTCCAGGACTCAGTGGGCAGCTTGGGACTGGAGATTAACGTATGCCAATCATTTTGGACACTCTGGAATCCATAGTACAGTGCAAGCTGTACAGAATAGAAATGTGAAAAATAGTTCAATGAATAAATGAATGTCCTATTTGCCTAAGGACAGAGGGCAGAAGGGAATACAGGGAGACTGGAACTAATTGTAATTTCCCATCCCAGTAGTAAGAAGGTTATCTCAAGCCCTGTCCATATGGAGCCATAACTATGACATATCTGAGGCCAGCAAATTTTAGAGAATTGCTGCATTGGTTGCTGATATTTACACTCCCTAGAAAAGATAGTCCTCTCTTTGTTTTATAAAATCTAGAAGGCAGGAGAATTAAACAAGTATCAATGCTATTCGTAGGACAGAAAACTATAGCCTGTCCAGAGTCTTAGGTTCATGCCCATATTCTGAAATGTTGACCTCCAAGGGAGTGTGCCAGCAACATGTCTACTTTAAGTAGGAACTTTAAAGCCTGCTTAGCTTAAAATGTCAAAATAAGTAGACAGCATAGCAATGGAAAGTGGTAATAACTGGAAACCAGGAGACCTTACTTTGAATCCCAGATTTGCCTCTGAAAAGTGGGTAACCTTAACCTTTGTGAATGTCTTTTCCTTTATCTATAGAGCAGTCATGGGGAGGGGGTAATTGGATGATCTTCCAACTCTGACATTCTGTGATTCTCTCAATGTTGCCTTTAATTGCAACGGGTGATAAGATAACATTTCCATAAATTGACCTGCCAACCTGATTTAGTCCGCCAGCGTGAAGACATGAAAATAAGATGATAGGCAGAAATTAACATCACAGATGACGCTGGTAGAATATTTTCCCTCCTTAAAATGGCAGATGGAACACCAGAAAGAGACAACACTTGGTATTAGAATGCACCTTAGTTACCAGAAAACTGGGTTTTACTGGAAAATGTCTGAATATACATGACCACAATATTTTGTCCAATGACTTCAATTCTGACCATACTGAAAAAGCGATATGGGAGAATAAACCTGCTCCTAACTGCATTTTGGATTTCCCCTGGACTGCTTAATATTTAAAACTTGTGTTGACCTTTTCTCTATATGCCTGGACATCTCGGCAATGGATATAATAAGCCCCTAAGGGGGAAAGGTAATTAGGATGTATTATCTAAGTGTCACATTTTGTGCCAGGTCTTTGACCTGTGTTGCATAATACCTTATTTAACACTTCCCTGTAGAAGATGCTGTCAGCCACATCCTATCTGTTCTGCACTTAACATGGCGAAGGTTGCTTAGGACTTCTGTCTACCGTGGGAGCCCACTTGACTGGAACAAGCCAGACAGGCGCAAGAATTACTATTGCAGAAGCAGCCCTCAACAACTATCAGATGGAAATATGCTGGATAAATACTCTGGCTTCCTTGCCCATGGTTGGGGTAACTCAGAGGCGTATTCTACACTTGCTGACAGGGTTCCCCAGAGGGATTGAGCTCCAGTTATACATGGTAGATATGGCCTTGATAACACATCTTTTATTGGCTGCCTTCTTTTACTGTCTTTAATACCCTGTTATTTCCTGAGATCATTGTCCAGGTAAAATACCTACATTCAAATCCTTATCTCAGGGTTGGCTTCTGCGGTACCCAAATTAAGACATCTGCAAGAGCCCTGTGAAGTAGGTGGTATTGTAAGATACCAGTTTTTAAGTCTTGGTGCTTGGATTCATCTGATTCCCAATGACTTTCCTCTACGCCAGTGATTCTTAACCACAGGAGATTTTGTCCTTCCACCCAGGCGACACTTTGCAATGTCTGGATACATTTGTGGTTGTCACAACTGGGAGGATGCTACTGGCATGTAGTAGGTAGAGGCCAGGAGGGCTAAACATCTGACAACACATAGTACAGTCTCCTACCACAAAGACTAATCCAACCTTTAAAATGTCCTCCGGGCACAGTGGCTCGCGCCTGTAATCCTAGCACTTTGGGAGGCTGAGGCAGGTGGATTGCCTGAGCTCAGGAGTTCGAGACCAGCCTGGGCAACACGGTGAAACCCCACCTCTACAAAAAATACAAAAAATTAGCCAGGCGTAGCAGCATGTACCTGTAGTCCCAGCTACTTGGGAGGCTGAGGCATGAGAATCGCTAGAACCCGGGAGGCAGAGGTTGCAGTGTGCCAAGATCTCACCACTGCACACTGCACTCCAGCCTGAGTGACAGAGTGAGACTCCATCTCTAAAAAAAAAAAAAAAAAAAAAAAAGAAGAAGAAAAAAAAAAGAAAAGAAAAGTCAATAGTGCCAATGGAGAAATCCTGCTCTACACCCAGCAACACTGGCTATGATCTGGTGGCTTCTATGTATGACATAGCTATTGTCTTTTCCTTGCAGGGTCAAGCTGTGGCTCAGCTGTGTTCCACTGTCCCCAGTGTGACTGTCTTTGGAACAGCCTCTACTTTCAAGCATGAAGCAATCAAAGACTCTGTGACCCACCTCTTTGACAGAAATGCAGACTACGTGCAAGAAGTTAAAAGGTAAGATGTTTGCTTTTGAAAAAGCACCAGGCTGGCCCTTGCTCTGCTCTCCAAGAGCAGTAGCACTTATTTAAAAGAGGGATAATAATAATAATAATAATATGCAGCAAACATATATTGGGGGCTTAGTATTATTAGCTCTGTGCCAAATACTTCACATGCATTAGTTCATTTAATCCTCTTAACCCCACTATTGTCACCAAGGAATGAATCGGTTAAGTAACTTGGAAAGCTAATGTATTAAAGTTATGCTAGCTCCTATTTGACCATCTTAACCCAGAAGTTTATTTCTCATTCATTCACATGATAGCTTAAGGTGGATATTTGGTGGATGATCTTCTGTAAGAACATTCAGAGACCCAGGCTCTTTTCATCTTATGGTTCCACTATTGTCTTGGGTCTAAAGGTCCTTCGCTTCTAGACGACAGATGGGCAGAGAGCACCAAAGGGTCATGAATAGGAGGTTTTATGGGCCAGTCTCAGAAAGAACACACACTCTTCTCACAGTCTAGCACTACTGCTCAGGTCGTTGGTTACGCCTTACTGAAGGCAAAATGAGAAACCTTGTCATTGTGTGCACCCAGAAAGGCCTGGAACTGGCAGTGAAAGGTGGAGCCTGGAGTCAAGCCAGGCATTTCAACTTTGGAGCCCGTGATTTTCCTGTACAGATAGCGCCTCTCTGAACAGTGAAGCATGAGCCACAATTATCTATAGGAAGAAAGGAGCAGGGAGGGGGCTGCGTTGGGAAAGGAAAGTCATGTGCATGCATACTGAGGAATGCAAGAGGCTCAGAGGCTGGGAGAACTACAAGAAGGCTTACTGGAGTGCAAGTCCAGGGATGTCTTGTTATCTTGTCTAATTATAGGTATTGGCAAAGAGACACCTGGGGGGAAAGGGAAGAAGGGGCATGAGGTGAGGCTGAGCGAGGAGGCAGGTATCAGATGCACATAGACTACGTACACCAATCCAGCAAATGTGGAGTCCAACCTGGGTGTGACCAAGAGCCAATGACAGACTAAAATGGGGCTATGATTTGATTTGGGTTTTGAAAAATCACTGGTGGTGCTGCAGAGGGTATGCATGGGAGGAGGGAGGCTGGGGCTGCAAGATCATTTGCTGGCTGTTGCAGTCACCTGGGGGAATGATGGTTTATAACCTGTGATTCTGAAGTTATTGATCATGGCCACATGTGTGCCAACACAGGGAAGCAGATGGAAACCCAGCTGCCATCATGGTTTCAGATGATTTTGTGTGTCTCACTCTGTCTATTGCTCCGGGCTCCAGGCTTCTTCTCAGGGTCCATGCCACTCACAGCTTCTGAGAGGATTCAGATTTGGGCCAGAGCCATTGTTTCGGCATTCTCGTTTTCCAACACAAAATTGTTACGTACAAAGATATTATGTTGTCCAGATAGAATCATAATAAAGAAACAAGGCTGGGCACAGTGGCTCATGCCTATAATCCCAGCACTGTGGGAGGCCGAGGAGGGCAGATCACTTAAGCCCAGGAGTTTGAGACCACCCTGGCCAACATAGTGAAGCTTCATCTCTACCTGCACCCCCCCAAAAATACAAAACTTAGCTGAGCGTGGTGACGCATGCCTGTAGTCTCAGCTACTCAGAAGGCTGAGTTGGGTGGATCGCTTGATCCTGGGAGGTAGAGGTTGCAGTGAGCTGAGATCATGCCAATGCACTCCAGCATGGGTGACAGACAGCAAGAACCTGTCTCAAAAGGGAAACAATTTTCTTCAAATCACAGATTAAGATGGGAAAACTGAAGGACAAGTGGATGGGAGAGCTGGTTATTTGAGGTGATAGTTTTAGAACAGATTTGGTGACACTTGGGAAGTTTCTTGAAAAGGAGGAGATTCTGATGGTCTGAATTTTCAGATTTATTTTTAAATTTGGAATGCAGACCATTGCATATAATTTAAGGTTGTCCCAATAGTTCCAGCAGGATGTGAAAGGAAAGCTTTAAGCTAGATGTTAGAAGGCGACCCTCTGTTTCTCAGATGTCTAGAGGCTGCAGGCTAATTTTGAGAACATCCGTTTGCCCAGTTCCATAGCTCTCAGGTAGTTCTTCCTATCCTTTTTTTTTTTTTTTTTTTTTTTTTTTTGAGACGGAGTCTCTCTCTGTCACCAAGGCTGGAGTGCAGTGGCGCGATCTCGGCTCACTGCAAGCTCCGCCTCCTGGGTTCACACCATTCTTCTGCCACAGCCTCCTGAGTAGCTGGGACTACAGGCACCCGCCACCACACCCAGCTAATTTTTTGTATTTTTAGTAGAGACGGGGTTTCACCGTGTTAGCCAGGATTGTCTTGATCTCCTGACCTCGTGATCCACCCATCTCGGCCTCCCAAAGTGCTGGGATTACAGGCATGAGCCACCGCGCCTGGTCAGTTCTTCCTATCTTTAACTTGAGTCTCTTAAGCTGTGGTCTGGAAAATGAGCTATCATTGTCCCTTCAGTCATTTTTTCTTTGACTTCCTTACGTGATATTTTGGCAAGCATTCTTTCATGTATGCATGAATATAATTGCTTAATACCTCTGTGCTTTGTGTCTGTGATGGCCTGGAGACTGTGCCACGGCCAGAGATCCAGCAATGCCATCTTGAGAGTCACTGTCCTTGTGGAATACAGAATCTTAACGGAGGGAGAGGGGACAAAAAATAAAACTATAAAGAGAAATGACTGATACACATTTTCGACATGTGCTCTGGTAGTGAAATGCAAGGTGCTAGCGAATACTTACTGATGGAGAAATCAGAAACACTCTCAATCACAGAGTGGGATTTTGGCTGAGAGTTGAGGGATGAGAAGTCGGCCAAAGGAAGAGCATTTCTGACTAACAGGGATGCAATGGGCTACAGTCCCACATCGGGAAAAGCTTGCTGAACTTATGAACCTGAAAGGAGGCCAGTGCAGATGGCAGGACGTGGGGAGTGGGAAGAGAAGGGAGACGGCATCTCTTCTGAAAAAGTAATAGCCCATAACCAGAGAACTCCTGCCTGCCCCATTTGCTCAGCATCCTTCCCATCCTCTCATCTTCCCGCTGCCCTAGATCTACTCTCTTAGCCCCCAAATCACTGGTGTCTGCTGATGTCAGAAGAACAGAAGGCATTTGAGACCCACCTCACCCTCACCTTCCTTCAATGGTGACTTCCCACAATTCGTTGTGTTTTTAAATAGAGACCTTGAGATGACACTCAGAATACCCAGGAAGTTACAAATACATTTACACGACCCTCCATCCCAGCAAACCTACCCTCAAGAAATAAGAAGAGCAAAGCTACAGGTACAAGGCTGCCTGTTGCAGAGCCAAACACTGCTTCTGCTTCATTGTAAGTGCTCAGCACATGTTGACAGAGTGAATTACAGCATTGTCTAAAACAGTGAAAATTCAGAACCAGCCCCTACCATCAACAGAAAGGAAACAGTTCAGTCGATTACGCTACACCCACATACTTGAGTATTGTGCACTCCCTTAAAAAATGATAATTATGAAGACAGCCACAAAATGAAAAAAATGCCCATGGTAGCACATTGAGTAAAAAAGAAGAATGCCAAATTCCATCGACTCTGTGATCACAGCTTTGTACAAATTCTTGGTGCATGTAGACACAAAATGAAAGGAAAGGGAAAATATCCAACTGCCAACATGCAATAGGAGTGGAATGCAGAGTGATTTCTCTTTATTTTTTGATCACGGATATTGTTACATTATTATGTGTACAATGAACCAGAAAAAAATGAAAAAAAAAAAAAGATAAAATTTCTTGAGATGAAAACTCTTTTATAAGCCAGTCAATCGGGAAGCCTCCTTTGAATACATTCTCAGCCTTGAGGCAGGTGTTGTAAAGGGAATAGAAAAAAAAAACATATTTATGACACAGACCTAACCTTTACATCAGTTACTTTCTCTCTCTTTAGGAGGAGAGAGATGATTATGAGTGAAACCAAGCCGAAGCGTTAGAAACCTTGAGTTGTGTGTACCTAACTGCAAGGGCTTTAGAAATAAGGAAAAGAGAAAGATCAGAGAGAGCATGACAAGATGGACAGCCCCTCAGATGCACTTGAAGGTTGCGATCGATTTCAGTAGGTGGAGGGAAGCGTGAGAGAATCCACACAAGGGAATCTTGGACAGAACAGGGCAGATAATAATAACCACGCTTTGTTGATCTCCTGCCATCCTGCTACGAGTTCAATTAGACCATTTTATGTGCACCTGAGACAATCCTGCAAGGTGAACATTCCTCATTTTGCAGATAAGGAAATTGAGAGGTAGGACCAGATTTGGCCTTGCGGGTGTGTGAGTCTATCAGCTTTTTTATTCTGCAGAACTCCTCTTGGTTTACAAGAGGACTTGAGGAAACTTTTGCGTGTGAAGGATACGTTCAGTACATGGACGGTGGTGAGAGTTTCACAGGTATGAACATATTTAATCTCTCACCAAATTGTACACTTTAAATATGTACAGTTTATTGTATGTCAATTATATCTCAATAAAGCTATTTTAAAAACCTGCCTTTAAAAAAATCAAACAACATTTGAAAACTTCTTTGGGTGGAAATGGGTACACAATATTATTTCAGACCTTTTGTTCATTCATTCATTCATTCATTCATTCATGTAGAGATGCTTCTCGACTTACAATGGAGTTACATCCCTGTAAACCCATCAGAAGCTTAAAATATCATGAGTCAAAAATATACTTAAGGCCGGGCTTTGGTGGCACATGCCTGTAAATCCAGGACTTTAGGGAGGCTGAGGCAGGGAGACCCTTGAGGTCAGGAGTTGAAGACCAGCCTGGCCAATATGGTGAAACCCTGTCTCTACTAAAAATACAGAACTTAGCCAGGTAAGGTGGTGGACACCTGTAATCCCAGCTACTACGGTGGCTGAGGCAGGAGAATTGCTTAAACCCAGGAGGTGGAGGCTGCAGTGAGCCGGATTATGCCACTGCACTCCAGCCTGGGCGACAGAGCGAGACTATCTTAAAAAAAAAAAAAAAGAAAGAAAGAAAAGAAAACCCACAAAACACAACATTTCCAAACTTCATTGGGTGGGAAATGGGTATGCAATATTATTTCAGACCTTTTTTCATTTATTCCTGTACAGATGCTTCTCAACTTACAGTGGAGTTGCATCCTTGTAAACTCATCATAAGTTTAAAATATCATGAGTCAAAAATGTATTTAATACACCTAACCTACTGAATATCATAGCTTAGCTTAGCTTAGCCTACCCTAAATTTACATTAGCCTACAGTTGGGCAAAATAATCTAACACAAGGCCTATTTTACAATAAAGTGTTGAAAACCTCGAGTTGTGTGCAGTCAGGTATACACAACTCAGGATTCTTAATGCGTACTAAATACTGTACTGAAAGTGAGAAACTGAACAGTCGTATGGGTACATCACAAAATTGAAAAATTAAATGAGACCACTGTAAATGGAGGACCATCTATATTAGTGATGCCTACAAACAGACTGTGAAGATATAATGGTGAGAAAAACAAGCAAATCCCCACGCAAGACAATGGGTTTGGCAGCTGATACAGAAGTAAAGAGCACTGGGGGGGCACAGGTGAGCAATGCCTAAATGGAAGCCTGAAGAACACGTGGGAGCTCTCTTTTGGGTCTCACACATTTTATGAAGTAAATACTGTGCTTATTTTTCAGAGGGAGGCAAGGCAAGCCTGGTTAAGTAAATGTCACACAAATAGATATGACGGGACTCAGTTCCAGGTGGCTGTAGTTCCAGAGCTTGTGATATTTCTAGCACCCACATTCACTCTCACAAAGGAAGTGAGGGCGGCTTGCTCCTCAGCCAGGGAGGAAGCCAGATTGCCTGTATTAAAGCATGTGGTTTTGTGAGGTGCTTGGATGGTAGGACGGGGTTAGATCAGAGCTTCCAACCTCAGCACTGTGGACATTTGGGGCAGGATCATTCTGCTATCTGGGGGCGCTGCCTTGTGCATTGTAGATGTTGAGCAGCATCCCTGGTCTCTACTCGTTAGATGTCAGTAGCATCCCCCTGCCCTTCAAGTCATGAAAATATGAAACGACTCCAGACCCTGGTGGAGAACTGGGCTAGATTGATGAGGCTCTTGAAAGCTCTTAAATGGAGTAAACATTGCATTATGTCAGAAATGTAGAATTCTTTGCAGATTTGAAGCAGTTAACCACTGTTTTGAAGGGGAATCTACAAAAAGACTGATCTGGCTGCCGTGTACAGGAATGGTGAGAGAAGAGATCTCCAAAATCAGGAGAATGAGTAGCAGAAGGGGCAAGGGAGAGGCCGCGCCTATAGAGATTTTGAAGGAGAACAAGACAGAATGACCTATGACTAGGGAAAATACTGCAAGATGAGACCAAGACTTCTTTTCCTTTTTGTTGTTATTAGACAATGAGCAATGGAAGCTGTAGTGACTTCCTTTAGACAGGATAAATACAGTGTGAGAGTGAGAACTCCAGGGGGCCTGCATAATAGGCCAGGGAAAGTGGGACTGGAGCTCCACTGAGTACAAAGCCACTCCCTTAGGCTGGATGTGGTAGTTCACACCTATAATCCCTGCACTTTAGGAGGCCAAGGCAGGAGGATAGCTTGAGGCCAGGAGTTTGAGACTAACCTGGGCAACATAATGAGACTCCCATCTCTAAAAAACAATTAGCTGGGCGTAGTGGTGTACACCTGTAGTCCCAGCTATTTGGGAAGCTGAGACAGGAGGATCTCTTGAGCCTAGGAGTTTGAGGCTGCAGTGAGCTGTGAGCATGCCACTGCACTGCAGCCTGGGCAACAGAACAAGACCCAGTCTCAATGATTAAAAAAAACCAACCACTTCGAACATTTTCCAAATGACCGACATGAGCTGGCTGTGGAAGTTAGGAAACTGAGATAAAGCACAATCTCTAGCCAAAGGAGCACAAAGCCCACAGAGGAAGGAATCAAACTCCCGATCGAGGGGGAGCAGCTAATTGTTCAAATGACTTGAATCTTGCAGATTCCAGTCATAGGTGAAGCCAAGGGGTATAAGCTCAGAAAAGGCAGAGATCAGACCGAACTCCTGCACTTCTAGCACAATGCCTGGCACATAATAGGAGCTTATTTTAAAACTAGTGGAAATTAATAAGAGTCTAATCACCTGGAAAGAATAGGGACAAAGGGATCTAGAAGGCATTCCTAGAGGTAGTATTGCTAAGTACATATAGGAACTACTAATAGTAAACACTTACCAAGAAGCCTACCACACATCAGCACTGGGCTTGGCCCCCTGTGAGAAACCTGTCACGTGCTGGGTGCTGTGCTTGGCACTCTGTAAGAAGCCTACGGTGGAGTAGGCATTGTGGCCAGTCCTCTATAAGAAGCCTATTGTGTACCAGGCACGGTGCTTGGCACCCTGTGCAAAGCCTGCTAAATGCCAGGCACTCGGAAATAGTCTCATCCTGTGATGGTTAAAGCTGTTGCACAGATGAGTTCTCAGAAAAAGGGATCCAGAAAGAGAAAACAGAGCGGAAAGCCAAAGACCCAGCTGGAGAGCAAAGTCACCATAAAGGGGAATTCTTTTCTTGGCAAAGTCAAAGGGTTTCTCTCTAAGTACTGGCTCTGTTGGAACCTACTGCCACTCAAGAGAAATTCTTCCCTGATCTGTGTGGGCAAGAAGGAAAGAGGCAGCATTCACCATCCAGGGGCCGGGGCTGGGGACACAGGAAGGACAGACATGAAGGTCTTGGATCAGCAACTCTGAAATATCTTACTGCTGAATTTGGCTCATATAATCCCCGAGCTGGGGCTATTTGTGTTTGCTTTTTAAATCCGAAGAGATTTATGGCAGCAGGAAAAAGCACACAGAGGAATTGCTGCATTTGGCCTTCTGCCACACCTTCTTTGCTTTCATGTAATAATCATACATATGCAGGCAGTGCTGAACACCCCCGGAAACTGGAGTCGGGGGCCACAGAAATGATGAGGATGGTCCTTGTTCCTCTGGTGAGCCTTCCAGCTCCACTTCTGATTTTCATGATTATTTCATTAAAAGGGCTACTGCAGCGCTTTTCAATGTGGGTGTAACTGAGACAGGGCCAGTCCCAAGGCTGTTTATGGGACCAGGAACATTCTAAATAGACCCAGCTGAGTCCAGTTCAGTACAATCCTTTTAGGGGGTCTGTCATGACTCAACAGAGATGGAGCACTTTTCAATTTTGAAATTCTTACCCGAAGGAACATTTCTACCCTTGAAAAGAGCAATAGCTGCTGGAATGGTTTGACAGAAAGAGCAAAAGCATCCTCACCCTCAGGTGCTGAGAATGATATCTGCCTCTGCCCAACTTCTCCCTCTCAGAATCCACCTCTCTACCTCCTCCCACCCTCCACCCGACCACTGACCTTCAAAAGGATGCAATGACGGCAGGAAGGAGAGGATTTGTGGTTCTGTTGACCCCCAGACATGCATGTGATTCAACTGTAGATATGCCGAGAGAGAGGCATGGATGGGGGCAGGTGGCCTGAATGTGAAGGAGACCTACAAGTGTCTCCTTCTAGTGTTAAGACCAAGGAAGCACACCCCAGCTTTTCTCAACCCTGCTGGGTACCTGCATGGCATAGAAGTGACAGTGGTGGTCGCCTCGGGGTTGGCCGCTACTTACCCTACGAAACCCTACTTCGCCTTTGATGCCCTTGCCTGGTTTCTAGATGTGATGGAACAAACTAAGGTCTTCCCACTCTATGCAGTGGGCCCTGGGGTGAGTCACCTGGCCCTCACTGAGCCTCATTTTCCTTGTCTATCAAATGGGGATAATGATGGCCCCAGAGTCAAAGGATTGGGATGAGGCATAAATGTAGCCTGGACAACAGAGCAAGACCCAGTCTCAATGATTAAACACGAAATTCTTAGCATTCTACTTGGGACATAGTAATCGCTCAAGAGTGTGGCACACTCTCTTTGGAAGGTCAATAGCATCAAGCCTCAGCTCCGGTAATTTCTGGGCTGGTGTCTCCACCCACCCTGAAGGTTGAGTTGGAGAGGTTTTGCATACTCTTTCTTTTCATGCCCTTTTCCCAATCAAAAGACTTAAAGTTGGGGCATTTTCAAAAATGGTAATCAATCAAAGCTACCATGGACCCAGAGTTTACCATGAACTGGGCTCTGTGTTCCATTTGCATCAATTCATTCAAGCTTCATAAAGAAAATGTAGGTGTTATCACCATCATCCCCTTCCACAGTTGGGGAAACTGAGGCACAGAGAGGCTAAGTAACTCAACTAAGGTCACACAGCATGTAAGTAGCAGAACTGAATGCTTAATACTGAAATAAAATGTATATTCCTAAGCCTAGTACTGTGTTGCCCTTGAGCCACCCCTCTCCCCTGCCTATCCACCTCCATGTTAGCTGTTGATTGTGATAGCCAGTCTTAGGGTCCTTCTAGAAGGAGTCAGTGGTCAGGCCTCCTGATTGCCATGGTTGGTGTCCCAAAGCCTTCTCACTGTCCTAGGTCAAGCTGTTATACTATTCTCTGAGAAGTGCCTTCCCTTTTTCACCTGGCCAATTTCTGCTCTGAAAACAGACCTGGGGAGAAGTGAAGGAGACAGAAACACAATTACCCAGCCCATAATGCAAGGTGAAGACCTGACCACCAACCTGAAGCCCACCAACCAAGAGTCCATGTGGTCCAACTCCCGCCTGCCTCTCCAGCCCAACCTCAAAGCAAGCGGCCCTTTGTTTTCATATTCCAGCCACACTGGCTGTTTCCCAGTCTTCCTCCCACCATAAGGCCTTTGCACATCCTGTTCCCTCTGGTTCCCTCTGCTGCCAACCCTCAACAGAAGGTCATCTTCCAATGCTCGTAACTTGCTCTATTGGAGCAGTGATCACTCTGTGTTTGGTTCATTTATAGATGTCTGCCCTTGTAGACCATGAGCTCCTGGATGATCAGGGCAGACTTCCGCCTTCTCTGTGTATTCCCAACTCAGCATGCACAGTGCCTAGCATGTAGTAAACACTCAGCAAATGGTTATCCAGTGGCTGGAAATTAAGGGTAAATTTGTGGGACTCTGAATTTGGGTCTCTCCTATAAACCCCGGGGGGAAAACCAGCTTGAAAACAGAAATCTTTCAGTCTAGATGTTTGATCTAGGCCAAACTTTGATCAAATGTAATCAGACTCTGAATGTATGTGTATTTATTTCAAGACAAAATTTAAGCCTGAATTCTTCAAAGACTAAATTAAATTGGCTGCTTCTCAGAGCTGCTTGCTAAAGTGATGCTTCCATACTTAACACTGGCTTGGATATTTATTAAGTCTTAAACTCAGACTGGTGCAAAGGCCATCATCTATGGAGTTAAACTCGACCTAGAATTGAATTCCAGCTGTGCTAGTTACGTAAGCTTGGGCAAGATTGCTGCATCTGTAAGCCTTGATTTCATTCTTTTAAAAGTGGAGTTAAAATGCCTGCCTCATAGGCTTTTTGTGAGGGTTAATTATGAAATAGCTGTTATATAGGAGAGCTCTGAAATATGAGTTTCCTTTCCGAGGAAGCACACATATAGAGACACAGAACAGCAGTCTTAAACTGTTTTCTTCATCATCTTTCATTCATTCAGTTACCCATTCATTGAAACACTTGTGCAGTCCTCTGGTCAATCACTATTTCTTGAGAAGCAACACTATATCCAGCAGGAAGAGAAGGGCCATAGATATTATAAGCAGCACAAACATGCTCCAAGGGGCTTAAATTTTGGTGGAAGAGAAAGTCAATAAATAGATAATTATAACCTATGATAGGTACTAAAAAGTATCTCCAGTGTAGACACTAAAGCATAAAAGAAACTAAAATGGAGATCGTTTTAGGTGGAGTGATTAGTTACAGCTCCTCTGGGAAGATCGTTATGTGAGTGAGGTCTGAAGGATGAGAAGGAGCCAGCTCTTAGGAGAGCAGGGGATAGGCTCTCCAGGCAGAGATGACAGCACATGCAAAGGCCCTGAGGTCAGAAAGTTCTAGGGACAATCAAAAGGCCAAATGCCCTGAGCTGTAGGTGGGAGGTGAAGATGGGGAAGTTTATAGGCCACTGTGTTTATAGGCACAGGAGTTTATAGGCCACTGTTGGCTATGGGCATGCCCTGCTTTTCTGCAGAACCAGAGTCCAGCAGACAGAGCAACAGGTCAAGGTGGGGCTAATACAAGGAGATAGGACTGGCACTTTGTGGGAGAGAATGTGGCCTGCCAAGATAATGCAGATGTCAGGGGCATCAGAGGATGAAAATTCAAGGCGGGGCAGACCCATCAGGGGTATAGCAGGAGGTATGCATGGCCTAGTATTGGTGAGGCTGCTTCTGAACACAGGTGGGCATCCTACAGGCAAGGGGAGAGGCCTTGGAGAAACGCAGTTCACTGAGATGACTTGATGGCTCAGGACGGCTGGCTGGTAAAAGCAGACCAAGACCCACTTCCACAAGAGTGAGCAAACGTAGCAGAAAACAGACCTGGGCAGAGGTGAGGGAGACAGGAGCACAATTACCCAGCCCATAATGCAAGGTGAAGACCTGACCACCAACCTGACGCCCACCAACCAAGAGTCCATGAGGTCCAACTCCCGCCTGCCTCTCCAGCCCAACCTCGAAGCAAGCACCCTTTAGTTTTCATACTCCAGCCACACTGGCTGCTTCCCAGTCTTCCTCGACCACAGGGCCTTTGCACATGCTGTTCCCTCTGCCTAGGACACTATTCCTTTCACTCTTTACCTACTTAACTCCTTCCCTTCCCCAAGGATGCCTCTCTGATAGCCCTGATTGGGAAAATTCTCCATTTACACAATTCTAGAGCCCCTTAGTGGCATGAGACCACATTTCAACTTAACATTTATTTGTGTAATTATCGGTGAGTATCTGCCTCTTACACGCTCCAAAAAGAGGAAAAAGCAATACACTACATCCTCCAGTGCCTAGTGCAGTGCCCAGTGCTGAATATTTAATGAACAAATTAATTTAAAAAAAATGCCACTTTGGCTCCTAAGTAACTGGCTTAGATCAGTAATTCTCAGAGCGTGGAGCTGGAATTAGCAGCGGCAGCAGCCCCTGGAAACGTTAGAAATGCAAATCCCCATCACAGACCTACAGAATCAAAAAAGGGAAGGATTGCAATCTTTGTTTTAATAAACCCTGCAGGTTATTACAGTGCACACTTAGGTTTGAGATCCACTGTCCTAATTACATTGTTTTGAACTTTCAGGTGAGACTTAAGAGGACACCCCTGTGCAGATAAGAGCTCTATTAGGCAGGAAGCTAAGCTGATCATTTTGGATGCGCCTTGGTAGTGGGCTGGATTTTGGACATGACATGAGGGCTTTTGAAGGGCATAGTCACATAAAGACTCAGCTGCATAGGGAAACTGAATTAGTCTCTGCACCCAAGAGATGTACACGCAGTTTCCTAGTTAGTGACACTATGGACACAGGACCCAGCTGTTGACATATGCTGCAATGCCTAAATTTTGCTAGGGTGAACTTGGGGGTAGAATAATTGAGGTATTTGCTAAGACAAGCTAATCCTGCAAACTTGCAAACACAAGGAATGCCATTCTTGTCTGAACAGAGCAGGGATCTGCCAGAATAGGGATCTCTGTGAGCATGAATATCCTCCCCACAATCTCCAGAGCCTTCCTGTTCTACAGCCCCCTCCTGAATATCTTCTAACAGTGGGAGCCCAGTAAAAGTTGCTTACATGCATTAATGAGTGAGTGAGTGAATCAATGAATGTATAAATAAGTGAATAGAAGAAGAGATCAACAAATGCTTTGTCTAATGCAGTACAAATGTGGCTTCTTTCTACTCCACAACCTCCCATTGCTGGAGGAAGTTCATCTCTATTTAACCCTCTTCCTCTTAGACATTGGAGGAAGATCTCGACATTGGAGGAAGAGAAGCTTACAAGTTAGATTAACGTGCTTTATGTTTTCACTGTAAAGGGAGGTTAGGAGGGAGGAAGGCCAGTCCCTGCTAGAGAAGCAGCCCCATGAAGACAGGGAGCATACTGGTTTGGTTCACTCTATCTCCAGCACCTTGAACAGAGCCAGGCAACTAACCCTTGCTCTACACATAGGAGTTGCCTGAGCCTCCCCTTTTGTCACCTCATTTCATTCTTACCACAAAGAAACATACTAGCTCCACTTTACAAAGGAGAAAGCTGAAGCTACAGAATTTGAGTAAAGGAGCTAGATACAAACTCAGACCCACTGACCCCAAGTTCATTCCTCCGACCCAGGCTGGGTCCCAGTGCCAGTTACCAGCCAGACTGTTAGCTGCCTCCAGTTTTGTGAAATTTTTATCACTGGATCCGGGAAGATAAATCCATCTCCTGGGCGTCTGCCCTATTTATTTCTACTCCTGGAGCTGTCAGGGTTCCTTATTCTGGAGTCAAACGATATGACACAGGAAAGGAAAGGGATTGACTGTCTGGCTCCTAACAGGTCACAGAATTTTGCTTTGCCTTCTCACCATTTAGAATCTCTGCTGAAGGTGTGGACATCGTTTTGGACTGCCTCTGTGGGGACAACACTGGAAAAGGTCTCAGTCTTCTCAAACCCTTGGGAACCTACATTCTATATGGTGAGTGCTAAACAAGAGCAGGGACGTGGTCTGCAATAGGTAGCTCTGCATATGTGCCTCCAAAGGCTCTGAAAAGTGAATTGTGCCGATATGTTGGGGTAGTGGGAAGGGGGTGTTTCATTTTTTAATGTCTCCTATAATGTTTCTACTACTGTGAGTTATTTTCAATTATAAAATAACATGTGCCTACTGTCCTATGTCCTATTATGTCAAATGGGATAAAGCAAGACCAAGCCAATGTGGTCACCGATATGAGTAGAACCATTAAGGGACATCACCCGTAGAAGGCAGCACAGGTGGAAAATATGAATGACTTCAAAGGAAGTTCAGAAATAAAGAAGGCATGAAGGACCAACAGTAGTATGGGGAAGAGTGGCTAGGATATGCAGGTTTTAAGGGAGGGTTTTCACTATTTGAGAAGAAGTCGTGAAGTACACACTCTTCTTCCCCTAAACTACTCCTGAGCATCCAAGTCAAGACAGAAGCCTTGGATAGATGGAACTCATGTCTGTTCTTCTTCCCCTAAACTCCTCCTGAGAGTCCCACGCTAAGACAGAGGCCCTGGATAGACGGAACTCATGTCTGTTTCCATCTCTTTCTACATTCACTTCTATGCTCTTAGAGTGGAAGAGAAATATGAAAAACAACTGGGAAAAGATTTTCTCCAGCAAAATGAGGCTCCACGGCCTCCTTTCTCTTCTTTTTCTTTTCTGTCATAGGCATGCAAACCAATTTAAACATTAGTCTCCACAGGCCGGGTGCGGTGGCTCACGCCTGTAATCCCAAAACTTTGGGAGGCTGAGGCGGATGGATCACGAGGTCAGGAGATCGAGATCATCCTGGCTAACACAGTGAAAACCTGTCTCTACTAAAAATACAAAAAATTAGCCGGGCGTGGTGGCGGGCGCCAGTAGTCCCAGCTACTCGGGAGGCTGCGGCAGGAGAATGGCGTGAACCCGGGAGGCAGAGCTTGCAGTGAGCCGAGATCACGCCACTGCACTCCAACCTGGGAGACAGAGTGAGACCCCGTCTCAAAAAAAAAAAAAAATCATTAGTCTCCACAAACTAAAATAGGAGTATTTGAAGCTAGATGGCATATTCTGAAGCAAAATAATATTGGGTTTATCCAGCGTTTAAGATTCTTGGTACCTTTGTCCCCTGTGGGTGCAATAGAAAACTGAGTTTTAGCCTGGGCGTGGTGGCTCACGCCTGTAATTCCAGCACTTTGGGAGGCCGAGGCGGGCGGATCACAAGGTCAGGAGATGGAGACCATCCTGGCTAACACGGTGAAACCCCGTCTCTACTAAAAATACAAAAAATTAGCCGGGCATGGTGGCGGGCACCTGTAGTCCCAGCTACTCGGGACGCTGAGGCAGGAGAACGGCGTGAACCCGGGAGGCGGAGCTCGCAGTGAGCCGAGATCGCGCCACTGCAGTCTGGCCTGGGTGAAAGAGTGAGACTCCGTCTCAAAAAAAAAAAAAAAAAAAAAAAAAGAAAAGAAAAGAAAACTGAGTTTTAATTTTGGCTAACTCAGAAAAAACCACTCATTTCCCTGCTATTTCCTGAAGAGCTTATAAAATAAATATTTGGGAGGTATAAATACGCAAGCATCTTTTTGTCATCTTCAGACCATTGTAATAGAAAGAAGGCTTAACTCACCAGAGGCAGGTAAACAGCCCATTGCTGGAGTGTTCCGGTAATTTCAATCATAGCCATGTATTTCCTTTGAAGTGGACGTGTAGTTTATTATTATCAATGAGAGCCCCTGCACATTGCAAGGATATCGGATATGACTAACATGTGAGTCAAATGCAGATGGACGATGTAGTCATCCTTACTTATCATTTACCAATAATTCTATTTTTGTCCCAGTTTCTTGATGTCATTTTGGTGAAATTCAACTCGATTATTCAATGTGAGTAGCTCACAATTATCTAATTCATTACATTGATCACTTGGTCACTAATTAATCAAAGTCTAGTACTGGGATGCCCAGTGGTACTCACCCCATAAAAACAGAAGCAATGGTTCACTATTATGCTGGTGCAAGGATAATTGCCATCTTTGGCATTAAAAGTAATGACAAAAACCACAATTACTTTTGCACCAACTTAATAACTGGCTACTAGTTTAGCCAGGCTAAATAGTTTAAAATACACATGACTATTTTATTAAATAACTCCTCTCTGAGAAGAACTTACTCCCAAATCTTTGGAGACAAGGCAGGAAAGTCGTTGAAAAAGTACCTGTATGGTATTTGAATGTTCCCCATACTGTTAAGAGCTCTCTCACTGCCCCCTCCTCTGCCCCCAAACCCTGTAAAGGGTTTTTTCTCTCCATATGAGAATCTTAGGGAATCTTTCCCAACTCCACCTCCCATATGCCCTCTAAATACTGCTTGTCCAATTGGCAAAACTCAGTTTCTCATACCACTTGTCTCAGACCTCTTTGGAGCTGACACATGGGTCACACCATTTCTTTGGTCCCTGGGCCTCTTTTCATTCTCACCTGTGAGCTTCTGTACCCATTTTTTCCAATCCATCTATATTCTAACTCTGCTCCACCTCTCCCACCAGTTAGGTACCCAGCCCAGGTCAGAGCCCCAAGCCCCTCACTTGCTGGGGAATCAAATTCAGAATCACAAAGTAGATTCACTAAGGAGTTCCCTTCTCAGTCTCAAAGAACAAACCTAAAAACACATTTCAGCAACTCATCATTTTATTCAAATGTTGGCCTACATCATATTTCTGCTACATGCCCAATTTTTCAAAGTAATGAGACGGTCACCATGAGAAATGTCACTTTCTCTTTGATCAGGGACACTCAGCTAAAATAGTCAACTTGATGCCTCATTCTCATTCCCCTCACTTTGCCAAGGCTTAATTAAATTTCTTTTCAAGATTTTTCCAGTTCCGGACCAAACAATTGCCATTTTTTTCATGCATAACAAGAGACGTCAATTTTCATTAGCAATTGCTTAATGTGGGAATCTTTCATTTCAGGCTCATCCAACATGGTAACTGGAGAGACCAAGAGCTTCTTCAGCTTTGCAAAATCAGTAAGTATCCAGGCACATCTGATGTACTGTGGTGGCATGTTGATTCGCATGTTGTGAGCTTTGTTTTTGTTTGTTTGTTTTGAGACGCAGTCTCGTTCTGTCGCCAGGCTGGAGTGCAATGGCATGATCTCGGCTCATGGCAACCTCTGACTCCCTGGTTCAAGCGGTTCTCCTGCCTCAGCCTCCCTAGTAGCTGGGATTACAAGCGTGCACCACCACACCCAGCTAATTTTTGTATTTGTAGTAGAGATGGGGTTTCACCATGTTGGCCAGGATGGTCCCAGTCTGACCTCGTGATCTGCCCACGTCAGCCTCCCAAAGTGCTGGGATTACAGGTGTTAGCCACCACACCCAGCTGTGAGCTCTTCTATCATAAGGCATTAACTTAATCTTGTCTTTCATTTTCATCATTCATTTCCAATAAAACCTGCGCTCCTACCCTGTTCCCTGCAAATGGACAGGACCAGAATTTAGACTACTTTTGTCGAAATGAAACAGAGAGGTGGGAGTGTCAGAGAAACTCAAGAAAGCTACAGCTTTATTTCAGTCAAAATTCCTTAAGTGTTGGTGTCTTTAATCATTGGTCAAAAATGAACTTAGCATTAGCGCATTTTCTTTGCTCCACAGAGTGGCCAGCCTTTCACTTTGCTACTTTCTGACCAGGTCTCTGAGGGTACTTGAGATTTCTCTGTGTCCCCATCCTCTTGGAGATAGAAATGAGGACCCTATGACCTTAACAAGATCCTGAGGTGACTTGTAGACTCGGGCAAGCTCATGAACCACTCTCTTGGGTGATCATGCTTTAAATATGGTGGTTAGTTTGTCAGCCATTACGAAGCAACATCCCTGGGCATTCACCTCACTACAAACTGACTCTGATCTATCTTCCTATCTCAAGCTATACTTGCTAGAATTATACTGATGTCGGCTTGAACTTTTTTGAGACAGCGTCTAGCTCTGTCACCCAGGTTGGAGCGCGGTGGCGTGATCTCGGCTCACTGCAACTTCCGCCTCCTGGGCTCTAGCAACCCTCCTGCTTCAGCCTCCCAAGTAGCTGGGATTACAGGTGTGCGCCACTATACCCGGCTAATTTGTGTATTCGTTTTGGTAGAGACAAGCTTTCACCCTGTTACTCAGGCTGGTTTCGAATTCCTGGGCTCAAGCAATCCGCTTGCCTCAGCCTCCCAAAGTGCTGGGATTATAGGCATGAGCCATCGCACCGGGCCAAACTTAGTTTTTTAAATATCATTTCAACACCCCTTCCCCAGCCCAAATTCCTTCTCTTCTTTGAAATGAACCACCAGTACCCCAGCACCAGCCTATATTGCTTTTTTTTTTCTTTGCACATTCCAGGGTCTTTTTTTTTTTTTTTTGTAACTTCAGCTTTTTAGATTCAGGCGGTACATGTGCAGGTTTTTTGCCCGGGTATATTGTATGATGCTGAAGTTGGAGGTACAAATGATCCTCTCATTCAGATAGTGAGCATAGTACCCAACAGTTAGTTTTTCAACCCCTGTCCCCCTCCCAGTCCCCTTCAGTGGTCTGCAGTGTTAACTGTTCCCATATTAAAGTCCATGAGTACCCAGCTCCCACTTATGAGAGAACATGCAGTATTTGTTTTTATGTTTCTGCATTAATTTGATTAGGAAAATGAGCTCCAGCTGCATCCATGTTGCTGCAAAGGACATGACTCCATTCTTTTTTATGACTGCATAGTATTCCATGGTGTATATGTCTCACATTTTATTTATTCAGTCCACCATTGATGGGCACCCCAGGTTGATTCCATGTGTTTTCTATTGTGAATAGACTAGCAATGAACATATGAGTGCATGTGTCCTTTTGATAGAACGATTTACTTTCTTTTGGATATATACCCAGTAATGAGACTGCTGGGTCAAATGGTAGGAACTTTTATGTTTACCCCTCCCCAACAGGGGATTGCTGCTTTTCACAAGGGTTTATTTTTGCCTCCTCTACTTTTGGACTTCTATGTACCAGTGCAGCATCAATTGATCCACTCACTTGACAAGCATTTTCTGAGCACCTGCTGTTTGTGGTATTGTGCCAAGCACCGGGCTATCACAGTAAATAAGACAGGTGTACTTTGGGCCTTTTTGGTTCTTATATGCTGACGAGGGAGACAAACCCAAAATAAGCAAGATGTATTAATAACATCATTATAAATGGCTATTAAACCTCTGAAAGGGATAAAAATCGAGTGCTAAAATAGAAAATAGCAGGGTGGGTGGAGGCAATTAAAACAAAGTGGTCAGGGAAAAGTATGGTAAGGAGTTTGGAATTCATTCTAAGTATGGCACTATGGGGTATTCATATGCCCTCAAAGTGCCAACATCAGCTGCCAGAAACTTCAGCCCCAAACGTTCTGGAATGGATAATACTCCTGCACTTGTGAGATTCGAATCAAAGGTCCTCTCTTTGCATTTGGGCTTTAAAATGTGGGTCAAGGATCATCCTGACTACAGAGCCTACAGGAGGAGCAAGAGTGGAGTGTAATGAAGGATGCTGTCTGGAGTGTGTCCCCTGAAGACAGGCTTTGTGCCAAGCACAGCTGCTGTGTTGCTGTGGCTGTAATTAACATGATGTTGACAGACTGCTGTGGGTAACCACACTGGTCCCAAATTACATACAATTGTAAGAAGTGTTTTCCCTTTCTCCCCTAAATGCACAATCCCAACACACAGTGTTAATGAAATAATTGCAGCGTGCCTATGCTCAATGAAGGCATTCATAAATGCACAGCCAGGATGGAGATGGAGCTTCCTCTGCCCAAAGCAGGGGTTCTTATTACCAGAATGCTTTGTACCTGGAGGTCAAGAATGAGGATGTTTTCTTTCGGAGGCCTGGTCAAACACTGAGGGTCATTTGGAAGAAAACTGAAGAGAGGGCCTACGAAGAGGTGGAACTTTGCTCTGAAAAGTTCTAGAAAAAAAATTATTTCAATGTATTCAAGAGAGGCTTAGAAATTAAAGGTCGACCGGAATTATACAGGAATTTCCCACTCAGTTATCTTAATGATGTTGCATCTTACAATCACTGCAGAGTTTGTGCCTCACTATTTGCCAAACATGCCATTTTCTTTCACACCATAACAATGATGATGCTAATAGAGGATGTTAACATTTACAGAGCAATCTGACTCTGAATTTGGAGCTCTTATTCACTAAACCAAAAACATCCTGTTCAAATTAAGATAACAAAAATGGTGTATGTTTATAGAGCACCTCGTACGTGGCAGACACTGTGCTAAGCACTTTATATGCGTTAACACATTTAGTCCTCATAACCACCCCATGAGGAACACTGAGGAAACTGAGCACAGAGAAGTTAAGAGACTTGCCTAAAGTCACACAGCTAGCAAGTGACAAAGCTGATATTCAAAACTAGGCATTCAGCTCTATAACCTTCTTAACCCCAACTGTGCAGCAATTGTACATTTGCAGCAAGCATTCATTTCACAAACATTCACTGAGGCATTGCAGATACACTGTGAATCAAGTTATTATTTTTCTCTATTTGCTGTATTTCCCAAGTTGGTTTGTTTTAAATGAGGGTCCTAAAAATCACTGTCCCATAGAATAGAATTTTGGATGTAAGGAATACTTTAAGTTATTTAGTGGTTTCCAAACCACATGCCTCACCACACCATCTGTGCCACAAACCCTTGCCAGGTAAGACCGTCAAAACTGGAAGCCAAGAAACCTAAGGTCAAATGCCTGGCTCTTCTTGGTCCCCCAGCCCTCTCTGAATGTGCTTTTGCAAATAATTTTGTATATGAACTTCATCATTGTTTTCAACCTGTCTTTCCCATGCTTATTCTCCTAGTGACAGGAGCTTCCCAATTTAAAAAAAAACAAAAAATTTCCACTTTAGTCAGTCTCCTTAATTATTTTTGGAAAGAGGATACAAATGAGCTCAGTGGTAACATAAATGCTATCAATGTTTCTAAATGCCCATCACATTCCTCTCTGCATCCTGTATTGAAATGATATTGAACATCTTATCTCCTAAAATACCCCAGAAACTGGACGTTTGGATTTCTAACCTATAACCAGCACCAAAGGAAAAGCAATTAAATGACAACAAAGCAGTTGGATCCCCATTTCTCTAGCTTTCTAGTGGATTATTTACTTATTTTGCTATGAAGGGAGGAGATGACAGACTGGAAAAGAGATGGCCACACTGAATAGTTTGTAGGTATTTCACCCAGAACTTTAGTTCAGGGCATCTCGGCTTTAGTGCTATGGATATTTGGGGCCGGGTAATTCTTTGTTTTGGATTATTCTTTGCTGTGAATACTCTTTGTCCTGAGCACTGTGGGATATTTAGCTGCATCCCTGGCTTCCGCCCACTAGATGCCAGTAGCACTGCCTCCCACTTCAGTCATCACAAACAAACAAAAATCCCCAAACACTATCAAATGCCCTCTGGGGGAAAAAACTACCCCCAGTTCAGAACCACTGATTCAGTCCCAACAATTTGGCTTCATCATTTCTTCATGCTGTCCCTTCTTCCTAAATCACCCCTCCTCCCTCTTCTTCATCCAGTGGATCCCTACCCACCTCCCCAGATTTAGCCTTATCATAACCACTCCCCCAGGAAAGCTGCTTCTGCAGTCAGAGTGGCCACCTCCATCATGTCCCCCACCACATTGTGTAAACTTCTCTGCCATCCTACTTCCTTTAACAACCCCATCATCAGCACCACCATTCACTGAGCCGAGTGCTTTACACTTAATAACAGAGAACGTTGTAGAGCCACAATTCAACTCCGGAGCTGATGATCCTGACCATGTACTTAATGTTTCAACTACATGAGGCCTTGTAGTTACTTTTGGGCTCTCTCTCCCACTTAAACCTGAGCGTCTCATAAGCATCACTATCTATTGCTTCCCATGCACTTGCAACAGTGCCTAGCAAAATAGATGCTTTTAAAAAAATACACCACTGCCCAAGGCAGATGGATCACGAGGTCAGGAGTTCAAAACCAGCCTGGCCAAGGTGGTGAAACCCCATCTCTACTAAAAATACAAAAATTAGCTGGGCATGGTGGTGGGTGCCTGTAATCCCAGCTACTTGGGAGGCTGAGGCAGAGAATTGCTTGAACCCGGGAGGCAGAGGTTGCAGTAAGCTGAGATCATGCCACTGCACTCCAGCCTGGGCTACAGAGCGAGACTCCATCTCGGGCTACAGAGCGAGACTCCATCTCAAAAAATAAAAATAAAAAATAAAAAAATACACCACCAAGAGCAACCCCTTGGCCAGCTGGAATCTGCTGAGCTGCAGCCCCATGCTCCCCCTGTAGTAGCTGATGACATCAGCGATGCTGCAAATGTAGCCTTAACCCAGGTATTGAGTTCCTATAACCCGACACCGCCTCTCTTTGCAGTGGTGGCAGGTGGAGAAGGTGAACCCCATCAAGCTGTATGAGGAGAACAAAGTCATCGCGGGGTTTTCCCTTTTAAATCTACTCTTCAAACAAGGCCGGGCGGGCCTCATTCGGGGAGTGGTGGAAAAACTCATAGGCCTCTACAACCAGAAGAAGATCAAGCCTGTGGTGGACTCCTTGTGGGCTCTGGAAGAGGTAAGAATGGTGCTTTTCCTCTGCAGATAAACTCCTCTTTTTAACTCAGGAAGGTTTGGGCAGCCAAATACAATCTTCTACTAAATGATTTTTTTCCCAGATGGGTTTGTGTTAAATGAGGGTCCTAAAAGTCACCTATACCATAGAATAGTACTTTGGATATAAGAAATACTTTAAGTTCTTTGATGATTTGCAAACCACGTGCCTCATCACACCATTTGTGCTGTGAACCCTTCCCAGGTAAGGCCACCAAATTTTGATCGATGTCTACAATTCGGTGTGGTTACAAGAGCGTGTGTATATTGTTGAGGCATCATATATACTGTCACCTTGTGAGTATATAAGAGATCAGTGTCTACTAAAAAATACAAAAAATTAGCCGGGTGCGGTGGCGGGCGCCTGTAGTCCCAGCTACTCGAGAGGCTGAGGCAGGAGAATGGCGTGAACCCGGGAGGCGGAGCTTGCAGTGAGCCGAGATTGCGCCACTGCACTCCAGCCCGGGCGACAGAGCGAGACTCTGTCTCAAAAAAAAAAAAAAAAAAAAAAAAAAAAGAGATCAGTGTCAGAGCAGACAGTGGCTCTGAGCTAAAATGATTTGTGTGCTCAGCTGGATGCCTTGAGCCCCAATGAGACATTAGCTATCATGATGGACTTTGGAATTACTGCTGAATTGTTGGGTCTAATGTTGGATTGAGTCTTTTTGTTACTTGATCTTCCAAAAGTTATA
Source organism: Symphalangus syndactylus (assembly GCF_028878055.3). Lineage (NCBI taxonomy): Eukaryota > Metazoa > Chordata > Mammalia > Primates > Hylobatidae > Symphalangus > Symphalangus syndactylus. Next base: position 123,218,896 of record NC_072433.2, read on the forward strand.
GTATTTGGAAGCATTCCTTGATCACAAGAACATTAAGAACCCCTAATGTGGCCTTGAAGGATACTGAAGCATGAACTGGTTGTATTGGTTCACATGGCCTTTGCTAGGAGAAGGCAGGGTCTAGAAAACCCTTCAAGTGGCCGGGCGCGGTGGCTCACGCTTGTAATCCCAGCACTTTGGGAGGCCGAGGCGGGCGGATCACGAGGTCAGGAGATCGAGACCACGGTGAAACCCCGTCTCTACTAAAAATACAAAAAAATTAGCCGGGCATGTTGGCGGGCGCCTGTAGTCCCAGCCACTCGGAGAGGCTGAGGCAGGAGAATGGCGTGAACCCGGGAGGCGGAGTTTGCAGTGAGCCGAGACTGCGCCACTGCACTCCAGTCTGGGTGACGGAGCGAGACTCTGTCTCAAAAAAAAAAAAAAAAAAAAAAAGAAAACCCTTCAAGTAAGGGGAAGGTTTGGGCATTTGGGAAGTCACTTAATGGCAGCTACTTGTAGAAGAAATGAGGAGATGTGGCCTGGATTTTAAGAGGCGTTTCACTAAGAAACCTAAGTCAAGATTTTTTAACCTTGGCTGCAGGGAGCCATGACGCCCCTGAAAAATATTTTAAAATATGTGGGAATTTTTTTTTTTTTATTGTTTTGCATTTTGCATGAGGGAAGTGCCTTATGGTACAAGTACTTTGTCATACTTTTGCAAGTCACAAATACTTTTTAAAAAAATAACAAGTACTAAAGTTCTAGTGCGTGTGCTTCTGGCAAGAAGGCTGTGTCTGTTTGCCTGAACGATTACAAAGGCCCAAATGCAATGGCTTCTCTAAGCACAGAAATACCACTAGAAAGGCTCTTTGGGGGTCACTGTATATTCAAATACAACTGGTCCTAGACCAATGGAACAGGAATGTGCCTATATTTCTCTCTAATACTGCAGTGTCATGGATGGGCTTAAAACCTTTAGCCACCAAAAACCTTGTTTCTTATGACAAAATAAATACTCACTACAGAAATTCATAAATTAACCAAAAACATAAGGAGAAAATAAACTGCAAGTCCACATTCCAGAGAAGGATAACATTGTTAACATTTCGGTTTGCTTCCTTCCAGTCTTTTTTCTATTGCAGATGCTCGCCGTGATTCAATTTAGTGCTAAATCATATCAGATAATTGTGCATGCCTTCTGCTGTGTAATTGCCAATACAGCTAGCCTATTGCTATAATTTTCTTTAAATGTTTTTAATTCAGTGAGTCAGACACCCATATGGTATTCACTATCACATCTCATTGGAACAGGGAAAGGTCTGAGCTACCTGGTTACTGGGTTCTCAGTGGTCAGGAAGGAGAGAGAACAGGGAATCATCAAGAAAAAAGCTAAGAGATAAATTTGTCCATGGGCCAGAGAAGGTGACTCACACTTGAACTCAGTGCCCAAAAGGACCCAACAAATCTAGTAGCATTTAAGTGAGAAATGAAATCCAAGAGGAGTCCACTTGGCCCAGTGGGTTCTTGTTCTAGTGTTTGAAATCACCCCTTGGTTACAATGGTAATTGAATCACCAAACATTTACTGAACAACTACTATATGCCCAGTACTGGGCAAATGCTGGAGATACAATGATGAACAAATAGCCAAGATCCCAAGACTTCATGGAGTTGTCATTCAGAGGAGTAGGAGGAGATAGAAAATACTGAAATAAACAATAATAAGCAAGGTAGTTGCCTGTCATGATAAGTTCTTGGATAGAGATAAATTTGGATATATGTTGGTGAGTGGAGGTGGGAGACTTAGTTTCCACAGAGCAATGTTGCTTAACTTGTTTTTCATTGTTGCTCCTCTAAAGAGACTTTTTAGATATTATTTTGCCCAATAAACTCATGAAGTTTTACTACCATATAGGTGTGTGTATGTACACATACGTGTGCGTTTACGTCCTGTATGTATATCCGTATTTTATATGTTAAAAGAGTAACTTTATTTTATCTTCCAAGAGCCAATGTTCATCCCACTGGGGTGATATCATGCTTATTGAGAATGCATGCTGTAGAGAAACTTTGAAGAGGGAAGGTTTCCCTGAATAGGTATCATCTGAGCTGGAACATGAAAGAGGCAAGAAACTAAAGGGAGAGAATTCAACACAAGGAGATCCCTAAAAACAAAGGGGTGAGGAACAGCAGATTTTGGTAAATCCCAAAGGGGGATTATTATGAGCCAAGGAGGGAATGGTACAAGGAGACTCTGAGAAGGTTAGCAAGGACTGGATGGAAATTTGGGTTTTACTCTAAGCAGCATGGCGGCTGCTATAGGTTCAGAGTCCGGAGGTGCCACATCCTGGTCCCAAGGGTGTTATCCATCAGGACAGAAGCTGAAATTGCCAGGCAGGATCCTGGGCAACTAGGCAACTACAGAAGTCTGATACGCAAGGAAGATCTCAATCTAGCTAAGGAATAGGAAAAGCATGCTAACTACAGACCAGGAAGCCTCCCAGTGGGGAAGCTCAGTTAGCAATAAGGAGGGTCTGACCAGGCACAGATGGTGCACGTGACGCAGCAAGACTCATCTCCAACCCTCAGTGCTGGGGGAAATGGTGCTCCATGCATGCTGGGGTTGTCAGCACTGGCTCAAAGACTGAGTCCACGAAGGATACAGAGCAAAGGTACTCAGGACCAGCACTAACGAGAGATGAGAAAGCCAAGGCTGGCAGCTTGCTTGACTGAGTCATGGATCATACGCAGGCAAGTCTGGGACTTTACCTTGAACATCCTTCTTCCATCTTTATTCTTAGCACTGTCGTCTAAGCTGGGTGGACTCAAGAAATAACTAAACCAGATCATGTCCAACTTTGCTTAAAATCCTTCCACAGCTGCCTGCTATACCTGAAATGCAGTCTAAATTCCTCGCTGAGGTCTGTAAGGCCCTGCACTGTCTGACTCCTGCCCATCCATTACCCTTACCCCCTCCTCCTTCAACCTCACCTCCTCCACCCGAGCTTCAGCAGCATTCATGTTTCTGGTCCTTGAGCCCACCCAGGCCTTCCCTGTCTTGAGCCTTTGAACGTGTTGCTCCTTCTATTTTGAACACTCCTTTTCCCAATTTTTGACAGTCTGCTTCCTTCAGGTCTCAGCCTCAGTATGACCTGTACAGAGAAGCCTTCCCCAGCTCCACTCTTGAAAGTAGCACCTTGCACAGCCACTGCAGGCCAGACCATTCTCTCTCTCTTTACCCCATTTGTACTCTCCATTGTATTTACTGCCATTTGAAATGATCCTGTTCTTTTATTTGTCAACTTGTTTACACTCTTGCCTCCCTTCCACTAGAATTTAAACCCTACATGAGGGAAAACCTGGACTATATTGTTCCAGACCCCAGTGCCTGGCATGGAATAGGTGTTCAATACATACTTACTGTGTGAATGGAACAATCCACCAATACAGAGAAAGAGGACTAGTTGGACATTTTCTATGTTTAACAATAAAGATGTGTTGATTGAGTAAATTAATGAATAGATGAATGAATGAATGAATGAACAAGCTATAATTTTAAAAGATTATGTTAAGACAAGGTTTCTCAAAATAAGTAAATACATAAATAAAAGACAGGGTTTCTCAGCCTGGGCGTGATTGAGATTTTGGGCAGAATAATTTTTTTGCTGGGTAGGGAGGGAATGCCCTGTGCACTGTAAAATGGTGAGCAGCATCTCTGGCCTCTACTGCCGTACCGCCAGTGGTGGCAATAGAAAATGTCCCCAGACATTGTCAAATGTCTCCTGGGTGGGACAAGGGTAGGGGCAAAACCACTCCTACTTGAGAACCACTGCTTTTAAAAGAAGCCATGATGGCAAAGACAGTCACCAGCAAGATATAGGAATTCTAGTTTCCTGTTGCAAGATAGTCCTCTATAGAAAGGAGAGAGACAGCTGTAGCCTGTTTGCCAACAACGGCACCCACAGCCACTCATCAAGAACACCCACCAGCTTTCTGCCGGCTTTCTGCAATATTTACAGATATCTGTTTGGAGCTGCAGTCAGACCAAACGTGGCTATTTATCAAGCCCACGCAGCTCTTCTGGGCTTGAGGAGAGTATAACATGCTTATTACTTGCAAACCTCTGAAGGACTGTAATGAGTTTTCCCCTCCCGTTTGGTAAATGATGGCACAAAACTGCTTCTCAAGCCAGCTCTATAACTTCATCTATGGAATATAAAGCCCATAGGGATTCAAAGAATATTTTCTTGGGCTCTCTGAGCCTCCAACTAGAAGATTTAATAATACCAGAGATGATTAACGTTTCCTCTTAGCCATCTGTCTTTGACTTTCTTGTAAATTTAATTCACAAAGCAGAGTGGGTCTACTGCAGCCTCGGATTTGCTTCCAGATACTAAATGTGCAGCTGTACATTAAGTTGAAAGAAAGTAAATCTCACCAAACAGTTTAGAGATGGAAAAGAAATAAAAAATACTAGCATTTTTCAACCAAGCAGCAGTAACAGTGTTCAGAGCCTACTGTGTGCTGTGTGCTAATCCTCTTTTAGGATATCGAGTCTACAGAAGTCATAGACGACGTGTTAATACTTGCATTTGTCAACCAAGCAGCAGTAACATTGCTGAGCACCTACTATATGCTATATGACAATCCTATTTTAGAACGTAAAATCTACAGAAGTCATAGACAATGTGTTTCCTGTCCTTGAGTTTATAATTTAATGTCTGAGACAAAAATAAAATCTATAAAACAATTAGACAATAACTTAGTATGCAATCACAGAGTATTAATTTCAACTGCAACTGGATTTGAAAACAAGAGAGAACAATGTTAAGAGTGAATGTTAGCCAGGCGCAGTGGCTTACACCTATAGTCGCAGCACTTTGGGAGGGTGAGGAAAGCGGTTCGCTTGAGATCAGGAATTTGAGACCAGCCTGGCCAACCAGGGTGAAACCACATCTCCACTAAAAATACAAAAAAAATTAGCCGGGCATGGTGGCAATGCCTGTAGTCCCAGCTACTTGGGAGGCTGAGGCAGGAGAATCATTTGAACCCAGGAGGTGGAAGTTGCAGTGTGCCAAGATCGTGCCACTGCACTCCAGCCTTGGCAAGAGAGCTAGACTCCATTTCACAAACAAAAAAAAAAAAAAAAAAAAAAAAAGAGACACAGAGAGAGACAATGTTGAGAGATGGATTTTACAGATGAGGTGGGGCTTGCTTGGTATGGGAAGGATAGGAAAGGATAGGAATGATTTGGATGATACTGGAGTTACCAAAAATAGATATTACAAGCAGGAGGGAAAATGTGAACAACATCACAGAAGTGGGAGTGAGTATGGAGTGGGTGGGGTAGAGAGAAAAGTGTGGGCTAAACAAAGCAGAGGTTGCTGGCTGCGGAGGAGAAGAAGTAAGATTTGTTTGGTCAATCGAGTCAAATCATGGTCCCCTTTGCTGCCAGGCAGAGGAGTCTGAGCTTACATCCTGGGTAGGGGGATTGCTGCTGGAGAGTATGGGGCCCAAGAAGCATGACACCATTTCATCTTCTCCTCCCCCTGAGGCCCACCCTGGCCCCAACTATGATCACTGTAAAGATTCGCACTTAGATACAGCTGTGGTCTCTCATTAAAATTGCCTTCCCCCATCTGCCACTTCATAGTACACAGAGCGCTGCACAGAGATCTCAACAATTCTTTAAATGTTCTACTGAAGACATGATCTGGCCCAGGCGTGGTGGCTCACACCTGTTATCCCAGCACTTTGGGAGGCCAAGGTGGGAAGATTGCTTGAGCCCAGGAGTTCCAGACCAGCCTGAGCAACATGGTGATACCCCATCTCTACTAAAACTACAAAATATTAGCCAGGCGTGGCGGCACACACCTGTGGTCCCAGGTACTCAGGAGGCTGAGGTGGGAGGATGACTTAAGTCTTGGGGGCAGAGGCTGCAGTGAGCTGAGATCGTACCACTGCACTCCAGCCGGGGTGACAGAGGAAGACCCTGTCAAAAAAAAAAAAAGATATTATCTTTACTACTTTACATGATTTATATAAAAGGCTATGGCTACACTCTCCAGTACGGTATGACTGGTCACATATGGCTATTTAAATTTAAGCTAATTTAAATTAGGTCAAATTAAAAATTCAGTTCCTCGGCCGGGCGCGGTGGCTCATGCCTGTAATCCCAGCAGTTTGGGAGGCCAAGGCGGGCGGATCATGAGGTCAGGAGATCGAGACTATCCTGGCTAACACGGTGAAACCCCATATCTACTAAAAATATAAAAAATTAGCCGGGCGTGATGGCAGGCACCTGTAGTCCCAGCTACTCGGGAGGCTGAGAGGCAGGAGAATGGCATGAAACCAGGAGGCGGAGCTTGCAGTGAGCCGAGATCATGCCACTGCACTCCAGTCTGGGCAACAGAGCAAGACTACTCCATCTAAAAAAAAAAAAAAAATTCAGTTCCTCATTCCACCTATGCACATTTCAAGTGCTCAGTGCAGCACAGCTATAGAAGAACTGTTCCATCATTGCAGAAAGTTCTATTGAAGCTGGGCTATGAGATGGTATTATCCTTTTTTGGGGAGGTAGGAAAAACTTTGTCTTCCTCACTTTGGCTGTAGTGAAGGTTGCTGCCCAAACGCAGTCATTTATTGGATGTAAGTGTCCTCAGTCTCGCTGAGTCTTCTGCATTTTTACCTCCATGTTAATGACTATGGTTTAATTAGATTTGTGTTTTCCATTCTAAGCTGTCACTAAACCTGTACAGAGATAGACTGGCCCAAAAGAATAAATGAAGAAAATGTGATGCCGAGCTTGATAGGGACGTTTATCTGTCCCAGGACAATAGGGTAACTTGTTAAAAAGATTAGGCTGGGCGCGGTGGCTCACGCCTATAATCCCAGCACTTTGGGAGGGCGAGGTGGGTGGATCACGAGATCAGGAGATCGAGACCACCCTGGCTAACCCAGTGAAACCCTATCTCTACTAAGAATACAAAAAATTAGCCTGGCATGGTGGCACGTACCTGTAGTCCCAGCTACTCGGGAGGCTGAGGCAGGAGAATCTCTTGAACCCAGGAGACAGAGGTGGCAGTGAGCCGAGAACATGCCATTGCACTCCAGCCTGGGCATCAGAGAGAGACTCTGTCTCAAAAATAAATAAATAAACAAACAAACTGTGAGATAATTAATATATGTTGTTTTGAGTCACTAAGTTTGTGGCAACTGGTTATGCAGCAACAGATACCTAATACAGTGATGTTCTAAGGTCTAGTGAGGCAAAAAAAAAAAACCCAGGAAAGTCTGATGCATAGAAGTTTTTGGAAAGGAATAATGAATAAACTCATTGAACAAAAGAATGGGCAAAATAATTCTACAAGGAAGTGCTTAGCATAGCATGTTTATATGTGCCAAGTACCTTGCATTTATTAACTCATTAAATCCTCATGATTACCCCAAGTGGTGATAATTGTTACTCGCATTATGATACAAATGAGGGAACGAAGGTGTACACAGAGATATAAGTTGCCCAAGTAACACGGCCAATGCATGGCAAAACCAGCTTTGAGACCTAGGCAGTTTGGCTCTCGAGTCCATGCTATGGACATTAGCGTCTCCACTATGGTGGGAAAGACCAGAACCCTACCACCCCCGCTTTATTCCTGCCTGTCTGTGAATCCTTCGTCCTTGAGGCATCCACAGAAAGGCAGCAGTAAAGGAACCACCACAGCCATCTGACAGGTCATTAGTGTCGGCTGCTGCTGACAAGCCAGGAAGTCCATAGAGAAGCAGCCTTTGGGTTTGGCCCAGGCTCATTGTTGACCTTTCAGAAAGCATTGTCAGTAGAAAGATGGGGGCAGAAGTCTAAATGCAGAGGTTCGCGAAGGGAAGGTGCAGGGAGGACAGGCCAACAGCCGGCATCAGCCTCCCATCTGGCGCTGAACAGGACAAATGCCCGGAACCCAGCCAGGAGGAACAGAGGTCACAGGAGGGCTATTTAGAAAGCCAACTCATGGTTGCCTAGGTCTGGGGGACTTGGAGAGAATGGAGAGGAACTGCTGATGGGCATGGCATTTCTTTTTGGAGAGATAAAAATGTTCTAAAATTAATGGTAGTGACAATTTCACAACTCTGAATATGTTAAAAAAAAGGGAATCATACATTTTAAGTGGGTGAATTGTATGGCATATGAATTATATATAAAGCCAATATAGAGATATCATATATATGCTAAGATAGATATGCTAGTACACATACATTACACATGAGAAAGGGAGAGATTGAAGGGTTGTTTAATGCTGGGATCAGGGGAACTTGGGAGATGGGAAGACGCACAGCCTTAGAATCTCTGGATCCCTGGCCTCAATCCTTATTAATATCCTAGCTGTCTGACCTCAGAAAACCATCCCACCTGGTCCATTCTCCCAGTTTTCAGATGAGCAAAATGGGGCTCCAGAAGCAATTGCTGTGTTTGCTGTAGGTCCCTACCCTTCATTTTTTCCTTCCTGCGTGACTTCTTTCCCTTAAGTGGAATTGTAAATTTTTCAGTTCAACATAATCACCCCAGCCACTTGCCCACACACACACATTTCCGATTTCCACGCACATTCTCCCAGCTGGCCGTAGTCTCATGTGTTTTCTGCAGCTCAAACTTACCAGCACCATCACGCCCCCAGGCCCTGCCACGCCCTTGCACCCAGCTCTGCTCCAAGCTGCCCAACAGACCAAAGAAATTAAGGCACAGCTCTGCCTCGGTGTATACATCTGTGACAGGCTGAATAATGGCCCCCTAAAGATGTCCACATCCTAATCCCTAGAATATTTGAATATGTTACCTTATATGGCAAAAGGGACCTTGCAGGTGTGACTAAATGAAAGATTATGAGACAAAGAGACTACCCTGGATCATGCAGATGGACCCAATACAATCACAAGGGCCTGTGTAAGAGAGAGGAAGGAGGGCTGGAGTCAGAGGAGCAGATGCGACGGCAGAAGCAGAGGATGAAGGGTGATGTGATACTGGGAATGGGAAGAGCCTGTAGCAGCCAGAAAAGGCACAAAAATTAAGGAGCCAGCCCTGCTGACACCTTGATGTTAGCCTTAAAGAGACAATTTCAGGCTTCTGATGTGCAGGACTGTAAGAGAATAACTTTTTGTAGTTTTACCTAAATTTGAGGTAATTTATTGTAGCAACAACTGGAAACTAATACATACCACTAATGCCACTCAACAAATGCTTACAGAGTGCCTGCCTGCTGCACACCAAGCACCGGGCCGGGCTTTGCAAACACAGTTGCAAGTGAGAAAGCCTGGGCCTATGCTCAGGGTTAGCCAGGATGGTGGAAGTGAACAGTCAGACAATTATATAAGCAGGAAACGAAGCCTGGAGGAAGAGAGCTGGGCAGGGGTGAGACCCAGGCCTGTGCCACAGCCTGGGCAAAGTTCTGGAAGTTGGAGAGAGAGATGGAGGTTGGCACATTCAAGGGCAGAAAAAAAGGTTCATCAGGCTGAGCACAGAGTGATGGGGAGGCTGACTTTGAATGGAGGGGAGAGGAAATGGGATAGGAGGAACTCGCACCAACCACCGGAATATACCCATCACTCTGGCCTTACTGGACCACTGTGGTTTTCAGAAACCTGAGTCTGCGCCTCCCTGCCTTTGTTCCAGTTGTTAACTTGGCCTGCATGCCCTTCCCTCAGCCTTGTCCTTCTGCAAAATTCCTGGTCACCTTTTAAGACTCAGCCCTGGTGTCGACTCTTCGGCAAAACCATTCCTCCCTCTTGCCATTACCCCAACCCTGAGTTAGGAGGTACCTCTTTTAGATCCCACGGGCTTGCCTCCATCATTGACATGTGCACGGGCAATTTCCTGTGAAAAATGGAGAGAATAATGCTACCTTCCTTCGGTTTCTATTTGGAGGGATTAAATGACCTAATGCACAAAAGGTAGTTAGCTTAATGACTGACAGGGAGTAAGTGCTCAACGTTAGCTGCCATTACAGGGCATTGCAAATGCATTTCCCCAGAGAGTTGAGATATTCGAGGTCAGGGACTCTTTGGCAAGGTGCCAAGGGAGGAGAACACAGGATATGCCCTTCAAAAGATTTCTGGGGCCTCAGGGCATGCATTTTGATCAGCCTGGTGCAGCATCTCCCATCAAGGTTCTAAGCAGACAACTTCATCTACACCAGGAGACCAGCGTGTTGCCGGATTAGGCTTATTCACAGCTCAGCACTCCTTGTTAGGAGTCTGGGAGCTCAGCTCTGAATACATTCCTGTTACAAAGAAAATGCTCGTCCTTGCCTTTACGCCTGTCATTCGGATGAAAATACTTCACAAAACTGGATTTCCTTGTGAGCCTGGGACAGAGTCAACTCACACTGCCCTTGGCTGTGTTTTAAAAGACACAGACCAGGATTCTGCTGTTTCCAAAGACTGGAAAGTTTCTATTTGCCTTTGAGGTTGATGGAGAAATTACTTTATATATCTTATTTGCAAAAAGGCAACAGAGGACCAATTTCAATATTTTTCCAAGATATCTGTACTGATATGTTAATCACAGATTCTTTATTTGCTAGACTAAATAGATAACTGCGCTGCAGACCAAGATTCATGAATCCTGGGACATACATTTAAATCAGATAATGCATGAGTAAAAGGTCATATCCTGGCAGATAAACGTGCTATGGATATTACCACTACTCCCACCTCTAGAATCCACACTCCGGTCTGAGCATCAGTTTCCTCCATTAGAAATGGGGATACTACCATGTTCCTTGTTATTGCATAGGATTTATGATTATTATGCAATCAATTAAGTCCATATGTGGTGAACTCTTGTACACTGTAAACCACTCTGCTGACACGAGGCATATTATAATGTGCAGAAGCAGCTCTGATTGGATGGGGCAAATACTTGGTCCAAAAAACTGGTTTTGTTTTTTGTTTTGTTTTGTTTTGTGTTCAAGACAGTTTCACTCTTGTCACCCAGGCTGGAGGGCAATGGTGCAATCTTGGCTCACTGCAACCTCTGCCTCCCAGGTTCAAGCAATGATCCTGCCTCAGCCTCCCGAGTAGCTGGGGTTATAGGTGACGCCAGCCACCATGCCCAGCTAATTTTTGTATTTTTAGCAGAGACGGGGTTTCACCATGTTGGCCAGGCTGGTCTCGAACTCGTGTGCTCAGGTGATCCACCGGCCTCGGCCTCCCGAGGTGTTGGGATTCCAAGTGTGAGCCACTGCGCCCAGCCCAAACTGGGTTTCTTAACCCTTCCACTTCCTAGCGGTTTGTCCTGTAGCACTTCATTTTTCTCTTCCTCCTTTTCCTCCCCTATAAAATAGGAACAGCTGACTTTATTTCCAAAACAGTTATGTATGAGTTTGCTAGGGCTGTTGTAACAAAGTACCACAAACCAAGAGGCTTACACAACAGAAATGTGTTGTCTCACCATTCTGGAGGCTGGAAGTGTAAAGATCAAAGTGTCTGCAGGGTCCGTTCCTTCTGAGGGTCACAAAGGAATCCGTTTCATGCATCTCTCTTAGGTCTGGCAATCTTTGGCGTTCTTTGGCTTATAGACACATCACCTCTATCTCTGCCTTCATCTTCACAAGGCATTCCCTCTGTGGGCATCTATCTCCAAAATTCCCCCACTTTATAAGAACACTAGTATTGGATTAGGGCCCACCCTACTTCAGTATAATCTCATCTTAACTAATTACATCTCCAAAATCTCCATTTCTAAATAAGGTTGCGGTGGAGTTGCTGGGAGTTAGGATTTCAACATATAAATATTTGGGAAAGAGGGGAGGGACACAGTTATATCCATAACAAATTGTGAGTCACATAAGATCAAAAACGGGAGATGCCTTGCAAATTTTAAAGGGCTAAAGAGATAAAATTTTGCATGAGGGTCAAAAGGGCAAACTCCAGATTAAGTTCAAGTCCACCCTCCTCCAGTTATAGCTGCGATTTCTTGAGAGAGTAGCTTCACTTCTTTCCTAAGCCTTGCTTTTGCTATCTGTGAAATGAGGATGATAGCAGGGCCTCCTCTGTGGGGATGCTGTGAAAACATCATGAGGCTGTGCGTGCAGGGCTTAAGGCATGCCCTGGCACCCAGTACGAGCCAGCCTGTTACCAGATCAGAAGGGGTGGGTTAGGTGGGGCCCTGCCTTTCCATCACCTTGCAGTCAAACCTCCCAGAGCTGGTTTCCTCCCTGATGTGCTACTGCTGTGGTGCAAACAGGCTTACCAGTGACCTTTCCTTGTGCTTGTACTCATTTCCAAAGGCAACTGTGGGAGCTGCTTTATGGAAGAGAAGCTCTGAACAGCACAAATGATAAACACATGCTGGTGTTTGCATTCCTCTAACCCTCCAACCATCTAGTCTCTGATTACTAAACTGTTAGCTTGTTTTGGGAGGTTCTGCCAGGAAAGTGCCACGCTCCAGTTAGTCATTTAATAAACTCTAAGTGAGCAGCTGCCTGCAGAGCCATGGACAAATGACAAAGTAGCAATCATGGCTAAAGTATGATATCTGCCCAGAGCCAAGCACTGTGCTGAGCACTTTACATGCATTAGCTCATCTAGACTCATGGCAATCCTGTAGGGAAAGAACTGTTATTGCCCCCGTTTTACAGATGACGGCACTGAGGCTTAGGGCATTAAGTGACCCGGTCAAGGTTACACAGACAAAAAGTGGTAGAGCCAAAACTCAACTCTCAGACTGGCTCTTAACTGAAGCTGTGCTTGTCACCAAGGCCTCAAACCCCTCCAGGAGCGGCGATGACTTTGTCCTGAGCTCTTCAACCTGGTTGCCCCATCTCCCTGATTAGAGGCATCCTGATTTGCAGTGGAGAGATTGGCTTGAACACCCTGGTTCATCAGTTCCTACCTTCTGTGATTAGACAGGTGACACTGCGTCTCAAACCTTTCTGCATCTGTAACTTTTGCTCTTCCTGACTGTTTCAAAGTCTATTGCAAGCAGTGTGCAAGCTGTAAACTGCGTGCTGTGTGTGGAAATAACACAGAGTGGGTGCTTGATACAACTTGAGCTTGCTTCTTCCTTTCCACTTCCCTTCCAAAATGTGTGTCATTTTCATAGCTTCCCTAGCACATTCACACGTGTTATCATTCAGTTAGTTTGCTCAACAGACACCAACTGAGTGAGGATGGGGACGTGGTGATTGAGCTCTGTTCCCAAGATCAGGAGCTGAAAACCACGTGATGCTCACCCAACCTTTCCAGGGTTGATAAGAAGACCGAGATGAGGACAGCAGATGTGTTCTCCAAGACACACAACTCTACTAAGTAGTAGCACAGATTCGCTTGACTTTAAGTCCGGTACTTGAGCCTCACCACCTCCCTTTCAGCCTCACCCAAATGGCTACAAATTACCAACTAGTTAGGCTCCAATTTCATTGCATTTTTATTGTTTGGCAGTTGGACATACTCAACACGAGCATGTTTACCTCCCAAGCTACACCATACGCAAGGCTGTGCTGGGAAGTACAGAGGTGACAATTCAAAGAGGCTATACCTGACTCTACACCTTCTATTTGCACAGCATTTACTTGCCTTTGTGGGGGTGAAGCCCCATAGTAAACCCACAGAGACAGGCAGGACAGATGTTATGTTCATTACACAGATATGTGTGTGTTATAAACATAGACTGAGTAAGGTAATTTGCACAAGGTACTAGAGCTGGGAATCCAAGCCACATTCCTTATTCCAGAGATCATATGAGTATGTGTGTGTTTGTGTATATCTGTGTATTTGTGTGCTTTGCTTATGTTATTTTGCCCTTTCTCCCAGCATAATTTTCTCTTGCAATTAAAATAAGATATAAATATAGGCCGGGCGCGGTGGCTCACGCTTGTAATCCCAGCACTTTGGGAGGCCGAGGCGGGCGGATCACGAGGTCAGGAGATCGAGACCACAGTGAAACCCCATCTCTACTAAAAAATACGAAAAATTAGCCGGGCGTGGTGGCAGGCGCCTGTAGTCCCAGCTACTCGGAGAGGCTGAGGCAGGAGAATGGCGTGAACCCGGGAGGCGGAGCTTGCAGTGAGCCGAGATTGCACCACTGCACTCCAGCCTGGGCGGCAGAGCGAGACTCCGCCTCAAAAAAAAAAAAAAAAAAAAAAGATATAAATATATAACTACAATATACAACATTTAGAAAATAGGAAAAAAGTGCCGAGTAAGGTGGTTCACGTCTATATTCCCAGCATTTTGGGAGGCCAAGGCGGGCGGATCAGTTGAGGTCAGCAGTTTGAGACCAGCCTGGCAACATGGTGAAACCCCATTTCTACTAAAAATACAAAAATTAGCCAGTCGTGGTGGGAGTTGCCTGTAGTCCCAGCTACTTGGGACGCTGAGGCACAAGAATCCCTTGAACCTGGGAGGCAGAGGTTGCAGTGAGCTGAAATCACGTCACTGCACTCCAGCCTCAGAAGCAGAGTGAGACTCTGTCTCAAAAAAAAAAAGAGAGAAAATAGAAAAAAAGGCAAAAATATTGCCCATAATTGTGCCACCCTAAACAAAACCATTGTTATTGTCAGACTGTACCCCATTGCTGGCTTTACTCCCATATATCTTTTCCGTCTCTGACCACCACTCCCCCCGCAACCAGTTGTCATTATAAATGCCCCAAGTCTGCTCATGAGCCTTTATGAGCAAATTAAGGGCATGTTATGATGCTTTTCTAAGCAGAGACACAGTCACAGCAAAATGCAAGAGGCATTTGCTTTGGGTCAACATTGTTGACAGAGCAAGGGCGAGGAAGTTCATGGCTGGCAAGCATCAAGTTCAAAGGGTGAATGAGGAGTGGAATGGGAGAAGACACGGCAGGTAATGGCCAGAGAGCTCAGAGGTGGGGCTGATGTTGAGATATACAAACAAGATGGTGGTAGGTGTGTGACCAGTAGTTTACTTTTTTTTGAGACAGAGTCTTGCTCTGTCGCCCAGGCTGGAGTGCAGTGGCATGATCTCAGCTCACTGCAAGCCCCGCCTTCTGGGTTCATGCCATTCTCCTGCCTCAGCCTCCCCAGTAGCTGGGACTACAGGCGCCTGCCACCACGTCCGGCTAATTTTTTGTATTTTTTATTAGAGATGGGGTTTCACCATGTTAGCCAGGATGGTCTTGATCTCCTGACCTTGTGATCTGCCCACCTTGGCCTCCCAAAGTGCTGGTTTTCCTCCATAGTCACAGAATCATTCAAAAGAATTGTTACCTGGGTCCTATCAAATGCCTCTTACTTATTCTCCTATCAGAGCAGGTGGAATATATTTCTTTTTAGACACAATATGGTTCTAACCCCCAGGTTTGCAGGCCATCAGCACTTCCTTCTCCACTCCATGGCAGACATCACTAATCAATCCCACTTGGCGTCAGATCTCTCTCAGCACAACATCCCACTCCCACTCAGAGACGTTAAATTAAATGAACCACTGTGGGTCATCCTCACCCCAACCTGAAATAACCTAACCAATGTTCAGCGCAACCAAAGCGGGCAGAGCAAGAAGAGATACCAATTTCAAGAACAGCTGTCAGTCGTGATCTTGTTCTTGCTGTTTCTCAGGATAATTTTCACAGCATTTATGGTTTGCCGAGGAAGTGGCTGTCTTAACAGGCATTTAGAGAAGCTATCAGCCACAGTTTTTCAGTCCAAAGTCATTCACCGTTTTCCTAACTCTGATTTGTTTGTGGAAGTGTTTTCACATGATATAAACACCAGTTATTTCAGGTCTCCCAATGTGCTGGTATTTTAAAAATCTAAACTTTTTGGGTTTATGTATAATTTACTAAAATTCTATTAGAAAACAAAAAAGCATACACAGCCCTAGACATTACTGGTTGATGAGCTCATCCTATTCCTTTCTTTATCCTTGGTTCTAATCAGCCAAAAAGGAGCAGAAGGCCATGGATGGAATAAGAAATGCATGGTAATATTCACTTCTGAGTAATTAACCTCACCTGTATATGTCAGGGGACAACAGTGAATGGGGTTTTTTATATAATTTATCACATTACCATAAAAACATTGAGTAGTTATCTGGGTAGATGCCAAGGCATTTGATGAAATTCAGCAGCTATTTTTTATTCAGTCACTAAGTTTTTTTCTTAACCCAATAAATGCTTTAAAATAGAATTAAAATCAAAACCAGTTTAACTACTTTAAAAGGGAATTTAAATGCCAAACAATATTATATTTGGTAAAACAATGTAAGACCCTCAACAAGCTGTACAAGACAAGGATGGCCCCTACCAGTAGAAGTGCTAAAAAGAAAATCGATCAATCAATCAGTCAATCAATGGAATAAAAAGGCTGAGCATGGTGGCTGATGCCTGTAATCCCAGCACTTTGGGAGGTCCATGGGGGCGGGCGGGGAGGGGCCGTGGATCACCTGAGGTCAGGAGTTCGAGACGAGCCTGGCCAACATGGTGAAACCCCATCTCTACTAAAAATACCACAAAAACCTAGCTGGGAATGGTTGTCCACTCCTGTAATCCCAGCTACTCGGGAGGCTAAGGCAGGAGAACCACTTGAACCCGGGAGGCTGAGATTTCAGTGAGCCGAGATGGAGCCACTGCACTCCAGCCTGGGCGACAGAGGGAGACTCTGTCTGAAAAAAAGAAAAGAAAAAAGAAAAAAAGAAAAAAAGGAATAAAAAGATTATAGCTTACACTCTCATAGTAGATAATGCTTTCAATGTGCAGCATTCCCTTTCTTAAAAATTTCCTTGAGAATAGTCCATCTTTGTTTTTAATAGACATCTCCTGGGTTTAGTCTCAGATCTCATTTAGTAAATGAGAATTTGCCAAGAAACTTAACCTCACTGAACTGGAGTTTTCTCACCTGTAAATTTGGGATGAATTACAATAGATACAGCATATGACAAGCACACAGAAAATATGATATCCCCCCTGCTATGTAAGCTCTACCTCTGACTTGCATTTGGTTGTTCTTTTTCATTTGGAGTCCAACGCTTAAAAATGCATTTGCTTCTTGAAATAATTTTGGAAATAGACTTTGCAATAGGTAGTTAGTACATATAATACAGTCTTCCTGATCCTTAGTTTCTGAGGGTGAAAATTAATATACGTAACACCTATAATAGATACTAAAAATAATAATAGCACTACTAGTTACTGAAGACTTATTCTAAGCCAAGCATTGGACTGGACCAGGGTACACAAAAATGGAAAAATCACAGGCCCAAATATCTTACAGAGAAATTGGGTACAACCACCCTATCTACACTTGGAAATTCTGATTTGGAGATCACCTTGGGTGTTTTCTATTTTTAGAAGTAATCATTCAATGCCACTTGATTTTAAAATTATTAGGTTGGTGCTAAAGTAATTGCGGTTTCTCTTATTCCTTTTTTTTTTTTTTTTTTTTTTTTGAGACAGAGTCTTACTCTGTCATCCACGCTGGAGTGCAGTGGCGTGATCTCGGCTCACTGCAAGCTCTGCCTCCCGAGTTCATGCCATTCTCCTGCCTCAGCCTCCCGAGTAGCTGGGACTACAGGCGCCCGCCACCACACCCAGCTAATTTTTTGTATTTTTAGTAAAGACGGGGTTTCACCGTGTTAGCAAGGATGGTCTCGATCCCATGACCTTGTGATCCGCTCACCTCGGCCTCCCAAAGTTCTGGGATTACAGGCGTGAGCCACTGCGCCCAGCCCTCTGTCATTACTTTTAACGGCAAAAACCACAATGACTTTGGCACCAGCCTAACAACCCAAAAGGAATAACCATATTCCCCCATCAAAAGAGAAACGATTCTGTATTATTTTACACCACTCTATCTTATTCCTGGTGTTATTGACTTGCTTTTTTTTTTTTCCATTAAAGGCACCATTGGTGTATCCATGTGGTTTGACTGTTCTAAGGTTTCATTTATATCCTGCTTTTTTTACAACGGCTTTTAATTTTAACAGGATTTTTTGTTTATTGCTTTATTTCCATCCTGTATTAGTCTTTCCAGGCTGCCATAACAAAATAGCATAGACTCAGTCGCTTGAACAATAGAAATTTGCTTCTTAGTTTTGGTTACTGGGGATTTCAAGATCAAGGTGTCAGCTAATTTGGTTCCTGGTAAGGGCTGTCTCTGGCTTGTGGACAGCCACCCTCTCACTGTGTCCTCACACGGTCCCCACTCTGTGGAGTCTCTTCTTATAAGGGCACTAATCCCATCATGGGGGACAGCCGTTATGACCTCATCTAACCCCTAAGTGCCTCCCAAAGCCTCCATCTCCAAATACTCTAACCATTGCATTGGGGTTCAGGGCT
Organism: Symphalangus syndactylus; assembly: GCF_028878055.3. Classification (NCBI taxonomy): domain Eukaryota; kingdom Metazoa; phylum Chordata; class Mammalia; order Primates; family Hylobatidae; genus Symphalangus; species Symphalangus syndactylus. The sequence continues at coordinate 123,237,160 of NC_072433.2, forward strand.
TAAACATATGAAATTAGGGAGAAAAACTGTTCAATCTATAATATTTCCTATATTCCCTAGGGAGAGATTTAGAGCATTCTTTCTTTTCTAACTCATATAAGAACTTTGGGCCAAGAAATGTGCTTTAAATATTGTTTGGGCAGCATATGGATTCCTTCCTTGACCCATATTTTTATGTAAGAAATTTTTTTTTTCAATTTACACATGGTTGCACTTCATTGTTTTCATTCATTTGTAAGCCTACTTGTCTTCACTGAACACCTACTACTTACCAAGCCTGGGACAAGGCCCTGAAGAGCTAGAAAATCAAAATACCTCAAAGAAAAAAACAACTGGTGGTAAAGGAGAAATGTAAACCAATGATTAAAATACAGTGTTCCAAGCTCAATAAGGAGAGAGATTCATAGGAAATACTGATGTCAAGTAAGAGGAATTCAAATCTGCCTAATGTGGTTATGCAAGACCCTTATAAAATATCCCCTACCCATCAATATATTGGGCATTATTTGTATGCCTCTTGTTGGCAACCTGTAAAGAAAATTGAATGTTTTAGATGAACTAAATCTTACAATAATTCTCCTACGGCTAAAAGAAAAATGAGAACATTACGTTTGTTGGCATGGCTTGATTTTCTTCAAAGAAGAAAAGAATTTGAAGCATATTAAATTTGTTGGCATAACTTGATTGTCTTCAAAGAAAAAAAGAATTTGAAGCAAAATCAAGAAAGAAAAAGCAATAGCTGAGAGGAGATGCCTGAAGTTATTCTCGCTGACCTTTTCTGTTTGCCAAGATTCCAACCTTACTTTTTACACGTAAAAATTTGACAAGGAGGTTTTTTCAGAAGTTCCCTGAAGGTAGCTTCTGAGTGCAAACATAGAGTAGCCTTGCCACCCTGCTGAGATCACTTTTCTGTTCAGATCCATTTTTATGTGATTGTTTTCCTGCTTCTGGTTCCCACCTAGCTGCTGTTTTTAAGTGTCCTCTGTTGTACCATTATTCACAGGTTGATGTTCCTTGTTTTATTTTCTAGGTTGGCAGCCTTCCCTGCATCATTATGCTGTTTACATCATTAGCTGCAATGTAGGTTTGTTGTGTTACAGCATCACACGGTATTTGCTTTGCAAATATGACTCACTGTCTCTAACTTTCATCACCTATGTTTGTGCGTCCTCTGAAGTGTTTATAAGCTTATCATAGGCCCGCAGCATTGAGAAACATGGTTCTAAAAAATAGTCATTAAAAAGAGTCAATAGCTACTGCATCTCTCCCTGACATTCCAAGCGTTCTGTGAGATCTAGGAGTTTTAGGCTTATATTTACTGCAGACTTAATTTTTTACTTTTCCTTGACTAATTTTTTTAGGTTTCTTTACCCAAACCTTCTTTGACATTTGAGCTTCCCTTCACCATCACTCATGAATTTTGGAAGGCCTTGGCTCACATCAAGAATTCATTTCACCACTGTCCCCCCGTAATGGGTGTTAAATTAATGGTTCTTCCCAGATGTGCTTAAAAGTTCTTTAAAGTACCTTCTTTATTCACTCATCAAAAAGTTTGTCACCTACTCTGTGCTAGGGGATATTGTAAGGTGAGGACAGCAAAGCCCCTTTGTCTTAATGTTGAGAGCCTGGAGGGAGAGAGATTTGATGTTTAAACTCATTTGATAATTACAGTGCAATGTGGAGTGCTTTCAGAGCTCCTTTGGAAGCAAAACATCACCAGGTCTGGGAAAAAAACAGGCAAGGCTTCAAAGACGATGTTGTGCTTGACCTGGTTCTCCATCACCAGCATACTTACCATTTTACACTGTGACTTGTGCAATAGGACAGTCATATGATTGATGGACAGATGTCAACACTTAGCTTGGGATCACCTCAAATCAGAGCCTGGGCTACAGACAGGCTCTTATTTGCAGGAACTTATTTGAGAAATGATCTCAGAGACAAAAAGTGAGGGAGAAGAAGAGCATTTGGAAAATGAAGGAAGGATGGGTTATCAAAGGCAGCTACTGCTGTGAGTGACTGGTGTTTGATCCCAATCCCTGGGAAAACTAAGGAAATGCAACTCAAAACTCTCTTCCTGAAAAACTAAGGGTGGACGCATATGTCATTGACGGTCACTCCCCATTAGTCAAGGGTGGCCCCAAAGCACCAGCTCCCAGTATTTTAGGGTTGTGCATGCATGTGAGCGGGCTGCCCTCTCTCACATCAGAGATACCTCTGGGTGAAGCAGAGCTTAAGGTAGGGCCCAAGGAACTGCCATCTTCCATATGCATGAAGTTGATCAAAGTCTGTGTGGAATTGGCCCTGGCAATAGCAGCTAGGGTATAAAAGGGCCCAGAAGATTTAAAGTGATGTAGAAGAGGTGTTCAATACAGTGGATTCAATTTCTTCCATGGGATAAGATATAGGGAACTATGAAGTTGGTTACATCTTGCAGGAGGCAGCAGAGAAAACTCCCAATTGGAGGTCTACACAGGGAAATGCTGGTAAATATTTTAACAACCAGCCCTAGGGGGGGAAAAAAAACCAGCCCTGCTGTGTAGCATTTGCCAGTTTCCACGCTGTAAATACTCCCATCATGACCAATAACAAGTTATCAACATGACGACACTGAATACAGAATTGGGAAGAGATGTGTACAATCACCTCTCGGAGTGAGTGCCCCATACTTATTCCCTGGACTCCAGTTGCACAGAGTTGGCTGACAATACGATGGCCTGAAGGGCAGATTCCACCAGGCATAGAGCTCACTTTTGCTGGTCTCCTGTGTGCAGAAACCCTGGCTATGTCTGTGTTTGACAACCTGGTACAAGACAACTGGGGAAAATCTCAAAACATTCAGAATTTTTTGCTGTGAGGCTATATAAAGAAATCAATATCCAGGCAGAACCTCTCTCAGCAGCCCTAGGCACCACAGGCCTGCCTTATGTCCATTGCTGCATAATCCTTTAGGTCTCTCTGTTTTGCTCTCACTTCTTGGATACCCCATGCCCAGCTCAAGTCCCTCCTATGTACTCCCAGCACTCTATTACTTCCAATACAAAGATATAATTTTTTTTATTGTCCATATTTTCCATAAAGCTATAACCTTCCTAAAAGCAGGTGTAGACATCATGTTCAGTTTAATATCCCCAACAGTTAATTTATGAGCTCAGTACCCAAAACTTCATAGTTCTCCTCCTCCCCTATAGCTTCAGGGAGGAGTGGTGCCAAGTGCTAGGTTTGCCCCTGAGCTAGGCAGTTGTGGTCTATCAAAAGCAAAAGCCCTTAGCTGTATTTCTCACCATCCATCATTTTAGTGCCTGTTTAGAGAGAATCATAATAAAAGCAGAGAGTAGCAGTGAAAGATTGAAATATCCACTTCAGGCAATGATAGAAAAGCCATCACAAGGGCCGGACATGGGAGCTCACGTCTGTAATCCCAGCACTTTGGGAGGCCGAGGTGGGTGCATCACCAGGTCAGGAGATTGAGACCATCCTGGCTAACATGGTGAAACCCCATCTTTACTAAAAATACAAAAATCAGCCGAGCGTGGTGGCGGGCACCTGTAGTCCCAGCTACTCGGGAGGGTGAGGTAGGACAATGGCGTGAACCCGGGAGTTGGAGCTTGCAGTGAGCCAAGATGGCGCCACTGCACTCCAGCCTGGGTGACAGAGGGAGACTCCGTCTCAAAAAAAAAAAAAAAAAAAAAAAGTTCAAGACCAGCCTGACTGACATGGTGAAACTCTGTCTCTACGAGAATTACAAAAAAATTAGCCACACGTGGTGGTGAGTGCCTGTAATCCCTGCTCCTCCGGAGGCCGAGGCAGGAGAATCTTTCTTGAACTCAGGAGGCAGAGATTGCAGTGAGTCGAGATAACGCCACTGCCCTCCAGCCTGGGGGACAAGAGCGAGGTTCTGTCTCAAAAAAAAGCCATCACAAGACTCTTTATGATTACAGATAATAGGCCCTGTTGGAGGCCAGGCGCGGTGGCTCACACTTGTAATCCCATCACTTTGGGAGGCCAAGGGGGGCGGATCACGAGGTCAGGAGATCAAGACTACGGTGAAACCCCGTCTCTACTAAAAATACAAAAAATTAGCCGGGGGTGGTGGCAGGCGCCTGTAGTCCCAGCTACTAGGAGAGGCTGAGGCAGGAGAATGGTGTGAACCCGGGAGGCGGAGCTTGCAGTGAGCCGAGACTGCGCCACTGCACTCCAGCCTGGGTGACAGAGCAAGACTCCGTCTCAAAAAAAAAAAAAAAAAAATAGGCCCTGTTGGAGTTTAGAAAAAGCCAAGAACACTTCCTGAACCTGCAGAAGAAGAGGTGCTCATTGTCTGATCGCCATGACCTCTCAGTGGCTCAAGACAGGAAAAGGAGACCAGGCATGGTGGTTCACGCCTGCAATCTCAGCTCTTTGGGAGGCCAAGATGGGCGCATCATGAGGTTAGGAGATTGAGACCATCCTCGCTAACACAGTGAAACCCATCTCTACTAAAAATACAAAAAATTAGCCAGGCATGGTGGCGGGCACCTGTAGTCCCAGCTACTCGGGAGGCTGTGGCAGGTGAATGGCATGAACCCGGCAGGTGGAGCTTACAGTGAGCCCAGATGGCGCCACTGCACTCCAGCCTGGGTGACTGCACAAGACCCCGTCTCAAAAACAAAAAAAAAGACAGGAAAAGGAGAATGGAATTGAGTAGGAGGAAAGAGAAGTAGCGGGATGTGGATAAAGGATGATAATAATATGACAATAACATACAGCAATGATGATAATAATCAACACACATTGAACATTGACCATCTACTGGACACTGTCTTAAACATTTTGTAAGGACTATATTTCATTTAATCCTCACAATAACCATAAGAAGTAGAGGTTATTATTTATCCTATGGATTACAGAAGAAAATGAGTCACAGAGGAGTAAAGTCGCTTGCCTGAAGTCACACAGTAAGACATGAAAGACAAAAACTTATATTTAAACAGTTTTTGAAAATTAGGTGATGATATTCTGTCATAAGCTGTATACTGCTTCTAAATCTTACCTCCTCTGCACTTCTTTTCCTTGCCTCTCTGCAGTAAGGATTGTAAAGATTTCTTGGCAGGTGCAGTGGCTCGTGCCTGTAATCCCAGCATGTTGGGAGGCCTAGGCAGGCAGATACCTTGAGGTCAGTAGTTCGAGACCAGCCTGGCCAACATGGTGAAACCCTGCTTCTACTAAAAATACAAAAAGTAGCCAGGCATGGTGGTGTGTGCCTCTAATCCCAGCTACTTGGGAAGCTGAGGCAGGAGAATCACTTGAATCCAGGAGGCAGAGGTCGCAGTGAGCTGAGATTACAACACTGCACTCCAGCCTGGGCAACAGAGGGAGACTGTGTCTCAAAAAAAAAAAAAAGACTTCTCTTGAGCTACTGAGTGCTGAGCAGTCTGCTTGTATCTTCTCGTGCAGTCCACCCACAACCAATCAAACTTTGGTAGGTAAGGGGGCAAGGGTTCAGAGAGATTCAGGAGCTTGTCCAAGATCACATGTCTGCTCAGTGGAGGACCTGGGATTTGAACCGACAGCACTGGGGCTCTGAATTTTTCCATGCCTGCATACATTCCTGCCCTTCAACCCAGTCCAGCCTGCTCGCCCTCCCTTCTTGCCTCCTAAGAACGGCTCCTGTGGGAACACCACAGGCCTGTAGAAGAATTCAGTTTGAAACCACTTTTCAAGAATGTGATAACAGCCAAATTGCTAGAGAGGGCAGTTTTAGGAAACTTCTCATTTCGTTTTAGAAAACAAGAATGCCCTTTAATGTGAAATTCAATTAGAGTTGGAATATTATTTGCAAACTTATGAATTATTCTCATAAGGGAAAAAGGCATCCCTGAAGTCCTACTTGATTCCCTAAGACTCTGACTAGGGTCCCAGAACCTGATGTGTATGTATGGATAGCATGCCTGCTTTGAGAAAAGAGAAAATGAAAACTTGGGAAATGGCAGCTGCTCTTTTTCTCGTGAAGGGACATTTCACAGATGACCAGTTAAAGCTAAAAAACGAGCCTCTCGGGGTATGTTTCACAAACATGAATCCTAGTAGTTCGGAAATTCATTATACAGAATCACTTTCTAAGAATACACTAGGCGGCCGGGTGTGGTGGTTCACGCCTGTAATCCCAGCACTTTGGGAGGCCGAGGCGGGCAAATCACAAGGTCAGGAGATCAAGACCATCCTGGCTAACACAGTGAAACTCCGTCTCTCCTAAAAATACAAAAAATATTAGCAGGGCATGGCGGCGGCCGCCTGTAGTCCTAGCTACTTGGGAGGCTGAGGCAGGAGAACTGCATGAACCCGGGAGGGGACTGACCGTCAATGACATATGCGTCCACGCTTAGTTTGTCAGGAAGACAGTTTTGAGTTGCATTTCCTTAGTTTTCCCAGGGATTGGGATCAAACACCAGTCACTCACAGCAGTAGCTGCCTTTGATAACCCATCCTTCCTTCATTTTCCAAATGCTCTTCTTCTCCCTCACTTTTTGTCTCTGGGATCATTTCTCAAATAAGTTCCTGTACATAAGAAAAGAATACACTGGGCATCAAAACATTTAAAAGATTCTGAGAAGCCCTGCATTAAAAAAATCTCATTCACATTAGTCAAGCTACTACTTCTCAAAATTGTCAGTGCATCATCATTATCATGACATTTGTTCAATATGTGCTATATGCCAGGCATTGTGCTAAGAGCATTATGATATTACCTCTTTAAACAACCCTGTAAGATGCAATTGCTATCCCCATTTTAATAGATGAAGCAAAAGAATAGAGAAATAACTTTCCCAGAGTCACATTGCTAATAAGTGGCACAGCAGGGATCTGAACCCACGCAGCCTTGCTTGCAACCACTATATTCAAACATTTACTATCATCCCACAGGCAGGGACCCGGAATTGGTTTGCAGTAACCTGCCAGTGTACACCAACTGTACCACCCAGTAAGACCAGTGTTCAAACCAGAATCCTAGCTGATTCACAATGAAAAACATAACCTCCATCTCAAAAGTGCAATATCATTGGTTATCCCAGTGTCCCAGTTGGGAAGAAAAAGGAAAATACACATTGTAAACAGCCAAGGTCCTTGGTTATGATAAGGGAGCAGCAAAACAATGAGGTGATTGGTGGCTTTAATTACTTGATCATTTCCCCTACTATCAGCCCAGGGGAGACCAGACCTTCTCATCCTGTGGCATAGTGCCCTGTATGGTACTGAGGATTCAGTACTTCCCTTAAATTCATAAAAACAGGCCCCTGCCCAAGGCCCTGGGCTTCATAGGACCCTATATGGACCCTCCCTCGACCTCACCCTTGCTATTCTACAAGACCAAGAGGATATAGGCCTATGCAAGACTTCAGCATCCCCTGACCAAATGGCCCTGAGCCCTCTTGCGGTGTCTTCACAAGCTTCTTTTCTAGCCCATCCTCCTGTGGGTCAAATGTGCCACCAGACTGCATTTCCCAAAGCCTGAGGAGTGGCTGTTTGTGGGAGGTGGAGAAGGAGCTTGCACGTGCAGGCTGGGGGTCCACATGAGTGTACACAAGGCACCCCAAGGGGATGGACGGTGCTGAGATAGGAAGAAAGGGACTCCCCAGGGGGTGGGGTCAGCTGTCCTCACTCCCCACCTCTGGCACAGAACTCGGGAGGATGAGAATTCTAAATGGGAACCAGGTCCTCCTGGGCTTGATGATGGTGTATCTGTCAAGGGAGCAGGTTAGAAATACTTCACTTAAAACAAACTAATGGTATGTTAGGTTGATTTATGTCCACTAAATATTTAGACATATGACACATGGGCCCACATTTGTACTCTTCGTAGTCTCATCTTGGACCCCACAATATAAGGGGTGGGCCCACCATATCTCTTCAATTCCTCTAAGGCAGTGTGACATAGTAGAAAGACATTCAGTATGCATTTACGGAATGCCTACATTTTACCATGAGCTTCCTAGAAAGAGTCAAGCCTGAGTTAAAGTCTTGACTCTACCAGTTCCCAGCATAAGTAAGTTCTCTTTAGTTGTTTTCAACATCAGTTTCCTTATCAGTAAAGTGGGGTTGATCACCCTCTGCAAGATACCAGCAAGGTAGGGGTGAAGTTAACATAAGTAAAGTGCCTAGGATTGAGTCTTTCATCTAATACGTGTTCAACAAACAAAATAACATGATGGAAAACACAACAAAAATTGCAAAATGTTAATAGCTGTTGAGGCTGAGTGAATGGGGATGAGGTGGTTCATTGTACAAGTCTACCTTGTTTTTTTTCTGCATCCAGGCTGGAGTGCAGTGGGATGATCACGGCTCACTGCAGCCTCAACCTCCCAGGCTCAAGCGGTCCTCCCTCCTTGGCCTCCCAAAGTCTACTTTTTAATTTATTTTTAACAATAAAATGAAATTTTAAAAATTAAACACAGCATCCAATTTCAGCTGGATTATTCTCACTGGCAAGGCAAACATGTTGCTATTTCTCCTACTGTAAAGTATCTCTTGACCTCACCCCACCTGATAGCTATTGTCTTAGTCTGCTCAGGATGCTAGAAGGAAAAAACATAGACTGTGTGCTTAAACAACAGATGTTTCTTTCCCACAGTTCTGGAGGCTCCGAAGTTCAAGATCAAGGTACTAGCAGATTTTGTGCTTGGTGAGGGCTCTCTTCTTGGCTTGTAGACGGCTGCCTTCTCACTGCATCCTCATAGGGCAGAGACAGAAAGTTACGGTTTTTCTTCTTCTTCTTCTTCTAAGGGCATCAATCCCATCTCGAAGGCTTCATCCTCATTACTTTATCTAAACTTAACGCCCTCCCAAAGGCCTCACCCCCTAATACCATCACATCAGGTGTTACGGGTTCAACATATGCATTTGCGGGGGTGGGATCATAGGCATTCAGTCTATAGCAGCTTTTGCTATTTCTCTGATCCCCTTTGCTACAAAAAGGTTTAAAAAGAGTTGTCTTTGCTTTATTTGTATTAAATGATTTAATTTTAATTTCATTTGACAGTAATATTTTTATTGTGGCAAAAACACATTAACGTACTCTCTTAAATTTTTAAGTGTATAGCACAGTGTTAACTATATACACAATGTTGTATAACACATCTCTGTAATGTTTTTGTCTTGCAACTCTAAAACTCTATACCCATTGGAGTTGTCTCTGCTTTTTGTCTCTAATTCTTTCCTTCTATTCTCATTTAAATTAGTCCAAGCAAACTCCTGCCCCCGTATTCTATCAAACCCACTCATGTCAAAGTCAACAGAGACCCCCCTCCCCCGACACATTAAATCCAATGATCAGCTCTCGATCCTCATCATCTTGATACAGAGACCCCCTCCCTCTACCACGATGCTTCCTTCAGGTGGCTTCTAGGACACCCTTCCTTGCTTGTTAGTCTCCATTGTTGGATCTTCGCCTTGACCGCTTTATCTTGCAGTGTCCCAGGGCTCCGCCCTTGGGACTCAACTCTGGGACATGTTGGCACCTGGACTGGGCCAGGTTATTCTTTGACATGGTTAGAGAGAGACAGTCTATTCATAAATGTGTATTGTAACAAAGGCCAGGAGTTGCCTAAGACAATACTGGACATCAGATATAAACAGTAAGTTTAAGATCCTAGTCAGACATAGAATTAGGACATAAAAATACAATAAATTTGGGGATGTAAGTTAGGGGAGGTGAAAGAGCCAGGACCAACTCTACAAACCTCATGAGGATATGGAGGGCTCCCTCTTGGTAGAGAGGCTCTTATTCAGCAACAACATTGACTGAAAAAATGCCTGAAGGCTGCCTTATTTTCTCAAGCTCTTTGGTCATCTGTTCTTTTGAAAACCAAAGCCACTCACTCACACAGCGAGTATTGAGAGAGCTTTTACTGCAGCACCGAATCACATTAGACAATCTGAATTACAAAGTAGATGCAGCATATGCTGGAGCTGGCTCATACCAGCTCACAAGAGCCAATTGTTAAACATTCAGGAATTTTGTGAGCCAGTCATTCAACAAAACTATTATAGTTATTAAAGTATATAAACTAATGATTTAAAATATGTATTAAAAATAAACGGAATAATCATTTATAACTGACAACTTTTTAGTTATTTTTCGTTTGGCTATCTATGCTTTTGAGTTTGTATGCATTCATTGTACCTGTATGGTGGAGTACTATAAAATAGTATTACCATGCATTGTGTCCCAACCCCACTTTCAGTTATGTCATTTTGGTAACTTGAAAATCAGCCATGGTGGGGGTATTCACACCAAAAAAATCAGCAAACACTACAGTCAGGGCTTGATTTATCACTTGGTTTATTGTGTAGATGAAAGAAAGTAATGGAAAAAAATATAAATAATGCAAATTAAACTTGAAAATGTATCACGTGTATTACTGAAGCTGAAAGAGGTTATAGTTTATTGAATGAAATTTATATGATGTAAGAAAGAGTGTTACCATAGATCAGTTATCAATCACGTATCAGATTTAATAACACCAGATTGATTGGGTAAAGAGTTGTTGGGCCGGTTAGTGAAGCTGAAACAGATTACAGTTCATTGAATGAAATTTGTATGATGGTAAGAAATAGTTTTATCATAGATCAGATATCAGTCACATATCAGATTTAATAACACCAAATTGATTGGGTAAAGAGTTGATGGGCCGGACACGGTGGCTCACGCCTGTAATCTCAGCACTTTGGGAGACTAAGGTGGGCGGATCACCTGAGGTCGGGAGTTCGAGACCAGCCTGACCAACATGGAGAAACCCTATCTCTACTAAAAATACAAAATTAGCCGGGCGTGGTGGCACATGCCTGTAATCCCAGCTACTCACGAGACTGAGGGAGGAGAATCGCTTGAACCTAGGAGGCGGAGGTTGCAGTGAGCCGAGATGGTGCCATTGCACTCCAGCCTGGGTGACAAGAGCGAAATTCCATCTCAAAAAAAAAAAAAGAGTTGTTGGATTGGAATGCAACTTAAGTTGTCAAATTAAGATTGAATCATAACCGTAGATTGGCAAAACTCAACAAAAGCATTCTCTGGAAACAAACACACTACATAGACTTTACAGTAAAGAGTACTGTGGGCCGGGCGCGGTGGCTCACGCTTGTAATCCCAGCACTTTGGGAGGCCAAGGCGGGCGGATCACGAGGTCAGGAGATCGAGACCACAGTGAAACCCCGTCTCTACTAAAAATACAAAAAATTAGCCGGGCATGGTGGCGGGCGCCTGTAGTCCCAGCTACTCGGAGAGGCTGAGGCAGGAGAATGGCGTGAACCCGGGAGGCGGAGCTTTCAGTGAGCCGAGATTGCGCCACTGCACTCCAGCCTGGGTGACAGAGCGAGACTTGCGGCACTATTCACAATAGCAAAGAGTTGGAACCAACCCAAATGTCCAACAACGATAGACTGGATTAAGAAAATGTGGCACATATACACCATGGAATACTATGCAGCCATAAAAAATGATGAGTTCGTGTCCTTTGTAGGGACATGGATGAAACTGGAAAACATCATTCTCAGTAAACTATCGCAAGGACAAAAAAATCAAACACCGCATGTTCTCACTCATAGGTGGGAATTGAACAATGAGAACTCGTGGACACAGGAAGGGGAACATCACACTCCGGGGACTGTTGTGGGGTGGGGGGAGGGGGGAGGGACAGCATTAGGAGATACACCTAATGCTAAATGACGAGTTAATGGGTGCAGGAAATCAACATGGCACATGGATACATATGTAACAAAACTGCACATTGTGCACATGTACCCTAAAACCCTAAAGTATAATAAAAAAAAAAGAAAAAAAAAAAAAAAAAAAAAAACAAGTACTGTGTATTTTTATTACCATTTGTAAATTGTGTACTACACATCCTGTATGTCAGTAAAAAATTACCATAAATGTATGTATGTGCATATACGGATTTTTTCGGAGAGTCAGTTATTAAACATTTATCAGCACACCACCGGCTGTGAGCATGATCTTGATTACACAGATGTTTAAAGTCCATTTGGGGGGAAACAAATGGTATGGATAAAATAAGAATTAGAGAACAAGGCAGTATATGACATTGTTTAGTGCAGGGAAATGTCGCAAAAGGCCTGTGAGTTGGTCTACCTATGTGTGAGTCACTGAGAAGGCTTCCCCAGAGGAGTGGGACTTGAGCAAAACCTTGAAGGAAGTGCATGGGTTAAAACCACATAAGGAAAGGCCTAGAGGCAGAAGGCCCTGTTGTTGGCGTTCCGTCACTACATCAGTTGCAAGACCAAGCCTATGGGAATGAATGAACCAATGCAGAACTAATGGCAAGTGAGGTTGGCTAGAAGATGGAGCCAGATAGAGGGTCTCACAAAGCAGCAGCTGACCCTGAGACAAAGAATCATGTACAGGATGTGTATTTGGGACCCCAGAACACACTGATGGAAGAGGTGGGAAAGTGAGACAAGGAAGGGAAGGCAACTTCTGCGAGGTGCATTGTCAAGCCAGCTACTCCTGAGGGTAAATGGAGGCTAATCCTACTGGGGCACTATGAGAAGCAGTGCACAACACCCAGCTCGGATGAGGAGCTGGCATACTTAAGCATCAACTCCCAATAGTCATTCATTGAGAGCTGTTCTGGGAATGCGGAACATTAATTCCCTGGCACTTCTGGCCTGCTCTGCAGGCAGCATCAGCAAGAGAAAGCCTTCAGACAAAGAAATGGGGTTAGTAGCACGGTAGGGTCTGCACAAAAGGGGGCCAAGGGCAGGGAAATCACAACCTCTGCTGTAATTCCTGGAAGTCAGTTTGGGTTTCGTGCACTCAGAAGTGGGGACTCACTGTGTGTTCTTGAGCAAAGAAGTGTCCTTGGAAATGCTGCCTCCTCTAGAACTTTCCCTGCGACAGCGTCCTTTCAACATGGTATGGCGCAAGGGGCTCAGGTTCAGAAGATCAGAAATCAGGCCCTACCTGAGCCACTAAGTAGCTGTATCGTTGTGAACCTCTTGTCTTCTCCACTTTTGTAAAACAGGAATATTACTACTCTCTCTCCAGTGGGTTTTTTGTTTTTAATTTTTGTTTATTTGTTGTTTTAGAGATGGAGTCTTGACAGGTTGACCAGGCTGGTCTCAAACTCTTGGCCCCAAGCAATTCTCCCCAGTTGCTGGGACTACAGGCTTGCAACACTGTGCTTTGCTCCCATTAAGTTGTTCTGAGCATTAAAAATATACACGAGAGTGTTTTGTAAATTGTTATTTTGTTATTTTTATCACCTATAGAATGTCAAAGAAAGAATGAGGTTCTCAAAAGAATCTATGCCGGAATCGTCTTTTGTTGTTGCTTTTTAAATCTACTCCTACAGGGAGCCTTCTTATGCTACACTGAGCTTTGCTCTTTTTTTTTTTTTTTTCCTAAGACACATCTTCACAGCAACCTCTGTCATTCTCCCACTCTGTTGTTGGCAAACACTGCCCTCTGATCAGTAGCGATTGCACTCATGGTAATATTAGTCATTTTCACAGCAACAGCCATGACAGTTGGCAGTTCTAACAAATATTGTTTCGATTTTTAAAAAATCGTCTTTGTGTATTACTTCAGTGATCAAAGTTTATTATTCATCCACCAGCACTTGAAGGATTTAGATGAGAGATATTGTTGAGTAACTTGTCCCTTGGCGTAATGGAGCCTCTGAAATATAAGCTAGATTCTCAGTCACCATGAAAGCCTCACTTCATTAATTGACGACCAATTTACAGAGATGGTAAGAGGGGAGAAAAGACAAGGTCAGAAGAAATCTAAGCTCATCTTCCCAGTTAGCAGTAAGATGAGAGACAGGAGGTAGGACCAGAAGGGGAGAAAAATTCCAAGCAATGAAAAAGGAAGGGGCAAGCCATCCTGAGCTCTAAGATGTAGCCATTATGTGGAAAGGCATAGCTGTGTGCCATAATTTCCTGGAAATTACCTTTTATTAAAGTACTGCCCTTAACCACATTACCTTTAATACTGAAAAATAAAAATTGCTAAAGGAACTCAGGTTTCAGTGCAAATATAACAGAGATAATTAAATTCATCCTAATTCAGTCCCAATGATCCCTGTTCGACTTCAAATCACTGCAATTAAGAGAGCACTTTTTCATTCAGCTCAGAGAATAAACCATAGTTCCTTTATGTTTTGATTTGTTTGTAGCTGCCATTAATAGCCAGTTTACAGGGCTACAGATAAGAAGACGGAGACTCGAAAGAACTGGTAGAGGATGGAGTAGAGACTAAGATTCTATCTGAATAATCTAAGGTTCCCTCCACTCTGCTGCCTTGCCGTTCTGGTTCCAGTAAATTCTGGAGAATGTAGGAGAGATTATTACCAAAGTACACCAAAGAGGAATAAGGAGAGTATATGATTTCTTCTGCCTTTGAGGGGAAGATACATGATTTGGAAGGATTCTGAATCCCCAAACCTCCCTGGTCTTTCCTTAGGGGAGTCCCAGAGATGGAAATCAGTTGAAGCGAGACAGTGAAGTTTTGTATATCCAAGAATCTGTAGGTCTGGGCTGCCCCTTCCCTTCACCCTAGGAAACAATCCATTATTCGTCACCCAACTAGGCAGGGAAACAGGGAAAGAAAGAGCAGAGACGCAGCCTGAATCTTTTCTATCAAAAAGAAACAGTTTGAAGAATTTCATATCCAATAAATGTGTGAATGGGGAGGTGTAGGGATGCAAATTAAAGGCATTAAGGAACTTGCTAACTGGCTCAAGAAACTGGAAGTTTCTCTCACTGACACTCACCAGCTGGCCCAGCAAGCTGTTTATTCTGTGGTGTCTCAGAAGCCAGGAAAAGGTGATACAATGAGCCCAATAAGTTAAGTACTGATTCAAAGATTTAGAAACATTTTTCTTGTTACATCCCAATTAATGGTGCTACCATCCATGCCGGAAACCAAGGTGGAAAGTTCTCCTCCTCAGCAGGCACATATTCAAACACAAATATCTTTCCTTCTTCCCCCCAAATGTCTCTTGAATCTAGGCCTTTCTCTCCATTCCACAGGGCCTGCTGTAATTCCACCCACCATCATCCTGCCGTTAGACTCCCTCACTGGCCACCTGTCTCCCTCCCTCCTTGTCCCTTTCCTCAATCCTTGCTCTCCTCATGTCACTGTGACCAACACTAGAATGTCAGGCCCCAGTGTCTGCTGGGAGTGTGCGACCCATGATGCATTTAGCTGATCTGTGCTGTAAGGAGGATGGAAAAATATCATCTTCCAATTGCTTCTCAATATCCAGCTCCATCCCGGAAACTGTAGGTTTAATATGGGAAGGCAATGAATGCATCAGCCCTCCCAAGCTGATCATTCCTAAATCTTACTTTGC
Organism: Symphalangus syndactylus; assembly: GCF_028878055.3. Classification (NCBI taxonomy): domain Eukaryota; kingdom Metazoa; phylum Chordata; class Mammalia; order Primates; family Hylobatidae; genus Symphalangus; species Symphalangus syndactylus. The sequence goes on from NC_072433.2 coordinate 123,252,507, forward strand.
CCATCTTTCTCCTCCTTCCAACTCTGAGCTCCCTGGAGGAAGGAGCCTTCCCTTATTCATCTCAAGGTTCAGAATGCATAGCAGAATACCCCGCCCAAGATAGGCTCCCAGTAAATGTTTGTTCAGTGGAATAAGTTCTGTCTCTCGTGAGCTTACCATGGCTATTAGTTAAAATTAAGTTGCTCAGGAAGCAGGCACCATCCATCATTCCTTCCCTTCTAGCTTCTTGTTTGTACAAGAGAGCCGTGGCTATGTCAACAGTGCTGAGGCATTCTGCAGTAGAGGCTGTGCCAATCGGGGAGAAGAAGGGCATTGAATCCAACTAGCCACTAATGAAAGGCTGAAAGTCCTTCTGGAGTTTTGAGGGTGTGTGTGTGTGCATGCATGTGTGTGCACACATATGTGTGTGTGCATGTGTGTGTGTGTTTCAGGAGCTTTCTCTGCAACTTAGGTGTCCAGGGGAAAACAGAGCCCCTTGTGCTTCCTGATTTGCAAACCAGACCGGTGCCTTTCATTGACAGGTGCTGTGCCTAGACCAGGATGCTGTTTTGATTGGAAAGGATGCTGGACTGATTAGTTGAAACAAAACATTCTCCAATTAACAGAAATAGAAGCTGGAGCTGGAATGTGAAGTGTTCAGCAACACTGTTGCCAGGCAGCCAATTTAAAATTAATTAGAGGTGGAGATAGATGGAACTGAAAACCACCACCCCCTTCCCAGCTTAAGAGAGCTGGGATAGGATGAATATGATGTGGGAATTTGCAAGCCTTCTGAGCGAGTCTGAACTGTCTTCTCAGATCCCATTTTTTCAATTGGTGGCTCTCATGCAGACGAGTGAGTCAATGTGTGAAACAGAGGAGAGATGACTGGGATAGAGGAAGACAAAGAAATTACAAAATATCCCTCGCTTTCTAAATGCCCTTAGCTCCTGAGTTTGCAGAGCAAGAATTCAGAAAGTGAGAATTCAGAGACCAAGAGATACCTATTACTATTAACAAAGGTTCAGTGTATCTCATTTATCTAAAAAACAAACCTTGGCCGGGCGTGGTAGCTCACACCTCCAATCCCAGCACTTTGGGAAGCTGAGGCTGGCAGATCATTTGCGGTCAGGAGTTTGAGACCAGCGTGGTTAACATGGTGAAACCCCATCTCTACTAAATAAATAAATAGCCGGGTATGGTGGCAGGTGCCTGTAATCCCAGCTTCTTGAGAGGCTGACGTACGAGAATTGCTTGAACCTGGGAGGCAGAGATTGCAGTGAGCCAAGATGGTGCCACTGCACTCCAGCCTGGGCTACAAAGACTGTGTCCAAAATAATAATAATAATCATCATCATCATCATCATCATCAAGCCGTATCCAGATACAAACAAAATTCCACAAGGAAAAGCAAAGTGATTGCTGTAAGGATTGCACAGAGCTGCCAAGCATTCGTCCATTAAGCAGGACCTAGTCAGTCCCTGAGAACTGTTGCTTTTCATGCAAGTCTGGCCATTGCAAATCTTGGCTGTGTCTAATCTGATCTGGTGTGAGTTTTGAATGTTCAAAAGGTGGAGGAAACTGATGGAGGCAGGTCCATTTAAAACTGCCAGAAGTGATAGCCTGTATCCCAGCAATGCAGGAGAAGGAAGCAGATTAGACCTCTAAAATGCCCTCTCAAGGACTCACCAAAACATAGCTGCCATTTTTAGTAGGAACAAAACAACTCCATACACCTCATCAGCATTTGAAAACACCCCCTGAATTATACTCAGAAGACTGAATATGGAAATATATATGTGTGTTCATATGTCAATATATGTATATGAATGTATATAATATATAAATGTGTGCGTATGTAGTCATGCTCTGTATAATGACATTTCAGTCAACAGACGTTTGCTTAAGGCAGTGATCCCATAAAATTCTAATACCATATTTTTACTGTGCCTTTTGTATGTTGATGTGTTTATATACACACTTACCATTGGGTTACAATTGCTTACAGTATTCAGTAACATGCTGTACAGATTTGTAGTCTAGGAGCAATAAACTGTACCATACAGCCTAGGTGTACGGTAGGCTATACCGTCAAAGTTTGTGTAAGTACACTCCATGATGTTCACACAAGAACTCAACCCCCTAACCATGCATTTCTCAGAATGTATCCTCATCATTAGGTGACATGATTCTGTGTGTGTGTGTGTAGTGTGTGTGTGTGGTGCGTCTATGCATATATACACACACACACATACATACCTACATGTAGAGAATTCATCAGAGGTTAACACAAATATCCATTTCACTAGATCAGCAGCGGCAAATCAGCTTTATCTCATTTGCTAGTTTCAATGGCTCGACAGGGGCTATCTGGAAATCTGTTTGCACAAGGACTGTGATGCCAAATCTTATCATAACGGTAAGAAGGGCCATTACTGATAGGAACAACATCATGGGGCTGAGCAAGGATGCAAGCCAGTCTTTCTTTACAGCTGGAGTAAGTCATAGCCCAAGAACACTTTAAATCAGGACTATTCCTCCGACTCCTCATGGAATTGCTTTTACTGAACAATATGTTGACATTTCCCTATCTTTGCATTGAGACGTGTTGCAACAAGAAAAATCTCTATTGTATATATCTCATAGGGGTGCTTGATAACTTTATCCACGGAAGTGATTCTCCTTTATGAGAACCCCCGGAAGAAATACATCCAGTGAGAGAGAAAACTGTTTCTCTTGAGAAATGTGTTTGCTCTGATCTTCTGGGGATCACAGATCCTTTAATAAGTTACATTCCTCTTTTTGCATCGGCTGTGGAAGCCAGATATGCACTCTCCTGTAAACCTATGCAGGACCTTTCATATCTATTTTATCTGTTCCTCTTACCTGTGACTTAATTTTATGTCTCTATTAATATTTTCCCTTTGTCCTAATTTGGTCACTTTATTTGTGACTTTCAGGCACTTGTACTTTCTAAGTCACCTCAAATCCTACTTGAATAAGTAACAGTCAAGGAAACGTGTACACTTTTTTCTTTTTGAGGCAGGATCTCGCTCTGCTGGCCAGGCTGGAGTGCAGGGGCACAATGAGAGCTCACTGCAACCTCTACCTCCCAGGCTCAAGCAATCCTCCCACCTCAGCCTCCCGAGTAGCTGGGACTACAGGTGCATACCACCACACCTGGGTAATTTTTATAATTTTCTTTTGTGGTGACAGGGTCTCACTATGTTGCCCAGGCTGGTCTTGAAGCCCTGGCCTCAAGCAGTTCTCTTGCCTCAGCCTCCCAAATTGTTGGAATTACAGGCATGAGCCACTGCATTCTAGCCACATATACTTTAGAAAAACCGTTTTTTCAGGTTAGCACCTACTAAGACAAGTTGTTAATATCTGGAAAATTTAAGCATGTGGAATATTTTATTTCATAAATGAAGAATCTCTCCCTGTGTGGGTTTGGGATGGTGGTTGGGGGTGGAGGGGCAGTGTCTGTATGTGTCTCTGTGTATCTGTGTCTATGTCTGCGTGTACAAATAAATGTATAACAACCATGTGGTTCCTATTAGGTCTTGCAACGAAAAGGTACTCTGTTCAAGCTGAGCTTCTCAGAGCCACAGAATTATAGTAATTACCAAGGCCAGTTCCATCAAGGCAGCAGAGTCACACACGTTTCAATTGAACAGACAAAGGGAGTCTAAGCCAGTGTTAGAAATGTGCTTCTTATTAATGGCTGCAAAGAAACATTCTTTTCCTGCCTTGGCCTCAGGATGCAAGGAGATTAATTCTTAACAATGAAAAGACAGGCAGCTGCCAGCGGCTTGTCACAGCTGGGCATGTGATGAAGAGAGAGGTGCTGTGACATGTGCCAGCAAGGACAGGACTTATGCAGTGGAGAAGTAGGGAAACAGTCTCGAAAATAGGGCAAAGGGAGAGGATGGTAATAAAGTGAATGCCACTCTATGTGCCTGGCACTCTTTTAGGCACTTTTTAGAAACTCCCTTTAAGCTTGCATGCTCCCAAATGCTTCCCATTTGATAGATTAAAACGGTGAGGAACAGAGGGCTGAAACCACTTCCCCAGGGAGCCAGGATTTAAACCTAAGTTTGCCTGACTTTCCAACCCATGCCACTCTCACTGTGCCAGTGGCCCTAAAAGTGTGCACTGCGAACCACCTGAGTTGGAATTCCTGGGAAGCTTTATAATGCAGATTCCGGGACCTCAACCCAGACCTGTTTGTTCAATCTTGGTTGGCGTCTACAAGCACTAAATCTTGAGAGCCACCACTGTACCCTGCAGTCTGTTAAAAGTCAGCAGTTCCTTGCCACAGTGGTGGGCTTTGCAGAGAGTTCCCCCAGCTCTCAATTCCTCCTTCAGCAGAAGACCCTGCAACCTGTGTGACCCCCCAAACCTCAGCTTCTGGAGGACAATTCTGAACATTCGCTAAAAGGAATAACCTTGGCTGGGCACGGTGGCTCACGCCTGTAACTGCAGCATGTTGAGAGGCCAAGGTGGGCGGATCATGAGGTCAGGAGATCGAGACCATCCTGGCTAACATGGTGAAACCCCATGTCTACCAAAAATACAAAAAATTAGCTGGGCATGGTGCCGCGCACCTGTAGTCCCAGCTACTCAAGAGGCTGAGGCAGGAGAATAGCTTGAACCCTGGAGGCAGAGGTTGCAGTGAGCCAAGATCATGCCACTGCACCCTAGCCTGGGAGATAGAGCAAGACTCTGTCATGAATGAATGAATGAATGAATGAATGGAATAACCTCAGGGGCCCAGAATCAAGTCTTAAAATCTTGGTCCCTGGAAAGACTGATGTTAACAAAATTAAGCCATCATCCTCACCTATCAGGTTTTTTCTACTGTCAGACTTCTGTAGAATTTCTTTGGCATTTTTCAGAAGCCAGCCTCTTGCCTAGTCACATAGCTTTCTCCTCTGGGCCTCAGTTTCCCAATCTGTAAAGTGAGGGAGATGGACAAAGGCTTCTCCCAAGCCTGCTTCTTTCTCAAAGTTTGTACCCAGGGTGGTTTCACACAGTTTTTGAAAACAAAGTGCCTTCACTTCACTGGGGAGAGAGGAAAGGACAAAACAAAACAAAACAAAAGCTGCTGTGAAAACCATCCCAGGACATCTCATATGAGTTTAGCAGCCCACACACTGGTGTGTACAGGACCCATTTGTCAAGCTGACTGTCTCTCTACAACCCTGGGTTTCTCCCTCATGGTTTGGGGTCTGCCTTCCCACCCTCCCTTCCCCCAGTAAAGACAAGGAAATCTATTTATGCAGCTCTGAAACTAGACACACCAGAAGTTGCATCCGCACTGTTTCTTACCAGCTGTGAGACACTGAGCAACTGATTCAACATCTCTGAACCTCCTTGTCTCCATGTGTACATGATACAGATGTCAGCTGGCATCCCCCTTTCTCCCGGAGAAGCTATATTGACTCAGACACCCCCTAGTCAATGTTGTGGTCTTCGAAAGTCTGAAACTCTTCCTTCAATATTTGCTATTTTCTAGGGCTTATGATCTGGAGGTTTTCCTCGTGACTGCAGGCAGGATCTCTTTTTCACGCAGGACCACCCCAGCATCAAGCTCAGCCCCTTCACTGGGTCCCATAAGATGCCCCTCCCTAGCACACGTATCAAGCATTTTAAACTTTAGTGTATGAGAGCCGGGAACGAGCACATCAAAACGCACGAGCTCCCAGGCTTCTCCAAGCTTCCACCCACTTCTTATTTTTTTTTTCCTTCCCCCCCATCTTTTTTTTTTTTTTCCTGAGACAGAGGCTTGCTCTGTCATCCAAGCTGGAGTGCAGTGACACAATCTCGGCTCACTGCAACCTCCGCCTCCCAGATTCAAGCGACTCTCCTGCCTCAGCCTCCCAAGTAGCTGGGATTACATACGTATGCCACCACACCCACCTAATTTTTTGTATTTTTAGTAGAGACGGGGTTTCACCATGTTGGCCCGGCTGGTCTTGAACTCCTGGCAAATGATCTGCCTGCCTTGGCCTCCCAAAGTGCTGGGATTACAGGCGTGAGCCACCACACCTGGCCCACTTACCCTTATTTTCATATGCCCTCAACCTAGACTCCAAGACCTTCCATTTTTCCCCTCTCTGTCTAGCAGGTAACGTCTTCCTTTCTCTTAAGACCCTTAAGAATATCAGCAAACAATTTACCTAAGCCCTGGGTAGAGAGATAGCCAGCTCAGTTGCTGTACCTTTTCATTTTACTAAAGGATTTCTTTCCAAATACATGGCCCTTTCCATAAGAATTAAGATATGTAAAACTATCTCTGTCTAATAGTGTATGCATTAAAGGTAAGAATACTCACCCACAAGGCTTTTGAGAACATGAGTGGTCCGTTATGTAAAGCTTCTCATGGAATGTTCAGCTTATAGGTAGTCCTCAAAATTAGTAGCTTTTGCCCTCCCTATCACCAAGCAATGGTTACTGCCAGGGCAGACTAGGGTAAGGCAAGCAAGGTACCTAGTGTACACAATTTAAGGAAGCACTCACTCTCAGGTTCACGTGCAGCCTGAAGAGTGAGGGCCTCCTTAAATTTTACACCCCCCAGTCTTTCTCTTGCCTAGTCCTGGCCCTGGTTGCAGAATTGACCAAACCATCTACCCCTTCTGGTTATCTGAATCTGACAAATGTGAATTTCATCCCAGTTTTACCAAATAGTCACTATTTGACCTTGATCAAGTGGCTTGAGTTTCAGCCTATTATTTACAAAATCAAGCTAATAATACCCCTTAGTGGAAAGGGTTGTTTCAGGGGATTAAAGATGTCCATATATGCAATAGCGCTTCAGTCAATATTGCTTTTCTCTGCCCAGAGTCAATATAAGAACAAAAGATTATTTGAGCTTTCCAGGTTCTAGCATTTTCACTGCTTCATTTAATAAAATGAACTCAGCAGGAGATGAGACTAGCCCAGAACTGTTTTTCACAGTTTCCCTTCCTAAAATCAATTTTGCTTTTCCCTGGTTCTGCAGATGACGTAAAATCTAGAGAGACTACAGGAAATTGAAAGAATAAAATAGATGGTGATCCTGCAGAGTTGTTGCTGGGTTACAGAACAGTGCCTTCTGAGAAATCTATCAAACAACATAAAAAGCCAGAAGCATCATCTTCCTTTAATTCCCCCACACCCCCACCCCCGCTTCTGTCTTTAAAAGTCCTTGACCATGAAGCTGCCTAGATGCTTTATTGGGTCCTTGAGTGATCAATGGCATATATGCATTCAATCCTTTACTGCTGATAATCTGTCATTAAAAAATAGGAGTTGGGGCCAGGCGCGGTGGCTCACGCCTGTAATCCCAGCACTTTGGGAGGCTGAGGTGGGCGGATGACGAGGTCAGGAGATCGAGACCGTCCTGGCCAAGGTGGTAAAACCCCATCTCTACTAAAAATACAAAAAATTAGCCAGGCATGGTGGCGGGCGACTGTAGTCCCAGCTACTCGGGAGGCTGAGGCAGGAGAATGGTGTGAACCCGGGAGGCGGAGCTTGCAGTGAGCCGAGTTCGTGTCACTGCACTCCGGCCTGGGCGACAGAGTGACACTCCGTCTCAAAAAAAAAAAAAAAAAAATAGGAGTTGGGTCAGGCACGGTGGTGCACACCTGTAATCCCAGCACTTTGGGAGGCCGAGGCAGGCAGATCGCTTGAGGTCAGGAGTTTGAAACCAGCCTGGCCAACATGGTGAAACCCCATCTTTACTAAAAATACAAAAGTTAGTTGGGCATGGTGGCAGGCATCTGTAATCCCAGCTACTCAAGAGGCTGACACAGGAGAATCACTTGAACCCGGGAGGCAGAGGTTGCAATGAGCCGAGACTGCACCATGTACTCCAGCCTGGGTGACAAAGCAAGACTCTATTTCAGGGAAAAAAAAAAAAAAAAAGAAGTAGGGGTAAGAGCTAAAAGATATGGTGGTTGATTAAGGACATAGAAGTGTGGCCAGGTTTTCTAAAGAGTATTTCAGGATAAAAACTAAGGTTGACTTCACAGTCCTCACCAACCTCTATGCCCCATTAATGACTCTTCTGAGCATATCACTGCCCCCTCTAGAACTCTGGCTGAGCCTTCGTTTCCAGCACTGAGACACAGACATGTCCCATTCCGCTTGCAGTGTCCCTTGGTGGGGACACCCTCCCTCCTTCCACATGTGAACTAGAAAGAGACTCTGGCTTCTTGGGCCACTCTATTATGGCTACCCCTGAAGTCAGAAATCAACCCATCACTTCCTCCAGATTGTCAAGGACCATTACACATTTGCATATGCTACCTCTCTGGTTAGGAATATATAAGAAAACATAACAGTCATAAGCCATTTCCTGAGGAATTAGTACACATCAACACTGTTATGGCTGGGTGCGGTGGCTCACGCCTGTAATCCCAGCACTTTGGGAGGCCGAGGCGGGAGGATCACGAGGTCAGGAGATCAAGACCATCCTGACTAACACAGTGAAACCCCATCTCTACTAAAAATACAAAAAATTAGCCAGGCATGGTGGCGGGCACCTGTAGTCCCAGCTACTCGGGAGGCTGAGGCAGGAGAATGGCGTGAACCCGGGAGGCGGAGCTTGCAGTGAGCCGAGATCGTGCCACTGCACTCCAGCCTGGGTGACAGAGCGAGACTCCGTCTCAAAAAAAAAAAACACTGTTAGGAGGGCTTTGCATATAGTGAGTACTACTGTTGTCCATACTTTACAGATGAAGAAACTGAGGCTCAGCAACTAGTAAGAAGTACAAACAGGATCAAAACCAATTGATCCATCTCCAGAATCTGCACTCTTTAGTCACTAGCTTTTGCAGTCATCCTATGGCCACCCTAGGTACACCCATTCATTTGCATCAGGCCACCTGTCCTGATTTGCACCTCAAAAAACTAGAAAACCTTTGGCCAGGCGCAGTAGCTTACGCCTGTAATCCCAGCACTTTGGGAGGCTGAGGTGGGCGCATCACCCCCTCTCTACTAAAAAATTAGCCGGGCATGGTGGCACATGCCTGTAGTCCCAGCTACTCGGGAGGCTGAGGCAGGAGAATCACTTGAACCCAGGAGGGGGAGGTTGCAGTGAACCAAGATCACGCTACCATACTCCAGCCTGGGCGACAGAGACTCCTTCTCAAAATAAATAAATATAAATAAATAAATAAACTTTTCAATTTCCTTTGAAAATTCTTACCACTAGTATCCCTGATCTACAGTTCTGACTGTCTTCATGGAAATCAAAAGTCATTTGAGCTCTAATTCAATCCTTCCCATTAGGATGGGATGCCTCTTCCATACAATATCAGAATAATAAAACAACGCAGTATCTTCAGTGTCTACTGGGTTCAAGTGGGCCATTTTCACAGCAGGCCTTATTGACAAAGTCATTTTAATATTGTTTAGTTAATCAAAGACCCCAGAGCTGGCCTCCTTTTGTAAAGATGTGAGGACAGCAAGACCTGGCTCTGGTTCATTTGTGACCTAAGATGTCCCAGGGAAGCCGACATCTCTCTGGTCACCAGGCTTCCCTCTAGCAAATGTGTGTGTGGAGAACGCTAAATGAGAAAAATTACATAATTGCTTAACACACTTGTAAAAACTCAGCTGTTTGCTAATCCTGCAATTGTGACTATTATTATTTCTCTCTTATGATTATTCCATCATGGTTGGGGGAGAATTCAGGGATGGAGGGAGATGGTCACTCATCTTTTAAAAGATAAAGTATTGAGATTTTTCGTAACACCATCACGTGAGAGACAAAAGTCATAGCTGAATGTTCCGTAACTGTCATCTCAGAAACCTCTATCTTGCATGTGATGTGACAACCAACGTTTCCTCTTAAATAAGGCATTTGTACCCCTCCCCTGACCATAGTGATATTTAAAGAAATTTCTATAATCAAGGAAATAAGATTTGAAAGCAAGCCCCTCCTAAAGGATGTGTTTCATATTACTTACCAAAATCAGTAATAAAAACAATTACACAAAATGTCTTAAATTGATGGGGGTGTCAGGAAAGTAAGAATTATTTTTTTTTAAATGACTGTTGAAGTCTTCTAGGTCACTGTGCCAGTATGCTCTGTTTTCATTTGTTTGTTTTTGAGACGGAGTCTCACTCTGTCACCAGGCTGGAGTGCAGTGGTGCAATCTCAGCTCACTGCAACCTCCCCTTTCTGGGTTCAAGCAATCCTGCCTCAGCCTCCCGAGCAGCTGGGACTACAGGTGCGCACTACCACGCCCTGCTAAAAGTTTTTGTATTTTTAGTAGAGATGGGGTTTCACCATGTTGGCCAGGATGGTCTCGATCTCTTGACCTCGTGATCCACCCCCTTGGCCTCCCAAAGTGCTAGGATTACAGGCGTGAGCCACCGCGCCTGGCCGCTCTGTTATTTTTATGCTGTGTGATACTGATGTACTTTGAATGCTCTCTATTTGAGCTCTGCATACTCTAGATTGATGGAATGCGACATTTTTCTTTGTCTCCAGAAATTCGCCCTCTCCTTCAATAATGAGTCTCTAGACTTAATACTGCCTGAACAATGGGATACTCTCTTCCAGGCAGGGATCATTAGTCAGAGAAAGATTGGCAACATTTCCTCAACACTGGTAGAAAGAGGAGTTATATGAGCCCTCTGTGCATGTGTTTTTAAGTACGTGTATTTACATTAGGCCCTAAGGAGTTTCAAGACAAGCTGAATTTCCTTCAGGGTTTAATACTTCATAAAAAAAGCCTTAATAGCAATTCTCAGCTTGAGCAAACCATAGATGTATTCCAGAGAACATTTAAAATATAAATGTAATTTCAAGTGGAAGAAAAGAGCCCCATTTTTCCAAATAGTCAACATATCTCAAGACACTAACATTTTCAGGATGGAGAGGGTGACAGATAGGGAGTCAGATGGGAATGCTTTGGTGAGATAGAGAGCCCTCACAGAAGGAAACAAAGGCCACTCTCCCCTCACTACATGCTTAAATACTCACGAGGTGACATGAGGTAGGTGTTGGAATTGTCCCTATTTTATATTAGATGAAACATTTACAGGTTAAGCAAACTATCCAAGGAGACCTAGATAATAAGTGGAAGAACTGGTATTTGAAGTTAGCACAGTAACTCGAAAACTGCCCTCTGGCTGGGTGTGTAATCCCAGCACTTTTGGAGGCCTCAGCAGGATTACTTGAGTGGAGGAGTTTGAGACTAGCCTAGGCAACACAGCGAGTTCTCCAAGCCACTGTCCTCTTCAACATGATACATTTTTCTTCCTGCATGCCTTTCCAGAAAAGACATCTTATTTCCAAATGAACCTCCAACCAATACCCATAGTCCATACTCCTTATCCCTTTTAGAAAGACCTATCTTCCAGCCCAAACTTCTTATCCTTCTTGAAACAAACCACCCACACCCCTCTTTCCAGCCCATATTCCATGTCTTCCTTGGAATGAACCACCAGCACTCACCCCCAACACATATTCCTTATTGTTCTTGAGATGAACCACTGAATTCCACCCCTAGCCTATATTGTCTGTCTTTCCTGGTCATGCATGGCCTCAGTGAAAGCCACTAGGTCTCTCCCACGGTCATCATTGCTGATGTTCTTTGGGGGACATGACTCAGCTGTTTCCAAACAATGGCCAATTCCACCTACCCCATCCATTGATCCTATCTCTCACCTCGGGGAGGAGGGCCCACAGGAGTTTAGTCTGGCTCTGTCCTTTGAATGGCTCTCTGCAGTGGCAGGTGAGACTGGTACGGAAGGAGGTGTCGTGTAGATAACCCCTCGCTGAATCAAACTCGAAGAGACTCTCAATCCTGACTCAACGTTATTGACAGGTTCCAGGGCCCTTGCCTCGCTTATATCTCAAGGTAAGTTCTGTAGCACTCAATAAAACCCTCTGCAAGACATGGATCATCATTTGGTGTTTGGATAATCCTAATCTCAGAGTGTTGAAAGCTCCCACTGTTAAGAAAACCTTCAGTCTTGTTCCCAGGAAATGGATATCTCCTCTTGGCCTGCTCCAACATGCAGAGTTGTCCAAGGGGGCATGCAGAGAACGCTGTTCTCTCTCCTATCCAGTGTGTTTGTCATTCTGGAAAGAGCAGGTGGAGAAAAGTAGGCTGTTCTCTTGACACTGCATTCTTTCTGGCTTTACACTAATTTAATCTAAGACACAACATTCAACATAATTCACTGAGTAGCTAGGATGTTCCAGGCACTGTACTAAGAATCTTAAATTCTATCTCATTTAAATCTCAAAACTCTAGAGGTGGATAATGGTACCCTCCTCATTTTATACATTTAGCTAAAAAGTAATCACTTGTTCAAGAGTACACAGCCAGTTAGTGGTGGACTTGCAATTCACACCCAGGTTATTCTACTCCAGAGCCAATGTCTTAATGCTCTTATTAGATTGCCTCCTAGATCCGAATTATGACTCTTAAAAGAAGTTTTAATAACCTTTCTTTCATTGAAGGATGTGGGTGGGCATTAGGCAGCCTAGCTTTATATAAAACGATGTCAGCACCCTCAGAATGATAGAATGTTGGAAATGAAAGGCTCTAGGCTTTAACTGTATTAGTACCTCCTTTTAAATAAGGTAACTGAGACCCATGAAGAAATAACTCAGCCAAGATCACAAATTTTACCTCTGGGAAACAAAAGCAGCCTACATAGAAATAACTTTTACATCAGATATTCCAAAATGTGTTTCATGGAGGAGTAAGGTCTGTGAGGTATTAAAAATAGCTCAGGGAAGAGGGAAGGAAGGGTTCTAGGGTAAAATACTGTATTTTCTCATGTGTAAAATTCACCAGTTATATGAGACATCACCCAATTTTATAAAGAAATTCTATGCAAGAATTACTTTTCATCGTACTTTTTAAAAAGTGATTTTATAATGGAAAATTATTTATGTAAATGTGGACTGTTGTACAGTGGAATCCTAGTAGGAAATAATTAAGTCTGAATATGTAGTGATATCTTATAAGCCCCTAGGTGGGGGGGGGGGGGCGCGGGGAATACGAAAATCACACACCTGGAAAAAATATATTGATCTTACTAAATGCTAGCACATGCTAGAGTTAGTAGGGTTAGTAGTAATTATATTTAAGTTCAAAGTGTTAGGGGAAAATCACCTAAGAAACTATGTGAACTCTGACTTGCTATTTTTTTATAGGAAAACTTTGATGTACTGTGAAAACATTGTATCTTTACTGCTATGTTTTGGGATTGCCTGTTTTACCACTAAGGGAGTAGACATGTATTATTTTGCCTTGGGTTTTCATTCATCCATCCACGCCTGAGCATTTAGTTCATGGGAATGTTTGGGTTCTTATTCTTTCATTGCAAGGAAGGAAATGCATTATATAAGCTTGAAATACAGTAATTTTTTTTTTTTTTTTTTTTTGAGATGGAGTCTCACTCTGTCACCCAGGCTAGAGTACAGTGGTGAGATCTCGGATCATTGCAAGCTCCGCCTCAGGCCATTCTCCTTCCTCAGCCTCCCAAGTAGCTGGGACTACAGGCGCCCACCACCACACCTGGCTAATTTTTTGTATTTTTTGGTAGAGACAGGGTTTCACCATGTTAGCCAGGATGGTCTCCATCTCCTCACCTCATGATCCTCCCACCTTGGCCTCCAAAAGTGCTGGGATTACGGGCTTGAGCCACCACTCCCAACCAAAATACACTAAACTTTTAAAATGCCAGATTAAACTAAGTTAGATAGGTTTCTTTCCTGCAGGACTTCTTGTTGACAGAGTATACAGCATTTTCCTACTTATTTGACTGTAGCAACTCTTTTCTTTATATCGCACTGAATACAGTTTCACAAGATTTTGGTGTCCCATCCTATATCCCATCAGATTATGAAATCGTAGCAATGCAATATCGTACACTTGAGAGAAAAGCAGGACAGTCCTTTATGATTTGGTACCTGCAGTAGAAACAGAGTGTCTGGTGAAATGAATGCCACCTCCTACCAATTCAGCAATCCCTGAGATCCACTCATTTGTGCTGGCCACAGTAGCCTCCAAGCTTCTCTTCCTCTCTGTTCTGCCCACAAACCTGCATTCTTGCGTGCCTCCTGGATTCACAGAAATCCAAAGGGAAAAAACAAAGGAGGTCTTTCTTTACCAAGAGTGCTGAGATAGCTCACAGGAGAATGAATGGTAGGATTCAAGCATGTTAGAACTCTACAGAAACAGAGGGACATTGGTGTGATTCCAAGCACTTGGGGACAATTCTCCCCCACACATTTCATTGGCTAGCAACTATTCTCCTCCACACATTTCACTGGCTAGCACTGATCACATGGCCCCACCTGACTCCAAGGAGGCTGGGAAGTGAAGTCTTCCTGAGTGTTTAGGAAAAGGAGAACCAGACATGGAAAAGTACAAATCTTTCCACCTCAAGACCCTAAGTTGGGTCTTGTGATGGAATACTTCAACTATCACTCCTTGAAGTTTCATCACTCTCTCTCATTTGGACTTATAGTAAACCCCTATCTTAGTTCCCATTGTTGCCTAAGAAAACAATAGTTCAGCATGGTAGAGTAACTTGTCCAAGGTTCCTTTAGCTACTAAGTGACAAAGGCAGACTCAAACCCATATGTTCCTGACTCCAAAAACTGTATTTACCTTACACAGCTGTTGTGAGGATTGATTAAATCAGAAATCCATTCATTCATTTGAATATTCATTAAACAGCTACATGAACCATTTACTAGTCAGTATGTAGAAAATTTGACAGACACTGCTCTCCTAGAATTTAAAACTGTATGAAGATAAAATAACAAACAAGAAAAGAAGTCAAATAATTTCAACAATGGAAAAATTCCGGGAAGAAAAATAAAATAAGCTAAAGGAATGGAGTAAAAGGGACGGGGAAGGCAGGTATTTTGGATAGGGGAGTCAGGCAAAGCCTGAAGAGGTGACTTGAGGAGAAGAGGCTGAAGCAAAGGAAGAGAGGTCTTAAGCAGGGCTGGAGGGAGGGGGATTAACAAGTGCAAAGGCCCTGAGGTGACAGTGGGCTGGGTACATTTAAAAAACAACAACAATAAGGCATATACAGCTGGAGCAAGGAAGTGAAGGAGACAACAGTAAATGAGGTCAGAGAAGCAGTCAGACGGCACATAGCCTAGGTAAGAGAAGTAAGTAGATGGTGCATAATCTGCAAGAGGGAGGCACAATCAGGAATCTGGAAATTTTCTAGCCATGATGGGAAGAAACCCGTTGGAGTGCTTTGGGCGATGGAATGACGTGGCCTGTGTTCTTTTTCTTAAGGTTCCTTTTCTATTATTATTTCTGTGGAATAGACTGTTCTGGTAGAGGGAGGAGTAAGAATAGAAGTAAGAAGAATAATTAGGGAGCTACTGAAGTCATTCAAGCAAAAATTGATGGTAGCCTGGGTAAGACTGGTCAAAAGAGGAGGTGAAAAGTCATTAGATTCAGGATATATTCTGGATGTTGAGCCAACCAGATTTATTGGCAGACTGGATGTAAAGATTGAGGGGAAGAAGAGAATCGTGAAAAACCCCTAGGTTTTTGGTCTGAAGAGCTGTGGTTTTGTGGTTGTGGTAGACAGAATGATGCTCTCCACACCCCACAAGATGACCCTGTTCTCATCCCTTGGACCTGTCAATATATTACTTTACATGACCAAAAGGATTTTACAGGTGTGATTAAGTTAAGAGCCTTGAGCTGGGGAGATTTGAGCCAAGGAATGCAAGCAGAATCCAAAAAGCAAACAAACAAAAAATGGATTCTTCCCTAGAGCCTCCAGAAGGAACATGGCCCAGCTGACACCTTGATTTTAGGCCAGTGAAAACCATTTTGGATTTCTGACCTCTAGAACTATAACATAATAAACCCCTGTTGGTTTAAGCCACTAATTCTGTAGTAATTTGTTATAGGAACTGTAGGGAACTAATTTAGTGGGATGTGAACAGTGCTTTGAATCCTGTTAAGACACTGAAGGGTGATCACCACAGGAAATTAGGAGTTAGAGCAGAGAACAGAGGGAGACAGGGTAGCTTTATTGTTCAACCTTAAAATGGAAAAGTACTTAATTATGTGATATATTGAGTTTCACTAACAAGCAGGAAGTACCAATTTGTGCCAGGTCTTATATCAGAAAATGGAGACATGAGGGTAAGATGCAGGGCTCGGTCTGGTGGATGAATTTGCAGCATGGGGAACAATTTTACAGCAGCTTAATGGACCTGCCTGTCATTTTACCTTGAAAAGGGACCCTAGTCTAGTTTTCATCTTCGAGTAGAGGGGAAAAAAAAAGGCCTCTTGGTACTCGATTTCCTCTAGTACCACGGAATGTTTCTTCGGGCAGGTCTCTTCTGTCTTTTACATCTGACCCATAAAATACAGTTTATTCCACTTGGTCTGGACTCTCTATTGAAACCAGCAAAATGATTTACAGAATGTGTGGCATCTCTGAAAAAAAATAGTAAAAGATTCATTGGAAGAGTGAAATTTCTTTTAGGTTGTAGGAGATGTCTCTTCACTCATCTGATATGATACAATTTTAAAGTGATAATTGAGACTTTTTTATGGAGTGCAGTTAAGAAATGTCATTACTGTTTATTACAGATAATGAAATAAATTGGTAGTGTGGGTAACAGAACTCATATTCTACAGAATTACAACTCTTTGGGAAATACAAGGTGAGCACCTTCTTTGGGCACCAGAATTTTTTTTCAAATACCTTCCAATTAGCACAAGCCTTCTGCTCAGTACTTCCTCCACTCCCCATTCAATGATGGTTTCTTAAAAACAAACAAACAAACAAACAAAACTACACTTATTCCAAATTTAAGAGGCAGAGAGCGATGGGGGGGGTGGCAGGGAAGCAAGAAAAGGAGAGGAAAGGAGTGAGGGGGACAGAGAGGGAGACGGATGAATGGGGGAAGAGAGAGAGATGAGAGAGAAAGAGAGAGAGAGAAGGGGAAAATGTGGGAAAGAGGTTCAGACTGGTTGGATCGTGTCTGTAGTGATTGCTGACCACAGGGTTGCAGAGTAGACCAGCACTGGCTGTACAACGTTAAGCTGGCCAGAATTTAAAGCTCATCTCTGGCATAAACTACCTGTGTGACCATGGACAAAATATCTAAACCCTAGGAGCTTCAGTTTTTTTCACTCATTAAATTGGAGAAATAATACCTATTTGCAGGGCTGTTGGGAATTCTGGTGTGATCATGTATCTAAAGTACCCAGCATTGTCTAAAACATGGTAGATGCCTAATAAATACTCATTTCATTCTCCAGAGCATCCTGCCTCTCTCTTTCTCTTTCTGACACTCCTTAATCTTCCTCTTTTCAGAATGAGTGATACATACCTGGGGAGAAAAAAAAGGTGGGAAGAAATGGGGAGGCATTATAAGGCTGTAGGGAAACTATCACACCACTGACTTTTCTTATAACTTCCCAGGACTGGCTGGGAAAGACCTGGCAGGTACAGGGGGAGCCATGGCCTGGAATAGCAAGCTGGACATTCCTGGTTATCTTACTATACTGGGACTTAAGGCTGCAAAACACTTGTCCATCTTCAGCTATATTTCCTCCTCACTTAAACCCTCTGGGACAATTTTCCACTCTAGAGCTAAAGAAACTGAGGCTGGGAGTGGCTTTCTGACGTGCCGAGGATTACTACAGTGAGTAAGAGAAGCCTCAATCTCCTCAAGTCACCACGCAGGCAGCTCTTTCTGCCTCACTGCACCTGGCGCCCATCTTTATGTAAAAGCCAACATCAAAGAAAAGGACCCAAGTGTTGGGGGACTTCTCCTAAGTCAACTAAAGATGAGGTCCTTGTCACATGGCCACAAAAATGTAGGCTTACAGACGATTTGAAGAGTGAGAAAAATGTGATTTATTGGGCAAAAAGGAAAAAAAAGGGGAAACAGAGACTCTTAGTGAAGCGAGAGAACGCGCTTCCTGCCTGTGTGCTTCCTGCCTCACAGTTTGAATCCCATGTTCCACACAGGAAGAGGAGGGGCCAGGCTCCTCCCCACTGCAAACAGCATTAATTTCTGTGGCTCCATCCTGTAAGGATTAAAGAAAGAGGAGAGGAAGAAGAGGGAGGAAGAGGCAGCAAGGGTTAGGGAGCAAGATCCCACTTGCAAGTGGTCAGGGGTGGATTCCTAAGACCTGAGGGTTTGTTTGGTTTGTTTGTTTGTTTGTTTGTTTGTTTTTGAGACAGAGGCTCACTCTGCCATGAGGCTGGAGTGCAGTGGCACATTCTTGGCCCACTGCATCCTCCACCTACCAGGTTCAAGTGATTCTCCTGCCTCAGCCTCCCAGTAGCTGGGACTACAGGTGCGTGCCACCCTGCCCGGCTAACTTTTTATTTTTAGTAGAGATGGGGTTTCACCATGTTGGTCACGATGGTCTCGTGATCTGCCCACCTTGGCCTCCCAAAGTGCTGGGATTACAGGCGTGAGCCACCGCGCCCTGCCCAACCTGAGGGTTTTGAGAGCCCACCTGGGAGTAGCCCTAGCCTGAGCCTCACAGTTTCCTTCAGGTTCATTGTCCACCTCACGCAAATCGCTTGAAAATGAAGTGAAAGAAAAGATGGGCAGGTGGCCAGAGACCTTCAGGATCCAGGGGTTAACTCACGGTGAGCTGCCGTTGCCCACTGCTTCCTGAGTTGTAAGAGAGCCTGTGCTCCCAACACGTGTTCCAGGTTTTGGCACCAAATGTAAGAATTAAAGAAAGAGGAGAGAAACATGAAGGGCGGCTTGACAGTTACCCAAGAGACTTTCCCCCCCACCCCACCTCCCTTTGTGGCGGAGCTGTTTTATTTGTGTTTTACTCTTTGCTCTTTCTGGCTGCTTATAGTTAGAAGAGAAGTGATTTCCTTGTAATGCTTGAGGCTAGAAAGGGAGCTGGAACTTAAAGTGGTGGTGTTTGTCGGAGATGATGGTGCTCCTGCTCTGTCACAT